>NC_137489.1:2019717-2656919 GCF_918807975.1 Aplidium turbinatum
GTATTGATGGTGTAATTCGGTCTCGGACCAGTGTTAGACGCATAGTGGATACAGCAGCTTATCACCGGTTCTCTGTGGCAAGTTTAAGCATGGGACGGCACCAAACTTCAAAGATTTAGCCTACTGCTACTTTTGGAATTTATTATTACGTCCTCTGCATTAAAGTGTTTCTCACAAATTCCAGCATTTCCTTTGTGAAGAACTTGTTTAATATTATCTCTTGGATCACGTTCATCTCTGTACTTAAGTATGACATTCTTCAAAACTTCATTATGCCACACTGTACTTCCCTTTCGCATAAACATTGACAGTTTAAATATAGAAAAACCTTTTACTTCTATCCGTGTGACACTGAGGGATTGGGAGATTCGAAGCTGGCATTTATAATCTAATAAATAACTGCAAATAAATAGCATAATGATAACATTCCTGAAATTATAAAACAAATATGAATGATTATAACAACAGAATTCATAACTGTAAAATACACCACAATTCATAACCTAATCTTGCAAATGGTGATAAGAACTACCATGCCCATGACTAAGTATTTAGCTAGTTAGTTTAAAAACTGAAACTCTTGCTAAACCTGCATGTTGCTTCCTACATATACTCGCAAAATAATCAATAAAACCAAAAGGGCTACCGTAATCTGCTAGGTTTATTGCCGACTGGTCAATAATACATACGGTAACTTAGCTTGATAGCAATTAAGTTATCTACCATATTTAATTTTCCAATAGACGAATATTAATGCAAGCTCTACAAAACTGAATTGGAACCATCAAATTCCATGGAACTTCCTCACTAAACCTGTAATCCTCTGGGTAAACTGCTTGAAATTATCACGTTTTGCAGTTTGCGGGCATCGAGAGCTGCCGCTTGATCCCTATCCAGTCAACCGTGACCGCTTTTCAACATCGCCGCCTGTTTAAAGCGCACGCGGATTCTATTGCCTATCTCTTGTATTTATATCTCTGATCTAACTCTTTAACTTCACCGCGTAGGCCTAGGATACGACAAACAAAACTTGTTCTTACTTGTGTAGAAGCTTTCATCTTAAAATTTCCTGTTAATTTTAATTCTAGCCATTCGAAACGCCCAGGACAAAACAGTTTGCTTGTGTTGGCAGACTGTATATATTTTTATCAACTTATTTATTCCCTTTAGCTTTGTGCTGAGGAACCTAAGCTTTTTGCGGAGACGTCCGAGAGAAAGAAGAAAAGTCCAAAAATTCAAAAAATCGATCCAAGATAGTCTCCAGCAGTTGAGTGCAGCCATCCATGACGCTCTCGCTTCTAGACTGCCGTGGTCGCAAGGTCGGTGTGACGTCACATTCGTTAATTGTTTGATGAAATAATTATCTCTGACTAAATAAACATAGTCCTGATAGATCTATATTTACTCTATATAGATACGCCAAGAGTTGAAACAGCGTTTTCTTATCTTACCGTTGCTTTCCTGTCAAAGATAATATAATTTTACACATTTAGCATATTCTGTAATTTTTTCCTCATTATTTTATTGCGGATTATCAAAAGAACGTTGATGGAATATCGCGTAAATGTTGCCTAAAAAAGTTGATTCAATATAAGATCTTCAGGAGTTTACTATATTGGAGTCTAACGTTGCAACGGAATTGATTTCAAACGAGGGTCCTACCTTAAAACCAACGAGGCAGAGTTATTTAAACGCCACGTTTGCTCAGATTGATACATGCAAGTTGAAATAGCGTAGTTGTCGCATCCATCACTTTGTACGATGCACATCTGATCGACGTGATTGCCTTCATCTTACAGGAGTCCCCACCAGTCCTTCGCACTTTGAAGACCCTGGCATTTCCAGAAAAGAAGCGTTTGCTCGAATACTTGAGTCAACAAATGAACTAAGGAATCTAAAAAGATCTAATGACGCAACAGAAGCTGCCGCTGACGTCATTGCGATACGACTGACCCAAGCTATGACTGTGATGATGACGTCATCAACGTCTGAGCTGTCTCGGGTCTACGAGCTGCTGTTCACGTTCATGCATCATCACGTCAATGACGTGCGCACGTCGGAGAACTCCCCCATTGTGATTGACGCAGGTCCGTCCGTAGTCAGACAACCGTTGCTGACTGTCATAGTGGACAATCGGACGATTTCTTCGACTGGCTTCAAGCTGACCTGGGGAGGGCATCAGAACACGCACAGGTTGGTGGGTTGCTTGTTGGTCGTGAAACTTGAACTTTTTCAAAGTTATTAAACTTTATATTGCGCTACGTTATAAACCTAATGAAAAGTTGGACCGTCATTCCAATTGAGCAAACCTGGTTCGAGACCTAGTAAAGCTGAATGTTAATGAAATTACATATTCTCACGGAGTCTGAATTCAGTGAACCAGAAATAACCGAACTAGAAGTTTGCGTTGGAGGCAAGTGGTGCTCACACCGTGCCTCTGCCTCTTTGTAGCTGCAAATGCCGGGCTTTCAAATGTGAGTCAAGAGAAGCAGTTTATGTACTGAGCATTCCAAGAAGGTGGTTTTCCCTTCACCCTTTCCTATGACGACATGTAATTCTGCCACGCTCTAACCTCCCCAGTCGTCTATAGAGCGATCCGTTTCATTGGAAGCGTTTCTAAGGTACAAGGTCACCATCAATCGGGTGCTGTCTGATCGCGAGTCGCGTGTCGTCTTCGATGACGTCAGACCAGGGAGGTCGCTCATCGTCAGCCAATTGGAGCCCGCCACCTTCTATGACGTGACAGTGCGCCCAGTGCAGGGGAATAACACAGTAAAGCGGGGGTTGCTAGGCCGCGTTCGCATCAGGACAAGTAAGTACTAGCATTGTGATGTCAGAAAAGTAACTACCATCGTTCGAGTTCGATTAATAATGGGAACACAATCACAAAGACTGTTTTCATTGTGACTTCATCATTACAGATAGGAAGTTTGATTCAAAATATACAAAACTTCGATGCATACAGGCTCATCTTCCATGAGTTTGTCACATTTTTCGTGTTATTTTATTGCGATATAACAGCAGTTTGGCAACCCTATTCTTCCTACAAGACATAGTAGGCCTACCATAGAGGAATGTAACATTTCCACAAACACATTAGCACAGTTAGGATAATTTGGCTATAGTCTATTCATTCTACGTTTCAAGGCAGCGGTGGTTTGTTTTTTTTATTATTTTTTTTTGCTTACCATTCCAATCAAACAATTGAATGAAAGATGTATACGCACGGGACCAGATGTTCAAAACTATAAACAATTTCAGAAGATTCTGCGGATGAATCTTTTCAAGTGAAAGTCGACGTCTTAAGTTATAACTACGTCACTCTCGCGTGGAGGAAGTTTCCAGTTGGAATCCGTGATGTACTATTCACAATCGTCAGGAAAGGAGCTGTAAAAGTAAGCTTATGTGGAAATTATGCTGTGTACAGCACATATGATTCATCAGATTAGAAGTGGTCGGTTTGCAGAAGAGCACACGTCGAGTGAGGGTGTGAAGAGGTGAATGTGGACATACTCTCTGATCGCTTTAGTCAGTGCGTAGCAGAAGATAAGACAAAAATTAATTTCCAAGCGGTGTGTTTTTGTGTGTGCTTTCTGAGACAAGATGATGTGTAATGTGATATTAGTTGATCGTTGATATTACTGGTCACTGGTCATTGCGCGTTGTACGCACGAACGACATAAAAATTATCTTCCTAGATTTCCCGACCATAAATTCAAAACGTCATCCACCAGATACATGTCTAGACACGATGGCCATTATGACGTTGTTGTGGATTATCATTTTTATTTTGGTTTATATTTTTTGTTCTCTTGATTCTGCATCTCTCACCTTCTCCCAGGCGCATCAGCGATTCTACGTCACAGCTGCGCATACGAGCGTCACGTTTTCGTCACTGCTTCGTGGCGCGGAATATGACATCACAGCGAGGTCATCGCTTTCCAACGCGCTCTTCAACACCCGAGTCAAAACTTTAAGCGGAACTTCAACGCCATCTAAGCCAGGTGGGAAAGTTCGTAAAACCGTGGGTCGGACGCTCAATGTAGGATGGAGGCTGTTGGCATTCTCAAATTCTTAGATTGAGCGTCGTAATCAGGGTGTTCTATTACAGTCTTTATTAAGTTTGGGGGCAAAAAAGCGACTTGGTCTCCCTACTGCTAGGTCGTGGGTTTTGGAGTCATGCTGTTCACACAAGGTAGCGCGTATATTATGATTGTTTTAAGCAAAGTTAAAACACACAATGTGTTGGTTTTACAGCTAATTGTTGGCATTTATATTGTTAGCAATTGCATTTGAATGATGACAAATATAATGTTGTATTATAACCAGTAAAAAGTCTTGCTTTAGTCTTTGGTTTTAGTCTCTGTGAAAGTATGCAGCCTATTATCTTACTTTTTAAATAAGTTATAAGGTGTTATAACACGATAACTTTCATATTAATTTGTTGAGTTGTTTAGATTACTGTGAGTTGTTTAGGTTACCCATGGCCACCTGGAGATGCGGCCTGATTTGTCACATTTTGCCGATTTTGATTACAGCTACTGCTAGTGCTTGACTGTCATTTTTTGAGATGTTTTTACTTTTTGCGGTTTCCTAATGACATAAAACTTTTTTGTTGCCTTGGGGAAGCAATAGCAAATGAGAAAAAGTAAGTTGAAAAACGCAAAATCAGACTGTTATTGAAAATTAACAGTCTGACTAAAATCTTCGAAATCAAATTTTCTTTGTTTTTCAACATGTGAGGATGTTAAAACCTATTGTGGCATGTGGGGAAAAGAATAAAGAAAGCGTAAAAATCTAATTTTTAGAAAAATTTATTCAAACGTTCGCCCAAAGTTAGAAAAACCTGGAAATTTCTGCAAAATGTGACAAATCAGGCCGTATCTTTAGGTGGCCATGGGTTACCATATTACTGTTTATGTTTGTACCTTGATTGACGTAGCCTTCCAGGCAAATGTTTCTCGGCAGTCGATTGTAACACGAATTTACAGCGATAGACACGTGTTTCGCCCACGAGGCTGGGCTCATCAGTACCGCACCACAACTTGTGGCAAGAATTAGTGGTGTGATACTGATGAGCCCAGCTTCATGGGCGAAACACGTTTCTATCGCTGTCAATTCTGACTACACTCGACTGCCGAGAAACACATGTTTTTGGAAAAGTCTTGATGGCTAGTGTGAAGGCTACACTGGTGTGATTAGCGAAACACAATGCTCGCTGTTCCATAGTGAGTAGTCAGGTAGTGCTGACGCCAGGAAGATCGCTCCTCCATACCAGACAAAGATAAACTTTTTGCTTTGTGTGTTCACAGAGGCACAACTTTCTGACTCACTTGTTCCACCTAAAGGATTGCATGTAGTTTCATCTACACCACGAACAGTCGCTGTTGAGTGGTTTCCTGTGCGATTGCGTGGCAGGTCGTCAGCTGGCCTTCGCTACAACGTTCGTGTGTTTGGGGCGGGAAGCTCAACGCTGCGTCAGTTCGCTCGATACCAACGACGAGAAAGCGCGTAAGTTGGCATATAGTTCAACAATGAAATTGTACTTGCTCGTATGATTTGGTTTTCTTCTGGCTGCAGACAAAGACCATAACACCAACACAACTATACATTTACGCTTTTAATATTGATTGATTGAATCTTTATTCTCGGTGTGGAAAGCTTCTTCCTGATAGTTTCGCATACTTGTAGAGGCTTTGAACCACTGACGCATTGACAGAGTGAAGTTTCCGATTGTTGAAGTGTTGTTGACGGGGAATTATTCCATCAGGCGCGAATCTAAGAGTTTTTTTCGGGGGGGGGCCAGAAAATTTGAAAATCAATTAAAAAGAAAGAAAAATCTAAACAGATATGAACAATGATACTACGACATATACGATATGCTAGAAAATAGACATTAAAACAACCATTTTCATCAATTGTGATGCCAAGGGACTAATATCAGCTGTTTAGAAGCATATCAAACCATTTGATGCGGAAACATACAATTTTTCACAAAATTTCGGGGGGGGGCCCAGGCCCCCTGGGCCCCCCCCCAGAAATCCGCGCCTGTATTCCATCCATTAGTTACCGCTGAATGGAGAGCAGTCCTTGCGAGGTGTGTTACTCAAGCGCATTCTGCCACAATTTACCGCCTTTTCCTGTTCAATGACGTGCTAATTTACTGCTTATTGTAGCTAGTAGGCCACTTTTTAGTCTCAAACATGTTGATGATGAAAAGAAAATGAAGCAAATTGAGGTGTTACACAGAAATGTTCAATATAAATAACCAACCAACACCAGACACAACAGACCAGAAACGATGCGAATATTGTAGGCCTATCAGTAAATATTGTCTCATTTCGCCATTCTCTTCACAATGATATGTTGCCATTCACGTAGCGTATGTATCGATTTATTTTGTTTGTTATCTGCATTGTTCTCATTGTACAGGGTAATCACCAGGCTGAGTCCTCGCCAGTATGACATCACAGTGTCCACTTATAACATCTTCACCCGCAAGGAATCGTTGCAGAGCCCAAGGCTGCGGATTGATCTGAGGGATGCCACCTATTGAGCAATCATTCCGTCGTAACATGTTCCAGACGTTTGGATATAAGGTGTTATGCAGCCTGGGTCTTCGAGAGCTGGCATTGTGCACTTCAGGGCTCAGTATTGAAAATAATGTCTGGAACACAAGCTGTGACAATAGCGTATGTTTTATTACGTCATAGCCTAAGAAAGATTTCTTCTGATTTACCGATGATTTCATAGACAAACAGCTTGGCATTGTGAAAGCGATTAAAAAAAAATAAAAAAAATATTTTGGGATATTTTAAGATACATAGGCTATACTCAGACCTAACAATTGTGTATTGCAAACATCTTCGCACTGAAATTAGCTCTTTTCTTCTAGACCTGACTTACGATGACTCAGCTTCCTTTCGAACATGACAAGCGTTTGTCAGAATACTTTCAGAAGTTAAGAGTGATTTGAATATTGCATGACGTAGCTTTAAATAAATTTGCTATGATATAAAATGTATTGGCGCCATGTTTTCAATGGTTTATTATTTCGTCGTTGTTTATTGTTTATTGAATGTAAAATTCAGGCATTTCATTCAAACACTCCATGACCAGTTGTCAATTGTTTTTGCTGTCTTTAATTGAGTTGTGTTTGTTTAATTGAGTTGTACAATCCAAACACCACCTAACGGAACGAATATTTTCATCTTCATGACGCTGATGGGAGACCGAGTCCCGCCTTTTTCTTGGCCAAACGAAATTCTCTTTGTGCGTTTCTGCTCATGTGCGCTTCTATGCGGCACTGTCGGATCAATCCAAGCAGCTCCTTGAAGATGGGGTGGTCTTCTCCGAATGTTTTCTGTCATAGACATCATTTACGTTGTTAGAGCAACCAATCGTGTCAAATTTGTTAATATTAACCCATTTAGTGTTCAACAATTGTTGTAATTTTAAGAACCTGAACATACTCGACACTTTACGTGCACAATTAAAGCCGTCAGAAAGTTTAGATTTTTTATTTTTATTTTTTTTCAGTCACGGCTCAAACCATGGCTCAAACCATGGCTCAAAATATCTATTGCTGCGATATTACCACTTCATTACTTCACAATGTAGATATTAACGACTTGTTTTAGCCTGATGCTGCTAGTTTGCTGTGGTAATAGCGAATTGCACTAGCTTTCGAAACACGGTTCCCTAGTCATGTGCTATGACGAATGGTCGTTAATATCTACATTGTGAAGTAAGGAACGAACATGCTGCTAAAAGCGAAACTCAATCTATTGCACCACCCCTTGATACCTGGTTCAGGTGAGGCAAGTTGCTGTCATTGATACCGGAAGCTCAACCAAACTGCATTCACAATAGGAATCTTCATTGTAAACAACAATTAGTATTTAGTAATAATAATATTTAATTATCAAACTAGGAATCTTACCGCCATAATGTTAGCGGATCGACCCAGTGTCTCAGTGGCTGCTTCATTCTTCTGTAATTGCCATTGCAGGATTCCAAGCTGATAACAAAGCACACATTCTTACTATGAGTTTCCTAAGTGGAAAATGTTGTTGTGATGTTAGTTTAGAGATCAATTCAACCGGCGTTCCAACTTACAAATTCGTCCTTTTTTGTATTGATTCAACTTCTCCAGACGTTGAATCAATGCAAAAAGGCTGATGGTAGGCTACTGGCTGAGGTTGGTGAGGGGCAAGCGTTTTGCTTCGCTGAGAAGTGATTTGATGAATTGCTGGCACTTTTCATTGGAGTTGATTTGATTTTACAATCCAGGCTTGATCACGTGCCAGGGCTTTCAAAGGTCTGGCAGTGTCAGTGCGAATTGTCAACGATAGTGAGGACAAGATAAAATGATAGATGAGCTGCAGGCCGTTTGTATTGTCTACTTTACCATGTCAACGTTAGCTAACTAATGTTGATGCTTTATTGAATGTATTGTAGATTCAAGCTTCTGGAAGTTGAATGAGCTGCTATAAGATGAACAAGAGTTTTTATTAAAATTTAAGGTTAATTCTCATCTTTGAAACCGTGTTAGTTTGATAATAATATTCTAACAGTTAGTGCTCTTCTTTTTGAGTTTGAAAATTTTCAAAGAAACTTTTATGCCAAAATGTATTTATTTTTTTAGGATCAACATCATTTGTGGCAGATTGTTATCTCAACATAAATTAAGCACCCAACTCAGGTCTTGCAAGTTTCGCTTTGCGCTTACTTTTACGTACGATAGTCTTGTGAGTTAAGTGGCCGCATAAATTAACGATTCTGATTTCTGGATACTGTTTTTTCGACGAATATTTGAACTTTTGATGCAACTTTTAGTTTTGCCGCCTTTTGGCAGTGTCAAATTGTATGGTGTACTATTTCATTTTCTTCATACTCAGAAAAGCCCAACAAAGCTTTCACATATAAAACCATACTTTCTTACTCTCATGAGATACATCCCTAAGGTTGGATGAACAGCAGGGAGGAGCAATTCATATGCGTTGGCTACTCTTTGGGCAAGCTCCAGAGCGCTCTCTTGCCTCTTCAGATAAGATTGGACTTCCACTGCTTGGTCTGCCGAGAAGAAAGTAAAACTTGTAGAAAAAGTGCTTGTAAGATTAATACAGCAAATGAGTATAGCTGACTGAACGAGATCACTGGTCTATGGGTAGAACAATGCTTCAGAGTTGGTAGATTAAAGTTCGATATTCTGTTGAGTCATGCTAAAGATTTTAAAAACATGACGCAACAATTTGGCACTGACATGTGCTTAGCAATAACTTTGGAAATTTTATCTTCCTAACTGCACCGAAACTGTCTGCGTTGAACCATCATCGGAGCGTTTGCTCGCTCAATAGTTACTTAATTAGCTACATGCTGTCATTTAACGCCCATAAGAAACATAACAATTTGCGCGTTTCAAGAATATTAAAACATAAAGGAAGTAGTAGAGCTGAAATTAAACTAAAAAATGTAAAATGTAGGTGCAAGGCAGAGACAAACTCATTATGACCTCATAAATACTCACTCAAAACTGAAATTTTGAGCACATTAGTGTCTGAGAGGAGGCAATCCTGTTGGGCTAAGGTTCCTAAAGCTTGGTTTGACATTCTTTCCCAGTTTTGCTTCTGCAAAATTTTTTTTCTAATTTTTGTTGAGTGTCAGTGAAGTTAAACAAAGTAGGCTACTAGTCACAGCATGCGATATATCATGAGTGTTAATGAACGAGAAAGTGACAAGGTTTTGGAGTGTTCTAAACACCCCTGAAGAAAGTTTAAATTAAGATACAGCCACAGGTCTACCAACACCCGTGGCTCAGTGGTTATCGGCTCTGGTGCTGGTAGCCCTGGGTTCGATTCCAGGTCGGGTCATACCGAAGACTTTAAAAGGGGTACCGATTGTGTTCTTTCTTGCATAACGCAGTGAGGATAAATCGGATAATAATCTGGTGACATATCACCCTCTTCCAATCTGCCTTGAGCCAGCATAGAGCAGTACGGCTCATTAAATCACATGGAACCCTGTCAAGTAACCCATGTTGATGCGCAATCTGCTGCAAGCGGAGATAGCGAATGATTATTAACAGGTCTATATCTAGGAAGATCACAAAGCTCTTTTAATATATGCACGGGGCAGATTAAACCGCAGGATGTAAAAGTATGAATTTGCTGTTTAAGTTTAATGAATGAATGATTTCAAATGCAAAGTTTGATTTCATTAAACAAACTGACATCTTTTGACGATTGAATTCGCTTGAGCATGTCTTTGCTGAACTGGTTGATGTATTTCAGACTCTCTTCTTTTGTATCTTCTTTCAAGAGTCCGTGCTTTAAAAACTCCAAGTCCTCTCCTGCAAACAAAACAATTTATAAACTTTATGATTTCTTAGACGAGATGCACATTCACATCGAACACACAAAACTGTCTTCAGAATACAAAAACGTCGCACGACAAATGGCGCGTGTTTGTTTCCTTTTACCATTCACACCAGAAATTGTATTCCTGGTAAAAGGAAACAAAAGAAATGATAAAAGGAAACAAAACATACGCATTTTTAGTGGGACGTTTTTGTATGCTAAAGACAGTTTTGTATGTTCGGTGTGCATCTCGCCAAGCTAAAGTTAGGCCATGTTATAATAATAATAATAACAACATTTATATAGCAAATATAATAAATATGAACCCTATTTCTGTCCAAGAAAAAATAAAATCAATTTATAATGAACAACGATTAGGCCTACTTGTTAATTAAAATCCTAAACAATGACACTTTGCGATATTGCTCGTGACTTCAGTGAAAATACTGTCACAAGAAACAATTAATTTGTCATACCGTTTTCGCAAGTGTTGCAATGACAATCGAAGTAATATTGCGTCATAAGTTTTTCTTTTCTCTTTTCTGTAGTCTCCAAGCAGTCGACATAACTGATACAAAGTTCCTCTTCCTTTTCTATTTTCCTCATCGCCCGAACCTGGAAATTGAAGTCATTGATATAAATTCTTCAGAAACAAGACATAAAGACAAGAATATTAAGCAATCATTGCTATTTTGTGGAATTAACTGTTTGTCAGTGGAATGCAGCCAAGATTTGGACATCAACGAAAACATGCTGATCCTACTCCAGAGGATGGTACAATGGAATTTCATTGTTTAAGCGATACCAACTGATGTTATTTATAACCAAGTTTTATAGGTTGGTACAACATTCGTACCTCCAGTTTATACCCGTTATTTGTGGCCACACAGTTTGGGCTACAGTCATGGTTAAGCAGGGCTGCCAGCGGGAAGATTGCAACTCCTGTCGTCTGCAAACCTTTGTCGTCGTTCAAGCTGCGATAAAAAGTTGCTTGTCATGAAGCAATTAGCACAATCTTGACACGGTGAAAGCTCATGACGTAACAATCGAGGAAACAAAATAGAGTTGCCAAGTGTTTTTATCAGTGATGTTGTTGCTACACCTCGCAGATATCAACGTAAAATAACGTTGTGTCTGAATCAAAAGTGTTTATTCTAAAAAACTACGCATGGCAATAATCATATAATTTATCAGAATCTTTCGCTGAAATACACGACAAAAAGTGCCGCAAAACAAGGGCAATATGGTGTAGATAAGACTTTTATGAAATTTCAAACTAGAATTAAAACATGTTCGAGATATTTGGGCAAAAGACTTAAGCATGTCGGTGGTGGTTGAAGATAATCGTTAAGTGTACTACCTAGCATTTTGAAGGAGTCATATAAGTTCTCACCCAATGGCGTTACAGTCTATGGTCGCGAACAGATGGATCATTTCATCATCGCTCTCTGGCATGTCACCATAAGTGAAATAGTCGCCAAAAGAAAAGACTTTCTCATCAAGAGCATCTTTCTCTTCTTTGGAACGCTTTTCAAGGTGGTCTTCCAGGCTCTGTGATGTCATAGTAGGATTAGTAGACAAACAGCAATGCTGTAGTGCAATAGTCTTATGAAGCCCATTTTAAGCCAAACCATTTGCCGTCAACTCGTTGGACAGGCTTCTAAAACTGGTTCACTGGTTTCTATAGTCATTTTTGGCCTTTGTTGGGTGTAGCTAGGTAACTAGCCCTACTAAAAGCGGAACAATATTAAGTCTAACCACGCTGACGTTTTGGCAGTTACCTCGATTTCCACCAACTCTTTAACCCTGTTTGCCTGATTCCTTTTACGTTTCCATAGCAACCTGGCCACCAATCGTGTTTGGTCTTCCGGCTGACCGGGGAATACCCTCTGAATGGCAGCGCATTCTGACTTGTGGTCCACCCAAACTTTCTTCTGGCATTCCTTGCTACAGTACCGAGCGTACTTGCAACCTGTGCACTTCGCAAGTGTCGGAGACGATTTTGCGAGCTGCAATGTTAAAGTAAATATCTTTTGTGTTATGGCTGCAAATAAATCAGAAAGGCTACTAGAGAGAAAATAATCTGGTCTCCACATCCAAGACACGCAGATCGTATGCTTCTTTTGATGGATGAAAGGTAGTAGAGTCCATTTGATTAATTTTTGGATTGATTGCTTGATTGTGAAAATCTTTATCCTCGGACTGAGACATCTTCTTTGAGAGCTTGATCCTGGTAGTTTCGCATTCTTGTGGAGGCTTTGAACCACTGACGCAGGCCTGGTCACCAAAAGTGACAGAGTAAAGTTTTCGATAGTTAAAGTTTGTTTTCTGCAAATTATTCTATCTACTTGGTGCCGCTGAATGGGGCACCAAGGGGTGCTGAATGGGGAACAGTCTTTGAAATGCGTTGCTCAAGCGCACACCCTGAGAGTTGAACCAGCTCCGCTTGATTAAGTCGAAAGCTTAAACAACTGAGCTATCGGGGCGGACAATTTATGTCATTGATGATGTGGTCCCCCATGTATTTCTCTGAGCCACACTAGAAGGAAGAAAAGATACTTTTTGATTGTTTGATAGTTGGTGAAAGCTTACTTGGTGATCTCGTAGTGTCTTTTACTTTCTTACTCTCTCGGTTTAATATGTAATGCACAGCACCAATGTATTATCGTGATATTTTGAGAAAAAATAAACCAGTGATTGACTGATTTCTTTGGAAACGTTGCAGCTTTTTCTAGCGATTGGAGGAAGCTGCTGGTGCATTGTACAGTCGGTGCCAAGCATTTCTCAAGACTATGTTCTTGGAACAAAACAAGGGAAAACGGAAACTCCAATTCGGTTTTATGTCTAGCGAACTATTTTATCTCTAATTGCCCTTGGGAAGAAAGTAGAAATTATGCTCAACCCATGAGGCAAATTGTTCTCTTTTTATTTTCTTCCAACGTGAACAGTTTTTTTTATATTGTTTGCTGTCCCTCCGTGATCCCGAAGCATTTGTGTAACTTGGCGAATTTGTTTTTGCAAAGTTTTCCTTTGTAGGATATGCATCTCGCTGACAGCTTGATTGATCCAGGCAGCAAATCAATCGTTTTTTTACGTCTGCAGACATTGAATTAATGTAAAAACGATTGATGTGCTGTCTAGGGAAGCATACAACAGCTGACGGGTCAATGATGATCAGACAAAAAAGACATCGCGTTTACAAATGCAAACGTCAGAAAGACGTAAAACAACGTTTGGCAAAACATTTTCAAAATCGTTTGGGAACTGTATTGTCAAGTTGGGAAAAGTCACCATAAGGGAATACAAATAAATGGAAATCTCGTTGTATTTCCATATATTCCCCTAAAATAACATTATTTTCATATGTAAGCTATTGATAAAGTTTACCTAATAGTAAATAGGCCTACTAACGATTTTAAGGCCAACATAGTTCAATAAAATTCGACTAAACCAATAAATTTGACTTTCCTTCTACTCACAGGATTACAGGATGACAAGCAGCAATGACAAACAGTTTCAACATGCTGAGTCATCACTACATAAGCGTGAGCTTCTTGCCTCAACACCAGTTGTCCAGGATCGAATTTCCTCGCCGCGATTAGGCCTCTACCTTTTGTTGCTATGTCCACTATTTCGACGCCGTCCGTACTCGAACTCATGTTCTCAGTTAAATATGCTTTGTTGGAATCTTGAGAGTTATGTCTCGTTAATATACAAAGAAACAACAATTCTGCAGTTAATATTTTTAGCAATGGCTACAAAATCTAAAAGTCAATCAAAAAAAATTAAAAAATGAAAAATACCAGTTTTATGTTCTCATTATACAAGGTGTAAAAGACAAATTTTCTTGACCAATTAAAAGCCCGTTGAGCATTACGTCGTTGCCAAAAGAAACTTCCCTGAAATCCTCAAATTGTAAATCTCCTTGAATGAGCTGAGCTTAACCTTTCTCTTTTCATACTTCAAAAAAACAACTTTTGGTACAAAAATATCTGCCGAAAGTTCCCTGAACAACATTAACCCCTTCGCTTTCTAGAAGTCTGGTTATTGCTGAGACCTGACGCTTATATCGCGCCACTGAAGTAACGACTTCATCACAGCTGCCGTCGAGAAACTTCGATAAGGTGGCGTTCAGATAACAGCTATCGACGGCGACGTCGGTTCAACGTGTCATCGACATCATAATTGTGACGCACACAAAGAACCAGAAGAACCACTCCATCCTATCCACTACTCATTCCCAATCAGCAGAAAACTTTACAAAGTACAGATGTTCAATTCAAGTCAGTTAAATTTGTTTTTATTTTTGACCATCACAACGAAAAACAATATAGTATTCCACATGTAGCAAAGGTCTAGAAAAAGGTAGAAACGACAAAACCGGACGCTATAGTGCAGTGGTTCCCAACCTGGGGGTAAATTACCCCCGGAGGGTAATTTGCCTGTTTTTGAGGGGTAACGAGACCCGATTTAGAAACAGTGAAGGTTGTGAACTTTATAAAAGCGAAGGAATTGAACAGCTGTCTTTTCAAGGAACTGTGCAAGAAGATGGAAGAAAGATACGAAGCATCACTGCACCACACAGATCGCCTTACCGATTACTGTACCACAAGTACGATGACTGTCTCGTGACAAAAGTGATAACCCGTCTGGTCGAACTTCGTGAGGCTGCCCATGTTTTTCGGATAAAAAAGAAGTCCGACTTGGCTGAATACTTCTCTAACCAACAATGGATTTCCCAGCTGTGCTATCTGCCTGGTATCTTTGGTGAATTGAACAAAGGCAATCTTTTAATTCAAGGCAAGAATGTAGCTAATTGTGATCGACACCAAAGTAACCGTAGCAGCATTTATCTCAAAGGTTAAATTGTGGAACAAGTGAGTTGGCAGAGGCACAGTGGCGCAGTTTCAGACGCTTGACATGTAGCCTACTTCGAAGGCAATGGACTTGATTTGACAGTGGCGTTGAAGGAGGACATAGCGCTGACCAGACCACTTAGGCCAGATAGCCAAGAAGATGGACAACTACTTTCCGAATTTGGACACGGCTAGTCTCCAATGGTGCACTGAGCCCTTCACATGTGATGACAGCCAGGTGGATGATGACGACTTTCCGACTACAGAAGAATTTATCACACTCCGAATGAACGAGGAGTTGAAACTTGATTTCAAGGGGAAAGGTTGGAACCCTTCTGGGTTAGCAGACTCAAGGACATACCAACATTAGCGACACAGGCATTAAATATTCTAACATCTTTTTCAACAACGTATGGTTATGAACAAAGATTTTCGACTATCTTGGGAATGAAGACAAAGAAGCGCAATCGCCTGGATGTCGAAAGCGACACAAGAATCGCCCTCAGTACCACAAAGCCCAGGATCACAAAGCTGGCATCTGAAGTCCAGGCCCAACCTTCCCATTGAATGTTTACCACGCATTTTTATCTTGTATTCAGTATTGTATTGCATTTTGATTGTCATAGTTAACCCTTTGAAACACATAGCAAATCCCTGATGACAATAAACACTTTTGTTTTTGAAAATTGATCATGAGGGTAATTGGCTCACTTCAGGGTGGAGATTAGGGTAACAGCCAAAAAAAGGTTGGGAACCATTGCTATAGTGTTTGTAAGAGTCAATGTCTGTAAAATCTATAGAATGCGAGTTTTAAATGTTGAATCATTGTAAAAAAAGGAGCCAATTTGCAAATTGAAAAAGCACACAAAGGGTATGCACTGTAAATGAAAAAGGTTCGTTTAGGGTTCTTTTAGGGTTCTTTTTTCAAGAAAAACCCTAGGCTTAGGGTTCTTTTAACAAAAAAGGTTCTTTATTGCAAAAAGAACCCTTTGCTTGCCAAAAGAACCCTAAGCCTAGGGTTCTTTTTCGGAACTTGTTTCGAAAAAGGTTCGTTTAGGGTTCTTTTTTCGAGAAAAACCCTAGGCTTAAGGTTCTTTTAACAAAAAAGGTTCTTTATTGCAAAAAGAACCCTTTGCTTGCCAAAAGAACCCTAAGCCTAGGGTTCTTTTTCGGAACTTGTTTCGAAAAAGGTTCGTTTAGGGTTCTTTTTTCGAGAAAAACCCTAGGCATAGGGTTCTTTTAACAACAAAGGTTCTTTATTGCAAAAAGAACCCTTTGCTTGCCAAAAGAACCCTAAGCCTAGGGTTCTTTTTCGGAACTTGTTTCGAAAAAGGTTTGTTTAGGGTTCTTTTTTCGAGAAAAACCCTAGGCTTAGGGTTCTTTTAACAAAAAAGGTTCTTTATTGCAAAAAGAACCCTTTGCTTGCCAAAAGAACCCTAAGCCTAGGGTTCTTTTAGGGTTCTTTTTTCGAGAAAAACCCTAGGCTTAGGGTTCTTTTAACAACAAAGGTTCTTTATTGCAAAAAGAACCCTTTGCTTGCCAAAAGAACCCTAAGCCTAGGGTTCTTTTTCGGAACTTGTTTCGAAAAGAACCCTGCAGAAAGGTTCTTTTCGAAACGTTTTTTTTAACCTTTTTTTGAGATTCTTTTAGCAACAACACTGTAAAGGAAGAAGGCTCGAAAAAGAACCTACTAGAGAGCTACTGGGAATGGGGGTTCTTTTTAAGAAAAAAAAACCTTTGGGGGTTCTTGAAAGAACCAATACAGGGTTCTTTCAATAACTTTTTGAGGTACTATTATGAACATTCGATAAAATACCTTTCAGGTTTTTTCTTATTTAATACCTTTTTGAGGTACTATTATGAACCTTCCGAACGTTCGATAAAATACCTTTCAGCATTTTTTTCTTATTTAATACCTTTTTGAGGTACCAACCTTAGAAAACGAAAAACGATGAAGCATCTTTATTCTTTACATAGGACGATAAAAAAATACAGACCACAACAACTACAAAAATTACATAGGATGATCGATAGCGTTTAAGGAGCACAGAAAACATGCTTGTAACAACGAGATACCGGTACACGTTTTCTGATCTCCTAAAAATCTTCCGAGCATCCTGTATAATCACTGCCCATTACAATTTATTCACAAAACGCAATACCTTGCTTGTTACCTCCACATCTAAATGTAAAATGTGGGTAGAGAAAAAAGACAAGGTATGCTTAGTGGATTTGGGGTACTGGATGTTAAACACCCAGTAAGTACTCAACAGCACGGCCACAGCATCCACTAAATTATCCATGCCAATTACTTGACACCCGTCAACCATGACAGTGAAGCCATCTTCTTCTTCAAACTGTATAACCGGATATGTTGATTCTGATATTGGTGCATTACATTTTGGTAAAGGCAAGACTGTACAGTTTGTGCATGGGCAATCCGATATTGATGCAGTAAGGTTTGATAAACGCAAAACTGTACAGCTGTGAAGAGAGAAGGCATATTGCGTGACCGACAATTCCAATTGACTGAACGAATGATGATGATGATTAAAACATAGTCTACAACATTTGTAAAATGAGATGAAACGACACACGATTTTTGATTTGGTTTTTGTTTGTGCTTTTAATATGCTTGATGTGCATTAATTTAGGCTACTTTAATGTGCGTGTTAGACAATTTCACTTGCGCTGTAACTTTTGAGCTTTCGATTTGTGACTGTCTTTGAAATTATGAAATAGGCTATTGAAATAAGCAATTTTAGAACGAATGCAATACAAACCGATTTGCCAATTACGAATCCTTTTTTCTTTTGGCGATCAGTGCGAGAGAGTGCAAAACAATAAAGAACGCATGACGAAATAAAGGAACACAAGTAGGCGAAACAAAAAACTAACGTAAAATTATCAAAACAACCTTGTGTTTTTATCGTTTTGTGTCGCTGTTCAGTCAAGCTTGAAGTCGTCGTTTAGAAAACTTTTTTTTCGTTTTCGTAAGCTGAAGGAAGCATTTGTGCGTCTCTTGACGTAATTTCTACTAGTTATCGTACGTTTACGGGTCAGACCAGTTTACCGGTCAAGCCAGTGTATGTGGTGACTACAACGCATTTCACAGTTTACGATAGTTAGATTAGTGTATAGACATAGAGTCAAGACATCTGCTGCTGCATATATAAGATAGTATCAGTAATTATGCCAACTATCGAAGTGCAGAAATCAACTCGTGAAGATCTGTATGCTACAATTAGTTGGTAAGATACTGTTCTTTATATTATTAATTATGTCGTACTTTGGCGATATACTGGTTAAAAGTTTGTATTCTAAGGATCCTCTCATGTCAGATTAATGTTTTCGTCTGTTGTTTTGTGATTACGCAACGTGGTCTTCTTTATACAATAGCAACAACTTTATACTTTGTAAAACAACAGTTAATCCTCTGTTTCTATTTACAATTTATAATATTGTCTTCAGAAACCGTCGCATCTGGATACCGTCAACTGTCAATGTCTACTCTACTATAAACCTTATTACTGCAAACCTTGTATCTATGGTTGTGTGCGTGCTAATTGTTGTGTTTTACAGTTGGTTGGCGAGGTAGAAGATGCTTTCAACATTGAGCGTCATTTGAAACAATTGAGAGGGGAGATGGCGAAGGGGGAGAGCTGTCGCAACAACGGCTTGATTCGCGACCGAATGTTGTGCACTCGATCCACGCGTTTGCACAATGGGAACGAAATGTCGGTTGCGGATCTGCAAGCGAAATATCTGTCGTTGGGAACCGCTGTTTGGGTATGTTGAACATTACGTTCATTTTTATATATATACGGCACTATTTAAAGACTAAAGCCAGTGTGACGTACTGGTTAGTAAGGTGACTGGGATCTAGCTGACATCAGATATATCAGGCGACAACTATCAGGCGATCGCTGCTGGAACTTGTTAGCTCAGTGCAGTAAACTCACAGTATAAACACAGAAGCCTGATTAATTGACAAATATATTTCGCCTTTAAGGATTATTATCCAACTGACCCTGTGTTTATACTATGAGTTTTAAAATATCCTATATAGTGACAGAAATCGTGGATGTATGTGAAGGTTTATTTGAGGTTTTTGTCTTTGCAGATGATCGAAGAAATGAACAGTCTGGTGCAAAAAGATTGTGTTGAACTGCTCTCAGAAACTAGCCACCACCGTTTTTATCAGGACGTTAAAAAGCAGAAATTGCCGGCGGACATTCTGAACTTAACAGGTAACATAACTAAACTTGCATTCTCATTATATCAAGTTAAGTTTAAACTATCTTTTTTTGCTTGAGGAGAAGGGTTTACAATTGACGTCACCCAGCTTTTCACCCCCTCCTCCAATATCAACTTTCAGGTACCCTCCCCAGTTACCGGTTGACGTTGAACGCTCCCTAATTTGTAGTTCGTACAGTATGTATAGCAACTATTAATTAATAGATAATAATAGATCATTTTTTAGAGAAGAACTAGTTTAATCCAATCTAGCTATACTCACGGTACCGTCACTCTTTCATGAGAGTTATCATGGCTACATCACAACCAATGCTATAAGCATCAATTTTCAATGCATGCTTTGTTACGGAAATTGGTGGTTATAATTAAGCTAATTAAGAATGTAAAAGTTGATTAAGAACATTACTGATGTCCTGCATGGCGAGCCATCGCACTTGATTGATAATCGCTAAATGTGATACCAAGTAAAAGGCTCTTGGTTGTGTGTCTCCCACCCATTGTAGGCTATTTGTTTGGTGAAGTGAATGTTGCTCAATGCCCGCACTTGTGCTGGCCATCGAGTTGATATATAATATGCTCATTGTTTGTTATAGAATCCAGAATCAACATATCCGGTTATACAGTTTGAAGAAGAAGATGGCTTCAATGTCATGGTTGACGGGTGTCAAGTAATTGGCATGGATAATTTAGTGGATGCTGTGGCCGTGCTGATGAGTACTTACTGGGTGTTTAACATCCAGTACCCCAAATCCATTAAGCATACCTTGTCTTTTTTCTCTACCCACATTTTACATTTAGATGTGGAGGTAACAAGCAAGGTATTGCGTTTTGTAAATAAATTGTAATGGGCAGTGATTATACAGGATGCTCGGAAGGTATTTAGGAGATCAGAAAACGTGTACCGGTATCTCGTTGTTGCAAGTACGTTTTCTGCGCTCTTTAAAAGCTATCGATCATCCTATATAATTTTTGTAGTTGTTGTGGTCTGTATTTTTTTATCGTCCTATATGTAAAGAATAAAGATGCTTCATTGTTTTTCGTTTTCTTTACACTTGTTCATTTCTACAAAACACGATTTCTTGATAATCGTGTTTTGTGAAGGTATTTGCTTTGTAACCGTCTTTTTCAATAAAACCTTAAGCATCAGTTATAGCACTGTAAGTTTATCTAAAGGTGTCTATTGGAACCATAGGAAGGTTGGTACCTCAAAAAAGTATTAAATACGAAAAAAACCGTGAAAGGTATTTTATCGAACCTTCAGAAGGTTCATAATAATACCTCAAAAAGGTACTAAATAAGAAAAAACCTAAAAGGTATTTTATCGAGAGTTCATAATAGTACCTCAAAAAGGTACTAAATAAAAAAAAAACCCTGAAAGATATTTTATCGAACGTTCAGAAGGTTCAGAATAGTACCTCAAAAAGGTACTAAATAAGAAAAAAACTCTGAAAGGTATTTTATCGAACGTTCAGAATAGTACCTCAAAAAGGTACTAAATAAAAAAAAACCCTGAAAGGTATTTTATCAAAGGTTCATAATAGTACCTCAAAAAGGTACTAAATAAGAAAAAAACCTGAAAGGTATTTTATCGAACGTTCAGAAGGTTCATAATAGTACCTCAAAAAGGTTCTTTTTAAGAAAAAAAACCGTTGGGGGTTATTGAAAGAACCCTGTATTGGTTCTTTCAAGAACCCCCTAAAGGGTTCTTTTCTTAAAAAGAACCCCATTCGCAGTAGCTTCCTTATAGGTTCTTTCAAGAACCCCCTAAAGGGTTCTTTTCTTAAAAAGAACCCCATTCGCAGTAGCTCCCTTATAGGTTCTTTCAAGAACCCCCTAAAAGGTTCTTTTCTTAAAAAGAATCCCATTCGCAGTAGCTCCCTTATAGGTTCTTTCAAGAACCCCCTAAAGGGTTCTTTTCTTAAAAAGAACCCCATTCGCAGTAGCTCCCTTATAGGTTCTTTTTCGAGCCTTTTTCGTTTACAGTGTGGCCTATGGAGAATTGTTGCAGAAGTCGAAAATAATTTAAATAGCGACAAACTTGTGAAAAGATGAATATAGCAAAGTTATTAGTTTATTTAATTTTTATTCTCGATCATCATGTGAGCATCGCTAGACGTTAAAACGATGTAAAAATGTAGGATCTAGTTCAGGGGTCGAGAACGCATGGCTCGAGATTCATATATGGCTCTTTTGATGACGCATCTGGCTCGCAGATAATTTTATAACTTTCTAAAGTTAAAAACGCGAGAGTTTTAAAAGTTTCATTTTAACTTTTCATCACAATTTTCAATTGAAAATACGCTCAGAATTCATCAAATTAAATGCAATTTTTCAATTTCTTGGGGGAGTTCCCCCACACATCACGCTACTTTTCTCGTCTTCAGCAAAGATGCCTTTCACTTTCATAACTCACCAGCTACAACTTAACTGTTAAAGCACTTCATGATCCTCAAGGAGATGTAGCTTTCATGACTCTCTTCCCTAAAAACATCCCCAACCCCTGATTCTATTTGAATAAGGCACTAATGATGCTCTACACCAGGGCTTCCCAGACTTTTTTGCTAGCGACCCCTTTTAATCTACTGAAATTTTTCGCGACCCCTTAGCCTACGATTAAAACGACGAACAGTGCGAAATATACATTTGTGATATTTATTGAAAAGCTTAAATCTAACGAAAACCAAAAACAATTTACCGGCACTCAGTTCAGCTTGTTTTTATTTATTTCGGACCATCACAACGAAGCCTATGGGTAACCTACACTGGAAACAAAACAAAAAGCAAACACAAAAAACATATTCAGTGTGATCGGTGTGACTGCTTTCTGGCACAAAGCAAGTCCAGTCGTGGCTCAGTGTTAGTTAACGCAGGTCTCAAGGCGGTTTCGATGTTGGTTAGGCTGGAACTGTTGGCGAAGTGAGAACATTTCAGATAAATCATATTGAAATTTTGGTTTCCAGATGTTCAATTTTTTGATGAACACATCAATTTTAGATTTCAATGCAAAATATTGATGTTTTCCCCTGGGAGGGCCAAATTAAATTCGTTTAGTTTTTCAAGCAAATCTGACATTTGACATAATTTCAAAAGCTAGATGTTATTGCGAAAATGGTGGACCAAGACTGAATTTTATTCTGTTGGAAAAATCACGATTTCGGTTTTAAACATTAATTGGCTGTAGCCAGGCCCGCAACCAGCAAATATTTTCGGGGGGGCATTTAATTTTTATCAAAGAACAAACATTAAAATGATGCATTGTGACATTTTTATGTTAATATCCACGCCCATTGATAGAGTGTGTATAGCACTACCATGTTACGGTTCAGTGGTCATAACTTATGTCAATCACGTTTTTGTTTAGTACAGCATTAAAGGAAACTAGCCTTTGTAACCTTTTCTCATTTAGCTATGACTACCCAAGGAAGAAAATTACGATAATACAGTAATGTGTTCAGTCGATTACAAATAAAATACAACATCTGTAACTGTAGGCTACAAACTGCATTGGCACCCACGACTGTGGTCATAAATTAATCAATAACATATATATTTACATCAACATAAACAAACAGATGCATAAACTCCATAATACATAAACTACATAAACATAAACTAAATTACAATCCTGAAACATTTTGTTGGCTCAACAAGTTTTATGTTTGTAGGCCCAAAGAAGTTGACTTTGCAAATGCAAAATGACAGTTCAGTTCAGTTGTTTTTATTTCTGACCATCATATCAAAACAATACACGTCAACATAGCAAAGGTCGAGAAAAGGGTAGAAGCGACAAAACGCGAACGTTAAAACGTGCTTGAGACCGAAGTAAGTTATTGATTTGAAAGAAATTTGGCACGGTCGCAACATCTTCAGAAAAATTTAAGATATAAAGAGAAAATAAAAAAGAATAGCTCAATAGCTCAATTGGTTAGCGCGTCACTTCTGGAACGAAGAAGCTTCAAGACCAAGCGGCGCTGGTTCGACTCTCGGGGTGTGCGCTTGAGCAACGCACGTTAAGGACTGCTCTCCATTCAGCGGCATCTAATGGATGGAATAGTTCCCCGGCAACAAGACTTCAACAATCGGAAACTTCACTCTGTCCATCTCGGTGACCGGGCCTGCGTCAGTGATTCAAAGCCTCTACAAGTAGGCTATGCGAAACTGCCAGGATTAAGCTCTGCAAGAAGCTTTCCCAGTCCGAGGATAAAAATTCAATCAATCAATCAAAATGTTACAAAAAAACAAACAAATAAACAACATATATTTAGGCTATAGCTTTATTAGCCCACATAGCTTTAGCTGATATATTTAAGATTTGTATGGACAGTTGCTATGATTCTACTTGTTTCGGCAAGTTCGTTTAACACCAATTCCGCGCTTGGAATTTGAGTACCGGTACGATGGATTTGCATGAGAGCTAGTCCAGAAATCCTGTCCTGCCCCATAGTGCTTCTAAGGTAACTTTTCAAGCGTCGTAGACAGCTAAATGTTCTTTCTGCAGAAGCAGTTGTGACTGGAAGTGTAGCCAAAATTATCAAGAGTTTGTAAATGTTTGGATAAAACTCTTTTTGGGATTCTATTGCTGACACCGCATCAATCACACTTGCTGGCCTTTCACTTTCAAGAATTCGTTCCCACTTAATTATCCACCTGGCAAGTTCATCTATCATGGCTTCGCAGTCAATGTCTCCTTTGTAAAATTGTACTGTATTGTCAATGTCACTATACCTCGTTGAAGCGACATTTCTAGACACAATGGGTTGAATTTGGGCAGCTGTTTTAAAATGCTCATGAAATCTTCCTTGCAGTTCTTGTAGAAGGCCATCTACATACGGTATGTATAGCCTACAGATTGACGATAGAAATCTTCCGAATCATTTGTCTCATAGTTTGCTCTCATTGATTGGCGACCAGCTTTCCTAGGTATTGTTATTGCATCTAGAGACAGCTCTTGGGCCTTAGAATATATTGTTTTTAAATCAGCAACTGCATTTTCTCTGCAATCAAGTACAACTGCTTAAACCTCCTGCGTAGCCTACTTTCGGTTTCGATAGTCTACACTCTACAGCAGGGGTCCGCAAATAGTGGGTCGCGACCCAAATTTGGGTCGCGAGACCATTCACAGTGGGTCGCAAAACGGTTTAAAATTACCATAAATATAACTTGTATGGCAAAAATAAATACAATCATATAGTCTTTGATGTGCTGAGTTTCGTACAATTTGGTAGGCTACAAGAAAATTTATACTTTCGATTGTAGTACAGTAGTTAAGCCCACGGTTATATATATAGCCTGGAAGACAGCTTGAGCCAGGGCATGAAAACTCTCTCAGCTTATCTCCAGAACTGGCGACTGAAACTTAGCGAAAACAAAACTTTGGCGGCAGCTTTCCACTTATACAATCGGGAAGCTGATCGTGAGCTACATGTTCAGAACAATGGAAAATCTCTGACCTTCTGCCCCGAACCAGAATATCTTGGGGGAGGACACTAGACAGATCGTACACATACCGCCACCATTTGGTGTCACTGCGCAAGAAAATGACAACCCACGCTGCACTACTCAAGCGCCTGGCAGGCCACAGCTGGGGGGCGAGGGCTGACACTTTGCGTATAGCAGCCTTAGCCCTTGTCTACTCTTCAGCAGAGCACTGTGCACCTGTTTGGTGCTGCAGTGCACACTGCCATAACATCGGCACTGCCATAAACAGCGCCCTGCGCACAGTTACCGGATGCCTGCGTCCCACACCATTGAATAATTTTGCCATTCTCGCTGGCATCCAACCTTCTGAGCTTCGTCAGGAAGAAGCTACTCTGTTTCTTGGCCGACGGGCACTAAAGCCTAACCATCTTCTCCACCACAAGATCTCTGCTTCCCCAAACCAGTACCCCAGTCGACTGAAGTCAAGACAACCATTCGTGCCAGCCGCTCAACTTCTGATCAACGCAGCAGATGAACTTCATCTCTGCGGCTACTTGGGCGGACTATAAATTAAATTCTGAAAGGAAGTCAAGTACCACCGGACTTCATTCGTTCATCCCCAACGCCGACACATGCCCCATCGGCCTGACACTACAAAGACAAGCATGGGTGTGCCTCTACTGTCTTCGTACGGGCGTCGGGCTTTTCCGGTCAACCATGCGCCATTGGGGAATTGGCCTCTTTCTCCTCCTGTGAATGTGGTGCCGAGGAACAGACTGCAGACCACATCATCAATAACTGTACCATCTTTAAGCCACCTAACGGAGTGGAAGGTCTGCGTGTCATGGATGATGAAACTAAATACTGGCTGCTCTCTAATAGCCTTTCAGTGTAGTCTGGGAACATCTTGAGTCTGGGCTGGTAACAGGATAGAGTAGACCCTCGGCCCCAGAGGCTTGCATGACGACGAAGCGCACGGTTAATAGGTCCATCCGCTTATGAAGCCCAATTTGGTCCATTCCGTAATTACTGAAGGTATAGGAGTGGTAGAAAATTGTCTCCCGCAGCCAAAATCGTCTGGTCCCGATGTGGCCTTAATAAGTGGGGACGACCGTATTGGAATTGATATTAATTTGCAAAGTGTTTTGCGCAAAATTATATGCTTCCGAAACGTTTGGGTCGCGAAGACTTCGAACGATTGCTTTTTGGGTCGCACCAAAAAGTATTTGCGGACCCCTGCTCTACAGTATGGCTGTACGTCTATTTCATACTGCATAGAACGCTTAAAAAATTTTCAAAAAATTTCGGGGGGGGCAAATGCCCCCAATGCCCCCCCCCTGGTTGCGGACTTGGCTATAGCCATTCACGATGCAGTAAAAGATTTTTTAACTCCGATTCCATTTCACCTCATAAATTTTCAAAAATATGGGCAGCCTAATGTGTGCGCGACTCTTTAATAAAGTTAATAACTGTCACAGCATCTCGCACAGAAGTGTTAATATGCAGTACCTTGTGCAAATTGGTACACTTTCTGCGACCCCTGAAGTTCGTTATGCGACCCCTTGGGGGGTCGCAACCCCCAGTTTGGGAAACCCTGAGTCTACACTACAGTATAGTAGAGAGAAATGCATATGCCATAAATAGGACTCGGCTGCTTCGCTATGCATTTTTAATAAGAACTACTGAACTGATAGTTGATGGAAAATCGCTGGTCTGCTGCTTCGCAGTCAAGAGATTCCCTATCTTTGGAAGGAACTCAATAAATGAAGTGGTAGACCTACATTGTACCGTCGGCTTTTATTTTCTAGTTTTGCAGCTGGAAGCAGCTGACTCGATGACTGATAGTCATTCGCTGCTTCCTGTCTGTTGTGGAATCTAGATTGTTATAGTGCTATTTTATTCATATTGTTTATAATTGTACCATACTACTCTTGCAACAGACAAAATAAAAGTTTTCTTTCTCACTCTCCAACTCATTTGGCAACTTAGCATAAAGGTTTGCGTTTGAAGCGTCATCAATTGTAACCTTGTGACGTAACATTTACTGGTTTATCATTGTATTTGGACAAATCCAGATGAATAAATTGCCAGCTTTTCAATATTAGAATAATAGAAAGCATCATTTCTTGTTTTTCTATGTTTTTCAGCAATTTGCAGAAGAAAAGTGAACAAGTTGTTGTCGACGAGGGAGTATGGCAAAACTTTTTAGGTTGAGGAGACTAAAGGATGTTTTCTTTTTTGTATTTAAGTTTTATTGGGCTGTTTGAGTTTTTCATGAAAAATCTTCTTTTGAGTTGAAAGTCTGATTAACTTTTACGATCCCAACTTGAAAGGCCACCAACAAATCTATAAATGTTGGTCTAACTTACCAATTGTCAGTAAGTTTATACACAATTGTAAGTGTGTAACTTAGAGCTATTTATAGCAGTAGGTTAACCCTACTGTAGGCGGTAGGCCTAATCTAGAGTCTAGACAGGCGTAGCAAGATTTTCTTCACATTACTGAAGAATTTTAAGAATTTGAGTAGGCTATTTCGTTTTTACGCAGTTGGACAAGTGATTGCTGACACGATTTAAAAGGTACGGTAATCTGCTCTTTCTTATGCAAGTATTCACTCATTTCTAAAAATTAAAACGTTAATTTCAAGGTTTTGTTCTTTGACTAAGAATCTTTGTTCTTTGACTCAGAAGCCTCACTTGGAAGCTTAATCTCGTTGCAGTTCCGCATACTTGTAGAGACCTACAGCGATTTCCAGAGTGAAGTCTCCGCTTACTGAAGTATTGTTGCCTGTAAACTGCTTCGTTGACAAGGTGCCGCTGCCTGGAGATCTGTCTTTAAAAGTGCGTTGCTCACACGCACCCCCCCCCCCCCCCCCCCGATAGTTAAACCAGCGTTGCTTGATTTTGTAATTTCTCTTTTCACGTCGTCAAGAGCCTACGGTATATATTGTTCCAATAAGCTATTAGAACGGTGTTCAGAGTTTTTGTTTTCCGAGTTTAGCAGTAAAAAATCTTGACTTCAGATTCGAAGTGGAAATTAAAACTATTAAAAGGTCCCGATCGAACGAAAATGGAAGACGCCATCTTCGAGTTTCACCCTTGTTTGAGATCACCAGTGATCACTACTGATGATCTCAAACAAGGGTGAAATTTAAATAAGCCTATGGCGTCTTCCATTTTCGTTTGATCGGAGTCTTAATAATTTTACAAATCCTCGCATCTCCATTATTACAACTAGGCTATACTGTATACTACTACTACAGTATCATAGCTGATGTGGCCTTTGATGAACTAGATCAGTGGTTCCCAACCTTTTTTATCCGGTGGACCCTTTTAGTCAATATTCAAATGTAAATTCCCCCCCTATAAATTTAGTTTGTTAAAAACTCGTTTACATTAATATTTTAATTTAAGCCTTGTAAGATAAACTAAACTTTCACTAGTTATAACCTTTTTAGCCTGTAATATTTCTTTTTATACTAAAATAATTTAATTAATGAAGAACGTTGCTAAAAAGTATTTTATTCAAAGAAAAAAAATGAGATACAAAGACCAGCTGAAAGTCTCCCTCAACCATGCAAACATTGATCTGGATTCATGGGAACAACTTGCTAGTGACAGATCCACTCTAGAGAAAAAGAACTAGGGAAGGCACGAAAATTTTCGAAGCAAAACCGGATGCAAAAAGCCCATGAAAAATGAAACACTAGAAAAGAAAATCTAAAACTACCACATCCCCCACCATCCATACAATGTGATTTTTTCCCACGTCCTTCCCATCATAGACTGGGCCTTCAAAGCCACATATGACATCACCATCCAAAGCCAAATTCGATCGGACACCAGCTGGAACCAACGACATTCAGTCTGTGTGAAGCTTGTGATTTTTTTGTTTCGACAACTCATGAATGTGGTGGAAGAGCATAACAAATATCATTCTCCACGTCTAATCTGTTTCTCTGCTTTCTTTTCATCTGGAAGAGTTGAAAAACCTGGTTTTCATAGATAAGTGGAAGCAAACGGAAGGATACTTTCAATAGCTTTCTCTGCCACTTTGGGATAGGAATTACACGTTAATGGCCAAAATCCAGTAATTGAGTTTTTCTCTGAATAAGTCTCTTTTGCATCCGTTTTGAGTTCTAAAAATTCATTCTGCAATTTATCGGGAAGTTTTTCCATCAACAATGTGAATGAATTTCGTATTAAATCAAGCTTCGTCATAAATTTCAGGAAAATATCGAATGAATTCTAGTTCTAATGCTGTGAGATGTTGCAAAATCAATCCTTTTTCCAACTCTGGAAGAATTTGTTCTTTTCCGTCAACAACCAGCACCGATGATAATTCTTTAAATATGGTGACATGTTTAATTGTTCATTCTAACTTTTCTCTTTCAATTATCAAGCTTGCTAGTGAAAGCTTCCAAAGCATCTTTAAATGCTGAGTGGTACTGGCATCTGCTCCTGGAAGGGCCACCCAAGCCAGACTGTTCGAAAGGTAAAGGCCAGACAAAACGTAGTCCCCCCGCAATCAGGTAAGCAGAGCCTTCTAGTAGGCTACCTTAAGACAATCTCCTAATGACAGTGATATAAATCAATCACTCTCTTTCAACCTGTCTTGAGCCAGCATGGAAGCAATACAGTTTGTAAATTCACATGGTATCAATATGTCAATGGCGCATGGATACAGATAACCCTTGTAGATGCGCAATCTGCTTCAAACGGAGATGGCGATTGAATATATACCGTATATTAGTGCTTTTCCCTTGCATTTTCAGATTCAGTTTGTTCAATGGACCAAACATATCAACCAAATAAGCAAGGAATCTAATCCATCTGTCATCATTTAGCAATGAAACAAATTCCAATTTTAATTCAAAGTCAAAAAATAATTTAAGCTTGTCTCTAAACTCAAACACTCGCTTAGTTACGTTTTCTCTTGAAAGCCATCGAGTATTAGGCTAGAATGAAAAAAGAAGTAAGCCTACGTGATGGTTTGCATCCATGTCAGTGCACGGTTTCTTAAATAATCGGGAGTTAAAGGCTCCTTCTTAACGTTTTAAAGCTCTGGTCTAGGCCAACTTACTAGGCTTAAAAAGCTTTACAATCCTAAAATCAAATTCCCCCCTGAAAATTGCAAAATTCCCCCCTAGTGGGGAATTCCCCCCCGGTTGGGAACCACTGATCTAGATGCTCAGTTCGTAAATTTTTCCAATGTTCGCTTTGTCGTGCAGTGTCCCAAAGTGTTCTTGGTTGGCTGATTGGTATAACAAAATACTTAATGTATCTGCAGTGTAAGGTATTTTCTATGTTATCTTGCTGAAATGTTTTGTAAAACATTATTCACGGGTCTGCACATTTGGAATTTGGTTCATTACGCCGCTGCTTTGGACGTCAATGGCAGTGAATTACTTGTGGAATTGGGACCCAAGCTGGTATCACCATTTAACAGCGTCGGAAACCAAGTCATTCTACATTGGCCAGCATCTCCATCAAGTTCTAAGTTTATATTACGCTTTAGTGGGACTGTCAACCAGTCAGGCGGTGGGATTTCAGTTCATTGTCCAGATCGTAATGTTTCCGCATTGGTCCGTCGACAAGCAATTCCTTTAGCTAACCCCCTTGGGGCTGCCGCACCTAACAACACCTTTATAAGTAACGATGGTGTGGTTTTTAATAGAAGTTTTACTGTGTCGGAACTGGTCCAGGGTTTACCGCACGACGTTGAAATCTTCGTAAATTCAAACAAAAATGAGCAATACTTTGCTGGTCTTTTTTTACCGTATGGCTCAGGACGTCTCGTAGTCGACGGGTTGACAAAAATATGTCTTTATTATGTCACGTTGAAAGTGTATGCCTTCCATGCAGCTAATTCGTCAGTCAGTTTTGGCACTGACTGTCAATCGCCTAACGTCAGTCGGAATGCCAGTAGGCCTATTGCAACAAAGTTAACAAGACAACAATCCAACATCTTTGTTGGAAATTACATGCCCTTGATCAATAGGTTTAACTTATCCGTTGACAATATGACGCGATTGACTTGGGATGTTTACGCAATCACTGACTCTGGTGGAACGCTGGAAATACAAATGATCGCTTTGAAGAATGACACGCTCGACCCTGACAGGGGGTTGACTATGAATGCAACCGTTTATGGTTGTTTAAAAAATGAATTTTCGCCCAAGCATTCTAACTGCTCGGGAGGATACTTGCTAAAACTGAATAATTCTCATTTTGGGAAAAATACACTGTGGAACATACCATTCCCTGTGGCAGGAGCTTGGACTTTAGATGTTTGGTTCAATTGCACATCTGCCAGTGGCAACTGCAGCGAGATTGTGCTACAGGTTGAAGCATCTGTTCGTATTGGAACTTGTATAGAAAACTGCCAGAGCCATTTAAGCCACGGTGGTTGTGGTTTGTACAGGACCATCGATGTTTTGTTGGTTGCTTGCGGTTGCACTATGGGATGGATAGGCCTTGCTTGCAACGATGGCCGGTTTGCTACTAACTATTCAACGCAGTTGTTGCGCAGTTTGCTGTTGACATTAAGCAACCTTATGTTTGTGCCTTGTGTTGCATTGGCATGTTACAGAAAATACTACACTGAGGCTTTGGTGTATTTCTCCGTTGCTTTTATGTCACTGTTTTACCACGCGTGCGACCAGCCAGGTGACGTGGCCTTTTGTCTCTTGCCGTTTGACATATTGCAATTCTGTGACTTTCTCAGTTCAATTTCAGCTATTTGGTTCACTTTGATAGCTCTCGCTGACTTACCAATTCACATGGAGTCATGGCTGCATGTTTTTGGATGTCTCAGTATTTCCGTCGCTGTTTCGTATAAAAGATTCAATTTATGGACAACAGTTGCACCTGCACTTGTAGGAATAGGAGTTGTGGTGTCAAGATGGGGAATTGAGCACCGTGAAAGAAATAAGTATTGTTACCCTGACCGCAAAAAGATTGTTTTTTCTATTGTGCCAGGACTGCTATGTGCAAGCGTAGGGTTGCTATTGTACGCTTTTGTGCAAACCAGCGAAAACTACTACATTGTTCACAGCATCTGGCACATTCTTATTGCAACTTCTGTTCTTTTTCTTCTTCCTGCAAACCAAAAGGATTATCTCAAGCAATCACGGCAACTTCTGAACAGTGGTATCAATGATGGGGGTGCATATGAAGTTCGTTCAGGAAACAAGGTGGACGTATTAAGCCCACCACAGCATCCGGGCAGTGGCTGTTATGCAAACCCAACTCTTATTCATGAAAGTGAACAATCTGTATGCCAATAATTGTATAGGCCTTATCCGCTGTGTGGGCGTTGTAAATCATGTAATGTAACTTTGTTTCGTTGATATTGTGTTAATATTTCTTGCTACCATAACGAAAACAATGTATGTCGTCATAGCAGAGGTCTAGAGAAGGGTAGAACAGTTCAATCGACAAAATACGAAATTTAAGTAGCTTACTCCCGGCCGAAACAAGGAAGTTAGTTGTCCGCCCCGTTAGCTCAGTGGTTACGCGTCCGGCTTAAGATCCCACGGCGCAAGTTCGACTCTTGGGGTGTGCGCTTGAGCAACACATTTCAGGACTGCTCTCCATTCAGCGGCAGCTAGTGAATGGAATAATTCCCCGGCAAGAACACTTTAACAATCGAAAAACTTCACTCTGCCAATCTCGGTAACCGACCCTGCGTCAAGAGCCTCTTCAAGTATGCGAATCTACCAGGAATAACCTATCAAGGCTTTGTCAGTCCGAGGATAAAGATTCAAAAACCAGGTAAACGATTTAATACAATCTAAATACTGTATCTTTGCTATCATAGATTTAGTTCATAAGTTTATTAGTGTAGCAATGTTGTGCGAAATAGATTATGGAGCAGGCTTCCATTCGATAAGCTAATTCCGCTACTACTTTGTCGATTAAATAGCCTATTGATTTGCTGTGATAAAATGAAAGTTGCGTCTGTACAAAATTGCGCACAATGGCGGAGTATAGCCTACGTGTTTTTTTTTTGTTTCTACCATAAATTGTTCTATAGTCACAACAAGAGAAAAGTTTAGACCGACATTTCTTTTTAATTAAAAAAAAAACTTTGTTATCGATTTAAAACTCTTGGCCAAGGTAAGCTATATGCTTTGTTTTATTTTCTAACAATTAGCCTACATTTTGCAAGCCGTGCTTTGAGAAACCTCTATTTTTATACCAAAGGTGAATTAGTCTATTGGGCTGCCGTACAAAAACCTCATCATGTTTGAATACGTTTTGATAAAATCATTGTGATTTTATCACTTTCTTTTTGTTGCATTTGCTCCAGCATTATTGTTCAGTTGTACTAGTAGGCTATTTGCATTTTTATTATTTTTGTGTTGTTTTTGAGTTTAGGGAAGTAGGGTGCGGTATTAATTGAAAACAGGTAAAAGCGATATATAATACTTAATTATATCGACAAATGAGCAACATAATTCAATAATAGGCTATGTAGATAGCCAATAGTGGCACGAAATCAACTATCGTGATTCGTGACTGCGTTCACTGATCATCCAATCACGTCTTTCAATCGCAAAACGCCAGTGATCTCAAACAAAACAAGCTTGTTAAAGATAGAGGAAAAATTGTTCAGAGAAGGATAGTTTCCAAACAGATTGCGCAAGATACCCCCGAGAACATAATAAAAGTACTAACACATATTTTTAACTTATCTTTTGGTACATGGTGAATTCATAAAAGCATTTAAAATCGGTAAAGTAGTACCAATCCATAAAAAAGGAGACCCAAGCAATTGCAGTAACTATAGACCAGTTAGTCTTTTGTCTTGCTTCTCAAAAATCTTAGAAAAAGTCATGTACCGGTTACTCAAGATTATAGCCTACTACTTCCTTGATCAGCGTAATTTCTTTTACACCCAGCAGTTTGGTTTTAGACATAACCACTCCACGAACCAGGCTACTACACTACTAACCAACAAGATCTACAAAGCAATGGAAAATAAAGAAGCAACCCTTGGCATCTTTCTAGATTTATCAAAGGCTTTTGACACAGTAAATGATGAAATACTTCTGACAAAACTTTATCACTATGGTAGCAGAGGAACACCCCTCCAGTGGTTTTGAAGCTACATAAATAATCGTTTTCAGACAGTAGAAATTTCTGGTAGTGTTTCAACTCCATTAGAGACAAAGTGTGGTGTGCCCCAAGGTTCTATTTTAGGCCCCCTATTATTTATAATTTACATTAACGACTTCCCAAATTGTTTAAATTGTTGCCTACTGATTCTATCATTTTTGCGGATGACACAAATCTTCTGATGTCAGGTAAGAGTGTGGATAAATTGCATGAAGCGGCCAATAGGCTACAGAAATGCACGAATTAAGTTGTCAAATGGCTTGTAGCAAATAAGTTATCACTCAATGTAAACAAAACAAAATACATGGTACGGCATTTGATACTAACAGTTTACGTGCGAATAAGTGTAAGCAAATCTTAAATATAAATGATCAACCAATTATGAGACTACAAAATATCAGTTTCCTTGGCCTGACTTTGAATAAAAATCTTTCATGGAAACCACACATGCAGTAGCGCACCCAGAAAAAAGTTAGGGGTGGGCTAATTCAGAAATGTCAGCCGAGTATTTGCGACAATAGTGACAGTGACAATAGACCAATTCCCATCCCTTTGATTAATATTTAAAGGCACTCACAGTCCACAACCCACCGGTTGCCGATACACCAGGATTCGTTCTCTCAATCAGATTATAGATGTTGGCCTATAATGAACCCCATGCTTTCTGCACCATCAGCATCTGCATCCTCATCCCTACGTCCACTCTTGCAATCTTCTATAGATTTAGACTTTTTCGTCATGTATAACAAAATAGAATTAGCTTTCCGTTTGTCAACACAAATAATTCAATTCAATTTATTTTTCTTTGTCGGAAAACAACAGCAATGATAAAGTTACAAATAGTGAACGGGAACAAAACCAGCAAAAGGAAAAGGTGGCAAAACTACAAAAGTTTAAAACGTGCATACGATGCAAATTTAAAGGTTAGGCTACGTACACGAAAGTAAATTAAGCACGGCCACCAAACCTAACAGTTTAAAGTAGATGAATTAGTTGGAAGAACCAGTTGGCTCCACATACCTAAAGCAACTGGCTGGAGGTGTGCCAATTGATGAAACCATGCGGGGACGACTGAACCTTTCAACCAATATAAAAAAGAAAAATCAACAACACGAGCATTCAAGAATAAACAATGAACATACGGCATATTATTACATACTAAACATATTACATATTATTTACATATTAAACATATTAGCCTACATATACAAAACACTATGTACAGTGCATCGTTTTAAGTAAAATGGAGTGTTTGCAGCAACGACAGTGGTGTGATATTGAATAGGAATTGATAACTGATGGGTACAGGAATTTAAATTAATTAACTTATTATTTGAGCATGATATTACACTGATGATCATGAATGATGAAAAATGTAGTGAAGATGATAATTAAAACAACAACTAGCACGAAAACAGTTTCAAACAAAACACTAATTTTGTAAACAATGAATTTGATGTGGACGTTTTTCCTACTTACAAAACATTCAAATTTAGTTTGTTTTTTTTTCAACTAAAGTCCCAGACGCCTTCGTCTTTCTGCTCAAATGTCGTAGCTTAGGCTATAAGCTTACAGTTTTACATGTCCGTGTGATTCGGCATTGACATACGGAACATCGGTATGTCCACCAGACATTTGACCACGAGAGTAGCCTACGTCTGGAATATCTGAACTTTATGGAGTTAAAGAAAAGTGCCTTCAAAGACCATATCATGGAGTGTTCTTTTTGCTCTGATCGAAAATTCTCTGCCGACTCATTTAAAATTTTACGCAAAGGCAAATCCCTATTTGACACCAAAATTCAGGAAGCGCTGTTAATGAAACGCTATAGCCTAACTCAAATTAGGGATATTAGACTAGTTAGTGTCTAGGTGTTAGTGTCGGGATGTTAGGGATGTCTAGGGATTCAATTCAATTCAATTTATTTTTCTTTGTCAGAATACAAAAGAAATGATATTGTGAAAAAGAAATACAGTAACAAAACCAACAAAAGGAAAAGGTGGCAAAACCATAATGGTTTAAGACGTGCATAAAAAGGTAAAAGGGTAGGGATGTTAGTGTCTAGGTATCCCTGCAAGAAACAATAACTTAAACTGGATATCAAACCTCAATCGTCTTAGGCTACTGTGTGATGTGCAGTCTGACCATAGAAAAAGCTCAACACCTGCTCTCCTGGGCCACATCGAAACGGGCTTTTGCCTGAGGATGGGTTTCTTTTATGTCCGGTTTTCTTTCTCCATCCTATTATTATTATTATGACTGCTCATCCACAGTCTCAGACTGTGGCTCATCCACATCAATATTGGAACTGGCAAATTCAATCCACGACACTTTTCATTAGGCTGTCATTCATTACTAGGCTACATGTGTGCTTCTCTCTGTTTTTGTTTTATTTTTTGCTACAGTAGGCTATTTGTTTTTTTGGGTTTTGTGGCCGTGCTAACTACTGATATAAAGCCTAGGCTACTACATAATTTTTCATTCAGCCACGTTTAAAACCTTTCAAGGTTTTGCCACCTTTTTCCGTTCATTAACGTGCTGGTAGGTCTATATCGATTTTTGTAGTCAGTATCTTTTTCGTCCCGGACGCGTTAATGACGAAAAATAAAATGATTGATTGATATACGGCAGCACAACACGAGATAATTGCACAAAACAAATTGGTGTCTCAAGGATCTATTTGGCTCCGGAACCAAATTATCTTTTCAACAGCCATGGGTGTCGCCGTTCTGCTGACGGCTATTGTATGAGCGGAGAGTTTACACTGCGCAGCACCCGCTACACCAACATTAAAATGGGGGGGGGGGACATCGACATGCTGACTATTTATTTTCATATGATTGTCACTTTCAATTTTTGATCCTGCAATTCCGCTATGAAAGTGATGCCAGTATTGTGAGATGGAAAATTTAAGATATTTCCGAATTAGAATATTAAAATTTTTCATGTCCTAAGATTAGGAATGCTGTATTTAGCTTAAGATCTGCGCAGAAAACCCAGTCAAACCGACGTCTCAAGCAAAAAGGAATGTTTTTTCAAGAATTTTTTAAAACTATATGGAAAAACTTTTGGAATCGATTTGTAATAAAAAAGTCTGGTGAAATGAGGTTACTTTTTGGTCTTTGCTTGGGCTGTTATAAAAATCACATTTTGCGGTGTTTGGCAACACTTCGAGATGCCAGTTGCCATCGATCATACTTTCACTGTGACCAGGGTTACCAGATTGGCCTTTTTAAGGCCAAATTTCTCGAATTTGGCTTTTTTTAAAGCCGTTTGGCCTTAGAAATTATACGTTTGGCCTTTTTCTAGATTTGGCCTTAAATTTGGCCTTTTTTAAATTTAATCTTTAAAATGTATAATAATCAATATTTCTTATATATCGTAACTTTACCAGATGAAAACCTAGTCACCATTGTTCAATACATGTTCTATACTTGTTAAACACTTGTAATGTGACGCCGAGTCAGACTGCGCTCCCCTCTAAGCCAGCCAGTGGTGCCAGATGTCACCACTGTAGCGGATTAAAACTCATCTGCTACAGTGCTACAGTCCTTTTATTATATACATATACTTGCTACTTTCAGAATTATTTTTGCTATAATTTATTAAAATCCGCTACAAGTCATAAGATATCGATAAATATGAATGTTATAGACATTATTTTGGAATTATAATGTTAACGCTCAAAAGTAGGTGGCCTACACAGAAATGTAACGACTAACGTGTTCACTTTTCAGAAGTTCAATTTATTTTTGTTTTGTTGGCAAAAGAGAAAGAAAAAAACAAAAATGTACAAAAACACAATAAACACAAATAATTCGCACAACAAGGATGGCAGCGAAAGACCAAAAGGTCATTAAAGTCAGCTGCATTTTCGATCGATCGGTAGTCCAACACAACCGCTGGCTTGCAAGCAGAGCATGCTTTCAGAAATTCAGTTGTTGAGCAATACAAGTGATTCGTGGTTGTGCAATTAAGTGCGTTTCAAATTACCATTATTGTGATGTTATAAATAAATTTGTGATGAGCAAATATATTATTGATCATAGACTTGTTACAAAAGAATCTTTTTTTAATAATTACTGTAGTAATGTTCACTTAAATGATACATACATCATTCATTCATTTATTTTTAGTCATTAACGCGTCCGGGACGAAAAAGATACTAACTAAGTATAGTAACTACAATAGTCGATATAGGCCTACCAGGACGTTAATGAACGGGAAATGGTGGCAAAACCTTGAAAGGTTTAAAACGTGCCTGAATAGTAAATCATGTAGTAGCCTGTATGTCTGTATAGTTAGCACGGCCACAAAACCCAAAAAACAAACAGAAGCACACATGTAGCAATAAATGATAGCCTAATAAAAAGTGTTGTGGTTCGCATTTGCCAGTTCCAATATTAATGTGGATGAGCACTGAGCAGTCATCATAATAAAAATAGGATGGAGAAAGAAAACCAGGCATAAAAGAAACCCATCCTTAGGCAAAAGCCCGTTTCGATGCGGCCCAGGAGAGCAAAGTGTTGAGCTCTTCCCATGGTCAGACTGCACATCACGCAGTAGCCTACGACGATTGAGGAATTTAGACGACATGAACATAAATTATTCAATTATGACGATATGAATTTAGCTTTATTCACTGACGACATTTTAATATTGATTGCCTTCATATTTGACCTTCTTATAAAAAGTGTTTAGGTCTGTTCGACACTACAGTAAGACTCTTTCCTGTTGGACCATTCCTTTCATACCTTGCTAAGGTATTGCCTTTGTAGCGGACGTCGAGTGGTCTGAACATCCTCCCATGCCTAGCTGTAGCTGCTACAACAACATCCCGGGTACTAGCGTGTAGTGGGGATGATCTTGAGAACAATACCTTGCTTCTTTTGCGAGTAGGAGTTTATTACAAAGAAATGAATGAACTTCCACGTCGGAACGTTGTAGCCAAATAATGCCTTGAATTCAAATAGAACGAGCTAAACTAATTCAGAACATGAAAAACTACACTACAACCATAATTAAACTAACACCGTGACTTCCGAGAAAGGCATCCGTGACAAACTGACTGAGAAAATAAGGCACCACACAACTGGCAGACAGAAACCATACTGGAAACTCACAAACTGACTGTGTTTATTTAACGCTGAACGATTGATTTAAAGGGGCTTATTGCTTCAAGCAATGCAGCATGCAGGGCCGTAGCCAGACCGCAGAGCAAGGGGGTCCAACTGTTTTTAGGGAGAGCCGAAAAATTTTAAATGGGCAAAATCATTATAATTGTGGCTGTTGCTCGAGAATGTTGGGATTTTGCCAGGGGGGGGGGAATTTTTTTTCAGGGGGGCGAGGTCTCCCTGGCCCCCGGCTGGCTACGGGCCTGGCAGCATGTGTCAAACGCGCAACACCTACAACAACGTAAAACTACGTATGTAAAATCAAACCCTGATAAGTGGTGAAAATTCCGAGGAAACGCCCTAATTTTCAGCCAGCGTTTCAAATTCCTACCAAGCACAAATTTTACAACGGCAATTAGACTGTCTAAAGCAAACATGAAAAAGACCGCAGGCGCTAGGCCTACACCTCCTAAGAAAATTTTCCATGGATTTTTCTTGTATTATTTTGGCATTGAGATCTTTTCACGGTCTGACAACCCTGATTACAATGCTTATTTTATCTTGTTTAAGTTTGGCTTATTTTTGGCCTTTTTTCTACCTATTTGGCCTCAATTTGGCCTTTTTTCTTGTTGAGTTTGGCCTTTTTTTCAAATTTCAGTCTGGCAACCCTGACTGTGACTTTGCTTTAAAGTTGCAAAACAACAGAATGTGTAGACGGGGTTTCTAGAGTGGTCACTGCAAAAATTTTTTGTCAGTCAAAAAGTATTGAATGATAAATCATCTGAAGTCTAAACTATGGATAGGTACCGGTATAAAAGATTGGTTCACATAACCTCACGTATTGTACTAACATGCGGCAGTTCAGTTGTTTCTATTTCTGATCATCGCAGTAAAAACAATAAACGTGAACCTAGCTATTCTGTAACACTTGATGGATAGAATAGTTCAGACAAAAACAATTGAAAGCTTCACTCTGTCAAACTCGGTAACCGGGTCAGTGGTTCAAAACTTTACAAGTATGCGAAACTGCCAGGATTAAACTTTTTCAGTCGGAAAATAGAGATTTTAATGAGTCAAAACGCATAGCCCACCATTAACATGGTTGGCGGTGCTGGATGAATGATGAGAGTCCTTGAATGACACTTCAAAGGACACTGGTTTAACACTGGTCAAGAGTACATCGTACCATTGGCAGGACACTTGCTTGGAGATTGGCTTTCTTGCCTTGCTGTATACATTTAGTTTCAATCTTCAACCTCCATCTGTGAGGTTGGATACAACACATAAAAAAGGTTGTTAAAAAATAAGCTATAATATGTATAAAGTGTGCATGATTTTTCAAAGATGTCTAAAACTTTTTGAAATTGACTTACTCGGACAGCACATAGAAGGTTTATTAGCCTACACTATTTTTCGTTGTGAACACTGTTTCTACTAAATCTCTATCTTGTTGATTTTGAGACTTGTATATTTTAAACCAACTAGGTCTAAAAAAGAGACAATAAGAAAAAAAGTTATCTCAGAGAGTTATAAAGGCCTAGGCCTAAAAACAGGCATGTTCATTGCAATAAATCAATTCATTACCCGGTATATAACATATGAGATGAGGGTTATGCAACCCAGAAGGGGCATGCTTCACTGAACACAGGCCCGTAGCCAGCCGGGGGCCAGGGGGGGCCTCGCCCCCCCTGAAAAAAATTTCGCCCCCCCTGGCAAAATCCCAACATTCTTGAGCAACAGCTGCAATTATAATGATTTTGCCCATTTTCCCGTTGCACAGCTCCAACTGGCCCAATTAACTACAATTGTTTTGTTTAGTTAACAGCTATGATGATTAAACAATTTTGCCCCCCCCCCCCCCCCTAACTCCTCCTTTGGCAACCTCAACAGGTTCAATTCAACCAAGGCCAACACGTGTTAGGTTGGTAAAAAAATTGTCAGAAACTGTGTAAAATAAAAATGTTTTGGGAAAGAATGATAACCTAACAAAGAGGAAATGGATTTCCAGCAGGCCTACAAACCGGTACAAATTAGGCTATACTTAATTCTTACCATTCTTAAATACTTACCATACTTAATTCATACCCATTACTTACCATACTTAATTCTAAGGGTCAGTGATAACCAATCTGTGCAGTGATAAACCAAATTTGTGCAGTTAAGCAGTGTTTATTTTTTTTCTTCAATCCAATCAGTGTAAATAAATTTTGTTTCTAGTTTTCTGATCTGTGAAGTGTTCAACCTTGCAGCAGATATTGCTACATTTGAATCTAGCACTGCCGTTTGTGAGTGTGGATTCTCAGTGTTAACAAGGGCTGACGCTCCCACTAGACGGAGCATGTTACAACCAAGACAGGCAAACTTAGTGCTTATGGCCTTTGAACATTCTGTATCGAAATCTATCGATTTAGACTTGTTTGTGAGACGGCTTGCATCCAAACATCCGCGACAGCAATTGCAATAGACTAGCTCATGGTTGTATAGGCGGAATGTAATCATATATATCAAAATCCTCGGCACTAGCTTCTTCGAGCCAGTTAAAGTTTTTGCTCGTAACGAGTACCGCTATTTATACAACAAGTCAACAATTGCTTTGTTATGTTGGTCATTGTAATATGGTTGTCGTGATAAGAGACCAGTGTTGGTCTTAACCAGTGGCGTAGCCAAGGGGGGGGGTTACAACCCCCCCCCCTTTGGCACGCGTGTGACGTCACGATATTGAGAATGATGCTTTCAGTCTCTGTATGCTTGAGCATGATGCTTTCAGTCTAAAAAAATTTGCCTAATTTTAAACAAAACTGCATTAAAAGAGCGAGTTGTGCCAATACCTAACATTCAAACATCTCAGCCAGGAATTAGCAACAAGAAAACATAGAGACTTAGCTTTATTTCCGAAAAATGCTGAAGAAAACATGATCTTATCCTTTTGCTATGCCACCTGACAGCACCATTTTACAGGAATATTCATACCCACATTTTTGTTGAAAATGCTCTCAGAATGCACCAAATTCAAATAGTGTTGGGCGATATTGAAAAAAACAAAACGATACGATATTTGAAAAAATACTCGATATTTCGATACTTTTCGATATTTTTGTTCTAATTAAGAAAAGAGTTTCCCAGTCTTCAAAATTAATATCGGCAATTGCCGAGATGATTGCCGACGCAGATGCATGAATGGCGCATTAGCGTCGGCAATAAAAATACCGAGGCCACACGAGCGCTTGTAAGGTTAGGGTTATAAATTCCTCCCAGGCAGGCCCGTAGCCAGCCGGAGGCCAGGGGGTCTTGCCCCCCCGAAAAAAATTTTGCCCCCCCCCCTGGCAAAATCCCAACATTCTCAAGCAACAGCTACAATTATAATGAATTAATTTTTTGGCCCTCCCTAAAAAAAGTTTGCCCCCCTTGCTCTGCGGTCTGGCTACGGCCCTGCTCCTAGTCGTTATGCCACAGATTTGCTCTTTATAGTCAACACCCGATGGAGCTCTGCGAAAGAGGCGTGTGGGTGGGTATCAAAGCACGAAAGCCACAAAACGTGGACACTTCATTGCGAACGGCAAAGACGGTGTAGATTTACAGCCAAGCGATGAGCCTCTTGATGTGTCCGATTCCAGTGATGACGCGACAACCTCATCCTCCGGTACAACATCTGATGATTCCGATTTTGACATCTAGTTCTTCATCAAACAGACTTTGTGTTGCTCGCAGTATCCCAATTGTGCCGAAATTATGTTAGTGCATACGTAAATCGAGGCAATCTTCTCGCAGGGAGCTATTAATTTGTTACCGGTACTTAGTTGAGCAATTCACGTTATTTTATGATAATTCAACGTCGCTAGATGTCCAATTAATGTAAAACAAACGTAAAATTCTTATTGGGCATTGTTGTTACGCAATACACCCGCCGGGAAAATTAAATCGATTTGTGCTGACTCTAACATTAAATCAACCCAAAATTAACGTACTTTTCCTCCCCATGAGTTATTCAACGTGAATTACCGCAACAGCGTGCGTAATCGTGTTGTTCGCTTTATTGCTACTTTCACAGCAATTGCCGAAACGTTCACAGCAATTGCCGAGGCAATTTCAACTTTTGCCGTTTGGCCTCGGCAACATTTTTGTAGGGGTTTGCAGTTACGAGTTAGGGCTGTAATAGTTAAAATATCGAACGATATTGAAATAAATATCGATATTGAAAAGATATCGTATCGTATCGAAAATTCGATATATCGCCCAACACTAAATTCAAAGTAATTTTTCAAAATTTTCTGGGGGAGGCCCCCCAGACCCCCGTCGCTGGGTGTCGTCTTAGGCGAACACGCCGTCGGGCTTCGCCTGCCGGTCGTCAAAACCTCTCCTTTCAAAATTCCTGGCTAAGCTACTGGTCTTAACACTAAACTGACATATTGCAAATTTTGTGGATACCGGTGTTTAAGAGGTTAAAATGCCAAAATCATTCAAATTTTTTCGGCCCCCCCTAACGAAAAGTTGCCCCCCCCCTTGCTCTGCGGTCTGGCTACGGCCCTGACTGAACAGCACTAGGAAGTTTATAAAACAAACTTACTGACTACATTTATAGCCTAGTGCCATGCTAGGTATATATATATATATAGAGCCGTTCCATAGCCTACAACATTTTTGTGTTCATCTCTCATTGCACTTTTGCGTAGATGAAGATATGCACACAATTGAAGAAGTGAGAACAAAAAATACTTAAGTCACGTTAGAAAAAAAAACAAATTCAGACCTCTGTGAGGAATTATATATATACTATTAAACTATAAATATCCTTACAAGATATCTACACCAGAAAAAGTGCCTTTGGAAACTTAGCTAGGGCCTACCAGTTTTAGGAACAGATATCTCAGCAACATGTTCATGGTACAGGCATTGGCGTAATTTTTTTAAAAAATTTGACGAAATTAGGGGTGCTCTAAGTTATCTTATGAAAATTGTCAATATAAGCTAATCAATTGAAAACCTGACCAATGGAAAATGTTAAAACAAATGACTCAATCTAATAGTAAATTCAACCATGTTTAACCTACGTCATGAAACGTCGAATCAACATAAAAGATAATTTTGTCGTATGTGTAATGGAATAGACTGCAGCGGTATGTCAAACGATCAGATAGAAATGAAAACAAGTATTACATGCGAGGGCAGCGAGGCGAAAGTGATCTTACATTGAATATTGAAATATATTCGACTTTAATTTGTTCACGTCTGCCTTATAATGCGGCTTGCTATAAATTAATCACATCCAAATTTGTTTCTGCGGGTCGTTGTCTTGGAAACAAACTCCGTGACAAGTTCTTCCATGTTTAATTTCTCCGCCAATTCGTGATGACTACCTATAATTGCCAAATACCTATAAGATGCCAAATTGTTCAGTCGTTGTTGCGTTTAAGTGCTGCGAAGGTAGGTCTTCAAGCGTCGTAATAACAAAAAGGAACGTTCGGCTTCACAGGAAGAAGTCGGCATAACATGTAAGTTACCAAAGCTGCATATATATTTGGTATTATTATCGACCATTGACGGCTGTGCAATGAATTTCTGACGTAGCGTATTCACTGTCACAATATCACCGTCACGTTTGCAACAAGCAAACCATTGTTTGCGTTCACGCAGCAAATCCTTGCGTTCCCAGTCACCATCATAAAATTTGCTTACTTTCGTAACATCGACTTCTTTCATTGTGGGATTCTCTAGCACAGTGGTTCCCAACCTTTTTGTTGTCACGGACCCCTTTAGACAAATTATTAATTCTGCGGACCCCTACCTAAATTTTGCCTGAAACTCAATTAACATACTATTGATTAATGCAAAGAAATTTATTTTCACGCGAGTCAGTTCAATCACAGTACTATTGACTATTGTAATTATGCTACTCAATTACTGTAGGTGACGGTGTCATATTGCATTGCCGCTGTGACTCCTGCGGCAAATATCAGGTTAAACAGTTGCTCAAATAAGAAAATGAATGGATTGTTCAAGAAATGTCAGCAGTAGGCTATTTGAATATTAAGGTGACCCAAAGTGCCATGCCGAAACTTTCAACGTAAGCAAATTTAATGAGAGGGCTGTTGTTGCCTTTCCTGAACTGAACTGCGGTTGAGTTTTTGACAATGCAACACGCATGTCATCTTGAACGTCCACTGTCCAGGCGATTTCGATGTTGTTTTTATTGTAACAAGAGCTGAGAATCCTACCTCGCAAATGTTAAGTGGTTTTGAATGGTAACAAAACAATAATCGCTTGCTTTGCCAAGAATGGGTAGGTTTGCAGTTGTGAGCACCAAAATTCTTTCACAGTTTTTGAATGAAACTCAATGCGTATTAACTCTTTTGATCTCAAATCAATTAGGTCATCTTTACTGAGATCGTCATCGCTAATGTTGTTCAAGTCAAAAAGAAAAGGATTTCGAATCCATGTTTCAACTTCGTTCGGCAGGTGTTCTAAATTAAAATAACGTTGAAATGAGATTTGCAGGGTTTCAAGTGTGCGCAAAATTTTTCTCTCATAGAGATCAAAAGAGTGCATTCTCTTTGAGTTTCATCCATCAAGATAAGATCTTCTAACATTGGAAAGTTAGCGTAGGCTAATTACCTGCTTCCAATCTGCGTTTCCAAACCGGCAACTTGGCTGAAAACGCTTTTTCAGTTGCATCAATTATTGTCACACCTGGTCCTTGAATGCCACGATTAACATTGTTAATATGACCGAAAATATCGGCTAAGTAGGTCATGCCGTATAGAAAACTTTTACTCTCGAACAATTTTGAGAGGGGATTTCCTTTTGCTTTTAAAAGAGTTGATGCCTCATTTTTTAGCTGCAGTCGTTTTAAAACTTCTCTAGATAACCAACGTACCTCAGAATGATACAAAAGTACTCCGTAATCTGACCCTACTTCTTGACAGAGCGCTTTAAAAGTACGGTGGTTTACAGCTCTGCTTTTGATGAAATTAACGATTTTCACGCAATTCGTCAGAATTTCTTTGAGACTTGCTAGTAAAGTTTTTGATGCTTTGCTAAGGCGTACCTGTGCAAGAAGCAATGGGTAACAACCACGCGAGGAGCTTCGTTTTTTACTAAACAACAAATCCGAATTTGTTCCCGAGCATAGCTGGTGCTCCATCCGTGCATATAGAACAAAGTTTTTTTTCCCCAAAATTCATCAAGGTAATCACGGACCCCCAAATGCTTTCTCACGGACCCCTAAGGGGTCCGCAAACCCCAGGTTGGGAACCACTGCTCTAGCAGCTCTCGTAGCAAGTCTGCCATTCGGTATGATGAAGAAGGGAAACGGCTAACGATTGCATCTGACGCCGTTTGCCGAATGTTTTTGTAGACGTTTGAGTAGAAAATAGCAATTTTCTTCGAGCCAGACAAATTGTTTTCTCTCGAACGGCACTTCTTGACGCAGTGCGCGTGTTTGTGCTTAATTGTTACGCAATAGTACAATCATGTCTGCCTTTGATATGTGTGGCGCTACTACGTGCCACACGCAAATGTAAAACACTGAAAATATTGCGCTTTGGTGAAACGACTTTCAAGAAAGAAAAAAAAACGATATTTAGGAATGCAAATTTCCATTTGAATCGGTGTATTTTGTATGCAAACCAGGGCCCAGGGGTGCTCTCGCATTTATGTTGTTACCTCAGATTTTCATTTTGGGGTGCTCAAGCACCCTTCGCACCCCTGAAATGACGCCTATGGGTACAGGTAAACGAAGTGCTCTGAGTTTATTTTATTCAAATAGGATTGTGTACTTTTTGTTCTCATCTCTTCAATTGTAACAAAGACTTTTCAGAGTTTAGCTTTAAAATGTAAATCGGAAAAGAAAAATTTTGCCTCTTGGCAATGTGTTTGCAAGTTTTAGTGTAGAGGAAAGTGATGGTTTTAATGTGTTCTAATCTAACTGATAGCTGAGAACGGGACTTTTATATATTATATGCTATCTTAAAGCATGAAATAGCCGAGAAATTTGTATATTTTTAAGTGTTATGCCTTTACACAATGCGTATCTTCTTGTATTTAGCATCTCCATTCAATATATCAATAGGTTTGGCCGCCATAGATTAAAAAGACTAGTATAGTCAATTACAAGATGACATTACAAAAATAATGCACACTATAAATTGCAATGTAGTAATTATGTAATTGTTTTATAATAGTGAAAGTTTTGTGTTGAAAATTTGAATTTATTGTTTTTTATGTTGCTTTAGGTTTGCAAATTATCTTTGTATGCTGCCTGCTGAGAATATATAATAATTATCAGTTGTGTATTATGTTACTTCAACAACTTCGTGCTCATAAATTATCATTGTGTTTAACTTCTGCTCTGCCTCTTGCTGGTTATATTGTTTGGAAGTTGTATAACTACAATAAAGGAACTGCTTCAAAGAAGTATAGAAAAAAGCTAAAACATTCCATCCCTGGTCTTGTGAATGATGGAAACGTGTGTTTTATGAACTCTCTTCTACAATGCATGGCTAGCCAGCCATCTTTTACAAAGTGGCTTGAATGTATTCGCGGAGCTTCGTATGTCAAAGGCCATGTATTGTTAGCTGAAACTCTTCATTGCCTGATGCAAGCATTATCTTCTGGTGAAGACATTAGTTATTTTGATTCAACCTATTTGTTGAAAGAATTGATGTTGAAAGGATGGCACATATCTCACGAAGAGCATGACTCTCATGAGTTTTTCCATTGCATCATGACTACACTTGATGAAGAATTGAGCTCAAGTAAATTGGATGTATCTTTGTCTTCTATTTCTGACCTAACTCAAAAATTGTCCTTTTCAAACAATGCAAGTGGTGAACACCTGTTTAGATTTCAGCCAAAAACAACAAACTATGATGCAGGCGACAAAGTGCCTAACCACTCAAAAAAGCAAAGTTTTCATGGAATGTTCTCTGTTAGATTACGTTGCTCTAAATGTGGGAACCAAAATCCAATAACTTACGAAAGCTTTGACAGCTTAAGTGTGTCACTTAATGTTTACCATCAGCATACCTTATTGAACTGTTTACAAAAATTTTTTTCTTGTGAGGTTCTTAACGATGTGAGATGTAACTCTTGTGCATCAAAAAAGATAAATGGAGACGGCAAAGGCTTTTTAAATAACAACCTGAAAAAATCAAAACAAGTAGCTAGGGGTAGACTAGGTGCTCATTCCTTATTTCCCACATTGACAACTATACAATTTGTAAGCAAGTTATCAAGCCTTGGTTTTAGTTTACCTAGAAAACAAAACTCGCCAGCTTCTCAAAGTTCACACATTGAAACAAGGTCATTTTATAAGCTTACTCATATTTCAAAGTATCCACCGTGTTTATGTATCCATTTACAAAGACTGGTTTGGAAACATGGTCACCCAACAAAGTTATCTCATCACATTGCTTTTTCAGAAGTTTTAGATATGGGAAAATTTTCATACAATTATGAAGACAAAAAACCAACTCAACCATTTATGTCATCAATTAATCCAATAATTAGTTCAATAATAACTAACCGACCTTACACCAATGCTAAGTTAAGGATGAATTTTGTTGCAAAATTTCGAGACCGCAACGGTTTGCGTGGTGGAAATTTTAAACGCAACTTGAGTAATGTTGCCAGTAAGAATTGCTTGTACCAACTAACAGGTGTCATTGTTCACATTGGAAACTGGAGTTTTAATGGTCATTTTGTAGCTTATCGAAGACATGTTTTAAAGGATAGTGATGGTAAAGCATCTGTTCAATGGTTTTATGCATCTGATACAACTATCCAAAAAGTATCAATTAAAAATGTTTTGAAAAGTCCAGCGTATATGTTGTTTTATGAAAGAATTTAAAAAGTTTTTTGATATGAAAATGATTCCATACTTTGACTTTAGATGTATACTTTTGTTCTTTTTTTTTAGAAGTGCTGCTGTTTCCCATTCAATAAACTTTTTTTGACTGTATCATATAAAAGCAGTGTGCATGACTTATTTCTTGTATGTCTTGCACAAAGATATTTTTTGTTAATGAACTCTGAGTGTTTGTATGTACATTGTACAAGTTGTTGCAAGCAAAACCCTCAGTTTTTTTTGTGTTATTAGTACATGGTTTCAAAGTGTTTCGTCAACGTTTGTGCTAAGATTACTCTTTTGTTCTTTACTCTGATAAACTGTGCTCAGTTTGTTAATTTAAAATGATTAGGCTATATTTTTTAATGTCAAACTATCGCGACCTTTATACACAGGCCATGTCAACATGCTGCTTCAATTTTGACTGGCTGATCTGTTAGTATCCAAAATCGCTAGTATAAGTTAATAGTGTGAGTAGTAGTTAATAAATATAGTCTTTGTGTGATGTGTAGCTATTTTTTCTGCTATTGTTACCATACAAATAATAGACTAGATTTTAGTACTTGTGCTCGAAATCAAAAAAAGCGTCTGGCAACACTAATATTAGGGATAGATTTGTCCCTCATGTAACATAATGTTAGGAGTTTTGCAGTGCTTTGAGCTTCAGTGATCACACTTTGGCAATTTGGATTCTCAAAGCTATGATTTTGAAGGGATATATTAGCCTATAAACTAAAGTAAGTAACTGAGAGTTCGAATTTACATGATCGGTCTTCAGTCCGCAGTTGTCTAGGCCTGTGTGTATAGATCACTATGTGTCGAACAGTGTAACTGTATCACTCATTGTAAAGCTCACGATTTCAGAAGCATTTCCCAAAAGTACTATTTATTTTACTTATACATGTATAATTGTATTGCTTGACTTTTTTTTGTGTGAACCAATTGACACATCATTTGTTTAGTGATACATTTCAGCTCAATAACATTGTGCGGTTGTGCCTTTTACTTATCTCTTCACTGATGAAACTTGTTGGTCACTTAATAGTCTTTGACTAATTGTTGTAATTCTGAAATGCAGATTATGTGCACTGGAGCATGGAAATTTCTTATTTGTTACCTGTCAGTCACTTCAAAGACTTTAATCTTCTTTCAAAAAACAAAGGAGTGATTTTCACTATTTTTTAGCAAATTGCTTGTAAAATGTCTAAACTACAGATAAAAAAATGGACACAAATTTGTTTGCTGTTTTTAAGTGACATAAGTGCAAACATTATTACTATGTTCAGTATGCTGGGTGGGTAAAACATTTCCCACAGACTTTACACAGATTGTGAGATCCCTGACAAGTTAAGTGATTGATTACTCTGTTGTTATTCATAAAAACAAATGGATAAATGAAGTGAAACGTTCATGATTATATCCCAGACAGCAAGTCAGTCGTTTTTACATTGATTCAACATCAACAGACATAGAATCAATGTAAAAAGCAACTGATTTTCTGTCTGGGTAGGTACCATTCTCAGTAAAAATCTAAGTTTGCAATCTTTATGAGGATAGAACTTCTTGTCACATCAAACTGATAAAGTTGAGACAGAGAAAAATTGCTTTAACTGTTATGTTAAAATTTTACAACAAAAGCATTGTAGAAGTACCACCATGACTTTGCTCAAGGTGTCATTGTTACAGCATTTAGAGACAGCCGTATGCCTAATTTGCTTGATATGGTAACCAGAATGATTGGTATTATAGCACTGTGGTAAATGTTACATCATATTCTAGTTGCTTCAAGGATCGTAACTCAGCGCTTATCAAGGCAATGCTCAGTGAATATAGTTTTAACATTGACTTAACTTGGCCATAAAATGGAATAGTTTCTGATAGAAAAAGCTATTTAGAAAATACAGCATAGCCTATTGGAAGTGTGTTGTTATTTGTTCAACGGCTTAAAATGTGTGATTTATTTATGTGAATTATGTTTTGTCATCTATCATAAGGCTGTTGGTAACAATACATAAATATAAATATATGGAACCGAACAACTGTTGTGCACTTGTTGGAGCATGGGAAGCATTGTGAATGTAAGTGCTATTATTAACCTTAGTTTGTAACAATTACCTAACTTCAAAATGGTTAGTGTGATAGAGATAGCAACTTGCTATGTTACCTTTAGATCAATTGTTGGTCTTGAAGCTCAACACCTTTTTCAGTGAACATTTAAATTATTTTCAGCTCTGGTATTTTCTAAGCTTTCTGAGAAACTATAGCTGTGACAATGGAAATTGATTGATTAAAACTCGACTTCTCTCAATTGCAGTATTTTAATCATCTGCTCAATAGAGCATATTAAGTTCCAATCAATCAAAATCAATTTTTGTAACTGCATTGAAATTATATACTTTAGATGTTTTTTTATAAGATTCAATTCTAATACAGTAGCCCCGTTTATTTAATCCACCTTGGGACCGGACGATTTCGGGCTTAAATGGGCGGGCCTATTAAGCGAGGGACGATTTTCTGCCGCTCGTATCCAGTCATTCCAGACCGGACCAAATTGGGCTTGATGCGATTGGTGACAGTAGTTTTTGTTTTTGCAGGTAACAATTTATTTCTTTGCTAAAAGTCGTGATTTATTGGGTGAAAGCAAAAGTACACTTGAAGTTCCCCAGGAAACAACCACCGTGAACTTGTTCTCCTTGGTACACTCTGCGTTTCCTAGGTAAGAACTAACATACTATTGTCAACCGCATTGCTTATGTAACCCGATTTTGAATTTATATGCACCTTTAAACCTTTATAAATTGTCACCTTAAAATTATTTCTGAATTGAGTTCTTTGAAAGTGCGGTAGATTAACTTTCTATTCTTCGATTGAAATCCAGTGTTACAGTAAACAGAACTCTTCTTGCTCCCGCGAGGTTTGCAAGGCTGACTATAGTAATCTCTTCTTGGAAGCAATATTTGTGGTACACGAAGCGATTTGTTTATACTTTATCGACCGGTTTCAACTTGTGTACATTCTGGCAATAACAAATCCGTTCACTCCTGAATCCCCAAACTGAAAATAAGTCCACCAACGTGAAGTTAAACATCAGTCTGTTAAGTTTTATACCTGCATCTTTACACGTTTATTATGACGTTGCCCGAGTACAACCGTTCGAAAATTTGTCGCGTCATTGCGGAGTTTACTTCTGTGAAGACCAACCCATCTACCTTCTCAGAAGTGTCGAGTGGAAGGAGTGCTAATGTATGGTCGCTGCTTTATCAAGACCGTTACTTAAACTAATGTGTTCATTGAGATATTCATTTAACTTTAAATTGTTGTTCAAAAATGTATTTTTTGAGAAATGAATTTATCTGACTTGTCGACGGCGACTATGTCAAATATTTCAATTTTTATGAAGTAATTGAACTTTTAATTAAATGTAGTTTTGGAACACTAATTTTGTAATTATCTCCTGCAGTCTTACCCCGGGTAAAGTGGCTGCCATCTTTTCATGTTATTCATCCAATCATGTTACACAGCATTTTGGATAACCAGCTTGATGCTTTTGAAACTTTTATTAATGTTTTATTTTGATTAACATTCCTTTAATCTACGTGTTAGTAAACTGGGTATTGTTGCTGCTTCCTGTTATTCGTACTGGCCACGTTTGTGACAATGAATGAAGCGACTTGATGTATTATAACAGCACTAAAAGGTGATTTCTATTGAGAAAATACATGAAATACTTGTTAGATCATTACTTACGATTTCAAATAAAGCCGGTTATAGTCGGTGCGAAATATCGAGATAAAAATGTTTTATCTTACACAAGAAGAGGTATAAAAAGTTGAAATTCGCTGGTAAGCGTATGTCTAAATTCAGACAAAATATTTGGATACATAAGGTTTCTAGTGATTAGTTAAGACAAGAACTTGCTGAAATAACAAAGAAGTCATTTCAAGTATGATACATTAGTACCAATCCAATCTGCAAATCAATCTTATTGTCCATTGATTGAGCGTGTTCAGAGTTAATGCAAGAACTGATTTGCCGGTTGAAGCCACGTTGTGTTTGCTTCGTTATCCAAACAACGTTTCCACCGACGCCATGGCACAGTGGTTTGGTTTGTTGGCTCCTTTCATTCAAGCTTTGTGCACTTGGTTTAGCAAGAAATATGCCGGGTCGCATGAAAGACAAACAAACGTTTGTCTATTCTTTATTTTATATACCTCGTAGTTTTGAACAACTGTTTTTGTAGATTAAAGGAACTTCGAGGCTGCTTTGCGCTGTCTGTGAATGAAGAATACGTCAACTTCGGTGAAAGCGTCAATCTAAAGTTGTCAAACAACGACGAGATAGCCGTCATACCTCCTCTGAGTGGTGGCTAATTGGATTCAGAGATGGATAAAATAACCGACATTGTGTTCACTCATGATGAGCTTCGAGTCCAGGACGCCGCTGATAAAGTATCCTCAGAATATTGCGGGGCAACCTCTATGTTCATTGGTAAGTTAAACTTTAAAACTGTTAAGCTCGTCCACCAACTAAGTATGCTGCGATTTCTCTCAGCTTAACTTGAGTTCATGGAACTTCGCTGAAACGACCATAGTCGTCTTGATCGTGTTGCTGTCATGCATGGTAATCATGAGGGGGTTTGGGGTTAGGGGTTTTAATTAGGCTACGGTACCCGATAATTTTCAAACAAAAATTCAAAAAAAAAACACAAAAACCCCCAACCCCAAAAACCCCCTAACCCCTATCCCCCAACCCCTATCCCCTAACCCTATAACGGCAATGATAATTAGGCTACGGCGCGCAATAATTAAAAAAAAAACTCACCGAATAGGGCTCTCACCGAAAAAGGCTCTCACCGAAAAAGGCTCTCACCGAATCGGACTCACCGAATCGGACTCACCGAATAGTAGCAGACCCGAATTGACAGTGATAGACACCGTGTTTCGCCCATGAAGCTGGACTTGTCAGTATCGCACCACTAACGACACGAGTATTCACATGAGCTATCATGTTAGAATCATAACAACAATTTATATTTGTGTCCAGTCCTGCAATACGCACTAAAGCAATTTAATAGATATAATACCTGCTGAATTTTACTTTATGTGTTGAATTTTATTTGTCATCATTGCATTCGCTGGAGCATACTGCAGTGCAGTGGTCTTATGCTGTTGATATCATAGTCTGGTGATAAGCTACTACTTTAAGATGGCGTTTATTTTATACGCATTTTGTTTGTTTTGGTTATTACCTTTTAAGATGCTGGTAAACAAGCGTGATGACTTGCATTAGTGTTACACGCAAAAGGATTGCTGGGTTGGTTTACTGGAAAAAATGTTTCTAGTAGGCTCATGGCTTGTTGATTATTTTAAAACTTGCTTTGCTATTGGCAGGCTGCTTTTAAATCATTTATCAACCCTGCCAGAAAGATGAATCATAAATGCATCCAAAAAGTGTTTTAATATTTAATAAACGAAAAATTCTTATTAATTGTCTGTTTTAAACGTGGCTCTTGATTCTACAAATAGAATCGTTATATGGTGATCATATGCTGCGCCGATTAAGCCGCCCACGTCCGTAACCTGATCATTAAACAATAAACATTCATTTTTTATATAGAAATAGCTTGTGAACCGCTAGAGCCCCAGCTAGAAAATGTCGGTGGCCTATTAGGGGACCAAAAACGAAGTTTCCTTGTGTTGAGGCGAAGTTGCTCTTTCCATGGATTTGTTAAAATTTACATGTTTGGTCTAAAAAACGTTTCCTGCTACAAACAGCAAATCATATTTATGGAAAGTTGGTGGTTTCCTTCATTTGGATCCTTTCTTATGATTTGCACTGAATGGATTTGTCAGGTTAATGTTAATACAATATTGATTGTAGGAGTATTGATTGAATTGCACAAGGTCATCTCGTATAGGGATGCTTTATTTTTCAGTGGAAAAATGCATCTTCAGTGATAATCTTGACAGAAATTTGTTTCTTTGTTTTATTTTTCTGATAATGGATTTCGTTTGTTCTTTCCAGGCACCACCAGGGACATAAAGAACGGTCGTCATATAGTGAAGTTAGAATACGAATGCTACATTGAAATGGCCAAGAAAGAAGTTGCAAAGATATGCAAACAAGTCCGCTCCGAATTGGAAGATATAAAGCATGTCGTCATCTGGCACCGTCTGGGGTGAGTTGTCACAAGTATTGTGATGTCAGAGCTGTCTGACTGAGGTTTACATCTCGCGTAAAGGAAGCTTGTGGTTGCAATGTTAAATTTAATTTTACATAGAATTGCTGAGAATCGACTTAAATTCAATCACTGACATCTTTATCCCCATTCTCTCGCTATAATTGATATGAAAGTTTTAGTCACACACTTCACGACAGTTTTTGCCACTGTATGATTCAATTTTGCTTAAACAAGTGCTTGATTCGAGGAATAAAGAAAAGTGGGTAACGGAAAGTTCTTTCACTTGTTACAGTTTATTCCTTGTGCTACTGCTCGTTGTGGCAGTGCTATAGTTTATGTCGTTATAATGTTGCTATTCTAGTTCAGTCACGCTGTTAGTGAAACGATTCGAGGTGATGTAGCACAGCTGGTTTCAGTGATTCAGGGAGAAGAAGACAAGACAAATGCCAAAAGAAGGAAGCCTACAGTAACTAGATAGTGATATTGAGAAGTACTTGCGTGGTGATCGTCTGAGATAGGTTGGACATCTCGAACCAATGGATGAGAATAATTTGACCGAGCGAGCTAGAATCAAGTGGTGATGGAAAAAGTTAGATAAGAAGAACCAAAGAAAACATGGGCGGACACCGTAACACCAGGGACCAGGGTGATCTCTGACTAAAAAGAGCCTAAAAATTGAGGACGTCATCACTCATCAATGAAGGGAAGGGAGGTGGGGAATCACTGCAGACAACTGGTCGACCTATGATTTCGAGACAAGGAAACAGGAATAATAGCCAATAGACTACTTAGTGAACAGCACGTACCAGTGCACAAGCATTGCATGTAAGAGGGCTCTACGCAGCAATAGATGCCCACACTGTGGATCAACTATTCAATGTATTGATCATTTAATTGTGAGTTTAAAATAATTGTGCTTGATCTAGTAGCGTTACTTTGCTTATTTAATGAACCAATGGCGGCTACGGATCGGTCTGCACATGCTTTTCTTTCAAACCCTGACTGAAACATTTAAGAGACCATGAGATGAATAAATAATAGGAGATGTTCTACTGGTGCAAATTGAGCTAAACTATCACAAGATGTATACAGTGACAATTTGCTTTTATTCCGACGTTTCGTCAATCAGACACGACTGACTTCTTCAGGGGCTAGACCAGGTAGTGACTACCTGTCTAGCATGGCAAAACACAGGACCATGTTGTTGAAACCAACTAAACACGCAAAATGAAAATTTAACTCTAGACAAAATTATCGCGCGCAAAGTTTGAATTAAGTTAGAAAAAAGGAAAGATTTAAATTTTAACAATAAACAACCCAGACAAAAATCTGTCATTTTTACATCTACCCAACGTCCGCAGACGTTGAATCAATGTAAAAATGATGGATTCTGCTGTCAGGGAAAAAACTGAAATACTGACAAGAGAGGAGAATGAACGGCATGAGTCATGATGAAACGAGTTTAAAAAACAAATATCAACGCCCGGAACATTCTGCTCCTTGCATGCATGCCATAACTTCAGACCATAGAATAACTTGGAGCAATTCTAAAATTCTAAAAGTTGAAAGTGATTATAGAAAGCGAATGTTTTCTGAAAGTTGGTTCATCAATCAAAAGCCTCATGTAATGAATCGCAATGATGGCATCTCTTTTTCTGCTATCTACAAAAAACTATTGTAAGTGGTTATTTTACGTTTTTTAAATTGGTTTCACGCTGATTGTAAAACTGTGCAGTGTCGTATGTGGTGACAGAGTGGAGGTGAAGAATTCATCGCCGGATTGTTGCATCGAAAGTTGCTTATTATCATTGCCTCGGGTGGGATTTGTCACAAGTAACGAGTTTAATTTGATCTTTTCAAATCAACATGTTCTTTGTTTAACCACGTTTAACTTTTGACTCTGTTCTATGGTTGTGGTTTTGGCTTACGCAGCTTCGAAATTTTAATGCGGAGTCATAATGTTGCGTTTTATTTATATAACAATGATCACTGCAAAAAGAAAAATCTAAGCATCTGTTTTGTCACTTCGCCAAACTTCTCTTCGTCATTATCATCCGTCTTCGAAGTAAAAAAAAGAAAATTTGAGCTCACGCCCCGCTGCTCGCTAGCTGCCCTACAGCCACCAAAAACAAATGGCCAAACAAGCTGAGAAGCACAATTGAAGACCTGAGTTGCAGAACTACTGACTGAAGTCACGTTTTGTTGAAATCAAGTTATCACCAAAAGCATATTTTATGATGGTCAATGCATGTCTTTGTGCAAAATCTGCTCTAAAAACGGTTTATTTTCTATTGTTTGCATAGAAATAAAAGGTCTTAAAAGTTGTATTTTGGACTTCATCAAAAGTTTTCAATTCTAAACCACACTTGGCAACACAGTCGCCGCCACGTGCTTCCGTGTTCCCAAGAGGCTCTGCATCGCTGTCTGCATATTCTGCAACCAACCTGCGAATTCCGTTTATTTTACATTGAATCAATGTGAAAGGAACGGATTGATGAGATTAGGAAAATATACGCTGACAACATTATTCTTATTGGGTGATGTATTTTGTGGGGTGGAGTTAGTTGAACTAGTTTAAAGTTAGAATATGAAATCATGAGTTGCTGATTTCAATTTTGTTAAACTTTGTGCTTGGACAATGTCTAAACGAGAGCAGTCTCAACAATGTTAACATTTCTCTGTGTTTTGCAATTGTAAGTACTTGAACAATGTATAATTGTACATGCTCTTGATCCCACAAAGTAACAAGTGTTCCAACCCCGCAGGGCTGTCCCGGTGAAAGAGATAAGCGTCATAATCGCCGTATCTGCCCCTCACCGCGTCGACGCGATGAACGCCACGCAACAATGCATAGACAGGCTCAAAGCTTTCGTGCCAATATGGAAGAAAGAAATCTACAACGATGGCTCCTCTGAATGGATGGAGAACAAGGAATGCTCGTGGAATGAACGAAACAGCCAGAAAGCGACCACTTCATCCCAACACCCCCCTGGCAATGACGTCACCACGTAGTCGGCCATATTTGGACCAAGCGATTGTTACGCCACGGTCTTGTTATTGTTCAAACATGTCTTGTCTTTTTATTTAAGTCGTCGCAACGGGCAACCATCGCGATTTGGTTGACCATTGGTTAATTTGCATTCAGCTGGAAGCATTGTTTTGTTGGCTCTTCCAACATTGCTATCCATATCATACCTTTTATGTTGATGTGGTGTTCCAGCATCGCTGTATTGCCAATGATTTGTGTACCCTCCCTCCTAGGGACGCTTTGGAAAGAATTCGTTGTTTCTTTGCCATGGTGCCGAGTAGGAACTATTTTTTGAACTGAATTAATGGGCGCCTCTGGTGTGTTGAGTCTGATATGAACGGAAGATGTAAACGGCCGTGGTAGTTTGGTACAGGATGGTGTTTCAACTCTGCAGCACAACACAGCGTTTGTTCGCTAACCTTCACCTGTTTGATACGGCTATATATGAAGTGAGTAAGCTTAAAGAGAAGTACTGGGTTCGCCGGTAAACGCATTACTTTAATTATACACTATGTTTGCTCAATCCTCACCATGAATAGCGCAAAAGATTTGCGAATTATATTTACACTGATATCTTCATGATAGTCGAAATGTCAGTAGAGTGTATTTAAACAATTGGAAATCTTTTGCTTTTACTGTTACTACAACAGTTAACTCGCTTTTCTTGAAAAGTGAAAAGCATGGCCGTGGTTCAATGTTCTTCTTCTGCTTCTTGACCGTCATGTTACTTGATTGCGATGCCGACATTTGTTCATTCAAATCTTATTGTCTTGGGGCAATATTTCTATTTATAACTGAAGACATTAGAATGTTGACATTGGTTTGTGATATATTTAGTGTGGTTGCCTTATGCCACGAACTTTGACTTTTGCGGTCCAATTCTTTTGTAGAGCGATGCTACTCGTGGCGATGGGATAGCGCAGCGGATAAGGCGCTGGCTTTCCTATCATGCAATCCAGGTTCGACTCCCCGCTTAAGCTGGTTGACATTGACAAACATCGCTCACCTCTACCCAGGGTGTAATAAATTGGGTGGGCAACTGGGCGTAGTTGCCACAGGAAAGGCGGCCGAGAGAAAGGAACTGGCCACCCTACTCTCGTTGGTGCCGATTGCTTAATATAATGAGAACTTTATCGTCTCATTCCTTAAATCTCAGTAACTGAGTAAGGGACCTTTACTTCTACTAGTCTACTACTGCGTGGGATAACGATATGCAGCAAGCTAACACAGCAACGTATGCTTGCCTGTCGCGGCTGTGCTGCTTTTCTGAAGCTATGTACGGGCGCGGAAGCGCAGCAGTTGCAACAATGTCGCTCCTAATCCCACAAGGAGTGTTTATGGGAACGATTTTCAATTCTTCTTAGCTTGTCAGTGGTGATACTCTTGTAGAGTGTGAAGAATGTCATCGCTTTAGACAGGACACTCATTTCCTCTTATGTAAGGGAAGAACATAAGCGTACCCTAGTACTGTCCGGCATCAACTAACTTGGGGCTTCTGAAGCTTTTTATTGTGCGACCCCATTTCAGAAAAGAATTCTCTATGCGACCTCTTGGTGGGCAGTTGACAGTGTAAACTACCCACTGTAGGCCCGTTTTTAATATGTTTGGCGACCCTAAAATTACGATTTGTGACCTCATTTGGGGTCTTGGCCCATAATTTTAGAAGCCCTGTACTAACTGCCGACTAATGGTCGCGTGTGTATTTTGTGTACTTCATCGCTCAACGCACACCTCAATCTAAGAAGTGACATTATTGTTATTTTGATGAAATCATGCACACTTTTAAGTATGCCGTGGCAACAGCAGTGATTAACTTTCATTCTTTCGCATTTCTCTGTGTTGCAACGTGCTGCAGGGGACACGTGCAATGGTATTTGCATATTAGTTTATTTCTTCCTCTCTTTAATAAGAGGGTTCAATCTTTGGTTGGCTACATGCTGATAGAGTAAAATTAAGATTGTACCCAAAGTACTCTCATCCAACTCGCCTTAGAAGTACTTTAACCCTATTTCCTGTGGGGGGGGGGTCGGTGGGGACTTGCTCCTTTTCAAAGCAATATCATTAAAGAACTACGCGATCCACAGCTTTAAAATTTCTTGACTTTTCCTAAAAATTATTCAAGTATTTATTCCGCTTTAAATGACGTTGCTATTGTCTATAGTTTTAGAGATATGGCATGATTTTCATAACATACTCTGATATTTTAGCTAGCTACTAGCTAGCCCTTTTGTTTTCAAATTATACGGATTAATAGGATTACTGAGCGCCGCCGTGCGTGGAACTGCGACGCAGATATCTCATGAATTGGCTTTGTTGTAAAGCATTCAACCGTAATGAGTCCGCCTTTTGTTTGCAAACTCGAGTTTTGAGTTGCTTTGATTAATCTTTTAATTACATCTGAGTTGCTTTGAAATTATCAGAGAGCATCCGATCAGCTATACTGAAAAAATGTAATTTTACGTTGTTTTCTATGGCGAATACATTTTGTTTCTAACTTATAACAAGAAGCAATAGGAAAATTCTTGCCAAAACTCTGTTTATCTCATAAAACAAACAGACTGATGTGGTAAGTTTCTTGATTTCTTGTCGGAAAGCAAGGAGTGCGTTCTTGACCAGCCAATAAACTTTTCCATGTACCTGTACACTTATATTCACATGAATGTTGTGAAAATGTTTTATGAAAACGAGAGATTGATGGATATTGAAAAGAACTTGACACAGACTATCTAAACTGCTTGGCTTTTGTGGAAAAACACGCGCAGCTAAATTATTGTGTTTTGACAAGCATTGTGCATATTGTATCATCACTGAATCTTTACCTAAATGGTAATTTTGCAGTTGCTTGAGAGATTACAAAATTATTTTTTTATACAAGGATTGAAAACTTTTGATATATCTCAGCAGAAACACTATTAGGACCAACTCAATAATTTCAAACTTTTCATTCAAATGTTGGTCTTCAAAAGCTTATTTTCACAAAACGGTGTAGGCCTATATCTTTTTCTCCATAAATTTGGACGTTTGTGTCATTTGGAGCAAAGTTGTTTGTTGGGTTGAAAGAATCTGAAATCAATGCCTCGTTTTTGTAACGTATCGTAACGTAATCTATCAGTCAGCGCTTTTGTGCCTTTTTGTTTTCGAATACATTTCCGTGACAAAAGATTGGCTTTTGTAATAACGCCATCAACCACAGAGTTGTAGCCTATTCTCTGACTGCATCTCAAACGCTATGCCATACTCAGCAATTTTTCTAAAGCATTGTTACACAAAATGCATATCTGACAAAAGAAGGGAAATATGTTGAATTGAATTATATTTTATACGGATCGTTTTCCTTGTCCTTGAAAAAATGAAAGAACGATTTTTATCGTTTGGCATAAAAATATGTATATTGAGGTTCACCTTGGTTTGCATAATGAAAATCACCCCAAAGAATTGCTTGAAGTGATTTTTGCAGCTATTTGATCCTTCGCGATGATATCAATTATAGTTTCTATCAGATGAAACCTGTTCAAACTATTTTTTTAAAACTATGGTTCATTCAAGAATATAATACTTTGTAAATATAGCTTACTTCATTTTTGCGTTTTTACTTCGATTTTTTCACAAGCAAGACTTTACACAAAACAAGTTATTTGCAACGTGCGTTGATTGACCATAGTAGCCTAAATGGACCAAAATGCTGTGGCCAAAACTTGATTACTTTTTATCAAAATGTTTGCACATTGGAAACAGCAATCACTTTGTTTCAAATCAGCAAATCACTTTTTGTCATTGGTTCAACGTCTGCAGACGTCTAATCTAATATACGACAAAATTGGTTTTCTGGGTCTTCGGTTCGAAAAACATCATTATGATGTATTGTGACGTGGTCTATCAGCCAGCAGTAGTTTATGCGTCTTTTGTTTTTGGATGTGTGTCAATTACAAAAGAAGGTTTTTGCAGTAACGCCATCAACCGCAAACTGCATCTAAAATGCTATTTCAAAATTTGAACAGAAAGAAATCTTCTAATGCGTAATAAATAACTTGACACAAAATGCATGTCCAACAAATCAGAAAAAAAATGTAGAAAACGTTATTTTGCAAATCTAGTTAACAACATGAAAAAAAACACTTCAATCATATTGACACAAACGTGCATTTTTAAAATATCAATAACCTTCAATTTTTCCCAAGGAAAAAGTCAACACTTTAGTGATTTTTTGTTTTTTTGCGACAATAGCACTCGGCCTGAAAAATAATTTTTTTCTATTTTTCGTATCGTTATGCCACGACTTTGAGTTTGTCACGCAGAACGGGAGTTCCATTTGGCAAACGACCTGTTCTATAGCCTACCAACACGATTTGACTAAACGATTACTATCACTACATTTTGTCACAACTGTTTGCAAAATTGTTTCATTCAAAGTGATCATTGTTGGTAAGTATTGAAACATTTCACTTTGGAATGCATCGTGACATAGTTTATCAGTAAGGAGTTTTAGACGCTCTTTGTTTTTGGAGTGCATGATATCCTAAAATGGAACAAGCTCCTATCGAAGCAAGTCACTACCTTTGGATAGGTTGTTGTTCAAATACCACGTGACACCACAGGCTACCTTACTTTTCTGTATTCAACCGCTACCCAGACAGCAAATCAGACACTTTTTACATCGATTCAACGTCTTTAGACGTTGAAATAATGTTAAAAACGAATAAATAGCTTCCTGAGATGTGCTGTGAAATACAAAGTGCTTCTTGATCATGCATAACCAAATTCGACAGTGTGAATGTGAAAAAAAATTTGCTTGATTTAGTTCCAATATCAAGTAATGACAGTACGGTTGAAAAAGTGTAGACTATAAACATGTGACTCAAAAAGAACTTGAAATAGTTTTTTTGTGGTGATTTTGTCTCATTCTCTGCAAATGTTGAAACAAAGCAAATTGTTTTTACAATGCCTCCGGCAAAACAACAAGCAAACGCGAGTCGGACGCCAATTACGATTTCATTGAAGCGTGGACGACGTCTCCGCGTAAGAGATTAAAATCTACACAATGGAATTAACCCGTCACACTCAATTATAAGTTAATTACGAAGCAATTTCTCAAGTCAAATAAAAAAATATGACCAACCATCAAATTATTTGATTTTTTAAGTTGCGCTGTTGAACAAATTGCAAAAGAGTTTCGATGTTATGTTGTCAGATAAATTATCTACACCATGTGAAAATTTGATTGATCTATCTTGCGTAGTTTTTGAGTTACACGAGCTCAAAGTGATAGTGTCGAACCGACCCCCCCGTCCGCAAGTCAACTGGCCGAAATACGTCACAGGATAAAGGGTTAACGTTTTTGTGAAATCTATTTCTTTTTTGCTCAAAGCGTCGAGCTTTTCAAAATGATGAAACTGAAATACCAGACTATTCCAAGTGTTCAAAATAAATATATGACAAAGTCCAATTTGAATTTCTTCTGTTACAGATCGCGATTTTGGGTATTGAACCTTCTTCAGTACAACTTTATAAACAGCATAGTACAGTAAAATTATCAGAAGAATTTCAAATTAGATTTTGTCATACATTTATTTTGAACATTGAATTTCCAGGCAATGTATCTTTTGATCCGTAATTGGGCTTCTCTCTTGCACCAGCTTGACTGGGCGTGTAGTTCTTCTCTAATATTTATGTTAAATTGCCTACCCCATTTTTTGCTTAATTTAACCCAAAAACACGTATTTTTTGATTTTTTTGTGGTGAAAGCTTGGGAGGTTGTGTTGCATCGTGGCGGTTGAGGGGCATTTGGGGTTGGGGACATTGGGGGGTAAGAAGGATTACAACGACTCGTAACTTGACCCCAACCGTCCGGGATTTTCATCGAATTTTTTGATTGGCGTTTTAATTTATCTGCTGAACGTAACTTAATTATCCCAGATAGTAAAATCCGTCATTTTTACATTGATTCAACGTCAGCAGACGTTGAATCAATGTAAAAATGACGGATTGTGCTATCTGGGTATGCTTTGTGCTACCCTACTTGAACATTCCGAATCGTATTTTGTGTTCATTTTTGCGCCTTAATTTACGCCTTTGTCTTTCGTGAATTCATCAGGTACTTTTACAGTCGTCAAACTTCACTTTTCTGTGTTTTGCCAAAAGTTTGAATTCTGCGTAGCTTTCATGACTTCAACGTTATAGCCTCACACATCCAAAAAGTTATGAAGTTTATTTTAAGACAATTCACGCATAATCAGCAGAATTGTCGAGCCCCTGACAGCAAATCCGTTGTAACGGTCCAGGAGTTACTGCGGTTCACAAGTTACCGTGCTGCTGCAGCGTGGCAGTCTAGAAGTGACGTCAGACCACAAATAACCAGAGCTGCCTCTCAGACCACAAATGACCAGAGCTCCATGGAATGGCGTCCTTGCCAATGGAAGCAAAATTCTAAGCCCTTCTGCCCATATCATATCCCATTCAGCAGATTCTGGGTGGCACTATGGGTCTTTTTCTCATGGTTCTTAATGCGCTTGGTTCCATAGTAAATTCCATTCAGCTCGTATTTGGTCGCACCAATTAATGTGGGCGACACCATTGAATCGTATGTTTGGGATGTATGATATACGTTGTTGAGATGTAAATTAATGCAATGTGCGCTGAATAAAATAATGTTGATGGCAAAACGTCGTCAAATTCCGTTTATTTTATTTATTACATTTCGGATGGTAATTTTCTGCTTAAGAAAAAAAGTCTCCAACTTTTCATTATGACGCACAAATCCATTGTTTGGTCTTCAGTGTGGTTGCAAGAATGCAAGGTCAACTATTTCTTGAGATTAAGCCGCTAACATTTCAAGCAAACAACTTCAAGCCAGCTTGACCTGCCTGGGGTTATATAAGCAGGCGCGCGTCACGCTTGGCTGGTCGAAGGGTTTGAATAGTCTACCGCTATCATTTGCATATTGTGACATCAGCAAAGAAATAGCGTTGACAACTCCCAATGACACACGATACCTGCAGGAAAGATTGTTGGTCTTGATTCCACACCGATATATTTTCCTTTCAAAGTGAAAACGGAATAAACTAAAAGTTGCAGAGAAAATCAACCAAAGGATGTCTAAAGTGTTTTAACCTACCCCCCGTCTAGCCTTAGCTGGACATCGATGGCCTCGTGTGGTGGACACTTAGGCTACTCCACGTTACTGTTAAATTTGAATTAGGGGTAATCGTTTCCAGTAGCGTTGACGGGGTTCAGGGAGTAGCTACTTTTAGATTCGGGCTCTGATGAGTTTGAGGCCCGTAGGCTAACCTTTCTAAGGAGCCAGGAAACCATAGCGTTTCTCTAAAAGGTGTCTTAATTTAGAGTCCAAAGATCTTATTGGTCGGCTACCGGGCCTAAAATATCCTCTCAACGGCCCTGTTCGTTTCTCGAATTTATTCAGATATGTTTACCGGCGTTTGCAATCATCCCATCAGTTTATCCCGTGAAACACGTTTGCTTCCTTGTCAGATGACCTAGAAAAGAAGGTGTTTTCACTTAATTTGAGAGTCATGCTAACATAATGAAAGCGAAATTTCTCGAACACTCTTCCGTTTGTGCATGTCGGGCATTCCCACAGCCGGAAGATCCTTCTAATTAAAATCAGGATTAGAATTTGCAGAGAACCATGTTTAAAGTTAGCCGCTGAATTCGTGACTGCAACTCGGCTGTGCGTTGACATCTAAGTCGAAAATATTCTGACATTAATATTTATGCGAGTGCTGTCGAGAAAAGTTGTATTGTCTTCTAAATTCTTTTCTTAATTTTATGCCAGTTGGTTGATCAGGCTAGGGACGGTACATTACGGGACGCACAACTCCGTTGTTCCTTCAACATTAGAAGGGTCAAGTGCCAATTTGACATTTTTTTTACGCTTTACTGCAGGCTTGCTTTCAACTAAAAACCTTAAATTACTTTAAAACCAACTTCACTTTTCTTATATAACCCATAAAAAGAAAAATATTTTGTAAATTACAAAAAAACGTAACCCTTCTAGTGTTGCGGATAAGCCATAATCAGATGAAGTTTCGCATCCCTATGATCTACAATCCCTAGATCAGGCCCATAATTGATGTCGTAAATGTATACCTGGGCATTAGTTTCGGATTGCCACTCATTTAAAAAAAGCAATTCAATGTTCACCGACTCAAAGTTTTCTGACGATGGTTCAATGTAAATTGCACTGATGGTGTCAACTTAATTGTTTGTGTTCATAGCACAACTTTTGTATCGAAGATTTATTAATTTATGATTATACCTGGGAGGTGTAGCCTAATTTTAATCTTCTATGCTCAGGTGACTGATCACAGAGACTTTTTGTAATATATTATTCAAACTACAAAGAAAATAAGTTCAAGTAATACTTGTTGAAGTGACTTTCACTTACTAATTCACATCATATGCTGATAAGAATAGGGATGGAAAATCTCAGTAAAATGTTGCATGTTAAGAAGTGTAACCTGCATTTATCGCCTCACGCATGGTCTCAATTTTGTGTTGGTGTCTGAGAACCAACTAGGTTTTGGATTAGATCTCTACCTTCCAAGCTGGTAGTTGGTTTAAGTTTAAGGGTTATTCGAAAGCAGAGTGGCATATCGTAAATAGTTTAGCTTTTCATTCGCAAAGTCGGTATAATAAACAACGGTAGGCCTATATGACGGGATTATCTTCCTTGCTAGAATAAGACTTGTAGTAAGCAGATTAGTGGCGAAAACTCTTCACGTTTTTCTGCGTTGAATTTACAAAAAATAGTCAGATTTTTCACCTCAAGCTTGTTATTTTGCTAAACCGTAAATGTGACCTTTTCTTACAAAGGTCACATAGAGTTATGTATAATTTAAAGATATGAGCATCCAGCAAACTTCAAAATGCTTGTGCCTGTGTCTGATGGAAAGATGAAAGATTGTTTTTGGATTGTTTCGAAAAGTTTGATCTGTAAGTGATCGTAGCTTGTGTGATAAAAAGTAATTAATCTCTGTAGAAACGTTCAAAACCTTAATTGCTAGATTCGCATTTGTCGTGAAACGTGGTTACTATGACTTTCGTCAATGTATAGCGAGATGGGCAACCCCTGAGGCGATCGAGTCACCGCTATGCTGGCAGCTCGATAGAAGCATTTTTATAAATGCGTTAAAATTATTAGAAGAATGCCGTTCATAGTGTCTTTCCGTTATCAAAACCTGCTACGTTCAACTGTCACACCACTTTAAACGTGGCCTTCTCTTGGATAAAAAGTGAAAATTTGCTCATCAGATAAACCCACATTAATTTTCTCTGACCTTCAAACTACACCTCACAATAAAATTTTGCTGCTCTTTGTAAAACCTAGTGAAGATTACGTCATCGTGTTCTTATGCAACTTATTTTCGCGGTTATGTGACCTAGTGACGCACTTCATTCACTGAGTAGTCTTGATAAAATCGATCATTTATGCCTGAGGAATGTCAACAACCTTCGAAAAAAAGCAAATTAAACCTGATAACTTGAGCCGTTACTGTTGGCTATTTAGCCAACGTCAAGTGCATCATGGTAACCAACATGTGCAATGCGTTAAATGCAGTTATTCCGTTAGTCCGACCCGTTAGCTCAGTGGTTACGCGCCCGGTTCAAGATCACGCGGCGCTGGTTCGACTCTTGGGGATCGCGCTTAAGCAACGCATTTCAGGACTGCTCTCCATTCAGCGGCACCTAGTGAATGGAATAAATTCCCGACAAGAACACTTCAACAATCGGAAAACTTCACTGTTAATCTCGGTAACCGGCCCTGCGTCAAGAGCCTCTACAAGTATGCGAAACTACCAGGAATAACCAATCAAGGCTTTGTCAGTCCGAGGATAAAGATTCAAAACCAACCAACTAACCAGCTATTCATGACGCAACGTTTCAAAATTAGATTTGTCGTTTAATTAGTCTAATTCTAAAAGTGACAAATAAAAAATAGCTAAATAATTGCAAGCAATTCATTTAAGTCTATCCTACGAAAATGATTTGTAGCCTATGCTTATTTTACGTTTAGGCTATACTTAGAAAGAATTTATCCCAATCAAAGTTGACGTTTCAAGCTTTTGACGTGACAGAAACTTAGTTTTGATGCTCAGGCCAATCGGCAAGCCCAAGGTTTGGATAAATTGTGGTCTTACCGTACTTTAAGTTGCGATTCAAAAAGATGTATTTTTTGATACAGCATTTAGACTTGCGTTAGAAGCATCCCACACTTACAGTTACAGGCTAAACGAAACGGCCTATCTCTGTTAATTGAAAGTATTTAAAAGTAAAAGCAGTGCTGCTTGCCAAATAATACGGTCTATTGATGCAGCTTAAAAGCCCAATGAGCTGAGCTGAGGTCGCTTGGTCATTTGGCTGCCACACCAAAACGACAGAAAATTAAGCTATAGGCCTAGGCCCCAATTATGATTTCAAAACAAAAATGCGTTAAATTAGGCTTTCACCACAATCAATAGAGAGATATGAAAGCTGTCTTTATAAAGCAGGAGGCGATGTTGTTGAAAATTACACTCCGGCAGTCAAACCATTGGTCTTGCTGTGTCGATAAGGTCGGGCACTTGTTCAACTGATCGAGCAAATGGAAATTGACCGAGCAATCGGTCTGTTGACTTATAATTGATTATGGGAATCTTAGGCTACCGTATCCTCTGTCTGATGAAGTTTCTTTGAAAGCTCCTGGCAGTTTCACATAGCTTACTAGTTGAGGTTTTCAAACACTGACGCAGAGTCGGGTGGCAAGTTTGACAGAATGAGACTGTTGAGGTATAGGCTATGGTTGTCTGTGAATTATTTTATTCACTAGTAGCCGCTCAATAAAGAGTCGAAATGCATTGCGCAAGCGACCACCCCCCAGAGTCGAACCAGCGCGGCTTGATGTTGCAATTTCTTTGTTTGATAAATAAGGGGGTTGACCAACTAAACAATCGGGCTTATAGGGAGAGTTAGTTTAGGCCTATTAATTATAAATGCTCGGCTCTTGTTAGGTAGATTGTTCTGCATGCTTACTGACATTGGCAAGATCAAGCAATGCTAATTAGGTTTTGGGAGTTTGCACTTGAGCTACACATTTGGTTTGGTTTTAAATCTTTATCCTCGGACTGAAAAAGCCTTAATAGGTTATTCCTGGTAGTTTCGCATAGGCTACTTGTAAAGGCTTTTGACGCACGGCTGGTTACCGAGATTGACAGAGTGAAGTTTCCGATTGTGGAAGTGCTGTCGCAGGGAAATTATTCCATTCATTAGGTGCCGCGGAATGGAGAGCAGTCCTTAACGTACGTTACTCAAGCGCACACCCCAGCACACCCGAGGTGCGAGCCAGCGCCGCTTGATCTTGAAGCTTCTTCCATGGACTTCTAAATAGTAGAATCTGGACTGGAAACGCAGTGGGCAACAGTAGGCCAAACAGTTGGTACAACAGTTGGCCAACTAACTAACCCTGTTGGCCAACTGTTTGGCCTACTGCGTTTCCAGTCCAGATGCTACTATTTAGAAGTCCATGCTTCTTTGTTCACAAAATCACGCGCTAACCAACTGAGCTATCGGGGCAGCAATTAACTCCTCTCCATTTAGAGGCACTTAGTGGATGGAATAATTCGCAGACAACAACACTTAACAAGCAAAAACTTAGCAGTTTTGGGTCTATGTAGGCTAAGTGGTGGATTGATTGAAGCTTTATCTTCGGCACGCACGCCCTGAGAGTCGAACCAGCGCCTCTTGATCTTGAAGCTTCTTCGTTCCAGAAGTGATGCGCTAACCAATTGAGCTATCGGGGCGGAGTTTAAAGCCTCTTTGATTGAAAAAGTGTCATGATTATTGATTACGCTCTCAGAAAACTTTCTTAGTCCGAAGATGAAGATTTCCATCATCAATTATTTAGCATTAAAGAAATAAATTTGGGGTAGCCTAATGGCGAAAACAGTTACGTCTTCATATAGCTGTGCTTAATAGGCTATACACTGTGACTGTCTCATGAAGTCTGAGAGCAACGCATATGTGTGATTAAACACACTAGGCTAATAGCCTGCATGTTACATGGCTATCCCAAAATGCGCGCATCAGTAGCCTAACAATATTATGAAACATTTATTTAGTTTTTCACCTCATGTTTTATCAAAGACGTACAAAATATCTATCAAGTTGGAAGTTCGATACTCGCCCAAGACACATGGTTGTGCACCACTGAGTGATGATCCCAAACAAGGGCGAAACTCGAGTTTGGCGTCTTCCATTTTCATTCAATCGGGGTCATAATTTTTTTTTAAGCGAAATCCATTTATTTGCTTAAAACTTCATCAAAAGTGACAGTTTGAACTTTAATCAAAAAGACCAAAACCTATGTCATCATCAGATTCTTCCTCGGATTCCTCTTTCACCTCTTCATTGGCTTCGTCTTTTGCTTCTTCAACAGCTCCGACACCACCACCAGCTGGGGCACCGCTTCTTACACCAACGTTGCAAAGAAGGCTCTTGATCTCAACTCCTTCTAGAGCTTTACCAAAAAAAACAGGCCAGTAAGAGTCAACTTCAACCTTGGCAGCAGACAGGAGAGTCTTAATCTTTTCTGCCGTAATTTCAACTTGATCGTCGTGCAAGATAAAGGCTGCGTAAACACAAGCAACTTCGTTGGATGCCATGACTATAGATTTAGAGGGAAAATAAAGTGCAAGTCGCCGAAATAGGCCTTAGCAATATTGAACAATGCACTTTTTTCGCCCGTTGAAATATTTTCTTTATGAAGTTGTCTGGCGCCATCTTCAGACGAAAATAATCATTATACACAAGGTTACCAGATTAGCCTTTTTACGGCCAAATATGTCAAATTTGGCCTCTTTTGAAGTGTTTGGTCGACAAGTTTTTGTTTGGCCTTTTGGCTTTTTTTGGCCTTTTTTAAATTTCCTGATTGCCACAATCAATTTGTTTAGATATTCTGTGAAAACTGCAAGAAAAATACAGTTCAGTTCAGTTGTTTTTATTTCTGACCATCATATCAAAACAATACACGTCAACATAGCAAAGGTCGAGAAAAGGGTAGAAGCGACAAAACGCGAACGTTAAAACGTGCTTGAGACCGAAGTAAGTTATTGATTTGAAAGAAATTTCCCAGCTAGAAAGCTACGTATATTACACGTTGATTTTTGGTTGATTTTAAGTAGTATGGTATCTTAGGTAGAATTCAGGTGTTATTAAGGAGTTTGTGTACACCAACAAAAATTCACTTGTTTAAAAAACATTTTTTTAGAGACATATTTTAGCTATCATTTAGTATGACTAGTGTGTAAATATGATTCTAGAAGTTTTATCAGGGATTATTTTGTGAATATAACTCTTGCAAAAATAACACGTGTTTTCCACGTATATTACACGTGTTCAAAATCCTATGATTATTTGACTAATTTTTAAGGTATATAAGGTAAAATCACACCCAGAAGAGGGCATACAAAAGAGAAAAAATGTTTACCCCAGCAGAAGGATGTTTTACCGGAATTTTTTGTATGTTGATTATATGTTGTTTCCACGTGTATTGCACGTTTCCATCTGTTGAAAAGTAACACGTGTTTTCCACGTATATTAAACGTTTTGAAGTTCTTTCGTTCATTTGGGCAATTTTTAATCTGTGTTGATTGATTGATTGATTGATTGAATCTTTATCCTCGGACTGGGAAAGCTTCTTGCAGAGCTTAATCCTGGCAGTTTCGCATACTTGTAGAGGCTTTGAATCACTGACGCAGGCCCGGTCACCGAGATTGACAGAGTGAAGTTTCCGATTGTTGAAGTCTTGTTGCCGGGGAACTATTCCATCCATTAGATGCCGCTGAATGGAGAGCAGTCCTTAACGTGCGTTGCTCAAGCGCACACCCCGAGAGTCGAACCAGCGCCGCTTGATCTTGAAGCTTCTTCGTTCCAGAAGTGACGCGCTAACCAATTGAACTACCTCCCAAGGACGGTATAAACAGAAAGAATTCTCCACTCAAGTGGATTGGTGTCAACCACGCTCCTCCGCATTTTTTAGGATATAAGTTAGATTATGTGTTTTTGTAGGTGTCTTTACACGTTTTTATTACGTTATGTAAAAAGGAAATTTCATGACATTTTTTAGTCGCAAATTAATGTGATCTTTTAACGATAGTTCTTAGTGTAAATTTAAGTGGTCTCGCTTACTGATATTAAACAATTACAGTACTTACTAAGGTTTGGTACGGCAGCCACTTTAACAAGTCGAAATTCTGCCACTAAAAATGACTAGAATGAAACCGCCAACCAATCATAAGCTCCGGTTTAAGTGACGTAAAAATGGCGAAAAGAAGATGATAGAAAGCAAATTAAGTGATGGATTTTTTGTCAGCTGGTTGGCTTAGGGGTTAAGGTTAGGGCTAGAAAGTAGTCATTTCATTGACGCGGGTTCGATTCCCACCACTGCTATTTCTCTTTTTCTTCTCTAATTAAAAACAAGCATTAACTCTCCGAATGAGTGCTAGAAGGGTCACAATTGGACAGTAGCCTCTTATAACAATATGTGTTATACAAATGTGTTAAATAAATACAAATGTGTCAAATTGTTGATTTCAGATACGGTACGCGGAAATTAGGTAGAGTGTGGGTGTAAAAACACGTAAAATCCACCACCAAATATACGTGTAATACACGTGAAATAGTGTCGACACTTATACGTGTATTATACGTGAAAATTAACCTATAATACACGACCCAAGGAACGTAGAATCTACGTGTCAGATACGAGGAAATTAGGTGTAATGTGGGTGTAAAACACGTAAAATCCACCACCAAATATACGTGAAATAGTGTCGACACTTATACGTGTATTATACGTGAAAATTAACCTATAACACACGACCCAAGGAACGTAGAATCTACGTGTCAGATACGAGGAAATTAGGTGCAATGCGGGTGTAAACCACGTAAAATCCACCACCAAATATACGTGTAATTCACGTGAAATAGTGTCGACACATATGCGTGTATTATACGTGAAAATTAACGTATAATGCACGACCCAAGGAACGTAGAATCTACGTGTCAGATACGAGGAAATTAGGTGTAATGTGGGTGTAAAACACGTAAAATCCACCACCAAATATACGTGTAATACACGTGAAATAGTGTCGACACATATGCGTGTATTATACGTAAAAATTAACGTATAATACACGACCCAAGGAACGTAGAATCTACGTGTCAGATACGAGGAAATTAGGTGTAATGTGGGTGTAAAACACGTAAAATCCACCACCAAATATACGTGTAATACACGTGAAATAGTGTCGACACATATGCGTGTATTATACGTGAAAATTAACGTATAATACACGACCCAAGGAACGTAGAATCTACGTGTCAAATACGAGGAAATTAGGTGTAATGCGGGTGTAAAACACGTAAAATCCACCACCAAATATACGTGTAATACAAGTGAAATAGTGTCGACACATATGCGTGTATTATACGTGAAAATTAACGTATAATACACGACCCAAGGTACATAGAATCTATGTGTCAGATACGAGGAAATTAGGTGTAATGCGGGTGTAAAACACGTAAAATCCACCACCAAATATAAGTGGAAAATACGTGTATTAGTGTTGTCAGATACGAGGAAATTAGGTGTAATGCGGGCGTAAAACACGTAAAATCCACCACCAAATATACGTGTAATACACGTGAAATAGTGTCGACACATATGCGTGTATTATACGTGAAAATTAACGTATAATATACGACCCAAGGTACGTAGAATCTACGTGTAATACACGTGAAATTTCTAGCTGGGTTGGCACGGTCGCCACACCTTCAGAAAAATTTAAGATATAACGGGAAAATAAAAAAAGAAAATGTTACAAAAAAACAAAAAACAAATAAACAACATATATTTAGGCTATAGCTTTATTAGCCCACATAGCTTTAGCTGATATATTTAAGAATTGTATGGACAGTTGCTATGAAGATCGGCCATGGTGCGTTATCAAGAGTGCTGATGGTCGTAAGGGGAACACGTCTTGATGCGTTTAGCTCATAGCAAAGAAGAGCAAGGCAGGCAAAGAAAACCCCACAAAGAAATCCTACCACGGGCAAAGCCATTTCAAGCGCAACGCACCATAGGCTTTGCACGACTCACAAAATAGATAGGCTATAACTTGACGACAGGAAAACAATGACAAAAACAAATAAAACAAACTTGCAAAAACAACATCATCATCTTGCAGAAATTCAATTATACCCAGGGAAGTTATATCTTTAAGATATCAAGCGTGCTTTGATAAAACTTGCGTTGATAAAGCGATAATTTTAGACATAATTTTAGATAATTTTATACACAGGCAATAGGTGTGCTAGAGAGAGTTAGCACTTAGCAGCCCGCTGTGGTGCCATGACATAAAAATGATAACAAATAGGACCCTAACAGGTTCTATTTGATAGGAATAATGGCAAAAAAACTATATTATTGCAGTTTGAAATAGATTAGCACATTTGTCTTATACTTTGGTAGATCTGTACTTCAGCTAAACTTTTATACAGTATAAGATGCCGCCTAAAAAGTGGAAGACCAGTTATGACAGTGGCCGTATGCAGGGGCGCCGGAACGATTTTTGACTAGGGAGCAGGATTATGAAAAAGGGCACTTTTGTAGCTGAAAGGCCAATTTTTTTTTAAGTTATAAGATAAGCTATTGCAATAATGTTCATCTATCAGCTCATTATAACTACGGCCAGGGGCATCGAAAAGGGAAGCCTGAGGATGGGCGGGGGGGGGGGGGGGGGGCAGAGAAGGCAGTAGTGCCCTTTTAAGGTCATGTAAGCTAACTTTTTGTCCCGCGGACGCTTTGATGACGAAAAATAAAATGATTGATTGATTATTATCGACTATCGAGTAATGTTACAAGTGTCTGGTATACAAAGAACAATGGCACGGGAGGGCATCATGCTATGTTATAATGGTGTAACCTACTGTGGTACAGAATTTTGTGTCGTGAATATTATTTTGAGACAAAAAAGAAAGATTATAATTAGGCTAATAGAGAATAGCAGAAATTGTTATATTGCAAAATGTTCTGTAGCTTACATGACCTTAAAAGGGCATTATTGCCTTCTCTGTTCTGCAAATGATCTGATAACTTTTGTAAAATTTTGCCAAAAATCTTTGTTGATGATGTTACTGGATCTTTTCTTGTGCATGTTTGCAAGTCTTTGATAGTATGTGATAATACTGTTTTCAAATTGGGTCATTTATAGACCTACCATACGTCCCGGTTTGGCCGGGACAGTCCCGGTTTAAACGTCTGTCCCGGTGTCCCGTCCCGGTTAGCAAAATGTCCCGGAATTTTTCTTTAGTGAAGTTTTCAAAATTAACTCCAACCTGATGCAAAATTATGAAATAATTCCGTCCCAAAAGGCATAACTTTGCTTTAACTCGAGGCTTATTTTAATATCTTAATTTTTTAGCTTATTAGGTTGAGTGAAATATCGCGCATAGCTTGAGAAATCCTTTAGTTAGGGAATAATGAGGACGTTTATTGCGTCATTATTTTATTGACTTCAATGAAACGATGAAGCCAATGGTTTCTGAATGCATCCCCCTATAAATGTTTGATTTGTGAGTTAGTTAGTGTTATTTCTTTGTTCTCAGTGTTTTTTTTTTTTTTTTTTTTTATAAATGTCTGATTAGTGACTTAGTGTTGCTTAAATTAACATGTATTTTCCTTTAAATAAAGTAATAAAAATTTTTATTCAATCTAAGTAGAATACTTTATTATGCAATATTAAAGCTTATAAATATAAACATGGAATAAAAATTTGCCAAGTTCAGGCCTTCGGCCTTTCGTCCAGTTATTTCATTCATAGTTTTGAGTTTGTCCCGGATTATGCCCAAGAAATTATGGCAAGTCTAGTTATTTACTTCACAAATACTGTTACAATGCTTATGTTATCTTGTTTGAGTTTGTTTTGTTTTTTTGGCCTTTTTTCTAACTAGGCTTATTTGGCTTCAAGTTGGCCTATTTTTTACTGAGTTGGCCTTTTTTGCAAATTTTAGTCTGGCAACCCTGATTATACATTGTCTTGTCAGCTTCTTCTCAAAGATTGGAGTTGGCGGGAAGGCGCTGTTTGTCACTTGCTGAAAAAAGTTTTTAGGTTAAAGAGTAGGAAAAAAGGTGTTAGCAAGTAGCAACAACGTAAATTACAATGCAACTTAAAGCAATAACATGTCAGGTTCATTGGGGCACTTGTTAGGGTCGTCTGCTGACTGCCAGGCTGATACATTTTGGATTCCTAGAAGGTTGTGTTCAACCAGTGGCAGATCAAATTATCAACAGTGCCGCTACACTATCCATTGCTGAGAATTAATTCTGCCTTTAATAAGTCAAGTGTTTTCGTATCCAGGCTTGCACCTGGTGGTTAAAGATTTAGATTAAGTGGACGGGAAGGCAAGGAAGCCAATCTTCATGTCCACCTTCAGGCATGCCTTTAAGTGTCCTGCCACAGACACAGCCGCATGCTCTTGAGCGGTGTCGAACCGGCGCCCTTTCGAGTGCTGTTCCAGTGTTCTCACCACTCGGCTATGCAGCCGAATAGTAGTAGCCTAAATCAAGTGATCAGCCTCAAAGGTGAAATCGTTGTTTGCAGTCTAGCAGTATGAATTTGTTATGTTTAGCTTGAAGTAACAGTTTTGGGTGCTGGTTTAGGATCGGCCGCCTTGGTTAGTGACGTCACAAAAATCTGTGACGTCATGCAAAAAAACGCAACTACTTTTAGGAAGGGTGCAAAAACGCGGAATAGAAGTAAAAGCGGAATGCCTATTGATTTTTAAATATTTGTAGGCATTATTATTGATCTAGCGCTAACTTAAACTGTTACTATTTTGTACCAATTCTCAGCAATTCATTTTTGCAATAAAAATACTTGCTTTATTAAGGTAACAACTTTCACGTTATATGTTATCTACACAGTGGCGTAGCCAAGGGGGGGTTTTGGGGGTTACAACCCCCCCCTTTGGCACGCGTGTGACGTCACGATATTGAGAATGATGCTTTCAGTCTAAAAAAAATTTGCCTAATTTTAAACAAAATTGCATTAAAAGAGCGAGTTTAGCCAATACCAAACATTCAAACATCTCAGCCAGGAATTAGCAACAAGAAAACACAGAGACTTAGCTTTTTTTTTGACAAATGCCGAAGAAAACATGATCTTATCCTTTGCTATGCTACCGGACAGCACCATTTTACAGGAATATTCGTACCCACATTTTTGTTGAAAATGCTCTCAGAATGCACTAAATTCAAAGTAATTTTTTAAAATTTTCTGGGGGAGGCCCCCCAGACCCCCCGCCGTTGGGTGGTTAAAACCCCCCCCCTTTCAAAATTCCTGGCTACGCTACTGTATCTACAAAACGAGCAATCGTGGTTCAGTATAAGCCGCCCACAGTTTGCTGTGATCGATGAATACTGCCTCCACCAAATATGCTGTAGCTTTCTCATTTCTGCTTGGATTTTAACAATTTTACTATCGTTGGATGGCATTATGCTTCATCTACCCGAATGGATTAATTGCCAATCTAAAGTAGGCACTATATTTATGTAGCGCTAACTTAAACTTTATTATTTTGTAACAATTCTCAGCAATTCAATTTTTACAATAAAAATACCAAACCAACACAAATTAAAAGAGTATGTCTTGTTTTATTAACCTAACAACTTTCACGTTTATATGTTATCTACAAAACGAGAAATCGTTGTTCAAACGTAACCGCTCGACGAAGCTTTTTTCCAATGCATTTTTCAAGGCGATTCGATCGTGGTTCAGTATAAGCCGCCCACAGTTTGCTGTGATCGATGAATACTGCCTCCACCAAATATGCTGTAGCTTTCTCATTTCTGCTCGGATTCTAACAATTTTACTATCGTTGGATGGCATTATGCTTCATCTACTCGAATGGATTAATTGCCAATCTAAAGTAGGCATTATATTTATGTAGCGCTAACTTAAACTTTACTATTTTGTACCAATTCTCAGCAATTCATTTTTTACAATAAAAATACCAAACCAACACAAATTAAAAGAGTATGTCATGCTTTAGTCAAATGTTAACTTTCACATTTATATCTAATCCACAAAACGAGCAATCGTTGTTCAAACGTAACCGCTCGAAGAAGCTTTTCACCAAAACAATGCAAACACAAAGCGATCAGTTTTCAGTGTTCATTACAAGCCGCCCACAGTTTGCTGTGATCGATGAATACTGCCTCCACCAAATGTGCTGTAGCTTTCTCATTTCTGCTCGGATTTGAGAAATTTTACCATCGTTGGAAAGCACGATACTGCATCTATCCGAATAGATTAATTGCCAATCTAAAGTAGGCATTACATTGATCTAGCGCTAACTTAAACTTTACTATTTTGTACCAATTCTCAGCAATTCATTTATTACAATAAAAATACCAAACCAACACAAATTAAAAGAGTATGTCTTGCTTTATTTACCTAACAACTTTCACATTTATATCTAATCCACAAAGCGAGCAATCGTTGTTCAAACGTAACCGCTCGACGAAGCTTTTTACCAAAACAATGCAAACACAAAGCGATCAGTTTCGAGTGTTCAATACAAGCCGCCCACAGTTTGATGCGATCGGTGAATAGTGCCTCCACCAAATATGCTGTAGCTTTCTCATTTCTGCTCGGATTTTAACAATTTTCCTATCGTTGGATGGCATTATGCTTCATCTACCCGAATGGATTAATTGCCAATCTAAAGTAGGGATTATATTTATGTAGCGGGTAACTTAAACTTTACTATTTTGTACCAATTCTCAGCAATTCAATTTTTACAATAAAAATACCAAACCAACACAAATTAAAAGAGTATGTCTTATTGTCTTGTTTTATTAACCTAACAACTTTCACGTTTATATGTTATCTACAAAACGAGAAATCGTTGTTCAAACGTAACCGCTCGACGAAGCTTTTTTCCAATGCATTTTTCAAGGCGATTCGATCGTGGTTCAGTATAAGCCGCCCACAGTTTGCTGTGATCGATGAATACTGCCTCCACCAAATATGCTGTAGCTTTCTCATTTCTGCTCGGATTCTAACAATTTTACTATCGTTGGATGGCATTATGCTTCATCTACTCGAATGGATTAATTGCCAATCTAAAGTAGGCATTACATTTATGTAGCGCTAACTTAAACTTTACTATTTTGTACCAATTCTCAGCAATTCATTTTTTACAATAAAAATACCAAACCAACACAAATTAAAAGAGTATATCTTGCTTTAGTCAAATGTTAACTTTCACATTTATATCTAATCCACAAAACGAGCAATCGTTGTTCAAACGTAACCGCTCGAAGAAGCTTTTTACCAAAACAATGCAAACACAAAGCGATCAGTTTCCAGTGTTCATTACAAGCCGCCCACAGTTTGCTGTGATCGATGAATACTGCCTCCACCAAATATGCTGTAGCTTTCTCATTTCTGCTCGGATTTTAACAATTTTCCTATCGTTGGATGGCATTATGTTTCATCTACCCGAATGGATTAATTGCCAGTCTAAAGTATGCATTATATTTATGTAGCGCTAACTTAAACTTTATTATTTTGTAACAATTCTCAGCAATTCAATTTTTACAATAAAAATACCAAATCAACACAAATTAAAAGAGTATGTCTTGCTTTATTCACCTAACAACTTTCACGTTGATATGTTATCTAAAAAACGAGAAATCGTTGTTCAAACGTAACCGCTCGATGAATGAACCTTTTTTGACAATTTTACTGACGTTGTTAGCGCTAGATCAATATAATGCATACTTTAAACTTGCAACTAATGAATTCGGATAGATGCAGTATCGTGCATTCCAACGATGGTAAAATTTCTCAAATCCGAGCAGAAATGAGAAAACTACAGCACATTTGGTGGAAGCAGTATTCACTGATCACAGCAAACTGTGGGCGGCTTGTAATGAACACTGGAAACTGATCGCTTTGTGTTTGCATTGTTTTGGTAAAAAGCTTCGTCGAGCGGTTACGTTTGAACAACGATTGCTCGTTTTGTGGATTAGATATAAATGTGAAAGTTAACATTTGAATAAACCAAGACATACTCTTTTAATTTGTGTTGGTTTGGTATTTTTATTGTAAAAAATGAATTGCTGAGAATTGGTACAAAATAGTAAAGTTTAAACCATCAGTTAATGGCTCCAGTACTGATTTGTATAGATGAAGCATAATGCCATCCAACGATAGTAAAATTGTTAGAATCCGAGCAGAAATGAGAAAGCTACAGCATATTTGGTGGAGGCAGTATTCATCGATCACAGCAAACTGTGGGCGGCTTATACTGAACCACGATTGAATCGCCTTGAAAAATGCATTGGAAAAAAGCTTCGTCGAGCGGTTACGTTTGAACAACGATTTCTCGTTTTGTAGATAACATATAAACGTGAAAGTTGTTAGGTTAATAAAGCAAAACATACTCTTTTAATTTGTGTTGGCTTGGTATTTTTATTGTAAAAATTGAATTGCTGAGAATTGGTACAAAATAGTAAAGTTTAAGTTAGCGCTACATAAATATAATGCCTACTTAAGATTGGCAATTAATCCATTCGGGTAGATGAAGCATAATGCCATCCAACGATATTAAAATTGTTAAAATCCGAGCAGAAATGAGAAAGCTACAGCATATTTGGTGGAGGCACTATTCACCGATCGCGTGAAACTGTGGGCGGCTTGTAATAAACACTCGAAACTGATGGCTTTGTGTTTGCATTGTTTTGGTAATAAGCTTCGTCGAGCGGTTACGTTTGAACAACGATTGCTCGTTTTGTGGATTAGATATAAATGTGAAAGTTAACATATGAATAAAGCAAGACATACTCTTTTAATTTGTGTTGGTTTGGTATTTTTATTGTAAAAAATGAATTGCTGAGAATTGGTACAAAATAGTAAAGTTTAAGTCTATTTAGCCACTTCTGTTACAAATGTAATGCCTACTTTAGACTGGCAATTAATCCATTCGAGTAGATGAATCATAATGCCATCCAACGATAGTAAAATTGTTAGAATCCGAGCAGAAATGAGAAAGCTACAGCATATTTGGTGGAGGCAGTATTCATCGATCACAGCAAACTGTGGGCGGCTTATACTGAACCACGATTGCTCGTTTTGTAGATAACATATAACGTGAAAGTTGTTACGTTAATAAAGCAAGTATTTTTATTGTAAAAATTCAAATTGGTACAAAATAGTAACAGTTTAAGTTAGCTCTAGATCACTAATAATGCCTACAAATATTTAAAAATCAATAGGCTTTCCGCTTTTACTTCTATTCCGCGTTTTTGCACCCTTCCTACAAGTAGTTGCGTTTTTTTGCATGACGTCACAGATTTTTGTGACGTCACTAACCAAGGCGGCCGATCCTAAACCAGCACCCAGTTTTGGTGTCTTAGTAGGCCAAAATTTGTAAGTAGTTAGCCTAAAACTAGAGGTAATCTCGGCCTATATACGGTAGGTAGGTTACAGTACTGGTATTCTACTGCACTAACCTACCAGTATAACTTAATTTATCAATGTGGTGTTGCAACCGGGGTCTGCTACTATTCGGTGAGTCCGATTCGGTGAGTCCGATTCGGTGAGTCCGATTCGGTGAGTCTGATTTGGTGAGTTCCTAACCTCTAACCCCTAACCCTAAAACGGCAATGATAATAAGGCTACGGTACCCGATAATTTAAAAAAAAAATTAAAAAAATTCCCCGTTAAGGGATCGGACTCACCAAAACGGGCCATTCCGTTGCAACCGTGCCTTATTTTGAACTTATTGTCCTGCTTTGGTATCATGCACGTTATAACGTCTGCGTTTTGTCACTTCTACCTTTTTCTAGACCCCTGCCATGCTTGGCATGTATTGTTTTTTGGTGTGATAGTCAGGAATAAAAACAAACTGAACTTATCTGATGCACCATAATAGGTATGACATGGTTGATAAATGACATCAAGTTAAGCAGGATGGTGATTCCATTAGGCTACTGTATAATTTATCAATTTTTGTGTAGTTGACATGAGGTAGGATAGTTACCGTACTGTTAAAACACACTGTTGTGCTTTGTGTGGAAGCTTTCCACACTTTTCTGTTGTGAAGTGGTTTAAATTCATCTTGTGGTTTGAAGTAAAAGGCAATCATGAGTGGATACTTGGAAAGCATTGAAGTGGAAAACTTTAAATCTTATCGCGGAAAGATTCTTATTCCTTTTAAAAGGTTCACTGCCATTATCGGACCTAATGGATCAGGTTGTACTTTTTTTGTTCTCAAGTTTACTTAACTGTTTATACGGTGGCCTATTGCTTTTTAGAATTTTAGATTTCACTAGATTATAATAATTTTTAGTTTATTAATTTTCAAGGGTGATGTGGGGATTTGCAAAGTCATTGAAGCTCTAATCGAATGGAAATAGAAGACATCATACTCCATTTTCACCCTTGTTTGGAATCATCAACGATTAGTTAAAAGATCAACGATGATTCCAAACAAGGGTAAAACTCGAGTATGGCATCTTCCATTTTCATTCTGTCGGGGCTTCAATGACTGTATTTTTTCCCCTAAAACAATATGTTTCTATATGACTGCAATTGTTAGCATAGTCTACATAGACTTTGTACAGTGGAACATATTTGACCATCACTTTTCACCAGTGTGCTAAAAAATAGGGGTGCAACTTAATTCGTATCATGAACAATTCGTACTGTCAGTTCGTACCTTGAAAAGATCGAGAAAAAAAAGAAAAAAAAGCCGAAGTCGTTGATCGCAGTTTCCGCAAACATTTAAAAAAGGTTAGGGTATCGGAGTGTCGGTCAGAGAAGATCGAGAGAAAAAATAGAACATCACTGATCGCAGTTTTCGTTTTTCCGCAGTTTCCGCAAACATTTTAAAATTTCTGGTAATGATCCTAAGAGTTTGCCGAAGTCGCTGATCACAGTTTCCGCAAACAGTTTGAAAGGGTTAAGGTTGATCGGAGTTTCCGCAAGCAATTTAAAAGGGTTAGGGTGTTTTCGCAAACAATCAAACTAAAAAGATCGAGAGAAAAAAATAGAACAAAGCCGAAGTCGCTGACCGCAGTTTCCGTTTTTCCGCAGTTTCCGCAAACATTTTAAAATTTTCGGTAATGATTCTAAGAGTTTGCCGAAGTTGCAGATTGCAGTTTCGGCAAACATTTTAAAAGGTTTAGGGTTGATCGGAGTTTCCGCAAACATTTTAAAAGGGTTAGGGTTGATCAGAGTTACCGCAAACATTTTAAAATTTCTGGTAATGATCCTAAGAGTTTTTGTTGTTTGCGGAAAATTTTAAAATGTTAGCGGAAAATGCAATTAGCGACTTCGGCTTTTTTTAATTTTTTCTCTCGATCTTTACAAGGTACGAACTAACGGTACGAATTGTTCATGGTACGAATTAGGTTGCATCCAAAAAATAGTCTTTTTCTTTATTGTTCTACATATAGTAGTTGTGTTTGTTCCTTTCATTCTGTCAAGTTTCAACTGATGAATGTATCAGCATCTATATATAAGGCGATATGATATTGAGTTTAGTTTTACAGCAATGTCTCAACACAATTTTTTGTAACTAGACGGAGCAATCTACCTGGCAATCAGTCAGTCAGCACAAGGCTGGGTAGTGGGTTAGTGGGTACTCATTAAAACAGTGAGCATTGCATTTCGCTAACCGTAATGACGTAGTGTTCATGTGTGCCAAGCTAATCCAATCTACAAAATCCTTTGTTGAAGCCGATTGTACATTGATACATAGCCAAAATTACCATTGATAAGCACTGCTACGTAGATCACTTCTGCTATATAATGTATAATTGTATATTCCTAGGCCTTAACACTTGCTGGTTTAGTTATTTGCTTTTCACAATGATAAGAATTCAATTGACTGGCCAAAAGCTTATAGCTTGAGAGTGATAATTAAGGCGATTTTTTGTCACTAAAGTTACTTTTTTTTCTGTTGTAATATACCAATTAACAAAAGAAAGGTAGAACCAAAATTTCATGGTTGTGGGGTCAATATTTAAGAAGTTAGAAAGTTACCAAAAGTCACTTTTTGTGCTTTTAGGTTACTTTTCATTTTTAGGTCACTTTATTTTGCATACTTTTTTGCCTAATACCCCTATTTATTTATCTTTCATTGCTACTGGAGAGATGAATTTACATTCTATGTAATTGTAGGCCCATGGTAGGCCTAATGCCAAGACTTTTAATATATCTTGTATGATATCATACTATGGCACGGATTTTAGGTATGCACAAGCCCATGCTTGTTCATATCGCGTGTATTTCCAAAAACTCGTAAACGTAAAGTAATTTTTTCGATGAAACAAATTGTGTTAAATGTTAATTATATTTAACCACTTGTTTTTCCTGCAACAGCTAAAGTGTTTGATTGACAGAGACTTCCTGCCAGAGAATGTAAAACATTACATAAAAACAATTAAAACTATTAATACTACAAAAAGTGCTCAATGCTAAGCAAAAAGGCAAAGCAGAGCGAATTAAATCAAATATAGTTATTACTATCTGAAGCCTTTACAAATTGTTTCACCTAACGGATCATCAGAAGGTCTTATTCAAATAGATTCTATTACTGAGAATTCAAATAGATTCTATTTGAATAAGACCTTCTGATGATCCGTTAGGTGAAACAATTTGTAAAGGCTTCAGATAATATATAATAACTATATTTGATTTAAAACATTACATACGGTATGCGTAATTTGAATGTGGAATTATGATTCGAGTACAAATTAAAACTAATTTAGAAGCTTTTTTATGTTGAATTGCTGCCATTTCTTTCACTTTCTTGGTTTTGTTAAATAAAGTTACTACTTACTTTTTGGTTACTTTTTCACAAAATTAAAGTTACCGTACTTTTTTGTGTTTTTTAGGTTACATAAAAATCACCCTAGTGATAATGCAATACTGAAAAGCCCTGACTCATAAAGAAAACATGCGTCTGTCACCATCAATTTTTGCTCTCGTACTGAGAATTAATTTTTGTTTGAAAAATTTAGGAAAATCCAACCTGATGGATGCCATCAGTTTTGTCCTTGGAGAGAAAACAAGCAGCCTTCGTGTCAAAAAGCTTTCAGATCTCATCCACGGTGCTCCAATTGGGCGGCCTATTGCCAATCGCGCAAGAGTTTCTGCAACCTATTGCCATGAGAATGGAGAAAAAACAGAATTTTCAAGGTTTGTTAGGTTGCTGTGTGATCATGGACTTTATATTTTGCTGTTGCTGCTTTACTTAACAAATTAGGTGATTTGGTGTTTGCAATGTTTTGCCAAAACTATCAAGGTGTAAACCATTTGAGAACTAATTATGAGCTTGGCTCTGTTGTATATACTAACCCATACACAAACCTAAGAGAAATGTCTCTTTTAATTTAATTTAACTCAACTTTATAGTGGCTTCGCTAGGGAAAAACTACAATTTTAGTGTTGGTGGATAAAAACTTTGCTATCCTGAATGATTTTTAATCAATTGAATATTGTTGCATCTTAGAATCATCAAAGGTTCATCTGCTGAACATCGGATCAATGATAAAGTTGTTTCACATGCAGATTACAATAAAGAAATGGAAAAAATTAATATTTTTATCAAGGTCAAGAATTTCTTGGTTTTCCAGGTACAGCTTAATCGAATCAGAAAAATGCATTATTATTTTTCCTAATTTTTATGTGTTCTTTGAAGTGATGATTCAGTTAATCCAGAAATACAGAGCACAACTTATAAAATCAGACAATGGGGTATTCACAGCACATTTAAGCTAGTTATTCACCCTGTGGTGTCGAACGATTTAAACGTTATTCTGAGTAAAGTGTATTACCAACACCTCACCTCGGACTATTTTACTTGCTGTGAGCACTCACGCAGTCTTCAAAATTAGCATATTTTTACTTCGCGAAAACGTTGACAAGGCCAAACGGCAAAAGTTGAAATTGCCTCGGCAATTGCTGTGAACGTTTATTACGAAAAAATTGTACCAAAACATGTAAAACGAGAAGAGAAAAATATAATCCAAAAATCTATCACGACCGCACTGTTTGATTTGTTGTGATGTAATAATACCAAAAGTAGCGAGATACGCGATACGCACGCTGTTACGGTGATTCACGTGAAATAACTCATTGGGGGAAAAAAAGTAAGTTAATTTTGGGTTGATTAAACGTTCGGGCCAGCACAAATCGATTTAATTTTCCCGGCGGGTTATATCGCGTAACAACAATGCCAATAAGAAATTTACGTTTGTTTTACATTGATTCAACATCTAGCGACGTTGAATTATCATGAAATAACGTTAATTGCTCAATCAGGTAACGGTCCAGGAGTTACTGCGGTCTGAAAGTTACCGTAACTTCTGGACCGCGTATACGCGGTCTGAAAGTTACTGCCAGTCCAGAAGTTACTAAAACAGGTTTGTCAGATTTGACGCTTGCAGGAGATTTGTATAAATGATTTCAACATTGGAAACATGTTGAACTTGAAGACTTATCCACCATTGCATCTTAACAACATGGTTTACAGCAGAAACGTAATTGGGAATGAAGCGAAAATAAGATGAAAGTTAAAAGATGAGTTTTGTACCAGAAATTGTTGCTGTGTTGGAATGAAATTTTAATTTGTAACCCAACAATTTGCGTAGGCTATCATTTTGACCTGATTTGTTTGTATTATCATTTGCGGTTGTGTCCGTGCCTTACGTGCGTTGGCAAATAAACTTGCATGGGGAGGTGATTGACTAGATGACCACTTGGCCTATAGTCTTTTGCTTTCATCCTGATTGTGCTATAATGCAACCTACGATTCACAATTTAGTGTTATGAGTGTTATATTGACTCATTGTAGGCTATATGGCGCTGTTGAAACAAATAATTAAATTGATTATCGCTCCAAACATTTCAAAGTTTGAATCTTGGCTATACGTGAATCGGTGGCATTTAATAAGCTACAGGCCTTAATATATCGTACAAAGTTTGCATTTGAACGCTGACTTGTTATAGCCGCTGGTCTTGAGTTGTAGTTGACGAACATAGTTTGTGACTATAGTATACATATATTTAATATATTTCATGAAAGTTGAAACCAAAATTTTCTAGTGAATGAAGCACTGAGCCTATTTTTGGTCTGGTTTTTCATAACTACCGTTTTGAAGAAATATAAAGTAACTTAGGCTACATGTAGGCCAACCGGTAGTCGACACGCCATCAACCTTCAGTGAGTAGGCTATCACAGTCTCACACGCGGGGGAGGCTTTAACTTTTACGAAATTGTTGAACACTTTGACATTCCAATGAATTTCCGTTGGACTCCCATCGAAAACACGTGGCACGAAACTTAAAGTCAAGAATAATGGTTTCGTGGTGAGATTATTTATCGTTGGGATTCATCTTTCGCATACTTGCAGAGGGTTTAATCTACTGACCAAGTGAAGTTTCAGTCCATTTACAAGTTTTCCCAAACGAATTACGAAAAAGCACACCCACTTACAATAGCAGTAACTTTTGGACTGCTTCTGCGGCGTTGCAGTCTGAAAGTTCCTGTCAGTCCAAAAGTTACCAGGGGTGCCCAGCGTTTTCGCAATCGATAGAAAAGCGAAAATTGTTTTAACTAAGTGTAATGAATTCATTGCTCTCAAACTAATGCAAGCTTTTCGGTTAACATTACAAAATACTTATAATTATTAATCTGACCTTTTGAGAGGTTAAAAATTTAATTATTTTTCAAAACAAAATTAAATAAAATTTAAATGAAATATTTGGCAACCCTTGTAACTTTTGGCCTGTAGTAACTTTTGGACTGCTACACCGGTAACAAATCAATAGAAGATTGCCTCGATTTACGTATACAGTACACTAACATAATTTCGGCACAATTAGGATACTGCGAGCAACACAAAGTTTGTTGGATAAAGAACTAGTCGGAATCGGAATCATCGGATGCTGTATCGGAGGAAGAGGTTGTCGCGTCGTCACTGGAATACTTGTAGACGCAAAACTGCCTGTTCATGAACGCGCGATGCCATATGATCGGAAGCATTACTTTACTGCCAAAGAACCATTTATACAATTTTGTACCACTTTTTATATTCGCAACGACACCGGTAAAAAATAAGCACTCGATGAAAGAATAACTTTTGCGTAACAATCCAGCCAGTAGCCTATTTATAAGGTTGCAAACTTTTTACACTTCACAAGAGCATTGTCAGCGCATAAAATAGCTTGCGTGATGCTCTGGGCTACCGCCGTGTGACACACGATGAAGAAGAAGCGCATAAAATTTCGTTTGATTAAAGCATACGGCAATTGCCGCCGCAATCCAACGTTTGTTGATTTGGCGACGGCAATGTTTTTGCCGTCGTAGATGGAAGCTAATTTCGAGGGCTGTATTTCATTGAGTGCTTGATGGTTATTATAACGTATATTTTGTAGATTTTAACACTAACTGCTATTTTGTCCAAAATATCAATTTTGTTTTTCAGCCTAATAGGTCAATGCCTTCCAATTGGCAGTTTGTATTAAGCAGTAAAAAAATATAAAGTTGTCCTGCAATCATAAATTGCAATTAAAAGAGTAAAAAAGTTTATATAAGTAGTTGTGCAGCACCTAAACCACTCTGCACCATGTGCCCACCAGTTGCAAGTTGCACCACACTATGCCAATTGTGGACTACAGAAATGAACATAAAATCCACATAGTCAATTCATCAAGCTTTTTAATGCTTTGCTGAACTAATGTAACAAATTGTAACATGTTATTATTTGAGTACGATAAGCATTTTACCATGTAAATTGTTTTAAAAATTAAAGCAAATAACTTCTAGTTCAGCAATTACCCCCATTTGCAGTTTGAGAACAGTAGTGTTGACAAGTGACACAGCTTGCCCTCTAAGAGGTTTGAGGTCTGCTTTTCACGGTCATAAAAGGAATTATCCAGAAAAAGATAAATTTGTTTGATAGCCTATCGTAACAAAAATTGATTGTAACATAATGCACATAGCACACTACATTCTTTTCATGCAGCATGAGTCCTCTATTCTGCATTACAAGTCTACAATAACATTTCTCTGTGAACAGCTTGGAAAGAAAGTTTTACAGCTGTTTTTGTTTTCTTTGTTGTGATAAAACTCAACCAAGATTTACTGTAATTGAAAACATTAACCGATTTGTTGATTCTCCGATTTCGTTTTTAATTTTTCTTTTAGAGTTTGGCAGAACTGGGCGTATTTTAGTTTAAAGATGTACAGTCAGACACTGTTGTGAACTAATTAGTTCAAACCATGCTTGTGCTTAATGCCACGTTGCCACAGGGGCAAGTCGAATCAATTGCCATGAAAAACCCAAAGGAAAGGACGTCCCTATTTGAGGAGATAAGCGGTTCCAATGAGTTCAAGGAGGACTATGATAAAGCTAAAACTGAAATGACAAAAGCTGAACAGGAAACGCAGTATTCCTACCATAGAAAAAAGGGTTTGTACATATTGTTTTTTTGTAGAGAAGTTTCAAACTTTTAATTTAAAGGTTAGCTCCTCTAATTTTTTTTTATGGTTTTGAGGAAGAGATGTGAGTCTATATTTGCTTGGATATTAACATCTGTGGAAATCTAGCTCTAGGGCCAATTAATTTTATTTTTGTAAATCGTTTTCACCAGGAATTGCTGCTGAAAGAAAAGAAGCAAAGCAAGAAAAAGACGAAGCTGAAAAGTACAAGAAACTCCGAGAAGATTTTAGTTCCTACCGACTTCAGTCAATGCTTTTCAAGCTTTTCCACAATGACAGAGAGATAGACGAGATCAAAGCTGAAACAGAGGTATCAAATAGAGATTTACTGGTTTCTAAACAACACAATCCTTTACGCATCATCTGCATTTGTCAAACACATTGGGCGGCAGTTTGGTGCGTTTATAAACTTTGTACTCCACAAAATTCTTCATTTCGTTTAATATGCTCCTATGTTGTACCATTTGCTGCTAAACAGGTAGTTTTACCTGTTTCAGCCCCTTTGATGAAGTTAGTCGTACTGACTGACGAAACGTCTAAAATAAAAAGCTGGTTATCATTTCAACATCTTGTGATAGTCTAACTCTAGTCTACAGTCGACGGAAGAGCAATTTTCACAACATTAATCTATAATGAATTCAAAGTTTGAATGTCAGTTTGCATTGTTTATTTGTTTATTTCGGGAGTTGTTTTGAAAGGGGAAGAACAAAGAGATCCGACATCACACCAAGAAGAAGGAAAGATATGAGGAGGAAGTTAAAAAGAAGAAACAGGAGCAGGGAAAGATCATGAGAGAACTCTCTTCTATGGAAAAGAAAATCCAGGAAAAAGAAACGGAGCTAAATAAGAAGCGCCCGATGTACATCAAGGTAATGAATTGTTGCGTCATCGGTTACGCATATCATCGGATGCTCACGTCATTTGCTGCGTGTAACCTTTAAATTTGTAGCAGTTTTAACCAGTAGCTACACGGTGGTTACGTTTGTAAAATTGTGAAGCTTCCGTTATCTTGAGGTCTTCTGTCATTGAGTGAACGCAATACAACCAGTATTGCTCGGCTCGGGTGTGGCAAGCTTTGCTTCGCCTATCTTTTTTTCTAGAAGATATGGTACTGGCGGGAGAGACCACGAGAAGGTGCTTGTTCTTCCCCCCCTCATACGCCGATGATGAACCAGTCTTCTGTCATTGTGTGAACGCAATAGTATTTGCCAGTGCAATGAAGTAAAGTTTTGTGAATTAGTTTCTGAATTGGAATTTTGTGTATGAAAATTTAAGGCGAAAGAGAACACCAACTTCGTGATGAAGAAGCTAGAATCCGCCAAAAAGTCGCTCCGGACATCGGAGAACCGCCATGAGAGCCACATGCATGTGATCAGAGATCTGGAGAAACAATTGGAAGAGATCGAACAAAAGCGGCGTGAATTCGATGGGCAGGTGAAAACTGTTGATGGGATGGAATCACATTTTAAAAAACATCTTTAAATAAACATTTATTTATATAAATAAACATGAAAAACCTTAATTGACTGTTATTTAAACAAAACCGAAAAATCAATATAAAATTAAGAAATTTTGTTTTTGCAAACATAAAACAAAATTATTTGCTAAACTCGTTTACTTTTGTCACATCCACGCTTATGCCCAATTGTTAAGATTTAGAATCAGCGATCGGGAAGGCTGGATGGGAATACAAGAAAATTATTTTTGTTTGACGTGCTGTCCAAAGCTTCTATATATAATTTGTAATACTCGTTAGGTGGAGATAGAGAGTCAGAGCGAAGGTCGTGATCTGGAGCTTGAAGAGTCGCAAATCCACGAATATAATCGTCTCAAGGAGGAAGCTGCTAAGCGATCCGCGGCTTTGAACACGGAGATCGAGAAGCTGCAGCGGGAGCAGCAGAATGATCAAGAGAAGTGAGCAGAGATTCATTTGTCTGCAGTTTGTCAATAATGTTAGAGTGGTTAGACCAACTAAAATTGAGCTGGGTAATTTTTTTATAGATCCACAAAGAATGAAACAAATTTTTTTTTTTTAAATGTTAGTTTGAAGTTTGGTTGTTTTTGAAAGAGTAGCATCGTTGTGTTGTAACTTCATAGCACTAATCTCATCAGAACATGCATTTTCATCATCAGATTGTGTTGTTTCATGCATAAATTCAAAGCAAAATGTTCGGTAACATTGAGTAATTGAGATTCGTATTGTGCAAATGTAGGACGATTACTATCTTGTAATAAGATGTTTTAATTTATTTCTACTTAAAAGTTGTCCCTGCATGATTTGTAGTTTGTCGTTTTGCAGTTCTATAAAATCTCCATTTAGTCACGAAACATTAAGGCATTCTTTCATCACAATGAAGTCGCTGTTCAAACTTTCAGACTCGATGCCGAGCGTCGGAAGAAAAACGAATTGTGGGCGCAGCAACGTCAGAAGAGCAAAGAACTCGAAGAATCTACGGGGAGGGTTGATAAACTGAGGGATTATATTGAAACCAGCAGGAAGACCTTGGCAGAGCACAAGAAGCTGAAGCAAGATCTTGAAAGACAGGTACAGAGGACTGTGGCGGGGGTCTACGTCTTTTAGGCGCTGACAGTTAGGCGCTGGTCTAATAGGCGCGCACACTGTGGCGTCTGGATATTTAGGTGCGGAGCACTGTGGTGCCCGGTCATTTAGGTGCTATTCCTAGTAAAGTCTGTAGATTGTATCAGCTTGGCAGGTAGGGGCGTAGGGCAATGCATTTCACACAAAATATTATATTGAACAGAAAAATACGTTGTTTTGTTAATGCGTGTGCGTTGTTGGTCATGGCTTCAGTGAGTGAAGCTGCTTAAACCGGCAATGCTTTTTCACACAAAATGTTATATTAAACATCTCATGTGATCGACGTAGACGCACAATCTTGACATCAAATGAAAGCATACATCTTCAGCTATCCGAAGATGCAAAGCTTTGCAATAAAATTTAAAATATTCAATGTACAACTAGCAACTTTCCATACGGTATTTTTTCTAATTTCTAAAAAAATTAAAAATTGGCAGAAAAGTGTACTTCATTATAATCTTTACTACCCAAGCATGATACAATAATATGAAAATATATGTAGTTTAATCGAATGCCAAAACAATTCTGCACATGAGAAAAATTTTACTTTGTTTCTGCGCGCAATGCTTTAGGAGGTACAGCAGAATGATTATAGAGAAACTTGGAAAATTTTAATCAAAAAGTTTACGTAATTTAGCCTACAGTCTTTTTGATCGAGAAAGTCCAAAGTAAGGGGTTGCCTAGCCAGTTTTGACTGCCAATTCCAATGAGTGAAGGAAAAAAAATCCACTGTGTCCACATCTTTAAGAAGTCCTCATCTGATAACTGCACCGCCAAAATATTTTTTTTTTAATTAGCCAAAAAAGGACCGGCAAAGACTATGGATCTGTCATCATTTAAGTAACATTTTTTTGCTTGAAATAGGCTACCTTTTAACCTTGGACGTAGGGATACTTCCTTGGTCATCATGGCAAAAATCCAAAGGCGTGTGTATACGTCCGTGGTCGCGAAAGAGTTAACTAATAATGAACTCAATAATGTTCGGAAGCTTGAATAATTTATTGATAAAGCTTTCACCAATGCAAACCTGGACTAACAACAAATAAAACAATAATAAATCAATAAAACAACAATATATTTTTCTGTTCAATATAACATTTTGTGTGAAAAGCATTGCCGATTTAAGCAGCTTCACTCACGGAAGCCATGATATAATTTTCTGGCAAGCTGCCAAGCTGAAACAATCTACAGACTTTACTAGGAATAGCACCTAAATGACCGGGCGCCACAGTGCTCCGCACCTAAATATCCAGACGCCACAGTGTACGCGCCTATTAGACCAGCGCCTAACTGTCAGCGCCTAAAAGACTTGCTCCCTGTGGCGGTGATTTGATTGCATCTTGAATCTTCATGTTCAACAATGCTTATTGGCTGTCATTAGCTATCGTGTAATTCAATGGTTCTCAACCAGGGGTAAATGACTAAAGAAAAGTCAGGTCACGTAATCAATACCGGTACCCAAATTCTTTTCTGAAAAAAGCTTATGGGTTAATATATCCTTAATCTGTCAGCAAGGGGTGAACTAAACTAAAAACAGTTTTTGCCACCCCATTATGCAATTCATTGTTTTTTGAGTATTAGCTAATTGGAACGTTTTTTTTGGTAGAATCGCGCTGTCTGAAGTTTTCAGTTTTGTTAAGTTTTCTATAATTTTAAATACTTTTTTACATGATATTATCTTGGTATAGTTTGAATGCAAATTCCAATTTTAGGTTCAAAGCTCGTTTGAGCGAATTCGTGAGATTAATATCGAGCTGGAGGAAGTGATGCGGAAGCAGGGAGACGCTAAGGTGGATCGGACAGAGAGCTCTCGTCAGAAGAGGAGGATGGAACTTCTGGAAACTTTGAAAAGACTTTTCCCTGGAGTGGTGAGCATCTCAAGGTTTATCTCACCCATCAATCGATTGATGATTTGACTGGAGATAGCAGCAATTGGAAAGATCATTATTCCAAGCAAAACAGTAGAGTCCGCTTAATAAATCTATTTCGGTCTTAAAGCAAATGTGGTTTTAATAAGCGATGAATAACATATTTTAAATTATTAAAAATTTCATTCCAAAGCAAATAGGATTTAATACGCAGATGGGTTGATTATCCGTAGACGTATATTTTTCTTTATCTCTAGTCAAAGCATCTTAACCATTTGCTTTCTTGAGTGATAATCACTAATCAGCCATTACTTAACAACTTACTAACTTCGTATGCCTATGGTTCAACTCACTAACTTCTGGATAAATTGACAAAATGGCTCCGAGACGTCCTACCAATTGCAAACTTCCTTCTTCAACCGGCGAAGCGAGTGGATAAAGTACATTGGCTTTGTTCTATCACGCAGCATGGCAGGGTGTTGGACTTGTGCGAGCCCGTACACAACCGGTACAAGATAGCGATCACCAAGGTACTGGGGAAATACATGTACGCCATGATATGCGACACTGAGAAGACCGCCAGGGATTGCATCCAGTACATGAAGGAGCAGTGCGCCGAACCAGAGACGTTCCTACCTCTTGATTACATAGATGCCAAGCCAGTAAACGAGCAATTGAGGGAAATCAAGTGAGTTAATTTGTCTGAATTTCACACTTTGGCTTATATATCTTTGTCAATGATACATTTCCTGAGTAGCTGCATTAATGGGTCAATACTTTGTTGAACCAAAAATTGAGCTTCTTGTTTAGTGTGTGATCCAAGGCAACGATTGGTAAATTACAAATGAACTTGAATCTCTGCCACATTGTTTCTTTGTGCCACGGCCTTGAGACATTTAATCATTTGACCAACATACGACAGTTAATTCCTGTGTGACTGATGATATTCATCTAAAAGTTTAACATACGAAGTTCGATGTTTCACGTGGCTTTGTTACTTCGATTATTATCAAAAATTGTCTGAGTGGCCCACTGTGATAAATTGTCACGTGATAACTACCGAGTTTGCTTTATCTCGATTGTTCCCGCGTAGAGAGCCGCGCGGTGTCAAGCTGGTGATTGACGTCATAAAGTACGAGCTGCCCACGATAAAGCGCGCCCTCCAATTCACGTGCGGCAACTCGTTGGTCTGTGAATCGGCTGACGACGCGAGGAAGGTCGCCTTCGGACAAGTGCAGACCAGGAGGAAGGTGTGCCAGCGTTTCCATTAATTTTATTCAAAACAGTTAGTACCGTAGGTTTATATCTTTCTGAAATTAAGGATTGGGAATCTCTTGGAATTGTTTTTCGGGCAAAAAATAATGACTTTAAGTGAGTGTTTTTTAATCAAATTTGAAGCTTAATGTTGAGTATGACGAAACGAAAAAAAGTCTGGAGAGTTGCTCCAAACAATGTTGGAAAATTTTGTTTTGTTGTGATCGCTATTTGTGCATTTTGTGGCCCCGTAGTGTTTTATTATTCAAAACGCACATTTAGTATTTGCCAAAACTTAATCCAGCTATAACTGGAGTTCTGTAAAAGATGTAGTTACCCTACAAAAATAAGTTTCCATCATTACATTACATTTCATATTGTATGAAATTGCTCAGGATTTTCAAGACTCTGCTGCAAGGAGAAATCAGGTTAAACTAATCGTGTGGTGTTGCATGCTGCTTGGGCTTGTCATTGCATGCGCAAACTGAAAGTGTCCAACGTACATTGTGCAAGCTTAACTAACGATTCTTTAAGCAGTGGTTCTTACCCTTGGGTGCTCATGGACCCTTGTCGGATTTGTGGACACTTTTAAGGGGGTCTGCAAATGCATTAATTTTAAGAAAAAATACTAAATGTAAGCACTAAATTTCATTACGTCAGAATAGCTTAGGGGAGTTATCACTGATATTTATTACGCATAGAAGTTAAGTAACCGCATGCTTGATCATACTTTGACAAGGGTCTATGGCCTCGAAGAGGTTGAGAACTGCTGAATGCCAGAACGCTGAACACGGTATCGGCCGTAATTACGGTTTGTTGGTTTCCAAAGCACCATTCAATGCGGCTACTAGTTGAAATACCAACGCACAAGACTATTTGAATTGCCGGCTTTCTCTGCAAACGGAGTATGGCGAATGTCCCAAACTTATGCTACAAGTTATCCACAACACGACAAGCCAACAATAATTTTCTTCTATGTTCAATTGTTCATTCACCTCATACTTTTATCTAATCCAGTGATGCTGTGGTTATCGCAAGTAATCGCATGAATTAATTATCTTTGTCCTCCTCATCGTTTCACTTCTGCATGCTCGTCACCATATAATCCAATCCCAAATAGCAAAATCCGTTTGATTCTGCAGACGTAGAATCAATGTAAAAAGAACGGATTTTGTTGGATAAGAATTAAGATACTTGCTTGTAACATAGCATACGCAATTGCATTGCAAGTAGTGGTAGACTAGAGGGATTTCAATGTTGTATTAGTTAAAGTAGTTGGCTACTCTTACCTCCGATACATGACTTGCTTTGCGTGGTAGAACCGTGCACTTGTCATCATGTTCACTTGCTTATTATCTCGTGTGTTGAGTTGAAACATTAATTCAAAATATGACCTTGCACGCGCGTGGTGAAATGCCACATTACATTGTTTCTAGCTATCGCTTTCTTTTTGTTCCTATGAAGTTAAAATGCCACAAAAGGTTATTGAATGCTGATGTCATGGTGCAGCAATTGATGAAAGTTGGTAGATGTGACGTGTGATCGCTTTTATTCGCGCGGTGTGTCATAAAAGTTGGCACGTCATGGCGATCATAACCACCGAAATGTGAACGACACTGATTGATAGCTGCTTGTTTGTGACGGAAAAGTGTCCGCCTCGTGCAATGTTTATTGATTCTTCAAGCGCTTATAAAGACACAATCATCATCATCATAGTCATTATCATCATCATCATCACTTTCAGGCAGTGGCATTGGACGGAACTCTCTTCCAGAAGTCCGGTGTGATTTCTGGAGGAACCATGGATTTGAAAAAGAAGGCGCAAAGATGGGATGAAAAGGTCCTGGATCAGCTTCAGTCGCGGAAGGAGAAACTTACAGAGGAATTAAAGCAAGGTGACATTATCTGAAGACGTTTCAAACCATCAGACTCAAGTCTAAAAAATTATAATTTTGTATTTTCTGGTTCATGAATCCATGTCCTTCAATGACCTCCATGTCCTTCAATTCAACAACGACTTCCTAGATTTTTTTTCGTTCTATTCCAATTGCCAACCCAATAGCGGTGCTGCGTGAGTTACATGCAGAAGTTGGGTTTGTTGCCATAGCTTGCCACTTGCTACAATTCGTCGAGCGGTGTTCTCGTCTATATTCTAAGGTAGATGTGCAAATGTAAGTCTTCAATGTATCACAGTGTCTCCCTCTCTCCATTTCACTTCAAAGAAGCCTGGGGTTTATTCTGAAACATTAAGGTCGACCAGTTGTCTGCAGCGACTCTTTCATCTCTTTCTATTGTTGATATATTCCATTTTTAAGTTTCTCTTTGTCAAATCATCCTTCACTGTGTCCTTTTTTGGCCTTTTCTGATTTTTTGTTACTACCATGTTCCAAACTCGCTTTTGTTACACAGAGGTACACGTAATAACAATGTGAGCTATCCTTCGCCACGAGTAAGGACTTATTCAAATATAATGTGAGAAAGCTTGGACTTTGTTGGATTCTATTTGAATAAGTGTGCAATAGTTGCGCAACCTAAAACCTTCTGGATAACACCAACTTCAGTGGGTTAGTTTTTGAATAATTTTACACCTGTACAAAATCTTTCTGTGACTCTGCTAATTTGGATTGATCGCAACAGTTTGGGATGATTGCATTTGCATAAGGATCTAGTCTCTGCTTGTTGTATAATTTTGACGTTTTCTCGCTCAACTTGCTCTAAAAGTGTTCATCATCAGAAATGAAGAAGAAAAGAAAGGAATCAGACTTAAAGAACATCATCAGTCAGATTGGAGGATTGGAGAACAGGATCAAATACTCCCAGAGTGACCTCGACAACACTGAGAAGAGGAGTATGAACGATCACAAAGAGGTAAATGTTGTACTTCACATTGTTCCTGGTGCTAATTTCATCTTGTTAAACAGTTGCTTTGAATCTTGCTGTTGAGCATTGCGTCTTGTCAAATAGTCTCCTCTGGAGTACATTCAAATGGCTGTCATGGGTTTGGTGTTTGTTTGTAAACAATTGGTCACAATCAAGCATTGATCTCTTTAAAACCCCGCGCGAGCTTGCCTCCATCACGTTGCGAACAATATGCTTGTGACGTAGAAAATCGAGGAGCTGGAGCTGGTTCTTCAAAACTTTGAGCCGCGATTCATGGAGATTGAGGAAAGGATGCGCTCGCGTGAGGCCGAAATCGGGAACTACAAGTCTTCTATGAACGAGGTGGGTGGAGAACCAACGTCTTGACGTTGTGCGTCAATGCGTATAATTTTCATTGATGACGCGTATTTTATGATTGCGTAAATGCCAGTACGCACGTAACGTGCTTGTACGTTGGCATCCCATATGTCAAGTTGCAGCAGACCACTTGTCCACAACTTATAGATGAAATGCACGGTTGGTAATCTCACAGCACTAGCAGTCAATACGATCACAGCCAATCTGATGTTTTCTGTAATGTGCTTTGTCTCTTTTGGCTGTCACCACTGCACAAAAGAACCTAGATTTGTATTGTTGATATTTCTTCTAGATTTGATTCTAGAATTTAGAATAAAGTTTCTATACCTTTCGTAGTCTACCACTCCCTAATTATCGTTAGCATCCGACTACTACCTGCAGTGCATGTGTTTCAATAAATTCATTTATGGCATTAGACTTCCAGCACTTTTCAACATCCCTTGAATGTGATTCAAGTACCTCTGGTTGAGAATCTCTGATCCGGATTAGTTCTGCCCATGTTTTCATCCTAATAATTGATTTGTTCACAACGAGAATTTATGTTTTTCTTCCGTCACGCTTGCGTAGGTAGAGGATGACGTATTTCGCACGTTCTGCGTTCAAATTGGTGTTCCCAACATCCGGGTCTATGAGGAGCGGGAGCTTAGGAGGCAGCAGGAGACCCTGAAGAAGAGGTAGGTTGGAACATGAGTCTTTGTTTCAGCTGATCAAACATTGCTAGAATATTCTATTATTCAGCGTTATCATGTTTCACTTGTTTTTGTTTATTTTGTGTGTGGGTTTACCATTTCAACTAGAAGTGGAAGCTTTAAACTGTCACCCTCGGTGACCGCCCAGCCAGCAAAACTGGTTCTTTTTACATTGATTCATCGTCTGCAGACATTGAATCAATGTAAAATGGACCAGCTTTGCTGACTGGGCGGCATGCGTTGATGGTTCAAAGCAACTGAATGCAACGAAAAAAATTTAAATAAATTTTAGATGCTTTGGTTTCAAATTGGCTTGTCTGGTGTAATCGTGATCTCTCTCGCTCATTGTCACCGAAGATTGGTTTCGAGAAGAGTTGTTTGTAACTTTGCAGATTAGACTTCGACAATCAAAAGTCACGCTTGAGTAATCAGCTGGAGTACGAGAACTCCTTGGACACTCATCAGAACGTGATGAAGTGGAAAGAAATGATCAAGAATGATGAAAACAACATCAAGAACCACAGGGATGAGGAGAAGAGAGCGATCAAGGTATAGAAGATGAGGAAAGCTTTAATAGTATCCAACCATGTAGGAGCTTTGACGTAGAGGTTACTTAGCTGAGCTACAAGGAATTCGTTCATGTCGATATGTTGCTATGATGAAATGTCGCGAAGTGTTTTGAGATGTTATTCTTTGCGTGATTGAAAGTCTTGCTGCTACCATTGCGGCCTTATGACCGAGACACTGTTTCGACCACTTTTCTTGTCTCATACACTCGATTGCCGAACAAATTGTAATAAAATCAGTAAATAAAACAATCAGGTTTAGCTTTCGCCGCCGTAAAAAAGGAAAAATCTCTACTAATAAATCTCGCTTGGTTGCCAAACCTGATTGTTTTATTTACCGATTTTATCCTTCAACATGGATCGTAATAAGATTTAAATCTGCAATTCTCCCAACAACGAGAAACCAGAACGGAGGCTTAAGAGACACCAGAACCACTTTATTACTCAAATTGTCATAGGCCGCTTATGGGGTGATGTGAGTGACGTGCCATCAGCTGCTTATTACATGTGGTGGTCACAGGTTCGAATCTCACCGCAAACATGTTTGATGACCTAAAGCAAGTCTCTAAGGTTTAGTCAACGAGTTTATGATACATGGATAGCAAAAATTGTCATTTTTACATTGATTCAGCGGTTACAGACGTCTGTAGACATTGAATCAATGTAAAAATGAGAGATTTTGCTGTTTGAAAAGTTTCACTTTCCGTGAATAGCTGTCAATTCGGAACAAATAATCCATCTATTGCTCCTCCAGATGATACAAGAGACTGAGGATGAGCTCCAAGATCTGAAGACTCAAAAGATTCAGAAGCGAAGAGAGACGGATGACAAGACATCAGAGGTGGAGGAGATTCGAAAGGAGCTTGGGAAGATAAATAAGGTGAGAGAGGCTTCCATCTTGAGCATGAGGAAGGTTGAATGAAGAATATTATTCTTCATTGCGACGACTCACTCTCTACGTGTGGTTTTCAATTCCGTGCTGATTGAATTGGAATTCAAAATATATTTAACGTTAATGCTATTCTGTCTGAAGAGTTCAGTGCTGCTAGCTGACAAAACGTTAAAAATTCTGCATTTACTTTCAGTCTTTTGTGACAGCATATTCAGGTGTCACCATGGAAACCATTATGACTTCACATGAAGTCTTCTATTTATCGGTTGATTTTTAATCTCTTGTGCAGGAAATATCACACTTCCAGAAGTCAATCACCGCCCATGAGTTAAAACTCGAACAGAAGAAAGAGCAGAAGCACTCGCTGCTGCAGCAATGCAAGATGGAGGACATACCGTTACCGTTCAAAAGGGGAGCTATATCCGATATTGAACAGTCGGTGGGTCGTGTGTCTTGAAAACATCAAATCATTAATAGGAACAGAGGAACATCTGTAGATAGAATGGTAAAGGTGGCCCCCTACACCTGATGCCAGCAACGGGGGATGAAACAATAAAGTTCTCATTGTACTAGAATCGACTCACCCATTTTGTTACACCCGGGGTAAAGATGACCTGTGTTTTTCCACAACCCTCTTAAGCCGGGAGTCGAATGATTGGGAATTAAACGCTTTATCCGCTGCCCCAACCCATCACCGAGGCATCCTTTGCATTAACACTGCTTTAAGGCATCGGATCACATCATCCTGTCGTGTTCTTCAAGGGGCTTTCCTTACTTCAGGCATGTTTCCAACTTGCCCTTCCCACATTATACCCTCATTAGGCCTGCTACCCTAACACGTAAGAAAAAATGCATATGGTTTTTGCAACATTACATTAGAAAAACGTGGTTTTACATTGAAATAATGCTGACTACCGATTTACCTAACGGAGCAAAGAAATTATGATTTCATTCGCTTTGTTTGACTGTACTTGGATTGAGCATTTTTTTGTTGTGCTGATAATATTGAACTACAATGAAATGCTTGTTGTGGTGCAGTCCTTATGAACAAGGTAGATGCTCACCGGGGTGGCGAGCTCGCTGTCTTTCAACGATACCGACATGAACGTCACACAGCTCACTTCGTCACTTGGGATGCTGGTTTGTTTCATTATGCCTGAGACGTAACACTGACCCACCCCTGCCTCGAAGACGATAATGGTGGTTCCCAGATCTTACATAAATTCTTGTCCATCCCACAGGACACCGGCATGTCGGAGGTATCCAGCCAAGGACAGAGCCAGAACACGAGCGCTATCTATGAGCGGGAGGCCAGGATGGAAGTCGATTATAAGAAGCTGCCCTCCGACCTCAGGGTAACGTATAATCAACTGATTTCAACGTTGATTCAACGACCATTTGTTGCTATCATACTGTTTTTAATTTGTTGAGTAAAGTGCTTCGAATGAGCTGATTTTGAATCGTTCTCTCGAACTTGAAAAGGCTCTTTCGGAGCTTGATCCTTCTGTTACTTATTCTTGTAAAGGCTTTGAACTAATGACACAGACTCGGTTTCAGGGATTAAAAACTTTGTTAAAATGTTGCCGCAGAAGTATCTGACTGGGATGATCAAGGCTTGAATAAATTTCTGTTTTATGTTTGTAATGCATTTCATAATCTAAATCTTTTTTGTAATTTCTGGGCTGTTCGTTTCTTAAAACGTTAATTGTTTGCAATGGTAAAATCTAGGGTTGCTCTGCCTGAAGACGACTGAGTCTCATTGTTGGCTTTGCTTGAAGAATGGGTCAAAACCACATCTGGGAAATATACAGTAGACGTATGACGTAATAAATTGACTTTCAATTGCAATCCAGAGGATCGCTTCCTCATTAGCGTCGCAGTTCGGTGTTGACTTGTGAACAACCTTCAACGACTTTTGAAGCATTTTGCTTTTGTTGCCCGTTTGTGATGTCATTGTACGCATTGTCACAAATCCAACCAATCGACTGACGGTTTTCAGCACCTCGACTCGGATGAAGTGAAGCGTGAAGGAGAGAGACTCCAGTCACGCTTGAACGAGCTCTCTTCAACCATCCAGAGGATAGCAGCCCCCAACATGAAAGCGGTCTCCCACCTTGATGAAGTGAAGAACAGATATCACGAATCGAAGGATCAGTTCGATAGCGTACGTAAGAGGGCGAAGAAAGCAAAGCAGGTTGGTTGTCCTGTCCAGACGTATGCTCCGTATCCTCGGTTAATAAGGGGTTTAATTTTTACTTTGTGTGAAGCTTCATCTTCTTCAGAGGTTGCTGGTCTTTTTTTTCACTCTTACCCAGTAGTTGAAGATGCCATTCATTTATTTCGTCTTTGGTTGTTAGTCTTTTCCATCAATTTTTTACCGTAGCAAGAGTGAAACGTTTTTCATTCTTTCGCATCTTCATCATTTGATTTTTGTGCTGTTTCCTTTCAGCTCAACTGAAGATGATCTATCTTCTAGTTCAGTGGTTCCCAACTCATGGGTCGCGACCCAAAGTTGGGTTGCCTGATAATTTTTTTGGGTCGCTTGTTTTTCAGGCATATTGTATCTTGGGCTACAAAAATAACAATAAAAAAAAAATTTAAAACGTGATGAGATCGATCACAAAACTGGAAAATATAAACACAAGTCATGATGCGTTTCATGTCGAGACATCGGAAAGCTTTGTAGCATGATCGTAGTGCAAGAAGTTTTAACAATTTTCGCTTTTATTATTGTTATTATTATTATTAAATGTAAACCCAACAAAAATTCCAGTCTCAAACATAAATTAACTTGACAAAGTTACGGGATATATATTGTAACGTGCACTATATGTCACGAACGCTATGTCGGACAAACTATGATAAAGTTTTCCACACGTTGGACTACGCATAGTCTGGTGTGGTAAAACGCATCAAAGACAAAGCCCCAAGTGCTGTATGGACTTATTGCTTTCTCTGCACGAAGTGTTGAATGATGTGAAGTGTGTAAACTTCATCAAAACAAGTCCACTAAATCGGCATTTGTTTTCGTCTTTGTGGATTCTGATTATTATCAAGCATTGCTGTTGCTGCACACAGAAGTGCGATAGTTGTCACAAGGTTGAGTTCTGAAGCGAGTTTGTAATTTGCGAGAGGAGATTGCTATCTTCCTGAAGCAACAGAACTGTGTGAGATTAGCCGAGAAGTTTTTGCAATAAGATTTCAACGCAAAAGTTGCTTACCTTGCCGATATATTTGACTCTCTGAATTCTCTAAATTTATCTATGCAAGGCAACGGTTTTACGGTGATTGATCGCGCCGCAAATATTTCTGCTTAACACAAAAAACTCATATTCTGGAAAAGTTATGTCACCAGAGATGAGTACGATATATTTCCTCAGCTAACGCAATATATCTGTGGCAATGAAGTTGATATTAAGCAAACGATAATTAGACACCTGGAACAGTTTGCCAAAAAGTTTGTGCACTACTATAGAGAATCTCTAACACTTAATAACCAAAATGATTGGATAATTGATCCATTTGTTGGAAAAGATCTGCCTCAACTTTCCATCCATGTTGCAGAACAGTTTATGGACATAACGACAGAAGTAGCAAACCGTATTTCTTTTGCGTCCTTCAAAGACAAATACCCCAAAGATTCTGCAAACATCCACTTTTGGGCTTCCATGTACAAAGTGTATCCCACAGTTTCACAATTAGGGATTCAAAAACAGATTCCATTTGCAACAACTTGGCTTTGTAAGATTGGATTTAGCGCCATGTGTGTATTGAAAACTGAACAGCGAAACCGGCTGGAAGTTAAAGCCGACATGCGGCTATGCCTAAGCAAAATAACGCCTCGATTTCAAAAACTCACTGACAGCAAGCCAGCACAGCTATCTCATTAGTGATTTGATAAACATATTATTGTCGGAAAAAGTTACTGCTTTTGTAGTGCTGTTTGTTTGCAACACAATCTTGTATGGCTTTTAAAATATTACGACAATTTGCTTGGGTCGCAAGATTTTACCGAACTGAATTTTTTTTTAAATGGGTCGCCTTAAAAACGAGTTGGGAACCATTGTAATCTAGTTGATTGAAATCGGTTTTTAGCTGTTTATGATTGAACTGACTCGTGTGAAAACAATTCGTTTGTATTAGGCCTATATTCATTTGAAGACGAATTGGAGAATTATTAGGTATTAATGTATAAAGTTATTACGTATTAATGTGTTATATTGTTACGTATTGTCACACGTATTATATTCCAGGACTTTGAAATGGTCAAGAAGAAACGTTTCGAGCATTTCAACCAGTGCTTTGACTATGTTGCCACAAAGATAGATGATATCTACAAGGACCTGTCGCGGAACAACAGCGCTCAGGCTTTCCTGGGGCCAGAGAACCCAGAGGAACCGTACTTGGAAGGTGATACTATGTCTGATTCCCTTGTGGTTGCATTAGACCGGCTCGCTGTATTGGATTTTTTATATTGCTAAGACTTTCAACGAGTTGCTTTAGTACATTTTTTAAATCAATTACCTCTGCACTGCAGTTTACCTGTAAGTTCGTTTAACGATCACTTGTTGTATATTCAAGTCTTAGCTTAGTATGAAGTGTCTGCATTTTTTCATGTCCTAGGCACAATATTTATGATTTTGCAGCCATTGAGCGGGCCAAGATGGCTGAGCCAAAAAATCTATGGATGAATTTTTTTTTATAAACTGAAAAAGTAACAGCTTTGGCAACAAGAACGTTTCTCGATCTATTTATAACAAAAATTTTCCAATTATATTAATTTTTGCTTCATCTCTATCCCCAGGAACTACCTACAACTGTGTGGCTCCCGGTAAGAGGTTTCGGCCCATGGACAACCTGTCCGGGGGAGAAAAGACCGTGGCCGCCCTGGCCCTGATATTCGCCATCCACGACTACCAACCCTCACCGTTCTTCGTCCTTGATGAAATTGATGCTGCTCTGGGTGCGTGAAATTAAACTGTAGCGTTTTTATGGATCAATTGGATAACAGGCTCCTTTGATTTGTACGAAATATTGTAAATTGCGTGTGTTATTATTTTTTTACTCTGGACACTCCGTCGTCAACGCGGTTTTGCTGCCGGACTCATAGAAGATTGTTTCCTCGCGTACGTTGTCGGTAAAGGAACGAATTTAATTTGAAGCGTCACTTGTGGCTAAACAAAAGCCCAACGCAAGAGCAGCAGACTCATCGAGAGACTGAGAACTGTGCTGTTGCTGCTAAAGTTTGTCAATTTTTTACAAGTTTCCTTGCAGACAACACAAACATCGGCAAAGTGGCCGAATACATCAAGCAGATGTCGAAGAAGGTTCAGTGCATCGTCATATCGCTCAAGGAGGAATTCTACAACAAAGTCGAGGCATTGGTGGGGATCTACCCAGAGGTAAGTGACGTCACTCCTGTGTTGCATCCTTTTCTTTTTGTGCCCATTGCGACAACATACAGCAGGCTAGACTGCGATCATAGATATAACAACTGACAACTGCAAGCAGCACGTATTCATTGCTGCTCCCAACTATTTTTATCTGTTTGATGGAAAGGAACCAATCGATGACGTATCCAGTGACGTATCGTAACCATTTTTTGGATGTTCACTTTTTTTTATCAAACTTTAAGTAAACAGTCTGATGATTATGTGCCTGATCTGATACAGACGTTGGCGATCATGGTCTTCCAAACTTCTCTGTCATTTGCCATTCGTATAAAATTGTTCGTTTTGACTGTTGTGTTTGTGGCCCATTGATTCAAGCTGTTTAAATAAGTTAATCTTTGTCGACCTCTGCTTCTTTTTCCCTGTATCATCCCCAATAGAGCTAACTTTTTCAAATCTCCATGTCTGTGAATATGACCTACAAATTGCATCTGACGCCTTCTAACTGTTGTTATTAATCTCCTTTCTGCATTTGCCAATTTCATAACTTCGTCATTAGCCTACTCTTCTTTTTTCAGTCCAAGATATCCTCAACATCCTTCTGAGAAACCACATCTCAGCAGCCTCTAGTATTTTCTTTAATCTTTACTTATTGTCCAGCATTCACATCCGTAGGTTAGAATTGATTCTACATATACTTTTAAAACTTTAATTTTGGTCTTTATTGTCATGTTGCGATTCCTGAAGACTGTGCTCATTTTACCGAAATTATCCTTTGCTATGGCGATTCTCTTTTTAATTTCAGTGTCACTTTTGCCATCGGAAGTTATAGTGTATCCAAGATATTTAAATTTTTCAATTTGCTTCACTGTAACACCATTGAGTGTTAGGTTGCAATTTGGATAAGTTTTCTTTTTTGATACCGTCATGCATTCTGTTTTTCTTGAATTTAACTCTAAACCCATTGCTTTACTGTTATTGACAACAGAATTTAATAAGTCCTGTAGATTGTTTGCAGATTCTGCTATCAAGACTGTATCATCAGCGTATCTTAAGTTTGTTATATTTTGTCCTCCAACCTTTACTCCATTCATATTTTCGATGTCTCTCAAAATTATCTCACTGTAAACGTTGAAAAGGTCTGGAGATAGGACACATCCTTGTCTGACGCCACGTTGTATCGGTTTGAATTCGCTAAGATCGTTATTTATACGTATTGCAGCCGTTTGTTCCCAATAGAGGTTTCGTATGACTCTGAGGTCTTTACCGTCGATATCTAAAGAATGCAGTATATGGAATAATTTGGCATGTTGAACCTTATCAAAAGCTTTAGAAAAGTCTATGAAACATAGATAAAGATCCTTGTTTTTTTCTATACATCTCTCTGTTAACATTTTTAATGTAAAAATTCCATTTCTGGTCCCTTTGTCTGGGACAAACCCAAACTGTGCTGTTGAAATTTCCGGTTTTGGTCTCAATCTCATCATCACGATTCGGCGTAGGATCTTTGTTAAGTGACTCATAAGGCTAATTGTTCTGTGGAGTGAGCATTCTGTTGCTCCGGTTTTCTTTGGTAAAGTTATGAATATGGAACGTACCATATCACTAGGGATGTTTCCGGTGTCATAAATATGATTTAAGATCTCAGTGGTAAGGTCTAAACCCCACTCATCTAAAGCTTCGATAATTTCAACTGAGATATTATCTGGTCCAACTGCTCTTCCATATTTTGTTTTGTTCATAGCTATTCTTACTTCTTCTTTCATAATAGCAGGACCTTCCATGGGTTTGGAGATGCCTGGCTTGTTTCCGCGTTCGTCGAAAAACAGCTCTTCAATGTATTCACACCAACGCTGCAGAATATCTTTTTGGTCCATCAGAATAGTTCCATCATTTGCCTTGATGCATCCTGCTTGTGAGCAAAACAGTCTACTTGTATTTAAAAAACAAAAACGCAATGGATGTGCCTCGGTTAACCCGAGGCTGAAAATGGTCACGCTACACCACTGGGAGTATCCCTTTGATTTCAATGTGTTTTATTGAGCTTGCTAGTCGCATTTATTTTGACATATCATCAAGTGTCTTTGCCGAGACACAGCCGCGTGCTTTGGAGCGGGGTCGAACCCACGCCCTTTCAAACGTCACGTAGGCTTCCTCACCCCTCGGCTACGCAGCAGACAAGCCCCGACCCTCAAATAAATCCTTTAAGCGTCCGGAAGAAGGTTGATAGACTGAAGGTTTTTTGTTCACTGTTGCTCATATAGCGAACAATAATTAAAGGCCTTACTACTTAATGTCTTCCAGCAAATCGATGGCTGCATCGCGAGCAAGGTGATCAGCATGGATCTCACCTGTTATCCTGAAATAACTGAAGCCGGAACCAACCCATGAGGATGTTGCAGAAGACAAGGATCGTGTACAGGACGTTTGTTTGTTGTTGATGTTGAATTGACTTTTTGTGATGCCGGTTCCAGATTTGGACCAATCATAGCAATTTCAAATGTCGCTTGTAATGTTGTATTAAAGTTTACGAAGGAACTCAGTAGTGAAAACAATACAAAGTACATCGCGAGTCGTCGGCGTGTGTTGGCCCCTATGTTAATTTTCTGTGGGGTTCAGTCACCATCTTAGAAGGGTTCTAAAATATGTGGCCACCAAACCCCAGCAGAGAAATAAACAAGGGACGACCCGCTGCAAATATCAGTTCAGTTGTCATCCGGTCGATTCGGGAGAGGGTTCACTAAGATGTCCTCAACATATTCGAATACGGTTTGCGGGTCTTGGTCAGCGTTGATGCGGACTGCCTGGAACAGGAGAAGAACTCGTCAACTATTTGTATGTTAGGCATGACTATAAAGTAGATCGACTTTCGCTATCAGCAACGTAAACGATATTTCACAAACATAGATACAAGCGACATGTTTTAGCCTAATGCTGCACTGTCAGGCTAAAACAGGTCGCTTGCGTCTACACTTGTGAAATGATCATAAAAGTTACGACAAAAGTTTGAATCAAACAAGAATGAATTTCAAAGCGATAAAATTGAGTTGAGCTTCTTGGTGGCTACGAGTGAACTTGTCCAGCAACCACCGATGTAACAAAAAATTGTCTCGGTTAATTGCAAACATGTCGTTTCTGGCATTATTCCTTGAACAGTTTTGAACTTGAAACCTTGTCCTCAATTCATTTATTCATAATTATTAAGATACATTGAAAGCGAAATCGATCCAGTTGTGGTAACTGATTTAATGAGAATTGTGTCTGTATTTCAATCCAAACATTCAACTCAGTCAGTTTTTACATTGATTCAATGTCTGTACACTGTACAGTGTGCACGTTTAACCAATATAAAAGACTGACTTGCTATCGAGGTACTTACCCCTTCATCTAGGTAATACTCCGTCAGTTCATCAGAGAAGCTGCGATAAGCGTCGAGGGCGTTATGTACCGCCTCTTCACTGTCCGACGGATGACATTGGCATCTCTGCTTTACTTCCGCCGAACGTGGGGGATTGTAGAGTGTGTGGTATCTGGAAGTGTTCAATTTATTTGTTCATTTCACAAACTTGCAGAAGTCGGCACCTCGCCGATCACCTAGGTAAACAGTCAGGTTCCACATAATGACAGGTCTGCTGTGAGGTGGAACGTGATTAAGTTCAACTTCAAGCCATTGCTGGTGACTGAACAAATGTATAATTTACTGTCTTCCGAAAATTTTCAGTCAGGCTGTTAATCGCTTTTTAGCAGTCTAATTGAGCGCTTTTCAGCTTAATTTTTCTCTTTTTCCACTGCTTCCCCTAGGAAACAAATAGCCTAGTTTTTAGGCCTGTATTATGTGTCAGCAAAAAGTAAATAAATTTTTGAAAATTTCAGACACTAGCAGTAGCGTGTGTTTCTCGGCAGTCCAGTGTAGCAACAATTGACAGCGAAAGCTTGCTGCTCTCGACTGCCGAGAAACACATGTTTTTGGAAAAGTCTTGATGGCTTGTGTGGAGGCTACACCGGTATGGTCAGCGAAACACAATGCTCGCTGTTCTATAGTGAGTAGTCAGGTAGTAGCTTACTGACGCCAGGAAGATCGCTCCTTCTCAACACTACCAGTACCGTAACGGTAATCAAAACGTGACAAATCAGGCCGCATCTCTAGGTGGCCATGGACTTGATCTTAAATATCACTAGTGATCTTGAAATTATTCATATAAGGAAAAGACATCACGAAAGGACAAGAACGTCGTCCCATTTTTGTTTAATTTGGTGACCTAAAACCTTTTCTGGGTTCAAAGGCACCACTGTGTAAGCTAGTTCCCCTTACGATATTTGAGCTGCCCCAAAGCAGACGAGCCCCACCTTTCCCCGCTAATCGGGTCGGTCAGCCGGTAACAGAGACGCTCGATGACGCAATCGTCCGGGATATCCAGGAAGAAGACACGATTGGGCTTGATGCCAGCATCTGCCAGACCCTGCATGACAAAGGTATTTGATACGTCACAGAAAGATCAGTAAAACCAGCACATGAAGGCCACACGCAGAAAGTCTTTTAAAACTATTAAAAAAGATATAAATGAAGTAAGTCTATTGAGGATTTCACAATGAAGCAGGATTTCTGTACCGATTTGACATCACATCAACAACTTGCCAATAACGAATGCTCAGTTATGTTGCGAAGCACAAAACAACCCTCAGTCAACTGTGTTTAACTGTTTAGATAGCACTCTAAGGAAAAAGCTCATCACAAAAGGACAAGAATCAACCTAAAAATGATAGATTTTGCTGTCCAGGTCGCGAATTTTTTGTCTCATTTGCCTATTTCTGTAAGTGTAGCTATTACTGGTTACCGCGAGGCGCGCGTAACTGTTTTTACCGATTCATTTTATCGCGCGGTTTTCAAAGTCAGCAGCCGATTTTCGCCCTCCAGATCCAAATCTAAACATTGAACTTGAAAAATAACGTAGCCTGGAGACACACCTAGTCTAGTCAAGTTTAAGAAAAGAAATTGATTCTGGTCACTCTAAAAGTAAGATTTTCCGAATTGATTAAGAATTAACCCTAACCTTACTTTTTATGAAAAGCTTTTGTGCACGCAAAAATTAATTTAAAGAAAAAAAAATTGACTCCGATGGGCGTCGAACCGTTGTTCTCACAAACATAAGGCAAAAGATGAAACCACTGAACCAAACACGCCAACGAAAAATGTTAGCCTAAATGCAAACTCTATGCGAAGTCACAAAGAGTTCGTGGGAAAAAAATTCGCGTCCGGGTCGTGGTTTACTTTCCTGTGTTGCCAGTCTGATGGCACAAAGAATAACTTGGTGCAACAGGACCAAGTCCAGTTAAGGGCTTCGCCATGCGATGTAAGCATCAGACTGGTAGGCTACAAGAAGGAAAGCCCCCTAGCGATTAACAAACTCTTAGCGGAGATCGTTAGTTCCTTCCGCGGTAAACTAGTTTTCATTTCTAATTGTCACAGCGAAAACAACATAGAAAAGTTCTAAAAAGGTAGAAGCGACAAAACAGGAACTATAGACGTGTTTGAGACCAAGATACGTAAAAAAAAATTTGGCACGGTCCGCAACATCTGCAAAAAATTAAGAGAGAAAATAACGCTGGCACTGAAACAGAGATGGCTAGGCGTACGTTCCGAAAACCGGCTCTATCTGACTCGTGCAATAGACCCAGGGAATAGACCTAACTACTGTAGTTACTTACATCGGCTTGATCCCTCGACAATGGGAATCCATGAAGAACCCATCCTCTTGTGGAGGCGTCCAGCTCCGTCAGTCTGTCCACAATTATCTTGTTGACCAAGGTGTTCGGAACCAACTCATCCTTAAGGACAAACTCCTTAACCGCCTGTCCCAGTCTTGAACTGTTGGCGACGTGTTCTTTGATGAGAGTCCCACACGACACTGAAAGACGAACGAACATTACAGAAAAAACTAAAATATTTGATTTATTCCCCAAACAAGATGCCGAACAATCTATAGGGAAGGTAGCCGTCTGAACATTTGAAGAGCTTTGCTTTTATCTAGCCAAGCGGAAACGTTTGTTTTTGAAGTTTCCAGGGGTTTGTTGCATTTTTTTGTTCCCAACAACTAGCCTACGTACTTGGAAAAGACAAAAGCCACAAAACATGGACGTCCATTGATGCTGACGTATTGCACCACGATCGTACTAGGAAAGCCCAAGCAAAAATTTATATATCTACGGAAACTTCTCGGATAGCTACAAAAACTAAAATGATGGTCAGACTAGAAACAAAAAATTACTTCAAACTCATCATGATCTTAGAATACTCTTCATTTTAATAGAGCATACAATATTTAACACCATGGCTACTCGTTAAAGCTACTAGCTAGCAAAAACAAACTTAGTAACAAACTAGAAAATGAACTAGCGAAAACATTTTTGCAAAATGTTTTTGTTAATGTGGAATCTTACCATTGACAAGTTTGTACTTTTGTGCAAGTTTTTGAACGATGGTGGACCTTCCACATCCAGTTGGCCCAATCAGAACAATCCTGGGGGTATGGGGGGCCTCAGAGCGGGGGCGTGAGCTGATAAAGGTCATTGTCTGAAACAGTGGCCGATAAATGATTACGCGGCGGCAGCAACGATTCAATTCAGGAACGTAGTGTCAAGCTTCATCGGAAGGATAAAGACGGGTTGGGTTTCAATAAAGGGCGCTCCTGTTGTCGGGAGTTCCCTAACCACGTCAAACTCTCTATTTAGTCACAAACAACGCTTGTGTAGCCGAAACAACGTCTGCGTTATGTTATGCCCAGAAGACGCTCGGTCGCTGTTTCCCGCCACAAATCGTCCACACATCGACGCCCTTGCTGAACAACATCAAACCAGTGCTAAAAGTGAAGCGGTGAGACCTCCTCGCGATGGTCGAATAATGACACCAATCTCGAGCACAAACTTGTGTTGATGATAAAAGACACTTAAAATATATGCTGGAAGGTGAACAACGAAGTCGGCCTTCCCGCCCATTAAGCCTGGATACGACTTCAAACTTGCAAAACGCACGCGACTGTCGTAAGTGATTCGTCAAGTCGATCACGAATACCGCATCGGCAACGAAAGTGACATCTCCGCTTTTCTCTTGAGGAATGAAACTTTTCGACTGCTTCCTTGAACCACTCTTCAAGTTTTCATTCTTTAAATGAATCTAAAAATCGCGTGGTCATGACGAGACCTACCTGGGCCAGTACATCGGCTTTCGGTTGGTCAGCATTCACCATCTTCGTAATGGCTGGGTATGAGGCAACAACGCCATGGGCGTGTCGCGCGTATTCGTTCTGAAAGAAAGCAATGGTCGTTTTCAACGAGGGTGTGGAAGATTTGAATCACACTAAAGTGATGTCACGAGTAGACTAGAAGACGCAAAGCAGTCGGTGAAAACAACAATCTCTGCTGACTTCTGTTTCCTGTTTGCTTATGTTGGTTTACGACGGATATTGGAAAATCAGTAACGGAACCTACTTCGAAAGTTGTCAAAATATTCACCAAAAATGTCATTTCCCGTAAGAAAAAGCAAATGTTTAACGTGCGCATTGGCCCGCCAATAAGCACGGGCATAGTTATTACGATATCCGGTTATTCGAAGCGATTCTGTGCAAGACGTTGGGCCTGGCTGAGGATCTTATTAAACTGCAAACAGACAATGGACAAGAAATTAATTGGTTGGATAAAGGAATTAAAAAGCAGACTGAATTCAAACGATTCCGGCGCACGGATGCGCCCTTGTTATTCTTAACCTCACCAACTTCATCCTCGTCTCAGCTTCCGAAATCCCCTCTGGCTCCACCAGCCGGGCCTGCACAGTGGGCTCTTGCGGCCAGTCAAAGGTAGTGTGGTAGACATCCCCCGTGATCCGGTCCACACGCTTGCCGGACTGCCGCTCGACTAGGACGGTGTCAGGGGCGTTCAGAAGGACTACACAAAGAGAGGCAACTTTGTCACATTTTTGTTTCAATACTAAACTATAACCACACAAAGCCGAATAACGTAATCAACATAACAACATATTTAAGATTAACATATTAACATATTCTATTTTTAACATATGCTAAATGTGATTGCGTTATCCGGCTCCGTATGTTTATGGCACAATAAGACCAACTCTCTATCAATACCAAATTTCCAGTAAATTGGCGTAGTGGGGGCTGCTGCATTATATATTGCTTCATTATGACGAGAGGGGTGAAAGAGACCAGCGGTGGGTTTAAAAATAGGTTCAGGACCTACCACAAAGTCTGGAGTGACGTAATAGAGATTTTACAAAAAGTGAAGGAGCAAAAATGTAGGTGGTTGAAATAACAACTTTTATATAATACTTGAGAGCACGTGAGTTCTACTCCTAGGCCCGCTACTAGTTAAGGCGACCAACCAACGATCTGAAGGTTGTAGGTTCACACCCCATCGAGATCACATGATTGGATCTTGCCAAGACAATAAGTTTCAGTGACTGCAAGATAGGCTACAGTCTTTTCCTAACTCCTGCTCTTTGTTGCTACAACGCACGCAAAATGTGCCGTTATTCATAAGTGTTTACAAACAAAACAATGTAGGCTACATTTTACAATGTTGTCAAGATACATAAAAAACGCGTGCATACCAGAGTACCATACATACCAATTACCAACACGATTTCACTCAAACTAAATTTTGTATAACGCATAATCTTCCCTCACCGACGTGTTTCAGTATAATTCCCTTCGCTTGGAGTTCTCTGGCTTGGTAACGATTCTGAGGAAAATCCTCCAGCACATATCCACGCCTCATACAGTCCTTACGTGTGAGCCTCTCGTGTATTAATTGCACCTGACAAGAAAACTGGTATTTGATCACGCTTGATATGACTTTTTTTCAACAGAGTAGTACCATGGTACAGTATGTCACTGTTAGATACAACGATACATCATGTCAGAAAGCAGGCTACAAGAAGCAATAAGCTTTTAATCAGCGATGATGATGATTCAGCGGCATCTAATGGATGGAATAGTTCCCGGCAACAAGACTTCAACAATCGGAAACTTCACTCTGTCAATCTCGGTAACTGGGCCTGCGTCAGTGATTCAAAGCCTCTACAAGTATGGGAAACTGCCAGGATTAAGCTCTGCAAGAAGCTTTCCCAGTCCGAGGATAAAGATTCAATCAATCAATGATGCGGCCTACATGAAAAAGACAGCACGGTTCGGTGCAATTACGTGACAGAAGCATGGAATAATAAACATCATATGAAAAAGATTAAAAATCCCACCCAAAGAGCATCAGAAACAGGAATGTCATTTTCAATCTGCTTGTTGGCTTTGTTTGCAGCATCGGACAAGTCGTCGTCGAGCAGCACAGATTTGTCGACGTGCACTGCATTTATTCTACCGGACAGGACCGTACTCTGCAAAAACGTGAAACATCATCATACTTTGACATAAGTTTGTCTGGTTTATAACGGCTTCACACCACATATCAAAAGTGGAGCTGATGGAAAAACATGATCAGATTTTCGCATTCAGCGCCTCAAAAGGCCTAAGTTCCAGGTACCAAATCACGTGTTGAATGGTGGCATTTTTTAATATTTTGGCACAATAGAGAAAAATATTGTTTGGTGACACTCGTCTTCAAATGTGAGTAAAATGTCGAGTTTTACCACTTCTAACCAGTGGCGTAGGAGCATATGCTGCCGCCCCTGGCTTTCGTTGAAAATGCCGCCCTCAGTAGACTGTAGCAAATTTCGAAATAGTTTCATGGTCAAGCAATCTTTTCAATAAAAATAATTACAAATAACGTCTCAGAAGTTCTATATTGCTTGAGAAAGAAGCCTCACTGTCTCAGCGTTGAGACCAAAAATAAAAAGACAACAAATGGACAACAAATGTATTAGGTAGGCAAATAAAAGATTAATAGCCGCCTTAAAATTGAACTTTTCGAGCTTTTGCAGAAGCAAAATCAGCCATAATATCTTCAAAATCAAGTTTTTGAACGTAAGTAGTCTCTTTCTATAGAAAGAATCCATAGAGCTGGTAGCCGATCATCATTCATGGTAGAACGTAAATACGAATTGAGAATAAGTACGAAAATAAATACGAAATGAGAAACTCTTCTCACAGCTCGCAATTGAAACACCAATGGTAAGATAAAGTTTCAGACACAAGCATAAATATGGTGTCTAATCAAGTAGGTGTGATTTAGCTAACCACTGTAAAACATGAAACGCTGTTGCATTACGATCAAACGTGGTTTCACTTTGATTGTTTTTAATTGCTTCACAGGCTACAGCTACCCAACATCACGCAAGAAGCAACTCGAGCTTTATAGCTGTTGTTCTATCCTCAAATTTTTTAAGGTGTGCTAGCTGTCTCTTTGTACAGTAAATCATTTTCTTGTTTTATAACCTTTTTATTTATTTTTGCATTACTTCATTTCTCGTGCTGTGTGCACTGTGCAGCCTCATTTTGCCGCCCCCTTGCAGCCTGCCGCCCCTGGCGCAGAGCCAGAACCGCCAGGTGGCTGCTACGCCACTGCTTCTAACTCTGCTAGGTTTAGCATATGTTGTTTTTTCGTTTGATGGTCAGAAATAAAAAGAAACTACCCGTAGACAGTCGTTGTTTTAACTTTCAAATGCAAGCATAATGAAAGGATGTGCAACCGCAATCACAGCATCCTGAGATGAATAAAAAAGCACCATAATTAAAAAGAAAACTATTCACTTGATAACCAAGTAGTTGGGACTACACATCAGCAGTCCAATCCTATAAAAAGCTAAAAGTATGTAAATTGCATGAATGGACTCAAAGACTTTCTCAGGGTATGTATTTCTGGGAGTCAATCAAATGCTTCCATCGATTCAAAGCAATTTATATTTTTGCAATGACAGGCCAACAAAGCAATAGCCTATCATAATCATTCACTTACAATGCTGCTCTTGCCACTTGCTGTTGGTCCAAGAATTGCTATTTGTGGAACTAAAATATACATATCACAATGATTTATAATTAGAAAAAAAAAACTTTCACTTTTGCAACTCCATTTTCTTTGTCTAGTTTATAAAAATTTCAAAGAATAAATATTGATCATATTATTATCCAATATATCAACTATATGATCTAAATGGAATTTAGCATTAATATTATTAAATCATTAACATTGCTATAACATTATTCATTTGAAAGTAACGTGGTTGTAGCAGATAAAGTAATTTATTGTAGGGATCTTAATCCATTTGCATTGATAAAGCTTCATTTCTAATGCACAAGAAAACAATTTGCAACAGAACTAAATAGCCTGCAACATTGTATGCCAATGCCATGGTAGCACACAAGACAGAGACACAAGTACATACATAACTTATTGATAACTTTTAACTTTTTGATAAGTACACTGTGTGGTAGCCTACTACAAATTATAATAATAACATATGAGATGCTGCAAAGCAAAATGCTTATTCATCTTTTAATCACATACGGTACGGTAGGCTACAGTTAACAAACTACCGTAATAAAGATGATAACAATATTAAAGTCAACAGTGATACACACACACACACAAAAGTAAACAGCTATGCAAATTACTTCTATCAAACTATTTTGCACCAACTTATCGTTAAATGAACCCTTACCATTGTTATTGTCCCTTTTAAGCCATTCAATCGTGAACTGAATAGGATCGAAAGGCTGGTCTATGATTAACTGACTCAATAACCGCTGAAAAATAGAACAGCTTAGAATTAGAAATCAGTAAAGCAGTACAGGAATAATATAGCTGGTTATAGGCATGATATCAGGGATATGCTAATTATCTTTTGATATTATAATTACTAGCCTACTATATAGATTAATCTAAATCAAAACAAGGGTTATCAGAAGATTTTAGCATAGGCCTACAAGATAAATGTTGCTATCAATCAATCAATTGTTTAGTTATGAAAAACAAAATACAAAAGTGACATAAAACAAAAAATATACACAATGATTAAAATTTTGTTTTTGGTAGGGAGACAACGACATGACCATAAAAGATAGGTATCATAGGCTACTAGTCAGTTACAATCCTGAAAAAATAAGTATATATTCAGTATTCAACAATTTAACCAAATCGGTTACAACCAAAAAAGTGCCACAATTACATAAATTACACATCAAACAGCTTTTGTGTTCAGGTATTAAATTATCTAATAATATATGATACAAATCTGGGATATCTACAGTATAACTAGGCTATACATTCAATTTTTTTGTATTTAAAACTGTTGTTAAAACTGTTGTTATTTAAAACTGTTATTTCAAGAAAACTTTCGCAAGTGCTGTAGCCTATTATAGCACACAATCACTTATTGGTCGTTAGTTAATTCTTGGTCGCTGGTTTGAATCTTCATCCTCGGCTTACTCAGTTTGAGGATGCAGATTCAAACCAACAGCAGTTGTTTTTCAATCTCAGTGGCGAACCTTTTTATTCAATGAAGTAGTGTGCCTGCCTCTGCACACTATTGTGTATGAATGTGTAGTTAGATTTACTGTGACGGGGTGGTGGCTGACTAGATGACTGCTTATGGTCTTTCGCTACCATCCTGATTGCGCCATAATCTAACCAACAGTTGTACAATGCATTGTTTTGACAACTACATTTTACTCTGATTGTTTGTTAATATATGGCGCTGTTAAAACAAAATAAATTGACTTGACTTGACTTGGTGTATGCTTGACCTACATCAGCTGTATATTGTGTATAACTAGTTTTAGTGCGCTGTCATGTCCCAAAAATAACCTCAAACAATTGAACACTAAACCATTGATAGTTAGCCTTCCGTGACAAGACAATTTATCGAAAGACAGTTTATCTAACGACAATTCATCGAAACGATAGTTCATCGAACCGACTGTTTATCGAAACGACAGTTCATCAACCGACTGTTTATCGAAAGGACAGTTTATCGAACGACGTATCTCCCGAAACAAATTTTATCTAAAATTTTAATGCACATATGCAATGGAATACTCAAGGGTTAGGGTTAGGTTTTCGATTAACTGTCGTTCGATTAATTGTCTTTCGGTGAACGGTCGTTTCGATAAACAGTCATTTCGATTAACCGTCGTTCGATTAATTGTCGTTCCATAAACTGTCGTTTCAATTAACTGTTGTTCGATCAATAGTTGTTCGATAAACTATTGTAGTACCATAGCTTTAGCCATTGCACTGCTAATGCAGACAAATTGAAAACACATGACAATCATGAACAAGGGATGAACAGATATGAGGTAGGTTACACTTGAACTCTTTTGCAATTTTTTTGGTAGCCTCAGAGGCTATTTGTTTTAGGCATAAAATCTATCCTTCTATACTGTATTATACCTTTGTAATTTATTTTTTGTGCCAACTGAGATTTGGTAACCTTTTATGAAAGAGTATTTAGTACAATCTTTAGTGATTATAATCAATATTTTAGTTCATTAAACCTTGTGTGCTCTTAATAACATGAGTAACGTGGTGAACCTTATGATGTTTGTAGACAACACATTAGAGTTTTCTATCTCATAGTTGTTGACATTCCTGCAGCAAGCAGTCTATCATAGCTATACATATTATTACACACCTTATACATATCAAATACATTGTGTTCTTCAGCATAAATTGAGAACTCTGGTGGAATACGCAATGGCTTCTTTGTTGCATCCATTTTATTGATTTAAAGTTTACTTCATCAATACAACAAGCAATCTACCGTAATAATTGATTTATCAAGTCTTCACTCAAATATAGCTAAAATATAGGTTGAATTGAATTTTATCCATATAACAATCTATTAATAATTGCTTTTTTAAGCCTTTATTTGAATTGAGTTAAAAATAGAACAACAGTTCAAAAATCCACTAGCCTAAGGTATATAGCTTAACTACATACATTTTTATAAGTTCTATTTCAATGCCCAACAATGGTAAACTAAAAGCAGCATCTACTAAAATCTTTTTTTGAGTAATAAACATGAGTAATAAGAAGAAAGAAATGAATAAAAATAGTTGAAAAGTTTAAAAAAGTATTTTAACAAACTAACCAAACCAAACCAAAAACAATCACTTTCTTTTCTCACGAAACAAATCGTATTCCTGTTACTTAGCTGTTGCTAAGTTAATATTATTTTATTCATTAGTAACTACATTAATGGTAACCTGGTGCTAAAAAAAACAAATGCAAAGGGGGCAAACTAAATTTCGGTTTGGAATGAAATAACTCATTGCAACTATCTTAACTTGTTGATCAATTTATGAATAGTTATTATGTATCTACAAAAATACATTTTTACTTGTAAAAAAAATAGTATAAATTTTTAACTCGAAGAAAATCAAAGATGTAATCAAAACGAAAGAGCAGTATGATTGGAAGTTTGCTTTCAACAAACTAAGATGGGTAGTAGATTTAATTAAAATCAATCAATTGAGGATATTTTTCACCATGGAAACCTCATTGATTGAAAAAACAACCGTTTATTTTAAATATTGTTGTTTTCACGAATTACTGACAAATCTTACTTAAGGGATATCTTACTTGATAAAGATGGCAAAAAAACGTCAAAATGAACTTTCAATAAGCATCTTAGAGGGGCATGGTTCTGTTATTACGAATATCGGGGAATAAACTGCTATTGACGACAAAATGCTGGTCGACTCTGCTACAATTGAAGTTGGTTTTGAATCTATAATATATTCTTTTTCGAAACTGGCACACCCAATTTGAAATCTGCAAACGACATTTTTTCTAGCAACTTTGTGTTTGTGGACGTACTGTGACGCGATTTTATTTTAATTTTGGTGCTCCATAAAGTGGGTAGGCCAAGTTTGAGAACCACTGCCTGTGCTATTGAGAAAATGCGTTGTTGATTTGTCTCATTGGTTACTTTACACATAGTCACGCTCTCGATTAACTGGCAAAATGTCTTCCCCAAATCAATACATAATATAATAATAATATTTATTTGCATCAGACAAAGCTGTCCATATCCAAAACAACGAAATACTACACAAACTGCAAATGCACAAATAACAAACAACAACAACAACAACGAAATAACAATGTAAAATAACGAAATAATACACAAACTGCAAATGCACAAAATCTCACTAAATAGGCTATCTAGTGTTACAAGTTTACAGACAATGGTACAGTAGTGTTACAAGTTAGAAGAACTGAAAGTATATCAGAACGATAAAAACAATCAGATGACATGGCAGCCATCAAAACTAGATAACAGCATACATAGAATTATTATAATGAATACGGTAATTTGATATACGATGACAATCAGACCTCATCAGGGAGGCAACTATAGAGTTAGACGATACTTCGCATCTTCCAACAAAAGAAAAAACATATTTACGAAGTAATGCATCAAATGTTATGATGTTGCACAAGACTTGATGTTTACGTACGCTATAGTGTTTAGGCAAATTATGTATAATTCTAAATGCATTATTGAAGGCAACACGCAGGCGATTAATGTCACGTTGATGATAATTTTCCCACAGATGACATGCATACATTGGAGTACAATATGAACATAAATAAAATGTTGTTTAGCAGACAAATCGAATCGGTACGTTGTCGCAATTGGCAATTTATTACTGAAAATTCAACTCTGATCGTTTTAAAACTTTTAAATAGAAAGTTAAACACTTTTGTCAATCAAAATCTTTTTATAGTAAGATTTTTTCCGATTTGATCCTTTAACTTGTCCGTTGTCCGTTAATCCTAAAAAAACTGATAGAAAAAACTCCTCTTTCTGTCTTCTTTCCTCTGGTAAAGAATCAAAAGTTTTTTTTTAGGAAGTTGGCTACATTTACTTTTACTTACATTTGCTACATTTGCATTTTTTTTTAACCCAAGATCTAGAGAAAATGAAAACACCATTTTGCTAGGATTATCATATTTTATCACCCAAAAGGAGGGTACAGCTATCCTGCTGCCGGTACTTGTGCTGCATCGCCTGTATTCTACAGGCTACTACACAAAAAAGATGCAACAAATATTTTAGGCAAAACTCAAATTCCACACATTTATTTTAAATAATCACAAAAATTTAATAAGGTTGAAGTTTTTGGCAACTAAGAAAACACATGAAAAATATTATATGATTTACCGGTAAGTAGGCCTACTTAACCCATAAATATTTCACTGTTTTCTTGACATTTGTAGAGTTACACTTTGAATTATGCAAGTGTGAAAATTTCCAAGACTACTGGTATTCTAACAAAGTTTAACAAGTTTTGTAGGCAAGTATGCTTTTGTTGAATCAGACACAAAAATGACAGATTAGCTGTCTGGGTGACAACATTGAGTCAAACAAAAATTGAAATGTAACTATAGAATTAAAAGGTTAACTATGTTGGGTTACCGCCCGGTACAGCTATGTATATTGTATAACAAAGAAAACAGTTTGGTTTTTGGTTACTGTACTCAGCCTAATGTGATATAAGATGGGTGCAACCTAGTTCGTACCCTCAGTTCGTACCCTAAAAAGATCGAGAGAAAAAATTAAAAAAGCCGAAGTCGCTGATCGGAGTTTCCGCAAACAACTCGAAGGTTAGGGTTAGCAGAAACTGCGATCAACGAGGGTTAGGGTTAGAGAGCATACATTACTTGATGGTTAAGATAAGCTGAAACTGTTGAAAAATGTTTGCGGAAACTGCAATCAGCGAGGGTTACGGTTTAGAACTAGGAATGAATATGGTTAGAGCATAGTCAATCAGCGACTTCGGCTTTGTGCTATCTAAAATTTTAAAATGTTTGCGGAAACGGCAATCAGCGACTTCCGCTTTTTTTAATTTTTTCTCTCGATCTTTTCAGGGTACGAACTGAGGGTACGAACTGTTCAGGGTACGAACTAGGTTGCATCCATATAAGATACCGTAGCTTTGTTAGAGATTTTGCTATGTTGTTGTGTCTGTTTAGCCTAATCTAAAGAAAATAATTGCTGAAGGTGCAAAACTACAAGAATGCAGAAATCACTACGGTAGCCTACTAACATTATATATATTTTTATTTTTTTTCAAAAATTTTTGTGGTTCTGCTTTTGTGATTAATAGCTTTTTTGAATCTGCATTTTATTATGTTTTAAATTCAAAAAAGTTATTATTTTCTTTTTATTTGTCATCACTTGCAGAGCCAGGATCAAGTGTAGCTAGTGCTTCAGCTGCTTCTGCATGCTACTTTTGTTTAGAGTTAACACTTGATGGCTCTATTCAAGTACCTTGTGAATGTGAAGTCAAATTGACTTTGAGAACTTAGAAATATAAAATTTGCATCATGTGAAAAATCAAGATTTCTAAAACTGTAAAACCAACAGCTAGTTTCGTAGTTTGACCAGTGATGTACGCGCATACAAAAAATATTGACGCCATCAGCATAAACGCAAACGTTTGAAAAACCATACGCCGTATGCATCAACGTAACTTGTAAAAAAAGTTGTCAGCATCAGCACATACACTAGCGTAAACTCATTTTGTTTGCTAGGTGCCAAACATTCACACTGTATAAACCACTCGAAACAAACAAGTTTTATTTTGAATTTCCACGAAGAAACACAAGCATCTGAAAGTGTTCATGTGACATTTTGCTGTGTTTTGGTTTCAATATGTCTTTGCCTATAAAAACATTCTTTCAACTATAAAATTAAAATGCAAACAACACTCTAAGACATTAAAAAGTATATGTTGTCGCTATGCGCTATAAAACCGCGAAAACTTTACGGCGTAGCCTCAAGCGACAACTATCCAAAAAAATGTGGCCGTAAGCTTTAGCTTAAACAAAAGTTTACGGCATAGAATTTGCGGCGTATATGACACGTACATCTCTTAGTTTGACCATGACATTATTTCCATCAAAAATCTGAAAAATGATTCTCTTTTTTTCGCTTTAAATTGAAAAGTAACAGAACTACAACTAAAGCAAATGTAGCACATATCTGCTTTAACAAAGATGTTACGGCGCCATTGCTGCCAAACAAGTAGTGCACTGCTGCCTATTTCTAATCACTTGTCGATAAAGAAGCAGCACAAGCAGGGTTGATTGGTTTAAACTGGGGCGGTTTAAACCGCCTGATTAAAACCGGTTAAAACCTGGTTTAAACCGGGCAGTTTTGACCACCTATTGCTGGTCAAAACCCCTTTAGTGTATGCATCAAGTTGCTTTTCAATTGAATTAAAAATATTACCCTCCATGTTTAGTAATGATGTTCAACTATATTTTGTTTTGATCAACAATAACCTAAATGCTGGATTTGGAACAAAAAATATTCAATTTCTCTGTTTATTTTTAATATTTCAATCAGTTGGTTACCGTATTTTGCGGACCATAAAGCGCATCCGATTATAAGGCGCACTGTCAATAAATTGCTTTTATTAGTTGTTTGTTCAGACATAAGGCACACCGGGCTATAGAACGCAAAGTATTTTAAGGAGTATGGGTTACCGTATAAAGCTCATTAAACAAAAATGCGTAATAAATGTAAGCAAGTCACAATAGTACAATGTGCAAAAGAAAAATTGGGCCTGTAGTGAATAGCACAGTTGCTAGTTGCTTTTACCGTAGTTTATTGTGTAAGACGGTGGTTTATTTATATAATAATAGTATCGGAACTGGTTTTGAGTGAAGGCAATAATCCACTACTTGATCCATACATTAGGCGCACTGCCTTATAAGGCGCACAATCAATTTATGAGGAAAAAAAAGGATTTAAATTGCGCCTTATGGTCCGTAAAATACGGGTATTTTAATTATTGAGAAAATTCAAATTCTAAAAATAAGTTTCTGATGAACCAAAAAATGCTTGGTAGAACGATGAACAATTAGCACAGCCAACTGAAGTACAAGAATTTATTCGAAAAATTTTTTTTTTATGAAAAACATTTGCCATCAAATTTTGCCTGACAGGTTGGTATTGGCGGCAATTAATGAAAGTTCAGGCGGCAATAGCCCAGGTAGCCGACCATTCACTACATAAAAATATTTTTTTGGGTTTTGACCAGTTTAAACCTAGTTTTGACCGGTTAAAACCAGGTTTAACTATATTATATTATAGTTCTCTCCTTGAACCCTCCTCCTGAAACCCTCCTTAAAATTAAAGGTTAGGGTTAAAAAATAGTGAAGTAAAGGGAAACCAGTAAAGACATAAACAGCTTTTGCTTAGTTGAATGCTCGCTCTCGTCACCCGATATGTCTTGGTCGATTCTGCGCTTTGACGTATATCACATCATACCATTTATTACCAAGTTGGAGATTGGTATACCAGCTCCCAATTATGTTCATGTTTTCAATGTAAGCAATAACTCGTATGGAGCAGCTTCATTCCTAATAATGTGTATTATATATATTAGCGGTAGCCTCTGAGATTATGATTATAACAAACATGAAGTTTGCCCTTTTTCCTCAAGTGCTGGTTTTTCAAAAACAAAGAAAAGTCATCATATGTTGCCATTTTCTGTGTCAACAGATTGATAGGTTGGTACTGAGCCTGTGCAAAGTACTTGACAGCACCATGGTTCAACGCAGTTTAGAAGCACTTTTTTGTAAAAACTAGATGACATATTTTATTTTGATGACATATTATAGTTTGTGAGCAGTCAATTTTTAAACAAGTTGAGTGTTCTATTTAATTATATGTCTCCACGAGTGTATCGCTTTATTAGCAATACCACTTCGTATGAGGAAGCTAAGCTTCAAGTTGAATTATTCAATTCATTCATGAGCTACATAAATATGTAAATTGTGATATCATCAACAAGCAATAATGTAAATTGTGATGTCATAGACAAAAATCTTGAACTATGAGTGTAAAAAAGTAAAAAAATTGCAAGTCAGAAAATCTAGCTTTTATCATAGAGTTTTCAAAATTAATTCATATTTTTTATTTCACATGAAAGAGTACGGTATTGGTATAAGTATAAAACTTGTTAATTTCAGTTTTTAATTTTTATACCCATTTTTTATAGGCCCCCAAAGTTTGGCCTCCGAAAAATGCATGTGTCAAATTGAAACCTCTATAATCATATCAAGCATTTCTCTGGCGACTTTTTAATCTATATTTTTGGATTCCTTGGGTCTTAAAATCTCTGTCTAGCAATTTTCAGCCATATTGTATGATCGTAGGTTAAGAAATTAGAAATATGACAAGAAATTGGACAAAATCACTGAAGTGGAACAGGCAAAAATGGTGATTTTTCTAATGCCCATAACTCCACCAATGTTTAAAATTTTTCAATTTTTTTTGCATTCTTCATATTTCTTTGACATCTACAAGTATTCCAAATTTCCATAAAATCTGTGATGAGTGGAGGGTCGTAGAAAACAAGGAAGACCCAAGAAAACGTGGAAAAGGCAAGTTGAGGAAGAAAGCAGCAAGGTGGGCTTAACAAGAGAGGACGCGTTAGACAGATCGATGTGGAGGCAGGGTGTGAAGGCGATTGCGGCATTTGGAGGTGAATCCGGCCACCCTCGGTATCGGGGACATCACCAGATTAAAACTGGACTACTACTACATGTAATGTAATTTTTCCAAAAAAATTGCTCATTTAGCATGGAATGACTCATCAGCGACTTCAGCGCTTCTGCATTTTTTCTCTCGATCTTCTCAAAGGAAAAATTTTGAAATGTTTGCAGCAACTCCGATCAACGACTTCAGCTCTGTTGTATTATTTTTCTCAACCTTTTCAAAGGAAAAATTTTGAAACGTTTGCGGCAACTTCGTTTTAAGCAACTTCAGCTCTGTTGTATTTTTTCTCGATCTTTTCAGGGGACACAATCGGGGGATGGAGTGTTCAGGGGGCGGAATAGTTTGCACCCTCCACAACTGCTGAACCAAATTGCATACAATCTTTATTGTAGAAGTGTTTTTTTTCCTTGTGTAACTTTGGAACTCATAAGCATTTTCCAGCTCTTTTGCTTCATTGCACTACTGTGCAGCTGGGGTAAAACTCACAATTATCAAAGCAAAATGTTTTTAATCATTTTATTGGAAACAGGCTGTATGTACGGTATATAAAATAAGGAACATTTTTGAACATATCAAATTACTGGGTGTTAAGCACCAAGCCATCATTGTGGAAAGCTTGGCATTACATGATTGCCCATCTTTACCTGATGCAGCTGGTTTAGGTAAAGATCTTTGCCTATGACTTGCATTTGAAACTCGTGATGTAAGAAAAATTGTAATGGCTTGAATATGTTAAGAGTTTATTTTTATATCTCCATAGGCTATGTTTAATATAGTAAAATATTGGTAAAAAATGATGTCATCGTCATCTCGTATTGCCCCTGCTGTCTCCTCTCGCCCAGCAAGTCCATCGCCACCTAGTGATATGATGGGAACCCCTGTTGCCGAGAATTGGTGCTATACTCAGGTGAGAAGTCAGTTGATACCGCTACTATTTTGCTCTTTCTAGAAAAGATTATTGCAGAGTGAGGTATCTTGTTTTTAATGTCAAGTTTTTTCAAGGCATATGCTCTGCTTTGTCTTCAGCCATTTTCACTCTTCAACCATTCAGCTGACAAATACATTAATCATGTTTGATTAACTGCAAATTATTCAAATAGATGTATCTTTGTCATTGTGCTACATTACTACACCAACTGCTGCTAGCCAATAAACTTAAGGTTGCATTTCAGTTCTCATGTCACAACTACATTGTTTTGATTCAACTTTAGCTCCGATAGTTAGAAGTTGTGTGCATGATGCCAAGTGTTTTGTGCAGGTTAAAGTGGTGAAGTTCTCCTACATGTGGACTATCAATAACTTCAGTTTTTGTCGAGAAGAAATGGGAGAAGTGTTGAGAAGTTCCACATTTTCTTCTGGAGCAAATGACAAGATGAAATGGTACAAGTTTTATTAATTTAATATAACCAATTAACCAGCCAGGTCTTGATAATTACACAAACTGGGGTACCATCAACAGTTTAACAATTCTTTTTTCAGTTACCGGTATGTAATTTTCACTACAATGTAGGCTACATTTGTGCACTTAAACCACATCAACTCCTCTTTATTACTATCATTTGCTTTAGTCAAGCCTGATTGAGTGGTTAATGTTTATTAGAACCATATTATTACCTGGTTTCAAATTCATTTTTTGCACTTTTTTTTGTTTAACTGTTCTACTCATTTAATTGATTTATTGATGTGCAAAGTAGATATGAAATGTCTTATCACGTTTCTTATTTTATGCTTTGAAAGTTTGTTTTGCAAATACAGTAATAATTTATGCATTTGTAGTGGTTGCACTCATCATCATTTTGTTCCTTCCTCGTATTGAGGGTTGGATACAGTGCGCCATTGTTCTACTCTTAATTTTATTACCAGGTGTTTGCGTGTTAACCCGAAAGGACTGGATGAAGAATCAAAAGATTATTTATCTCTGTACTTGTTGCTAGTCTCCTGTCACAAAAGCGAAGTTCGTGCCAAGTTTAAGTTTTCGATATTGAACAGCAAAAGAGAGGAAACAAAGGCAATGGGTGAGACAAGTGTAACAGACAAAGCAACCTACTTCTCGAATTTAGGTCAAAATTAGTCACTCATGTTCGTTAACTGGATCCATGCTGGCCTTGCAATTCTCAAGTAGTTCCCTCACGTTGCATTTAAGCATTATTTTAAGTTTCTTCGACAATAATCCGATGTGAGCATGACATGGGATTGCAACTTCGTAACTTCTTGTTGATTATGGACGGTGTTTTTTACTCCATTCTCACAGTAGGCTAACTTCGTTTCGCCTCTCAGCGGAAAATATCGTTTCATGTCGAATGTTGCGCCGTGCAGTAGTAACATTTCAAACAACATATGTTTCCTACAGCACGGACTGGCGATGGAATGAACAAATGCTGTGGTGCCGCCAAGTTGCGATCAACTTGATTTTCTTTTTTATGGCACTTGCAATTGGTTTCTTCTGAGGTTAATTTGTTTTGCTGGCTTGCTGCTTTGTTCACCCCTAATCATTAATCAAGCATTCAAAGAGTTTGTGTTCAACTGTTTATTCATTAAATTACGCGTTTATTCTTGCCAATTTGGAAGTGAAATCTTACAGTTGCTGAGCAATGAGCATTGAGCAGCCACAAAATAGCTTGCGTATCATGTTGTATGCTAGTAACGGTTGTTAGTATGCCATTGCTTATGGTAACAATTGCATTGATTAAATGGAGACGCATGCACAAACAATCACATAATGCTATATCGTCAGCCTTGTTAACACACATATGTAGTGTTCCAGAACAATCACAATGTGCTTCTTAATCCATTAGTCATCAGCAGATTTTCCTCTTGTACATATACATTGCACCGCACGTGCATGTATCAATTATATGCAGAAGAAAAGGAAGCTCATTTCTAAATTGATGGAGTTTTTTTTATAATTTGTAACAATTTTAATAAAAAAATAATGTATGTGTTTCTAACTATATTGCCGAAACTGTTAAATAATATCCAGCTGCAGAAAACGCTTTAACGGTCAATTCATTAAAGTAGGTTGGCCTCAAAAGTGGTGATCAAATCAAAATCTATGATCATCCTTGTTTCCGCGCAAATATTAACTTTTGAGTTCTTTGCAGAGAGTCAAAGAGCGTACAGATTCGTTCAGGGGAAGGACTGGGGTTTTAAGAAGTTCATCCGACGAGACTTTCTAATGGATGAAAGCAACGGACTATTGCCTGATGATAAGCTGACTTTGTTTTGCGAAGTAAGAGATATTATATTTTCTTTTTTATTTTCAATATCGTGAGATGCTCTTCTCATCTAAATTATATTGAACTATCACAAAGTGTTTCAGATAACAACCCGCATTTGTTTCAACGTTTCGTCCGCGACTGATCTCTTTAGGGAGCCAGGACTACGTCACAAAAGGCCTCTTTGTTTTTAGCTCAACGATGAGAGCGTATTTTGGGAGCCATCTTGATCCATCACTTCACCATTGTAGATATGGTGCGGTCTGCGCCTTTTTGCAGTCGGTTTCGTGTATTTCAGTTAATGCATTTATGGCGTACGGTATAATTCACGTAGCATCCAATTTACGTGCCGTCAGTGTAACAAGCACAAAAAGTGTTCACTGCTATGCAGAGAAAATTCAGGAAGGTATCACCAATGTGATATTGATAATAGCAGTTCCATTTACTTGGTTCTTTATTGTAGAGTTTATTTATTCACATGCTTGGAAGTTTTACATGGCATAACTAAAACAAGTATGTTTGCCCGCGCACATATCGGCACGTAACGATGAGTTGCGTTGAAACCAACGTGAATACTTCGCGCGTTTGTAAACGTAGCAATGCAAGCATCAGCGTTTAGCCGACAATGATGTACAGCTCAGATACTTCCATTAAACAGTTCTGTTGTTAGTGCAATTCAAACCATTCCTCTGCAAACTCATTGTCTACGTGCATGATTCAGCATTATTGTCTGCTGCATAGAGTTATGAGAACCCTGGCATGACGCTTGAAAGGGCACCGGTTCGACACCGCTCAAGAGCATGCAGCTATGTCTTTCGCAGGCACCTGATGACACGCCTGAAGGTGGACACAACTGTTCACTTGCTCTAATATTTTAACTTTTCCACATAAAGCTTGTATTATTTATATATATATAACGTATACCAAACCATACTTTACCACAATGTTAGGATAAAAGCTACCGGTGACCTACCTACATGAAGTTACCCATCTTAGATATGTAGTTTGTGACTACATGTGCTTTCTGAATAGGTGAGTGTGGTTCAGGACTCTGTGAACATATCAGGACAGTCCAAGATGAACCAACTCAAAGTCCCAGAGTGCAGACTGGCCAAGGATTTCCAAGCCTTGCTGGACGAGGCGCATTTCACCGACTGCACATTCGCCATTGCAGGCAAAGAATATAAAGCGCATAAGGCGGTAGTTGCAGGTCAGTACAGTAGGAAGTTGCTGGATGTGTGGGTATGTGCGTGCGCCGTGCGTGTTTGGAAGTGCGCATGCGGGATTGTGTGTGTGTGTGTGTGTGTGTGTGATGATAATAAAGCAATTATTAAGCAGCATACAGTAGAACTTACAATAGAGCAAGAAAATTAACTATTGAGTGTGTAGGCTTGTATGATATATACCTCGCGTTGCGTGTAAACTCTATACATGGCCTCACCAAAAGTCGCGTTTGCTCTTGCATTGTGCCGTCATCTTTAATCATCAAATTCAACAAACCATCTCGTGAAAACAGACGATGGGACTTGTGTGCTGGGTAGAGTCAAACGCTATTACCACAGCGAACCCGCAGAATTGGACTGAAACGGATGCATCTAAATAGTAAATACCCATTGTCGGGCATAGTCAGTGTTGCAGGATGTTTTCAAGTAAAAATGGTATTTATTCTATTAAAGTTGATTCGAAATAAAAGAAAATCAAGAATACCACAACTCGCAACTACTAAAACTTTTTTGCAACTGGGAAATAAAACTAGCCCAGCTTCGCGGGCAAAACCGTGGAAATGGCAACACTGCAACCAAACCGCGTTAATCGGAATTCCTCGCTTTTAGACATCAGTTTACTAAACCAGATTTCTCCCAGTGATTTTAGTTGTTTTTAATGGACAACTCCGTTAAACCGATGATACTGGACGAAACAACCTAGATCGGATTAACGAGGTCTATAGATGTGTGGTCACGAAGTCCTATTCTCTTGCAGCGCGTTCGCCTGTCTTCCGTGCCATGTTCGAGCACGAGATGGAGGAAAGCAAACTGAACCGAGTTGAAATCTCCGATATCTCTCATGACGTATTTAAGGAGATGCTCAGCTTTCTCTACACTGGGAAATCTCCCAATCTTGATCAAATGGCCGCCGAGTTGCTGGCAGCAGCTGACAAGGTAATTTTCTTGTGTGATTCTTGAGATGCAATGACAATAGAAATTACAATACGAATAGAAATCGTTACGTTTTTGTATCAGATGATATTGCGTCGTATTTCGAGGCGTCATGTCACATTGCTGTTGTTTTCAAGAATTGTATTCCCTGCTTGTACACGCAGCATTGTGATGTCATTTGACGCCCCATGATATCACAATGCCTGCTTATTAAGCCGCCTCGGGACCGGGCGATTTTCTGACACTCAGTAATTTCGATACGTTCAATAATTTCGGGCCGGACCAAATTCGGCTTAATAAGCGGCTACTACTTTAGACCACTCGAAGCCAGGTGACGTACTTGACATATTTACGTTTGTTTTTGATACTTTAATACTTATAAAAAAAACTACACTGAAACAAACTTTATGTCGAACGTTTTTGACATTCGTTTTTTTCCTGTAAGTGTTAAAATAATCGTAAAAGTGTTAAATCTGGCTGCTGCGTTGCTCGGCTTCGTGAGCTTATGGTACAAGACAAACTCTCTATCCAAGCTCAATGATTCAAGTATGTATCATATCTGTGTACATGATGCATTGAGGGCGAAGTCATGTGTCATGCAATGCATCGAAGCTCAGTCTTTAGCAAACATAAGGTTGCACGTCAGCAGTCCTTGATTTGATACTTTGTATGTCAACGGCGCTGAATGTATTTGTGAGATCAAAGCCACCAAATGTTAGACTACTGTATTAAGCACCTTCTTGCTCGCTTGCTCATATTTACGTGGAAGGTGCAATTTTGAACATGGTGCATTTATTTACATCTGACTGCCGCTCATTGGCCACATGCATTGTAATACTATGAATGGACGACGCCCTGGACGACGTCTTCTAGCATCATATTTTACTAGGGGGGCATGCTTTTATAAATATGAACGTGTTGATAAGTTGATACACTGCAATTAAATACCGTCTTTGTGCTGCTTTACAACGTATAGTAACGTTGAAAAAGCGTTAATTGAAGACCAACTGTGGTTTTCGTTCTATGACGCTCCAGAAAATAACCAGCCCATCTTATTGCAGTACGCGCTCGAAAGGTTAAAGGTCATGTGCGAAGAGTCCCTCTGTTCCAACCTATCCGTGGAGAATGCCGCCGAAATCCTCATTCTTGCTGATCTTCACAACGCATCCCAGCTCAAAGAGATGGCCATAGATTTCATCAACAAGTATGATTGCGTTCATTCGTTTTTTCATCTAGTAGTTGTAAAAACTTCGATGCTACGCTTCTATGCACTTTTCAAATGTTTTAAAACAAATCATTAATGTTTCGACTAGAGATGTACCGATATATCGGTATCGGTGATATCGGCCATTTTTTGAGTATCGGTATCGGCATCGGTATCGGCAAAATTTGGCCGATACTGTGGCCGATACTAAACGTGTAAAAAAAGGCGTTTTCTGCGGATTTTCTGCAGAAGCAAAGATATAGATTTTTTAAATTAGTAACTAACGTCAATGTCGTCACATTGAAGTAGAAAAATAACAACCTGATCAAATTTTTGATACCTCACACTCCCATGACTTCATGGGCGCACCTTTTGGCATTGTTTGCTTACAGTGATTCTTTCACTCAAACAAAACGTTTTGTTTCAGCAGTTTTGAGTTGTTCGATTCTTAAGTTGTGAAGGAGACTCAATTTCTCCAATGTATATCATTTGTGTTTCTTTTTTACTCTCAGCAGAGGATAAAACCAGGCCAAGACTACCCAGTACCCAGGTGGCGGGAATGTGTAGTTTTGCATCGTTTTTGCATTGCTGGACGTTTGAGGGACCCGTGTGGCTTGGTTATTTTGGTGGGCTGGTTCTGTCAGTTTGTGATTTGGTTTCCGCCTTTCGTTGTGGTGGACTCACCAGGCTTGAACAATGTCGTGGCGGATTGGGTGGGCTCGGGGTGGGGGCGGTGGGACTGCGAATCCTCACTGAACTAATCAATAAGTGGTCTTGTTGCGCTTGGGATGGCGGCCTCATTGTGGGGGGAAGTGTCCTTCCCTGCTGTCGGCACGGGGCTGGGCGCTTACTGGTGCGGCGGGCTGTTGCGATTCGCTGGCCATAACGGTGTGGCTTCCACACTAGCCATTTAGACCATCCAATCAACTATATGTTTCTCGGCAGCCGTTTTGTAGCAACAATTGACATCGACAAGAATTGAAATGGCTAGTGTGGAAGCTGCACCGTTGTGGTTGGCGGGTCGCGGCAGCTCGCTGTGCTGGTGAGTGCTCAGCCTTGTGCTGGTGGCCGGGGGGGACGCTCCTTTCTTCACAATGATGTTGTCATCTTGGGCGCAACGGGACCATTTTGATTGGTTTTTTGAGGATTTGTGGCCCCATTGCTTTCTTTTTGGGCCTACTTATTCTGCTGTGACATTGTTTGGGCTTGGTGATTTTGTTGCGGCTAAGGGTGCAAGTTGAATTGCCGACTGATGGAGCCGGCTTGCTGGGGGCAGCCGAGTTGCACAGGTTTTTTGAGCGTTTGGCGGGGTGGGAGCGATGCAGAATTGTGCATTTTTGCTACCTGGGTAGTCTTGGCCTGGCAAAAGCTTTTCAACCAAACGTCCTTAGGTTGCACATTACTTGTCGAGTAGTTTTTGTACGACTACACAAATCACTTGGTTTACATTTTACATCTTATTATCAATTATGATAGCCTTATTTGGAGAGTTTGCGCAAACATTTTATTAATTTTTCAGAAACCCCAATTATGATGTAATGTTTCATCCCTTATACCCCAGTCCTCAATTACGGTGGCCTTTCATTACTAAAACCTACTATTATGAAACAACAATGTGATTGAGATTGGATTCTTGAATCTTTAATAAATTATGCCAATCCAAAGTTTTTTTTAATAGTTTTATGCAAATAAGGTAAAACTTAGCATTTGATATATTTCCTTGCAAATACCAAAATTGCTTCTTTTTGTAACACTAAAGTATCGGCCAAAATATCGGTATCAGTATCGGTATCGGCCTAAAAACGTGATATCGGTATCGGGATCGGTATCGGCCAAAATATTGGTATCGGTACATCTCTAGTTTCGACATATAGCATCACAGCGAGGTTGTGAGGCAGGTGTGGGTAGTATGCCTTTTATTGTCTTTATGGCCCATGCAATTCATGATCAGCGGTATGTTAGTTGAAAACATTCAAAAGAGTTATTTCTATTGGATCTGAAAAGGTTTCTTAAATCTTTATATCTTGTAAATAAATGAAACTTTACATCTATCTTGCAACATACGGAATCTCACGACGCTTTATGTGGGGACTTGTACGCAAATCATAACTTTGACCGCAATGAATGTTTTACTCTACCCTTGATCCCAGATTAGTAATAGTTTTCCATCAACAGCTGTGTTTCGCCGTTTCGAGGGTAGAGTTGTGTTACTTTTCGTCCGTATCTTTGTGTTTTGTCGTGTTCATCGATCATCTTTTGTTTTCAGCCATGCACTGGACGCCGTGGAAACCGATGGCTTCAAAGTGATGGTGAGGTCACACTCCCATCTGGTGTTCGACGCCTTTCGGGCTCTCGTTGCCATCCAATCCCCCCCGGGAGGACCCCCTAGGAAGAGATTAAAATCGTCAAACTGAGTTCTACTGCAACCGGCCGACCAATGTTGGTTCAAAGGTTCTCGCCAGTGACGCAGGATCGTCCTGCAAGGAGATAGAGTCACAATGCGTTCACTCCATGTGGATTAATATTGACAATGCTGAACACGTTGGATTCGCCTATTATTGTTCTTTAAGGAACAACAAGATTGTCGCCTGCAGCTATTTTCTCTCAATGATCTGACTACAAACTTGAGTCCAACAAAACCAGACTTACAACTGATATGTTTGCACTCTTGATCTTGAACAACCTCAATTTTTTTTATCTGTAGCGAATCCAGGAAGACCTGGTCGCTTGCCTCTCCCGCAAACCAATAACAAAACGCAAGTTTTTCGGTTTTCATAAAAAAAAATTTGCTCCGCTCACTCAATCACATTACTCGCATTAACGATTTACCTAACCACCTGCATGAGGGCATGTGTATTCAAGCCACTAGCGGATATAAAGAAAATTGGGAGAATTGAGGTTGCAAGTCCCTTAAAAACAAAAATAATCCTAATTTCGCTAGTAAAGCAATTCCAACTCAACTACGTAAAGTTTATAGGCTAGAAAAAAATATTGAAGAAGATTATTCAAATGCCGGTACTTCAGTTGTCATTTGAAAGAAATGGTTCTAACTTTTTTAATTCGATTTTTGACATCTCCAAAAACATAGCTTTGATGGATGATTTTGGTTAAATACAAAGTTAGCGCTTTAAACACGAAGCGTTTGTGGTCAAAATATATTCGAAAAGCAGACTTCAAGAGGCAAATTGTGTCAAGAGTTTTTGGAGGCAAGCTCCCAGACCTGGCCTTTTTGATGTTATTCTACCCTCAACTATTATAATATATTGTTTATTTCATCATAGGCATTTTTGCTTTTACTGAGCTCTGGTGCCCCTCAGATTCATTCTAGATTCGCTACTGCTCTGCAAATTAAACCAGGGGTGGCAACGACAGCACTGACAACTGTCTCGAGAGATCCGTTATTTCAATCGATCGGTCTTTAGATCATTGTAGATTAATAAAGAAGGAAATGGAGCAACAGAAATTTTTGCGAGTAAATATAACACAATCCCGTCCACCTCGATATTATGAAAGGATGATCCCTTTATGTGGTCCCATGGTGAATGCGTCACGGACCAGTACCAGACTACAAGTGGTTTCCCGCCCCTGGATTAAATGATAAAATGAATTTACTAGATCGCCGTAATATTGATACTACGGAAGCTTATTGCGCAGTTACTTTAAGAGTCTTCTCCACTGCCGCCGTGTCGTTCTTTATTTTGATATTGTTTGATCAAGAGGTTCTTTTATTTAATCGTCAGTTTCTTCCTCACCTGAGTTCACTTGGCTGACTTGTTTGGGCGATTGAAAATCCCAAGGCCGGCAGGTTCGAACCCCGGTCTAGGCGAACTTTGATGCCCTGATTAAGTCGGTCAAAGGTTCACAGTTTGGTTATGTTTTGTTCTTTAATGTTTGGCGGCAACTTACGGTTCTTTGTAGCTTTACAAAGGTTTGTTATGCATGAATTTTCAGGCAATGTATCTTTTGATCCGTAATTGGGCTTCTCTCTTGCACCAGCTTGACTGGGCGTGTAGTTGTTCTCGAATACGTTAAATTGCCTCCCCCATTTTTTGCAAAGGTTTGTTATGTATCTTTGTTTGTTTTATATTTTAAACTTGTTACCCAGATTCCAGAGAAATAATCTTGTTCAGTGCTGCTTGGCAACAAGACTTTTCGTAAATGAACAAAAGATATTAACAAAATTATACAAATCTTTCGTGTCGAAATGTTTTCCTTGTGGACAGTTTCATTTCGAACCGGTTGCCATACAGAATTTTTTAATTCCAAACAACAGTTTCGTTGCGAAGAGCATTCTGTTCTACCTGGTTGTTTTTGGAGCGTAAGTTTATCTGCTCCTTGCCAAGCATGCGAGGCATTCTAAGCTTGAGATAGTTTGAATATATTTGCATTGCAAGACCTTGTTGTTGTTGTTTGCCACTGTCTAGAAAGGGTTGCCATATCTAGAAAACCGTTGTATGGGGTTTGCTGCCTTTATAAAGGATGCCTACAACTACAACAACATGGTTCTTGTGGTGATACAATTGGTAGGCACTTTAACGTGCCCCACTGTCCGAAAGACATAACGCAATCATGCGTGACGTATATGACATCAGTGGTGTTTTAGTCACAATTTTTCTTGTAAACTCAATTGATTGCAGTCATTAAGATTCTTCTTGCACTCAGTTCAGTTCCAGATGAAAAAATAATATGACTATTCCTTTTCCCTAACCTATTATGCCACGCTGGTTGCGGCGATGTATTCACTTAAATTTCTTTGCATCAAAAATCTTTCCGAGAAGAACGATTAGAATATCACATGACTGAAATCAGCTGATTCGCATATACGTTACGCATGATTGCGTTATTGTTTTCAAATAGTGGAATACGTTAAAGTGCCTACCGATACAAATTGGGTCTTTCACACGGCTCATAGCCACCAGCAAAATTTACGCAACTCGAAGGTAAATCTCTTTCTAGATTTTTAACGACGATGCTTTATATTGTGCAGTAGGGTGGGTCAAAAAAAACTTTTTCTTTCAAAACATGGCGGCAACCCCTTCAGATTATGAGGTTGGTCCTAGAAACTCCCCCAAAAAAATTTGAGCAGGTTTGTTCAAGTATTCGCCAAGCAATGGCCCTTTGAAATTTTCAGTATGGGCCATATGGGAAAACGTATGGTAAAAAAAAATTTTTTTTGGGGGGAGTTTTTAAGTGATTTTTTTATCTCTATGCCCTTGCTAACATCTAAAATAATTCATTTCTGACTGAAATCACCACATATCTGGTATCAATCGATGTTTAAAAGATACAAGAAAAGTTTAATTTGATCAAAAATAGTAGCAATATTATGCCTATTTTTGTAAGGGAAATCTTAGTTGAAAGCCTTAACACTGCGTCAAGGTGTCGCCCATCATCCAGGTTTCTCTTATTTGCTGTTAGATCAGGCAAACGAAACTGAACTAAACTCCCAATACGCCAACAATTAAGTTACATCTTGAAGAATGACAACGTGGCTTTTGAAATCTGGATAATCCCGCCTTGCCCTTTCTACGCAATGAAGAATTACATAATTTCTTTCTTCTGCACCATGAGTTAAAATCCCTTTGTACTCTTCCATAATTCTCACTTCTCGGTCTGTCACATCGTTTACAACTTGTCTTTGATACTCTTTATCACTTTTTCCAATCTTTTATAATTCTGAAACTCCGGCCATCTTTCTACTGCATACTTCAAGAAACCAATGTCTCCCATACTGAATTGCAGCCTATGAAACAATAAAGCAGATCTTGCACCAATAAATTCATGCAGTTTTGTGTCTACAGAGACCGAAGGAAACACTGGCTTTTGTGGAGCCAAATGAACATCATGATTTTTTTGTTAGTTGTGTGGATGTCAACACCTATTTACGCATTGAAGATGCTGTTGTTGCGAAACCAACTAGACTTGGAGCCACACATTTTGCAAGGTCTTTAACAATTCGGAAAATTTGTTGCTATTTTTTATGGTCCTTATTGGTTCCAGTGTCCCATTGCTTCTGAAGCGGCTGTCAATGATTTACCTTTTTATTAGAAAATGATGGAGTATACATTTGTAACTGAATGTTCAGGAACTGCAAATGTCGCCGTACAAGCCTTCACGGGCCACATGTGGTATTTGACAGGAGAGCTGGTGATATTCGCTTTATGCTCACATCAGCTTTCCACAGAGGATAAAGAAATACTTGCTTAATGCTTACAAGCTGTATCACAACTACCACAAAAATCATGGTGTTCATTTGGCTCCACAAAAGCCAGTGTTTCCTTCGGTCTCTGCTGACACAAAATTGCATGAATTTGTTGGTGCAAGATCTGCTTTATTGTTTCATAGGCTGCAATTCAGTATGGGAGACATTGGTTTCTTGAAGTATGCAGTAGAAAGATGGCCGGAGTTTCAGAATTATAAAAGATTGGAAAATGTGATAAAGATTATCAAAGTTGTAAACGATGTGGCAGACCGAGAAGTGAGAATTACGAAAGAGTACAAAGGGATTTTAACCCATGATGCAGAAGAAAGAAATTATGTAATTCTTCATTGCGTAGAAAGGGCAAGGCGCGATTATCTAGATTTCAAAAAAGCCACATTGTCATCCTCCAAGATGTAATTATTGACGTATTGGGAGTTTAGTTCAGTTTCGTTTGCCTGATCTAACAGCAAATAAGAGAAACCTGGATGATGGGCGACACCTTGACGCGGTGTTCAGGCTTTCAACTAAGATTTCCCTTACAAAAATAGGCATAATATTGCTACTATTTTTGATCAAATTAAACTTTTCTTGTATCTTTTAAACATCGATCGATACCAGATATGTGGTGATTTCAGTCAGAAATGATTATTTTAGATGTTAGCAAGGGCATAGAGATAAAAAATTCACTTAAAAACCCCCCCAAAAAAAATTTTTTTTTTTACCATACGTTTTCCCATATGGCCCATACTGAAAATTTCAAAGGGCCATTGCTTGGCGAATACTTGAACAAACCTGCTCAATTTTTTTTGGGGAGTTTCTAGGACCAACCTCATAATCTAAAGGGGTTGCCGCCATGTTTTGGAAAAAAAAGTTTTTTTTTGACCCACCCTATTGTGCAGTCACAATTAGAAGCGATACGACGGCGATAGCATGCAAAACACGAAATACGGTTTCTTTATTGTAAGGTTTGCGCTGTGCACGCCTGACGCAATGCGTCACTAAGAGGGAGCGAGGGACGTCACGTGACTTGACGCGAACTTTATTTTTCCCGCCACGTTTGAAGGATCAATTCCCAATAGGTAGTTTTTTCACCTTGTTACAAAGTTGTTTCCAGTAAAAAACAGTAAAACAACTTCATTATTTGCATACAATATTTTGCAATTAAAAAAACGTAACCCTTCTAGTGCGGCGGATAAGTCAAGAGCGGGTGCAATTTTGTATCCACTTGACCTAATATCCTCAACGGTGACCTATTGGAGTGCATCACTATTTTGCATAGCTTCTGGGCACACACGTTTACACTTGGCTTCATACACTCACAACTTGTACAGACTTTAAACCACTAATGCAGACTCGGCCACCGAGATTGAGAGTTGGTAGTTTTCATTTGCTTGTTTATATAAATTGATTATTATTAGTGTATTATTTTATTCACTACGTGTCTTTCAAAGCGCCCACCCTGAGAGTTGAATTAGCGGTAGGCACTTTTTCATCACCCACTCGTCGAAGAGCGCCTGCTTTTCAATGTGAAATTGCTTTGTGTTTTGTTTAGTCACAATTTTCTTTGTATCAAAATTTTTCGATCAGAATATCACGTGTCGAGTCACATGACTGAAATCAGCTGAATCGCGAGTGAACATGTCACGCATGATTGAGTACCTCTTCGACGAGTGGGTAATGTTAAAGTGCCTACCTGAATTAGTTGCCTTAGCGTTTGTTTAACTGAACTATTGTTGTGGACACTTGGTGGCGCTCTTGACTTGTATAAGCAAGATTGATGGTTGATTGATAAAAATAGCAAAGGAAGCTCAGAGGCAAACTTTAAAATAATGGAATTTAAAAGAAAGTAGGCTACAACGCATTCATAAACATGTGAAATCAACTTTATAATTTGTACTGTTTACTGCTGGGCTAGCTATATGCCGTCAAAGCAAAACTTCGTTTCACCTCAACAGTAAAGTTTCTGAGAATACTAAAAACTTTTCAAGCCTTTACGTCTTTTCAACTTAATTTTATTTTCAAATCTATCTTTATTTTTTTGTTGAAACAACCAAATAGGCCTACAATTTGTTCTGCGCCACCTATCGTTTCCGCATTGACTTGCGAGCAAGCCACACATGAAGACCATGTGATGATGCTTCTCAACCAGAAGGCAATATTGACCGCATTGCCTGCCCCGGGTTGTGGGAGGTCCTGTCGTCGAAGGAATCTACTTAATTTTAGGATGTCCAACGTTTTGTAGGCTAAATGTTTAAAACGTAAAACATACCTATGCTGCCACAGAAACTCGGTATTCAATAATGGGTAGGCTGCAGTATGGGCAGGGCCGACGCGTCCATGAGGCCAACCGGACAGCAGCCTTCAGTGGGTATAAAACTTTCTTCTTAACACTTTCCAATGTTTTTTCTAAATTAGTTTTGTTTGTATGGAAATGTTATGACTGTGGTGTGAGTGCAGCATGCAGTACTGCAGTAACGTTGGCAGGGGGCACTTTATACCTCTCCGGGAATAATTTTAGAGATCCAGGATCTTTGCAAGGGGCCTGGAAGCGTGAGAAACCACCCCGTGCTCTTCGGATATAATGCGGTTTTTCTTAGAGGTGTCTTGAAGCCAGAGAATCTCATCGGTACCGGGTCCAAATTAACCTCTTGATGGGCCTGGCAACACGAAAGATAATAATAATCATGCTTTTATTTGCGCCCATTGCGTTAACATACAGTACACTGCGATCACAGATGATGCAACAGACGACAGGAAGCAGCGAAGTGACATATAGCCTTCGAGTTAGCTGTTCCCCTTGGTTTGGCTTGCCATTAAGTGTCTTTGCCGAGACACAGCCGCGTGCTCTGGAGGGGTGTCGAACCCACGTCCTTTCGAACGTCGCGCAGACGTTCTCACCACTCGGCAACGCAGCCGACGAACCAAGTGGATAGGCTCTAAATTGCGCACTTTAACACGCAGATATCCAGCACAAACCAATCAGAAGCCACGCTGTTCATGACGTCATCAAGGTTGCGTTTGGGAAGAATAAAGGAAAAACGCAAATTCTAGCTAAATTAAATCATCGCTTTGCCATCGATTGGGTTAGGGCGGTAGTAGTCATTACATTGACGTGGGTTTGATTCCCACCTCTGCTATAGCTCTTTTTTCTTCTGTAATTACCAAACAAAGTTTAAAGTAATAATTAATTCTCTGGCTGAATGCTGGGCTGGAATGGTCACAATAACAGATAACGTAGCATCTCATTGGTTCGTGGTTGGATTGGATACGTTCGTGGATTATTAGAAATCTGCTTGTTAAAGTGCCTACCGGATAGGCTAGGCTACTAACCTTTTTCTGTTTAATATAAAACAAAGTAGGCTAATTATTTCTTCTTCGCTATAGGAAAAGCTTATTGTAAACGCAGAGACGACAAAACGATTTCAGCCGCGTTCTCAGCTGAACACGTTGCTACCATGGACACTCCTTCAATACGGAGTGCTAAGCAACAACGGCATCCGGTATCGGTCTTAAGTATGACCGACAGAACCCACGTCTGCCGATTGAGAAGCGGTAGCCTACACGGACCACTGCGTCACGAAACCTATATTGTTGCATTTGCATACTGTAAACATATTCTTTTTGGGGGACTTTCATGACGCTTGCGCTAAAAAGCACAAACTGAAAGAGATTAAAAATAAGTCAACTAAAATTAAGCACAAAGCGTTCATAAACATAAAGATGTATTTTTAAGCTTGTGATATTCGCTGACTGGGTTATTAGCCGTCAATCAAAGTGATGAATCAAAAACTTGCCAAAGCATATTTGTGAAACAGACCATACTAGTGAGTTAGGGCACTCAAGCCGTGGGGTAGCATCATATTACAAAAAATTGTGTCTCAAAATATAAATAGCCTACCGTTTTCGACAATTTTCTAGTTTCAAAATCCTCAGCAACAACTTCATTTTACCTAAGTCCTTTATTTTTAAAGAAATCGTGGCTTTCACCACGGTATGTTCATGTTTTGACTGTAGATGCCTTTGCATTTTAGCCAATGTCTTACTTCATTAAAAACAAAACATTAATCATTTTCAAGTTTCGAAATCCTCAGCAACGACTTCATTTTACCTCAAGTCCTTTATTTTTAGAGATATCATGGCTTCTATCAAGGTATGTGCAATGTGCATGTTTTGACTGTAGATGCCGTCGAAGTTTCGCTTCTTTCGAAGAACGGTGAGCTAAGACTTTTAAACACAACACGCGCTGCGGTCTGATTCCACCACTTACTTCAACGGAAGTGAGTCTAAGTTTCAAGTAGACGATTGTTATAGCCTATGCAGGAGTGAGAATCTGTCTAGTCTAATTCACACAGATGGGAAAATGGTTTCTGTTGGCCACGACAATTTAAATGCAACACAGCAAACATAATAGGCCTAAATAATAATTGCCTGTTCCAATTAGCCTACACAACAGTGGCGTATTCTCCATGCATGCAAGGCATGCACTGCATGCAAGGCATGCACTGCATGCCTTACAATTCTGATGAAATCAGAGATCTTTCAGAAGCAACGAATTTATACGTAGAAATTGAAAATGTTAATAGCAAAACCACCTCGCCCTCTTAATTTCAATATTCGAAACAACTGTTCGTTTTCAAAATATGGAAACTTTGCTGACCCTGGCAACTCTGCATGCTCAGACGAGCTCAGCATGCGTTTATAATACAATTTGCCTATTCGCCGCTCTTTTACAACAGCGTGGCGCAAATGGAGCCAAGGCATGCAGATTTGAAATTGCATGCAAACCAAAAATCACGATCTCGAGACAGGGTTGCCAGATTGGTCTTTTTAAGGCTAAATCTCGGAAATTCAGAGTTTTTAAAAAGTGTTTGGCCCGACTATTTTTGTTTGAACGCTTGGTCTTTTTAGTTTTCCGATTGGCATTTGTTTGGCCTTTTTTCTTTTGGTCCTCATAGTTTAAGTCCTTGCGGTTTTCTACTGTTGATAGTATGATATAAACTTACTTGAGACCTAAGCACAGTAGTTTAAAAGATCATCAAGGAAACGGGTCGGGTGTATGCTGAAGGCTGTCCCTGGCTGAAGGCCATACACCGCTGCATAACGCTTCAAGTCTGCTTAAAAGCTGCTTTAACATTTCCAATCTTAACATTACGCACAGGAACTCTGGCACGAGCATCATCTTTCCCAACCGAATCCAGAGAATCACGTGACGTCACATAAAAATCATGCAGAAGAAAATAGTGTTTCCTATCGTTGTTAGGCCCACACTTACGACAGTTATTTGCATGAACGCAATCCCTAACCATATGCTGGCGCAAACAATTCAAGCATTTGCCAGCTTTCACAATGACATCTCTCCGATCTTTAGGTGTCAAGCGCAAAAATTCTTTACAATTGGACAAAAAAATGATATTCAAATTGACCACGTGACGAACAACAAATGCATGCCGGCATGTCTCTACGTCTGGCCACACCACCGCGCGGTGCGCCAACAGCAGTCGAGTACTGCGAACTCCCTGACATCACATCATCATGGGGTTTTACCGACGTCTGCCTAACCGGACATGAAGGCAATTTTCCTTTGCCAAACTTTTTAAAATGCTGCGACTCACCAGAATCGCCCATTAGCATAATGCTAAAATCAGTCGACTTACGCGTTTCCTCTCGTACAACAAAATCGAACAAACTCTGAAAAGTGGGCTCATTAGTGCCACCATACTGATCACCTAAAAAGTCAAGATAACGCTGCTTAGCGTCAAACGGGAGTCGCTTAGCCAAATCCAAAACAAAACGTCCTTCCAATTTGTCACGCTGACCATATAGTCTGGTCAGTTATGCACGTTTTAGGGCTGTTTTGTGCAAATTTGGGTAGACATTTTCCATATGCATTTTTAAGTTCCTTAGACACTGTAGACTCAAAATCCGTCTGGAGCCCGAAAATTTCGGGGGTGGAAAGTCCCCAAAATGCCGCTCCCGTTTGGGGGTAGTGATGGCTAGAGCGCATGTAGAAAATTTTTTTTATTTTTTTAACATGGCATATGAGTACTTGTTTGGGGGTAATTTGGCCTGAAAAATCGTTTGGAAGCATCAGTTTTAACCCAAAACAATCATTGAACTAGATAATGGACATCAGTTGTCCAAAACACTAAAACTGTATGGATAAAATGATCGTTTTTGTGTAGGCTACGTGCCAATACGTGAAAGCGGGAGTCAAGTTTACAGTAATCTGGGCAGTGAAAGGGGTGCGAATTTAGTTTTGAATTGCAATTGCACCAAACAGATTAACTTTTGAGTTTTAAGAGTAGAATTGTTAAGCAGTCAGTCAGTCTTAGGGAAACATTGAGATTGGTCAGTCACAAAGAGAAATCCAACTATACTATTCCCTACAGGGAATATAAAAATTTGATTCCTCTTTTATTCAGTCTATTCCCAGCAGGGAATAGAAAAGTTTGACTTCTCTTTATTCAGTCAATAGACACACATTGTAACAATTTTAATCTTTTTGAGTTTCAGTACGGTACGGTACATCTTTGTTTGTCTCCTATGACCGAATATTGGTACAAACCAGGCAGTGTTAGAATTGTGCAATAGGCTATCAAAACCGATTAGTGTTTGAATAAACAAGCTATCAGTTTTGTGGTTCTGACTTGCTTCAAGTGTAGCCTAGGTGAATTGTACTACAGTTGTCAACGTTGTTTCACCATTTCAAGCTGTCATTGGTAAGTAAAAATTGGTAGATATTTTGCATGTTTCTAAATAGGTAGTGGATTTATCATACCCGTTTACTACTTTATTGTAGTCACGTCACAGTTCTGGTACATAAAAAGGCAGATCTCAGGTTTTCATTAGTCCTGCTCTTTTGCTCTAACCTTAGTCATAATCCAAAACCCCAACCTAAAGTTTATATTATATCATTGCCCTAACACCCCACCAAACCCCAACTTCATCTATCACCCATGAACTCCACAAAAACCAAGGTTTAAATCATTTTGCTCATGTGAGACCATCCACTGCTAAGTTGCTGGTTGGAAACTATAAAAAATGACTGAAGTTCTGCATCAACTACATTACAGATTCCACTCTACCTAATAAATTACTTCTGCACTGCATGGAATGCAGCACACTTCTGACAGTTTATGAAAGGCAGTATGAGTACCACACCACTTGTGGACGAGAAACAACTAACATGTGTTATCTGTCAGGTAACATATAACATTGTAGGCTACGGTACTGTATTTCTCTCTACTTCTTGTGAATTACCTGGTCATAACTTCATAAGTTTATTTACAAACTCTCACAGAGTAACAGCTGTTCATCTTGTATTGTTTAGGAGCGTTTTCTTGGGAATTCCAGAAAAATAACCTTTTCAAAAGCAACCAGCTTGACATTTGTTGAACAATTGTACAAATTTTATAATCATGAACTGCTACAAAATGATACAGACAAGAGGTATGAGATTGAACAACGACTCCTTGCTATTGGTAAAGAAAATCTTGTCCTTGAACTTCAACAAGAGTACAAAGCACATAAAACCTGTTATGATCGGTACAATAAAAGCAAACTGGAACGTGCTTTGAAGACAAAGCGCACAAAAACAATTCGTTCAGCTGCAGCTCCACTGTCAACCAGAGCACAAACATCCAAATCCTTGTCATTTGGCGCTGAAGTATGTCTTTTTTGTGAAAAATCTGGGCACAATAATCCAAAGAAACCTCAACTGAACAATCCTTTGCATGCTGCAGCCTCAAAAGAAGCGTCCAGTAACTATGTTGAGGACTTTACTAACAAAATGAGGGTAATGGCAGCAAAGCTGGAAGACAGCCGAATTCTTACACTTCTGGGCACTGATGTTAGGTCTGCCGAGCTGTACTGCCATCTTCCTTGCTACAATTTGTTTGTTAAAAGGTACGTAGCAAATTTTAAAACTTGATTGCATATTATGGGTCAGGCAAATTTGATATTATAATAATATTTCTTTAGGTACAACAAAGACATTTCCACCAAGTCCTGCAAAGATGACAGAGAAAGTAGCAAGGTTCTAGCAGAATTTGTCTCCTTTGCTGCAGTGAAACAGTTTGTAAATTCCACCGAGGAACGTAGCTTTCCATTGTCTACTTTGGAGAACATTTTTCTGTTAAAGATGAAGGAACTTGGGTATGTGTACCAACGCCACAGTACGCGGTTTTCCAAAAAGTTAAATGCTGCCAACATTGGAGTGAAGGTAGTTCAAAAAGACCAAGCTTGTGGATATGTTGCTGTAAAGAGGAAAGAGCTTAAATCACTGCTGGGTGATAGTGATTGAGTTGCCCTGTTGAAACAAGTTTTTGAGCCCATTCGTCAGGAGATCGTTGAAACGATTGACTCCGGATATCCTGCTGCCTCTGAATTAGTCACAACCCCTGATGATCTAAAAAGTTCGACAAAACTTAAAATCCTGATTACACTAATTTGTCAGAAGCAGCCAGAATATGACAAAATTTGTTTGCCTTATCAAACTATTTGTGGGTTGATTGTAAAGAACACCAAAACTTTCACTCGTCCCTGCCGCACCCCTGCAACTCAGTCACAGCTGTCTCATGGACGCACAAAGGACAAGGCTGGTTTTATCAACTGCCACCTTACGATCAAGCTGTACTCTATCATTAGGTCTAAAAACTTGATGCAAGCCTTGTTCCATCATGGGATAACCCTATCTTACTATAGCACTCTTCGCTTCATTGAAGAACTCTCAGTTACAGTAAAAGATCTTTACTGCAGATCAGGTGGAAGAGTATTGCCAACTGCCCTTCGACATGGTGTATTCACTGTGGTAGTTGATGACAACATCGACCAAAACAGCTCCAGTTCTGCTGCAACTCATCACCTGCATGGAACATCCGTTTCAATCATGCAGTTTCAATGGCATAATGATCAAGGTGAACAGCGGGTCAGAAGAAAGTATGCAGACATGGCCACAGACGAGTTACACCAACTGAAGTCAAATAACACATGTTTGCTTGATACATTCCTTAATGTATCACTTGCAAATCTGCCTAAACATGCACAACGCCCCCAATACACTATGCATGACTTTGAAGAATCATTTAAAAAGAATATTCAACTGGTACTCCAACAACAAAACAGTGAAAAAGATGACTGGATGCTGTCAGCAATTAATGCAATGCAAAGGGAAGAAGGAGATGACAGTACCGATACTTCTCCTTCATGGGTTGCATACCATACAACTAAAGCAAGAGATCAAACTGCAAACATCACAACAATCAATAGCATTCTTCCAATAATTGACCATGTGAGTCATAGCTGGGATTTGCAACTGCACATTATGAGCATTGCCAAAGATTATACGTCATTTCTGAATCCAAGCCAGGTCACTGTTGGTTGTTCAGATCAACCGCTGTACGCAATGAAGAAACAGATACAGTGGTTATGTCCAAACCAGTTCAAAGACGATTACTTCTGTTTCCTGGGTGGATTGCATATTGAACATACTGCTCTACTTTGTGTTGGACAGCTGCTGAAAGGCACTGGTCTTGATACGATTATCAACTCGACTGCTTTGCATACTGTGGGATTGGCCAATGCCGTATGTGATGTGAATCACATTAAAAAAGCAAGATACACTTTGCAAGTGACAGCAGTATGCTTGAAAAAACTTTTAAAGGATGCTTACAAACTATCAGAACATGAAGACGGACAACAATCATTCCAAGATTGGCTGTCTAAAAGTAATGAAAATACGATGTTCAAGTATTGGTTCAACATTCTGCAAATCATAAAAACAGTTCTACTATACGTGAGATCCTTGCGCGAGGCCAACCTTCCACTTTTCATAGGCACAATGGAAGAATTAATACCTCTATTTTTTGCATTGGATCACATCAATTATGCTCGGTGGTCGTCAGTTTTCATACAAGACTTAAAGGAAATCCAAGTGTCACACAGTCCATTGTTTGAACACTTTATGGCTGGTCACTTCGTTGTAAATTCTGTGGGACAGCAATTCTCCAAAGTAGCGTTTGACCAGCGCCACGAGCAAAACAACAAACAAGTAAAAGCATCCCAAGGAGGATATATCAATCTGGTCAACAAGGAAGATCTAGACTTTCTACGCAAGATCGAGATATCTCTTCCAGAGATGCTTCACTACCTGGAGAAAGTCGATGGTAAGAATATGGCCAAGCAACACAAAGAATGTTCAGCGGCATTTATCGAGCAGTTTGTGCAGAACTGTAAAAAGCTATACAGAAAGCTCCACATCAACCCATTCAGCAGTCAACAACAGTTTACAAAGCTGAACTCGTCGGCCATTTTTTCAGCAGAGGTTACTGTTGATTGTAAGAAAATCTTCGACTTGGGAAAGGCACAGTACAACAACTTCAAGAAGACCCGTTTTGTTGAAGGGATAGATGATGCAATAAAAACACCAATCAGAAAAAACGCTTTGAAGTTGCCAAGCACTGCTGGGAAAATTCAAATAGAATGCTCTGATATTTCACCTCTGATATTTGGTATTGTGGTTGACGTTGTAACTGAAGGAGTGAGGGAGGGCTTATTGAGTGAAATTTGTATGCAGACGACCTGGTCTTGACAAGTAATAGTATGGAGGGAATGGAGAGAAAGTTTGAGAAATGGAAAGAAGCATTTGAAACCAAGGGTATGAAGGTGAATCTTGAATAAACAAAAGTGATGGTGAGTGGAGCAGAAGGAACAGTTGTTGAGAGCAAAGTAGATCCCTGTGGAATATGTGGCAAGAGAGTGATGAGAAATTCAATGCAATGCAAGGAATGTGGAAAGTGGGTACATGCAAGATGTGCTAATGTCAAGAGAGCCGCAACAAGATTGGCGAAGTGTTTTGTTTGTGGGAAATGCAGTAAAGGAAGGAATGAAGTGGAAGGCCATGATGATGAGTTCTGCCATGGCATCGAAACAGTGACAGACTTCTGTTATCTGGGTGATCGGATAAATGGAAGTGGTGGATGTGAAGCAGCGGTGACAACAAGGGCAAGATTGGGCTGGGCAAAGTTCAGGGAATGTGGGGAAATGTTGTGTAATGAAATTGCGCTCTTCTGATTTGCGTGTGTGACGTCATTATTATTTTGTTTCGGACGCAGGCATTCTTTCTTTATTGGTACACGCGGTGTTTTGTGTTTTCAACTCGTTGCAGTCTTGAGTTTGTTAGCCGGTGTTAGGTTCCTATGTTTACAGAGTAATGATGTTCTTTTCTGTTTACGTATGTATTTATGTTCTGTATTTAGATACCATACTTTTAAGTTAATTAAAACTTCAGTAAGTGAAATGTCTGGTTATTGTAACAGAACAATTTAATTAACTTATTTGAAAATGGAAAGCAAGTTTTATAAAACTAACGTCTTCAAGGCTGATCCAAGTTCTGCGCAATCCAAGAAAACTTGGCTACATTGGTACAAACAATTCACGGGATTCTTAGAAGGTACACCGGATGCGACTGATGTGGACAAGCTAAGATGCCTGATTGCGCATGTAGATGCCGACGTTTATGACTATATTAGTGAGTGCGACACGTTCGACAATGCAATCGCTACACTACGTGCTCTTTATGAGAAACCTATCAACAGTAGTTTCTCACGTTACCAATTGAAAACTTGCAAACAAGAAATACGTCAATCGCTAGATGACTATCTACAAAAGCTAAAAACGTTAGCCAAAGATTGTGATTATAGGCAGGTGACGGCAATAGAATATCGAAACGAAGCTATATGCGAAACGTTCATTTCTGGTATTGTCTCTCACGAGATTCGACAGCGTCTTTTGGAAAACAGCACGCCAGAGACCACAACGCTAGAAGCTATTTTCAAGCAAGCTCGTTCCCTAGAAATTGCTCATCGAAACTCCGAACAATATGACAGGCCGCTTGTGTCAAAGCCGATTTCTGAGTATCATGATGAACCTAGTACTGCTGCTATTCCAAACCAACTTGCGGGTAGTTCCAATCAATCCAGCTTCAAATCAAAATGTGGATATTGTGGAAGTTTTCCAAAACATGCTCGGTCGCTGTGCCCTGCCAGAAAAGTCAAGTGCTACAAATGCAACGCTTACGGACACTACGCGGTGGTTTGTCGCACGAGTTGGAAGAAGTCTTCTGCAATGGAATCGCTCGCGGTGGTATCATCGTCGAAACCAACAGGAGACCCCCCGACAAAGGTAAATGTTAGAATTAGCATCAATGGCATTTGGGCTAATGCATTAATTGACACCGGATCCAGTTTAAGCCATGTGGATAAAGAGTTTGTTCGAAGGCATAACCTTGTAGTTCACCCTCAATCATGTAAAATTGGAATGGCGATAAAAGGAAAAGCGTCAAGTAGTCAAGGTTATTGTCAAGTAAACATTGAACTCGAGCAACGCAAATATGTTGATGTCAATCTGGTGATTTTAAAACACTTAATGACTGACGTAATTTTGGGCCAAGACTTCTTAAAACAACATGAGTCAGTAAAATTTGATTTTGGTGGAAAGGAACCATTACTTCAGCTTGGCGCTCAGATAGGAAAAATTAAGACACCTCTCATGCCAAAACTTTTTGAACATTTGACTGCAGATTGCAAACCTATTGCCACAAAATCAAGAAAACAATCTATTACTAATGAAAAATTTATTGGAAATGCCATTCGAACGCAACTAGCTAATAGAATAATTCGTCCAAGTACCTCCCCATGGAGAGCCCAAGTTCTTGTTGTGTCTGGGGAAAATGAAGAAATTCACCGAAAAAGAATGTGTGTAGATTATAGCCACACAATTAACAAATTCACTGATTTAGACGCTTACCCATTACCCAATATGCAAGATCAAGTAAATAAAATTGCACAATACACGTTCTTCAGCACACTCGATCTCAAAAGTGCTTATCATCAAATTGAAATCCCCGAAGCTGATCGCTTGTACACTGCTTTTGAAGCAAATGGTCTACTGTGCGAGTACAATGTCATTCCATTCGGCTTAACTAACGCGGTGCCATGGTTTCAAAGAATTATAGATGACATTATTGATCGACATTCTTGTAAAAGTACTTTTGCTTACTTAGACAATGTAACAGTGTGTGGCAAAACAAAACAGGAGCACGATGAAAATCTGCGTCATTTCCTGGATGTTGCTAAAGACTGCAACCTTACTTTTAATGAAAAGAAGTGCAAGTACTCATGCGAAACAATTGATCTTCTAGGGTATAGAGTTCAAAATGGAACTATAATCCCAGATCCAGAAAGAGTAAGGCCCCTCCTTCAAATGCCTGTGCCCCGGAGTACAAAGGCTCTACGACGAATTGTCGGGTTATTTGCATACTATGCACGTTGGATACCGAAGTATTCGGATAAAATAAAGCCTCTAACGGAAACAGCATCATTTCCATTGAATCAAGATGCTGAAAACGCGTTAAAAACTTAAAACAACTGTTGGCGGACGCGACGTTGCAAGCTATTGATAAAAATTTGCCTTTTTGTGTTGAAACCGATGCGTCGGACGTAGCACTGTCAGCAATACTTCAACAAAACGGTAAACCAGTTGCATTTTTCTCTCGCACCTTGAATCGCAATGAGAAGCATCATGCAAGTGTTGAGAAAGAGGCCACGGCAATAGTGGAAGCTGTTCGAAAATGGTCTCATTTTCTCCACGGCCGTCGTTTTAGCCTCGTCACCGATCAAAATTCGGTAAAGTTTATGTTTGACAACAAAAATCATGGCAAAATTAAAAACGACAAAATTCTCCGATGGAAAGCTGAACTTTCACAATTTTCTTACGACATTATCTATAGGCCTGGGACTTTGAACGTAGCACCAGATGCTATTTCAAGAGCATATTGTGCCAGCACAGCAGACACTACACTGAACGAAATTCACGACAAATTATGTCACCCAGGGGTGACAAGAATGTTTCATTTTTTTCGTATGAAAAATTTACCGTATTCAGTTGAAGACGTTCGACGTTTGACTGCTAATTGTGAAGTATGCTGTGAAGTAAAGCCACGATTTTATAAGCCACCGAATGCTACTTTAATCAAATCTACCCAACCGTTTGAGAGACAGAACATAGATTTTAAAGGCCCGATACCATCAGTTTCTAAAAATCGTTATTTTCTTACTATCGTGGATGAGTATTCTCGCTTTCCGTTTGTATTTCCTTGTGCTGATACCAGTGGCGATACTGTGATTTCATGTTTGCATAATTTGTTTTCAGTATACGATACGCCTAGCATTATCCATTCTGATAACGCCAAAGCGTTTAAATTTTCTAAGAGGTTAAAAGAGTACTTGAGAAATTTGTCTGTTGTGACTAGTTTCACTTCTGTATATAACCCCCCAAGGGAATGCTCAATGTGAACGTTACAATGGTATTGTGTGGACTGCCATAAAACTGTGTTTAAGATCGAAAAATTTACGTACTGCCCACTGGGAAACTGTGTTACCCAAGGCTTTGCATTCAATCAGATCATTGCTTAATACAGCCACAAACGAAACCCCTCACGATCGCTTGTTTAAGTTTTCACGACGATCATCATTTGGCACTTCTGTCCCGACTTGGCTCGAAGATGGCCCTGTGTATGTTAGACGGCATGTGAGAAACAGTAAATATGAACCTCTTGTTGACAGTGCCGAGATTCTCGAAAGGAATCCGAATTATGCCCGTGTACGTTTCGAAAATGTTCATGAAGCCACTGTATCTGCCAGAGATCTTGCCCCCACAGGAGATTCGTCTTCATCTCCGTCACAAGAGGGCGTGCTTGAACCTGAAAGCATGGAAGTTAGCCCAGCAGATAATAGGCCTACCGACTTACCGCTCGCCGAAGTTGACGACTCGCCCAAAAAGGTTGTGAAAGCACAAACTGAAGTGGGTTGGCGATCATCAAGAGAACGTAAACCTCCTGATAGGCTATCTTACTAAATGTGTTCTCTTTAAGCTACCATGTTATTATATTTGCTATGTATTCGCTATTAATATTCTCACTATTTTGGTGGAGGAGATTGTAATGAAATTGCGCTCTTCTGATTTGCGTGTGTGACATCATTATTATTTTGTTTCGGACGCAGGCATTCTTTCTTTATTGGTACACGCGGTGTTTTGTGTTTTCAACTCGTTGCAGTCTTTAGTTTGTTAGCTGGTGTTAGGTTCCTATGTTTACAGAGTAATGGTGTTCTTTTCTGTTTACGTATGTATTTATGTTCTGTATTTAAATACCATACTTTTAAGTTAATTAAAACTTCAGTAAGTGAAATGTCTGGTTATTGTAACAGAACATGTTGCATGGCAGAAAATTTTCACTAAGGATGAAAGGAAAAGTATATCGGAGCTGTGTGCGGCCTGCAATGCTATATGGTAGCGAGACATGGGTATTGAGAGAGAGTGAACTGGCAATCCTGAGAAGAACGGAAAGGTCAATGGTGAGAGCAATGTGTGGGGTGAAAACGAAAAGGGAAAAAAGGACTGAAGAATTGTTGGATATGCTAGAGATGCGAGAGACCATAGACCAACTGGCAAGGGCAAATGGAGTAAGATGGTATAGACATGTGATAAGGAGGGAGGAAGGAAGTTTTCTTAGAAAGGCACTAGATCTAAAGGTGGATGGGAAGAGGAAACGCGGTCGTCCAAGAAGAACGTGGAAACAACAAGTGAAGAATGAGTTTAAAAAAGTCGAACTGAAGAAGGAAGATGCAAGGGACAGGGTGAAATGGAGAAAAGGGATTAAGACAATTGCTGCGCGGAAACAATCGGCCACCCCCACTGAAACAGGTTTAAACAGGTTTAAACATGTTTGACACAAGTCTTACGAACGATGGTGCAATTTTGGCACATGTTTTAGGAATTTCCATGACGTAATATTCAGTAGACTTGAACGGTTTTTATATGACGTTTGATTGGGTGAACAATTGTCTGGAACACTGACACCTTGATGATCTGCCTCGCAGCATCAGCATCACAGCGGAGTCCTGGTGCGCAGTTAGTCTTTTTTAGTCTGGAAACAGACGTTCTTGTCCTTGCTGTTGCAAACTACGACCAACTCTGCAAACACTCGTCTATTTCCATGCTATCAGATGCACTGGTGATCGCACCAATATGGAGAGACGAAAGCATTACCCGTATTCCATACTTTCAGTGGAGCTGATAACGTTAGCAGATTTTCAGGATTGGACAAAATCAAGTGGTTCCAACAGTTCTTGAAGGCAGGTATGGAAACAATCAGTGCACTAATACAGTTACGTGAGGACAGCACACTATCTCAGAATGTGAAAGAAATGCTGGCCAACTTTGTCTGCAACGACGTACTGCCCGAAGGGTGTCCACATAAACAACATTCCAGAACTGAGATGGCACCTGTTTTGCAAGAACTTGGCGGAGAATCAAAACTTGCCTCCAACAATTGGTGCATTAGAGGAGCACGTTGAACGCGCGCGAGTTCAGAGTCGTGTCTGGTGCCAAGCCACTGTCATGTGGCAACAGCTCCTTAATCCACTTCGGCATGGCTACCATCAGCATGAAAGTGGGATTTCACCTACTGTATCACCACAAAGATTCTACCTGCACCACAAGCTATCATTTAACTAGTACGATGCCAATGCAAAACCAACAGCTCAACCCAGGGATGTTCGTGTCAATGGAACAACTTGACCTACACCGACTTGTTGTGTGGGGCAGACTGTGAAAAATGACGTTGACTGTAATGCTGGAAATAAGACTCAGGACAGCTGTTGGAAAATTGAATTGTTTTTTGTTTGTCCAAAATATGATAGTGGCCTGCAGGCTTGCTTCTAATGAATTCCTTAGTCAACATAACTTAGCACTAGCATGTTGAATGAAGTTTATATCTCAACTAGTAAGTAGTAATGTAACGAAATATAATTTCGGCGGCCATTTTGAAAACCAATATGGCGGATAATTGCAAAGTGGTTAACGCTTGGTATCTAGGTATGCTTCTAATGGATTTCTTGACCCTTAAAACATAGAATTAGCATGTTTGATAAAGTTTCTAAGTTTATTAGGAGCCGAGATAGGCTATATCAAAATATATATTTGGCGGCGGCCATTTTGAAAATTCAAACTGGCGACCATGGGGACATCTCTGCAAATGTAATCAACGCTTTTCGGATTCCTCATGGTCTAAGCTTTCCGAAAATGTATAGGTTTGCTAATCTCCAAAAATTTTGAACGAAACTCTTTTTTTTGACATAGTGAACCTGACTATCACCGCCATTAATTACGATTCAAAGCCTGACAAGGTAAAGACCTCGCTGTTGTTGTACTCGCTGGGCGAGGATGCCACAGAAATTTATAACTCGTTTCGCTTTGATGACGGTGAAGAACAAAAATATGAAATTGTTGTCGCTGCATTTCAAAAATATTGCTGTCCAAGAAAAAATATTACAATCGAACGCTACAAGTTTCATTCGTATGAACAACAGCAAGGGCAAACAATAGACCAGTTTGTCACAGAACTCAAGCTGCGTGCAAAGAGTTCTGATTTCGGCAAAATCACTGATTCTTTAATATGTGATAGACTGGTCTGCGGCTGTTCAAACCAGCAACTTAGAGAGCAACTACTGCAAGTAGAAAACCTCAGTCTGGAAAAAGCTCTCGAAGTTGCCAGGGCAAGAGAAGCTGCTAAACGTTACGGGCAAGTTATTGCCAACAAAGCGGAATGCAGTAATGCTGTAGCTGAAGTGAAGACAACCAACCAAAGATATGCTCTTAACAAAGAAAAATTCGTAATAAACTGTAGATATTGCGGGCGGCAACATGAACGTCGAAACTGCCCGGCATATGGAAAGTTGTGTTACAACTGCAACCAAAAAAATCATTTTTCGAAGTTTTGCTCCTACCGCCGAAGGGAACAACGCAAACAAGTGAACAAAGTGTCAAACGAAAGCGTGATTGATTCACACCTCCGCGTTGATTCTGTAAGCACTTCTGCACGTGATTGGACTGTACCATTAACTATCAACGATACGCAGCTTCATTTTAAAGTGGATACTGGTGCTCAAGTGAATCTAATTACCTTAGAGGATTTCAATAAAATTAAGCACCCTCCTCCAATTACCAAGACTGACATAATGCTATCTAGCTATGGACAACATAAAATTCCAGTGTTGGGAAAGTGCAACCTATCAATTGCTTATAATAAGCTTGCTTTAAATATAGAATTTGTAATTGTGACAGTTTCCAACTCCTCTTCTCTGATTGGATTGAAGTGCTGTGAGGATTTAAAGCTTATTCGTAAAGTTGCTTCGGTAAACTCCTGCGACTATACTCAGTTGATAGCGGAGTATGATGACGTTTTTCATGGTTTGGGTTGCGTTGCAGGTTTACATTCCATAAAAATTGACTCGACAGTCCCTCCAGTTGTCCATGCAAGCAGAAAGGTACCGTTTGCCGTAAGACAGGGGTCGGCAACCTTTCTTCAGTCGCGGGCCAAAACAAAACTGCGCAGATGTCAACGGGCCGTACAAGTTTTCCATTTGCACTTCCGTTTTCTTTACTTTTCATAATATTGTTAAAATTGGCGTTCTTATCAGAGTATCTCCATATTTAGCTACTATAGGCTTATATAGATTAATATAAAGAAAATTAGTAACAGTTGGTAACGAAAAACACCAAGTACTTTATTTATTGACAGCACAACATTAATGTGATATTTGATGTTGTTTCCTGCTAGAAAGTTTCTGAAGGTCAGGTGATAGGTTGGATGAGGCAAGAATCATAACATCTTGCAAGTGGTCATCAGTAAGTTGTGTTCTCAACTTGCCGTTAAATATACGGTTAATTGACTATTACTAACGCAACTCATGTAGCCTGCAACTAGCATGCAGTAAATAGGCTAATATAACCGGACTTCAAGGTGAAACTGCCAAGTACCTTGATGCTACCTTCTGCAAGCTTAAGCTAAATTTTGCCCCAAACCTAGTTTACTATAACAAAGCGACCCGTGATCGATAGGTCGCGGGTACAAAGGCGCTTTGTGATAATTTCCTATGCTTGGTGGATTCTAACAAGCAGCAAATTCTTCAAAGACAAGAATCACTTGTTGAAAAAAACGGAAAAATGGAACTGGGAGTAAATTATAACTCTAAAAAATAAAGTAATTTTAAAAGTCTGGACCGGCTGTCACTAAAAAGGCCAATTCCTGCTTCCTAAGCTACACATATTTCTAAATTATCAACCTTCAAACAAACTAATTCTTAAAACTTCAAATCTATCAAACTATCTGTCAGGCCTGCAACGTCGCTCTCTCTAAAATGCAGTTCGCAGAGAAAGAATATCAAGGAAATTCAAAATGGCGACAATGCCCTAACTAAGCATTGTTGCGGCATAAGTACACAGGCTACGTGATTACAAGTGAGCGTTACGGATAAATATGGAAAAGTAAAAATTGCGAAAGTTTTACATAACATTTAGTAATCTTAATTCTGTTATGTAAAACCAAATGGCAGCATAAAATAATGGGATGTTCGTTTTGGCCCGCCAACTACAATTTGCAAAAATGCTGCGGGCCGGATAATTTTGCTTGGCGGGCCGGATCCGGCCCGCGGGCCGTAGGTTGCCGACCCCTGCCGTAAGAGATAAACTCAAAGCAGAATTGGATCGTCTTGAAGAACTCAACGTTGTTGAAAAGTTAATGAACCGTCCGATTGGGTAAATTCTTTGGTGATTGTAAATAAAAAGAATGGCAGCCTTCGTCTTTGTCTTGACCCTCGAGATTTAAATAAAGCGGTTATGCGAGAACATTATAATCTTCCCACTAGAGATGAGCTGCTTTCACAGCTTGGCAACGCAAAATATTTTTCAAAACTCGATGCCCTCTCTGGTTTTTGGCAGATCATGTTGGACGATGCTAGTGCTAAACTATGCACATTCAACACTCCGTTTGGCAGATACAAGTTTCTTCGTCTCCCTTTTGGTATCTCATCGGCACCAGAAGTATTTCATAAAGTAGTGCACTTGCTGTATGAACATATCAGTGGAGTAGAAACGTTTATGGATGATATAATTGTTTGGGGATCTACAAAACAAGAGCATGATGCTCGGCTGAGACAAGTAATGCAAGCTACACGCGAGGCTAACTTGAAACTCAACAAAGAAAAGTGTGTGTTTGGAGTGACAGAGATTACGTTCATGGGAGATTTTCTCTGCAAGGAAGGACTGAAGCCAGATCCAGAAAAGGTTAAAGCCATCAAAGAAATGGTGAAGCCAACCAATAAGAAAGAAGTAGCCTACAACGATTTTTAGGTATGATAAATTTCTTGGGAAGATTTATTCCGTCATTGTCAGAGAAATCAGCTCAGCTGAGAAGTCTCACCCATGTTAAAAGTGAGTGGAGCTGGACGTCTCAACATGAAGAAGAGTGGGCCGATCTGAAACGATTGGTATGTTGTGATGGTGTTTTAAAGTTTTTTAATCCCTTATTACCAATAAAAGTTTCAGCTGATGCATCCAAAGAAGGTCTAGGGGCTTGTCTCTTACAAAAACATAACGAAGAATGGCACCCGGTAGCATATGCGGCTCGAGTTATGCAGCCCGCAGAAACAAGATATGCTCAAATCGAAAAGAAGCTTTTGGCAACATCTTACGCTTGTGAACATTTTCACCAGTACATATATGGACAAAAAATTCTTGTAGAGACAGATCATAAGCCTTTAATTTCTCTGTTTGCTAAACCGTTAAACAACTGCCCTTTACGTGTACAAAGATTGATGATCAAGCTGCAGATGTACGACATAGACATAACGCATACACCAGGAAAGCACATGTACGTAGCAGACACCCTGTCGCGCAGTGTATACATTTCAGAGCCATCGTTATCCATCATGGAGGTGCAGGAGCATGTTGAAATGACTATTGCCAACTTACCGGTAACAGAACGCTTTCTTGTTCAGCTTAGTGACGAAACACTCAAAGATAAACACCTCTCTATTGTGATGAACTATGTGCTCAACGGATGGCCTGCATCCAAACCGCTGTGCGACGATGAGGCCAAAGTGTTTTGGAACTGTAGAAATGAACTAAGCGTCCATAAAAACGTTTTACTAAAGGGAACAAAACTTGTTATACCTAAAAGCTTGCAAAAAGCAATGTTAAAAAAAATTCACGAAGGCCATTTAGGACAAGAAAAGTGTAAATGTAGAGCACGTGAAGTGATGTTTTGGCCTATAATTACTTGCGACATTGAAAATGTTGTATCAAGTTGTTCAACGTGTGCGTTATATAATCCTAAACATCAATGCGAACCTTTGCAATCTCATGAATCTTCAAAACTGCCGTTTGAAAAGGTGGGCATTGACTTGTGTAGTATTAATGGCAACAATTATCTTGTGCTGTGTGACTACTATTCGGGATATCCCGAAGTGTGCAAGTTACAAAATACTTCATCGCAATGTGTGATTTCTCATTTAAAAGAAATATTTTCTCGCCATGGTGTTCCTACATGTGTTTTTTCCGACAATGGCCCACAATTTTCCAGTTATCTCTTTCAAGCGTTTGCTCAGATGTGGAATTTTCATCACGAAGCCTCTAGCCCGTATTACGCCAGATCGAACGGCATAGCCGAGCGAACAGTTCAAACTGTTAAAAATTTATTGAAAAAGTGTCTGTTGTCTGGTCAAAGATGTAATGTTAGCACTGCTCATCTATCGATCTACGCCATTAAAATGTGGCTCATCTCCTTCGCAGTTGCTTATGGCTCGGCGCTTGCGTAGTAACTTGCCCATGTCTGATGCATTGCTTCAATTTAGTGTTGTAAATCGTCCTTTTGCATTGGAAAAGCAGAAGCAAAAATTGTATTATGATCAACACACAAAGTCTCTACCCAATCTACAAAAAGATGATCGAGTTCGAGTATTCGATTTTAACGATCGTACCTGGTCTCAAAAAGGTGTTGTTTTAAAAATGGTTGCCCCAAGATCCTATGAAGTTAAATTGAACAACGACGTAATTTTCAGGAGAAATCGTTGTCATATCCGAAAAGACTACAATTATGATGATGATTTACCCAATGTGTTACCTTTATCGGCGCCTTTTATTTCGTCTGATCAACCCAGTAACGTGGTTTTACCTCGACGTTCAAATCGAAGTGTAAAAGCTCCGAACAGATTAATTGAAACAACGTAAACTTGGGTGAAGCCCAAAGTTTATTAATACCTGCTCAACTGCAGGGCAAGATAGTAGTGGAGCCAACAATCCAGTAGGCTACATTTCTAATAAGTTATATTTTTTTCTTCTAACGTCAGCATTTCCCTGCTTCCTGCGTAAATCCGAGTCAAATCACAAACCTTTACTTCGTCAATTCTTAACTTTGGACTTCCTTCAAAGCGACACTGTCTTTGTTTACACCAAGCAACCAACTTACTTTCCATATCTCGATATTATGCTTAAAATTATTAACTTATTTTCGTATTATTAAGATTAATTAAGTTAAATTATTTGTACACGATTTTGAAGTTTTTTTAGTTTCTTTTTTATCAATAACCTCATAGAGGGGGAGAGGCAATCACCTTCACATGGCCCTCCTGCAAGTAACATCAAGTAAAGTACAAAAATGAAAACTAGATTGCGAACGTCAACTAAGTTTGTTTGTCACATCTCAACGGGGACCGATCTTAACTAAAAGAAAAAATTATAAAACTAAAATAGATGTCAGCCCTAACCCATACTTTCTTGACCTATTGTCAATAAAGCTAAGGGTTTGAAAATTTTTTAGGCACTGTTACTACAAATAGGGACCCACTATGGCTAACTAGAAATACGATCTGATTTGCTACATTTTGCAGACTTTTTCAATTTTTGTCAACTTTTGATAACTGTCTGAATGAGATTTAATAAAAATAATATTTCAACGTTATTTCACTGTTTTCCTCAGGTGACAAATTAGGTTTTACTTCATTTGGCTTCGAAAACCAAACACACTTTCAAAACTTTCCGTTTGCTAAGAGTTTGATTGAACGTTTTGTAATTTACTTTTCTCATTTCGTAGCCCACTGCTTCCCCAAGGCAACAAACTTTTTTATATCATTACGAGTCAGCAAAAAGAAGTTAGAAAATTTCAGTCAGATAGTAGCAGTGGCCCTAACCAAAAATGTGACAAATCAGGCCTCATCTCCAGGCACCCATGGGCCCATTAGTTAATTTCTGAGGGGGAGGTGATACTCATACGCCACTGATCTAATCTTAACGGAAACTAATATCTTGCACCTAACAAAGATCATCATTTGTAACATTGCTTCGATCAAAAATCCCTTTTCCCAGATTTTGGTTGAAAATGTCAACAAATGGTTCGGGATAAACGGAAACAACGATGATCAAAAATTGTTTAGGTTCAACTGTTTTTAATATTATCAGTAGGCTGCTCGGTGAGTAAAATAGCCAAAACAGTAAAGTCAAGTTGTTTTTGTTCTTATCGTTGGTAGTTTTTGCTCTCAACCGTGTTGTTTCGAAAAAAGTACTATCCACAAATACGTTCATGAAGCTTTTTATTTTTAGATATCTTAGACGGGTTCATGCTTTTGGTATATAAGAATTAAAAATGATTATACTTTCATTTAGATTGTGGAAAGGTTAACCAGTAGATCTAAGGCTCAACATAATTCAGACAATGCATAATTTTAGCAGAGTAGTTGACTTGTAAATTCATATTTTGTTTTTCAATAGATATAGGCTATATAGGTAGTTATGAGCCATTGCTTTTCGTTGCACTTAGGCTGCCACTTCGGGGTAGCTTAACTGTCAGCAAGCTAGATCGATACATTGTTTTAAAAAAGAGATTAAAACTTTAGTTTTACAAAGCTATGGCGAATCGTTGATTATATGTTATGTTCTACATATCAGTTTAACATGCAATTAAAAATGTCGAAAATCCGAGTAATCTCTACTTATTTCATGAAATTTTGTGTAGCTTAATATGAGTTCTCCTTTTGTTAATAAACTTTATCTTCAACATATTATGTTTGTGTGTTTCTTTTTGGTGTGTATTGTGAAGCGTAAAACACTGTATTTTTCTGTTACATTATTTTGTGTCTGAAATAACAAAATTATCGTTTCTGTAGGGTGGCAATTGACTAGTAGGGTACAATGGTCCCCAACCTTTTAAAGAAGCGGCCCCACAATTTGAAGAAAAATGAAATCAGCGTATAAATGCAGGATTTAACATAACACTAGAAAGGCTGGAGCCTAGGGCCTCAAGATTTAGGGGCCCCAAATTTAGAATGTAGGCCTACCACGTATATTTAAAAATGTTTAAACACGTTTGGAGAAACTTTCACCTGGTAACAACGTGAAATTTTCTGGCAACCAGCTCTAATAAAGTAAAGTAGGTATTCATAAACAGATTGTAATGCAAATTAAATTTCTGGTATGTTTCTTATGGAAAGAAAATATGACACAGGTTAAAGGTTACATGTTTAACGGTTTTACCTTGATAATGACTTGGCTGTTAATAGTTATTGAGAAAATTATCTGCTAATTTTTACGAACGTTAGTCAATTATTTTCTTTGACTAACACTTCCTATTTATTTTACAATAGCCTAATATTTCACAAAATATTTACAATTAAATTACAAACTTGGTTATCTTTAAACGGTTAATTTCACCACTTGCGTGCATGGGAGCAGTCAACTAGGCTATTGGACAATAGATATTGATATACTGTCAGCGTCAGTGGCATTTTTTGTGTGTCTATAAAATGACAACATTATCATTTCTATCCGGTGGCAAATGCTTAGTACATCGTATGGTCGTTTCGTTGACTCTCTATCAGAATAGAAACTTGTGCCACTTTTGCATTGTATATAAAACTTGCATATTTTGACCATGTAGGCTAGGGTACTGTTCCTGGAAAATAAACCATTGATTGATTGATTGAGTGTCAGGTCTTGCAATGATGCAAATAAACAGAACAGCAATCTCAAGCGAACAAGTAGCCTACACCTCAAAAGTGATATGAACAATGAACATTGGATAATTAGCCCATTTGGTTGGTTGGTTTTCAATCTTTATCCTCGGACTGACAAAACCTTGATAGGGGATTCCTGGTAGTTTTGCATATTTGTAGAGGCTCTTGAAGCAGGCCCGGTTACCGAGATTGGCAGAGTGAAGTTTTCCGATTGTTGAAGTCTTGTTCCCGGAAAATTATTCCATTCATTAGATGCCGCTGAATGGAGAGCAGTCCTGAAATGCGTTGCTCAAGCGCACACCCCGATGAGTCGAACCAGCGCTGTGTTTGAGCCGGGCGCGTATCCTCAGCTAACCGGGCAGATTTTTTGCGAAAGTTATTCATTGACAAACTGTAGCCTCTCATTGAATCAACCACTATTTATTCTTTCAGTTTTTTTGGTTTCATGTGACTTCAATAAAATTTTTACCCTCTGTTGCAGCATCGTTTGATGGAATTTTACTATACATTTGGGCTTAAAGTACTCTCAGAATGCGCTATTTTAAGACATTTTTTCAAAATTTTCTGGGAGATGTCTCCCAGACTCCCACGCTGCCGGCTCACTGACATGTGCAATAATAGCCTATTCATTTACCATTCCCCTCCCTCTAAAATTACGTAATGGCGGCGTCCCTGCTTGCGTGCATATGTCTCCATCACTAATAATTCACTATGGAATCAGTGGATGTTTGCAATACTCGTCTCTATGGTTGTTAGGGTGGAGGTTAGGGGCCTCAAATGGACAATAGCCTACGGCCTTTCTTGCTCTAAATTCGACACTGCATGCGACCCCCTTTTGTTTTTCGGTATAGAGAAAAATATATGAAGTAACGCTGAAGTGAAATGACATAAGTGAGCAGTGTTTTTTTTAAGGTGTTTTGGGGGACCGAAACGGTCCCCCAAATTTCTCCAGCGGTTTCCCAAAATTTGGACTTGCAACTACAGTAGAAAAGTAATGGTTGTTTCTCGCTATGTCTTAAGCAAAGATGGCTATTTTTTGGTATTTAAATGAAACACTTGCGGTCTCCTAAAACTACTTAGCGGTCACCCAAACCAAACCTTAAAAAAAAACCTGTAAGTGAGTATGCCCAGATTACACAGAAAACTGTGGCTACACATGCATTCCAAAATGATTTTTAGGATGTATTTATTGACACTTGATTTTGATTTCAAGGACACAAACTTGTCAATTTGTTTCAACATTTAATTTGCACTATTAATGCGATGGTTGCGCCTGCATAGGCTACTGTCCACACGTTTTTGAAGCCAATTTTGAGTCTGATGTGTCCAAAGAACTTGAAAATGCATATGAAAAATGTCTACCCAAATTTGCACAAAACAGCCCTAAAACGTGCATAACTGACCAGACTAATACACGACTCCGACTTCTCAGTTTATAACTGGATGACTCCGACTCCGAACACGCCCAAATCCCTCCGACTATTAGCCCTAGCCTGCGTTGCATGAGAATAACCGCATGTCATGCTCTACTTTCAATCGATTACGATGCTTCGTTTTTAACATAGGCTGGTCATTGCGCTGAACACTGCTTCACAAAGCCATGTAGGCTAGTTGAAAACGGGATGAGTAGTTGAATAGCCTAATATACCCTATTGTAATATGACATACCGTACTCGGGTACATTGAGTGCATTGACACACAAAAGCAAAATATATTTAGGCCTATGCAATGTTATCCATATATTAAAATGGAAAAATCACCACGCTGAATTACTTATATAGTAATAAGGCGTTCAAGTCTAAAATAATTACTTGAAATATATTTCTCTTATAGGCTTGAAAAGGGCTGTATGACTAGCCGAAAACGTTTGCTTACTATTTTTTGTTTTTATAATGTGAAATGTAGTGTTGTTGCTGAGTTATGTCCGTTTGTGGTTTAAAAAAGTTACCTTTCTGCCTAAATTCTTTTAAATAGGTAAAAAATAATGCAGTGTCATGTGATCTGTATTAAAAATAATAATGCCGTGGTTTATTGAAACGATTTAAAACCACAGCTAGTTTTATGACCTAATTTTAAAAAATGCCCATACTAGGCCAATTCAAAGAGTGGTCACAGCAAACTGTGTTGGAAAAATCTGATTTTATATGGCCAACTCATTGACAAAATACACGACAGCAGCAAATCTGGAAGTCATGAAAAGAATCTATAAATTGACGAAAGCTTTGCATGCTTCTTTAATTAATTGTTTATTCTAATTATTTGTTTATTTTCACGGTAGGCTATTGTGAATATTTTGTTCTAGGCCTACGCTTTTTAGAAAAGCTATTTAATTGAAAATTTTACAATCATACAGCGGTACAATATTACGATCGCCTACATGTCGGTGGTTGATTGTTGAAAAAGTGCGATTACAATTCTCATAGTGATGCGTGAATCCCTTAACTTCATGTTTCGTAATCAAATGCATCAAAATTATATCATTGGCTGCTTGGAAAGAAAGTAAATGAAAAATTCTTTAAATTTGTAGAAATGCCTTTTCAATAATGTATCTACAAAAATCTTTCTTTTTACCGTTTCATCGATCAAAACTTAATTTATGTTCGATTTGGATAACTTTAAAATTTCATAAAAGTGAAATAAATAAAAAATGTTTAAAGTAAAAATAGCCATTACTATTATACATTTTAATACGATTACTCTGATAAATTTCTAAGCTCAGAAATTGTTTTGAGAAACTAAACACGAGAATATTTAGTCACGACGTCGTTCATGCTGCAATGCATCCATTTAGTGAGGTAGGCTACTTACCCAATTAACGTTAACTAGTATTTTACTTCATTTGTTAGAATAATTATGATCAGAATAATCATGTTTGGGTTATTAACTGGTTGTTTGGTGTTTGTTAATATGATGGTAATCACTGGTGGGTTTAAATGCTACACTGGGCAAATCATTCCGGACCACTTGGAATGTTCAGGAACTTATGAGTGTGAGGATGGGACAGATGAATATGGATGCGGACGCGGTACTTCCCATAGAAGTCCCTTCAACAATTCATGTCATTATCGCAATCAATATTTCACAGAAGAACAGAGATGTGATGGTTTTCTAAACTGCATAAGTTGCTTCGATGAACTTGATTGCACTGATTCAGTCAAGCTCAACTATTTTCGCTGCGATGACGGATCCAAATGCTTGCCTTTAACTTGGCTATGCGATGGCATTGTTCATTGTTATGATGGATCAGATGAAAAACAAATTGGGTTTGGTTTCAAGTGCAATGGTATTCCTAGCGACGGAACTTACCGAATTCAAAGTTCTATAGCTCTTTCGTATCAATGCATTGTTTCACAACAATTTATGCTGCCAACCTCTTTCAAATTTGATAAAAGACTTTCAGTTTGTTTCAACAATGAAGAGGATTGTTATACCTTCAATGAAGATGGAAAGCCAATTTTAGACACTTCCAAGTGCTGGCCTTGTCTTGATGGAACAATTATACAACGTCAACAAATGTGCAATACTGTGTTTGATTGCGCTGACTTATCGGACGAATGTTTATGTGAGAGACAATTTACCAGCGAGATTTGCGATCCTTTGCTTCGTGATAACAATTGTTCTCAAAACGAAGTTCCATGTGCGTTAGGAACCAAATGCATCGATGTTCATCAAATATGTGATGGCTCTAACGACTGTCCTAATGGAACTGATGAAATGCGCTGCAAAAATACTCCTGATTGTCCAGTTGAAACAATTGAATGTATGAGGTAAAAAAGTGATTCTTAACCTTTGTTGTTCAAAAATTTTGAATTATCACATGCACATTGCACATCGGATACGTTTAATGATTTTGCAATTATCACTTGGAAATGTATTCTCACATCGCTAGGTTTACTACAACAAACGATTTTAAGCTACCTAAAAAGCTTTCTAGAACAAATAGTCGTGTCAGTTAAAGCACACTGGAAATAAGCCAGTGCTGGCCTTGCAGGAGAGACAAAACTTTCTCAAATTTTAATCAAGAAATAGGTTTTCGGTGAAGTTGCCTTGTGCAGAGTCTTATTTCTCTACAGTCTTTATTAAAATAATGACAACGTCATTTTAAGAATGAATTTTTTTTGTCACTGTATATTAGGGTTGGCCGTTTTTGACTTTTTTTCGAAATTTAAAAACGGCTAGTCATAAAAAGTGGCACATGCATGAAAAAATTACGTGTGCAAAATTTCATCAGTTTGGGGGGTGCATCTTCTGCCCCCGCAGAGGGTCAAACTTTCAATTTTTTGAAAAAAAAGGGAAATTTCACTTTCCGTTTCAACATAATTTTTTTTGTAATTTTTCTACTGGCTAGTTAGAAATTGTAAGTGGCATGTACCCAGAACTTTCCTATGTAAAGGCATGTTCGAAGCTTAAGGTTTACTGCCCCCGCATCGACGACCAAAATGCTGAATTTTCACCAATTTGAAATGCTATTTTGTCATTGCTCAATAAACAAACTTGTCGCAAAAGAGCGAGATGGTGTTAACGCAGTACGCTCATTTATGTTCTGTCCACTAACTTTGTAGGATGATACGAACTGAAAAACTAGAAGACGTAGTCTTGCTTAAATTAAAAGCAATAGTAGCCTACGTTTGATCAGTTGCAGCTATAAAACGCAACCTATAATTTACTTCAGAATAAAAGCAATATGATCTGCAGGTTCCGTAAATGGAATGTACTGAACAGTTCCACGTGAACTGTTATCATGATCTTGTTTACACAAATTTGTCATTTTCAAACCATTAACGTTCACTTGATAGGCTACTACAGAACCACATACAAGAGTAAACTTTGTTTGACAGCAATGTAACGATAACAAAGAACTTGTGTCAAAAAAAAAAAAGAAATTGTGTCAAAAATACAACAAACAACAAGGTCTTTTAGCCAGTTCCCCAGATTATTGCTCAAATTTAGTTCTGGCTGAAGTCTAATGAATCATAAAATCTTGTTTCGACTGGAACCTAGGAATTTTTTTCCTTGATTGTAATATTGCTTTAATGTAGGCTACCCAATACCCATCTCTTTCAATGCTGTCCATCACATGTGATGAGCATCTGTTGTGTGTGGCAGAGAAAACGTAGAAAACAACTGTTGTGAAGGCATCTTTGTTTTGATGTGCTCTTTTATCACATTGCTGTCAACACCACGCATCGCTAGGGGTTCCGCAACTGGAATGTTTTGCCAGTCTATCATCTCAAAGTAACGTTCGGAACTGAACTGCAATATTGACAGGGTGAATTTTTGCTGACGAGTGCTGTGAGATGATGATATTCTTGAATTGAAAATTCTTCTCCATCTTAGTTCCCTTACATACTCTTTGGTGTAACATATGATTGCAATCAAAATGTTTTCAGGATGGGCATAAAACGCATTCCTCTATATTACTTTGTTGAGGATATTGCGAGCTTTATTCGATAGCTTCTGAGCAGAGTGTAGAATTTTAAAGAAATGTTTTTGGCCATTAGTGAAATTGCTTTCCTTTATAATGGCAAACCATACTGGAATATAAACATTCATAATATAGTCCACACGTTCCACCAATACAGCTGACGCGTTAAATGCAACATATAAACGTAGAATTCTATTGGCTGTGTTCAACCATCTTGAGTGGTTCATCATACCTGGACTCCTATATGCGAAATGAATTGATATATCTCCACTTTTCACTGTTCTGTGCATGTGTAGAAGATATTTTTGATCAGTGCTGAGGTCATTTTCATCAATTTCAATCTCTGGTGCAGGAACTGCTTTATATTTTACAACATCTAGTTGTGTGACAGTGGCTAGCTGCTTTATAATGGGCCATTGAAGCTATCAGGTCTGCTAGTATTTCCATATCTTTTATAAGATGCCTAAGAGGCAATTCATTACTATGGAGTAGGCATATTAACCATTGAAGTGGCTTTTGGAAATGATTTTCCAGGAGCTTTATCACGACGCCTTTTTGACCTGTGTTTATTGCGGTTCCATCGCATCCAATTGCCATTACATTATCGTAGCTAATTTTATTGAATCCAAGATATTCAAGAATCCCGGTAGCTGTTGACACACTAGATCCGTTGGCTGCAGTAAAATGACCAATGAAATGAGAACTTGGCTCCTCAAGTAAAGTAATGTGTTCTTCAACTGCGAAACGTTTTCGAAGTTGCCCACCAATTTCATTTTGTTTGATAGTTTAATCTTTTCGGCCATCAAAATATATATGCTTTGCAAATTTATGCACATGATAGGGCTACTTTTCATTTGAGTTGCAAACCTCATTTCTATTCTCACTCTTCTCACTTAGCTTTTATCTATGACTGATTGACAACTCCCACATCTTGTAGAAATGATGAAGCAATAAGTGCTGCAGACCTATCTGAAATACCAGTACGATCGCGTGATTCAGCAAACACCACTAAACTGGAAGTAACCTTGCTTTTTTTGGAGTTTTCCGAGGCAAAACTGGGTTGATAATCAAAATCTTTGCAGCGTTCTTCATTGGATGACAAAGTTTCTGAGCTTGAATAAAAAGTTAAAGGTGTTTTAACCAAAGCGCTACTTGTGCCTGCTCCTGTGTCTTCACGTAAAGAACGGAATTGTTCTGATCTTGCGAGTCTCCTCGGAAAACGTTTAAATTTAGATTTTGTAGCCGATTTATCATGTTTATCAATCACCATTATGCGAGTTGTTCTTTGATCAAGAAGGGGCTGCTGTTGTTCTGTAACAGGGACACAATTTTCCTGCGGGAAAGTACATAGCAGAAAATTGGAACACTTAGGCTACAACAACCGATTTCAAATATTTTTGCTTTGCAGATTCATTTGGTCCAAATTTTGCTGAAATTTAGGCCCACCTCTAGAATTTGACTTCAAAAGGTTATTCATTTTTTTTTGTAACTCTTTATCATAAATATGTACTGATGTTCGTACCTCATTCGTATCATCCTGCAAAGTTAATGGACAGAACATAAATGAGCGTACAGCGATAACACCATCTTGCTCTTTTGCGACAAGTTTGTTTATTGAGTAATGACAAAATAGCATTTCAAATTGGTGAAAATTCAGTATTTTGGTCGTCGATGCGGGGGCAGTAAACCTTAAGCTTCGAACATGCCTTTACATAGGAAAGTTCTGGGTACATGCCACTTACAATTTCTAACTAGCCAGTAGAAAAATTATAAAAAAAATTATGTTAAAACGGAAAGTGAAATTTCCCTTTTTTTTCAAAACATTGAAAGTTTGACCCCCCTGCGGGGGCAGAAGATGCACCCCCAAATTGATGAAATTTTGCACACGTAATTTTTTCATGCATGTGCCACTTTTTATGACTAGCCGTTTTTAAATTTCGAAAAAAAGTCAAAAACGGCCCACCCTACTGTAGTGTTTAACAGTACCGGTAGGTATCTGTTCAATGCAATAGTATGCATGCATATTTGTCAACGCTCTAGTCAGTGGAACCTTTCAGCTGACTCGTATTGTTTTCATTCATGCAACTATTGTAAACTCATGTTTCATTTTTATCAACTTTGTACCACATAGAATACCGCTTAGCTTTCTATCACCTGCCATAAAATCTGAACAATCCTGTCTCACACGAAAGAAGAGGCCAAAGGAGAGAGCCTTCGGACCAGAGGCGTAGCCAGGAAAAAATTTTGGGGGGGGCCAAATATTTGATGAATTGAAGAGAACGACAAAGTGTTTGATTTAAGTGAAGACATCGCCACCTGATGTGCAGTGGCGCATCCTGGTGGCTTGAGCAAGGGAAGCAATAAAACTGGTGGGGGTTAGAGCGTGCCGAAGGTACGTGTATTTCAGGGGGGTCCGGGGGCATGCTCCCCCGGAAATTTTTGCAAAATTGCACTTAAATGATGGATTATAGCGCTTTCTGGGAACACTTTTAGGGTAATATTTGTATGAAATTTATTAGAAGATAAACAGCTATTAACTTTTTAAAGGGAGCTCTTACACACGAACGGGCAAAATCTGTGGCTAAAATTAGAGAACACCAAAAACTCAGCTACACAAAAACCCAACAAAGTAAGCCATTCTGAAATTGCTTCCACAAATTAGTTAAAAGAAACGTAAATCGAGTAAATTTTGTGCGATTTATGATTTGCAAAATTTATTGGTGTCTTTCTGTGTGTCTAAAACAAGTCCTTGGGGGTGTTAATAGCCAGATGTCTTGGAAAAAGTTATAAATTTCTACAAATTTTATTATATTTTCAACAAAGGGTTCAACTTCGGATCCAAACTTTAAAAATTTGGGGGGGCCATGGCCCCTTTCGCCCCCCCCTGGCTACGCCTATGCTTCGGACACAATACAAACCGCACCAGTATACGTGTCACCAGGGCCTCCAAGAGCCCTGCCGGGCCGCGAAATTTTTTTTCCTACGAGATTTATGTCTCATTTACATGTTTTGGTAAAAGTTTGTATTAAAACCGTGTGAATGCAACATTTTCTCGTTGGCACGGTTGGTTCAGTGGTTTCATCCTCCGACTAGTAATCGTGAGAACGAGGGTTCGACGCCCGTCAAAGTCAAACTTTTTTTTTCTTTAAATTAATTTTTGCGGTGCACAAGAGCTTTTAAAAAAAAATAGGGTTAGGGAAAGCTTATATTTTATTATCATTGCACAATTTCATTGGCAAATAGTTATTTCGCAATTTGAATCAACCATTCTCTAAAAACACTTTCGGAAAATCTTACTTTTAGAGTGACTAGAATCAATGAGACAGAAATCTCGTGGGAACAAAAATTTCGCTGCCGGGCCCCGGTGCAGATGTTGCTACCGGGCCCTCCAGCGCGACATATCGCGTGATATCTCACTAATCACAAGCAAAATTTGCAGTGCGCGTTCTTACAAATTACACCACAAATAAATTAATGCGGGGCCTGTGTTTGTTGATCTAACAGCAGCCTATGACACCGTTTGGCACCGTGGCCTAATCTACAAACTACTCCACCTACTGCCTGACGAACACATGGTCAAAATGATCATGGAACTTGTCCAAAACCATAATTTTACTGTTGCCACCGAAAGCGAAAAACTTGGTAGACTGCTACGTCTTAAAAACGCTGTCCCACAGGGATCAGTCTTGAAACTCCTCCTTATCAATGTTAATACTTACGATCTGCCATCTACAACATCTTACAAGTATAGTAGTTGATACTGATAGGTCACTCACATAGTCACCATCTACAGCAACTACGCAAAAACTGACATCTCGTGTCACCATGCTGAGACGTTTGGCATGTAAAATTTTGGGTGCAAGTGCTTGCTCACTTCAACCATGGCCTTGGTCCACTCCATCGCTGAATATTGTGCTCTTGCCTAGGACGTAGCGCTCACACCCGCTTATCCGACAGGCCAATCAATTACGCATCGCGTATTGAGTGGATGCCTGCACCAAGCCTCCGCAAGAACAATGCACTTACCAATCTTTGCAGGCATTTAGCCCCCTGAGCTTTGCCGAAAGGGAGACTTTTGTACATTTTGCTCGCCGGGTAAAGTATTCTAACCACTTGCTCGACGCAAAACTGTACATCCCATCTCAAGAATTTTGCCGGTGACTGAATTTAAGTCACCCTTTCGCTCCAGCTGCCCTTGAATTGATATAACCACAGACGAGCATCTCTAATTATTTGTAGAATATTCGTTCTCCTTTAGCCTAATGCTGTGGGTTCACTGTGGTTATAGTGGTTTCTCACTGGCTTTCAGAGCACCAGTTCCCTAGTATTGCGCAATGACGAATAATAATAACAATGTTATGGTTCTATTTATTGTCGCTCTACAACAGCTAAGGTCTTTTAGCGACAGGGTTCATTTTTAATTCATATCAGGTTTTACGATGTTATCACATTATCACCCGACTCATTCTCACTGCGCTATGCAGGATAGAACACAATCGGTACCGTTTTTATTGTCTGCGGTTTGACCCGACCTGGAATCGATCTCAGATCTACCAGCACCAGAGCCGAAGGCGAAACCACTCGGCCACTGAGCTGGTTAATGTGAGTGTAGTTAATGTGGTGAGCAATGACGAATGGTGTTGAAGTCGAAGTTTTGTCGTTTTATAAGAGTTCCTGTTTTCTGCCTCAAGCTTCCGTCATGATTGCTGTGTGCTGTCAGGCGTGATTGCTGTGTCGAATCAGTTGATTGATAGATTTAGTGTCGCGATTCTACCCTCTCGGCACGTTGTTGATCCTAAGTGCTTGTTTGCATATTAGATTGACCTCTTTAAATTTTAAGCGTAACTGTACGAAGTCGTTCTCTGGCCATTAATGCTTTTGTAGCTCCATGTTCCTCGTTTTGTGAGGTCACTCATTCTTGCTTCGCTTTAAAATTCTGAAATCTGTTTAATCCCGCAGGCTCATAGTTTTTCCTGCGGTTCTCGTGGCGTTCTTGCCTCCCTTCATAACCTTTAGGATAAAATTTCACGCAGAGCTTGATCGCCTCATATTGCGTTATATACGTAGTTTTGCCTCCTTTTCGCTCGTGCATCTGCTGCATTACAATCTGTGTGTCGTGATTGGAACGCTCTGAGCGGCATACCTTCAATCAAACTTAGTCTCTTAAGCAGCTGCAACCTTGATGTGTGACTTCAGACTTTAATAGTATAGTATAGTGTTGTTGGTATTGCTGGATTCTGGCACCGAGATTGTCAGCTTTTAGTTCTTGTGTGATTAGTTGGGGGTCTTCTTTAGTGACCAGTTGGAAGCGGTCATGAATTAATTTCAGAGTTGGATTGGTCGACTTCTTCTTGTTTTCTGCTTAATATTCCGTTTGACTAAATGCTTGCTATATTGTCTCTCGCCTTCATGTCTGAACTTAAAATAATCAGAACGTGGAGCATTGAAGACTGTGTGTGTGTCCTGGTCACCTCTCGCCACCATAGTGCCTAGGGGTGTTGTCGTCGTGCCGATGGCTATATATCAGCGGGCGTCTCAACATACGATGCGCTACGTTTGCTACACTTTTAAATTCTAAATTACAGTAGTTTCAAGCGGGAGTGGAGTGGGTGGTTACCTATGCAACTTTCTTTGCAGTTCATGCATTTAATTTTATGGAATTTCTCGCACGTGTTGTTTCGTAGTATAGGCAGTCAGCCGGCAGGGTTCGGATCTCTACTTTTGTCTTATGTAGGCTACTTAGGTTTCGTAGTCGGGGAGATTGCTTGAGAAAGTCTTTGAGTTATCCATTGGTCTTGGTCGTCTGCTCGAAGTTGTAAAGTGTCAAAACTTTTGAATTATTGGAACGCTGATGCCTCCCAAGAGTTTTTCTAGATCTGCCACTGCCTATACAGTAACATAAGACAGCTTTCGTGACAGTATTTTAATTTCATTGGCGGACTCTGTATAAATTTAGTTCTTTTGTTGTGATTTAGTTCTGATTCAGTTCTTTTGATAGTTTGATTCGTCACCTCGTTCGATTTCAGTTTCAAAGCAAATCAATTTGTCAACGCCACAAAATGTGATGGACGTTTCGAATGCAAGGATGGTGAGGACGAATGTGGAGTTAACTGCCCTGGTGAGTTGCAGACGTTTAAAATTTCAATAGAAGAATAAAATCAAATTTACCGTACTGTTGCTATAAAATTCTTAAAGAACATTAAACTAATTTAGAACAGGTTTATTGTAGCTTAAAGTCAGGTTTCAATCACATTATGTCACAATGACAGCCGACTGGCTGATGTAACTAACTATACAGAATCGCTTATTCAAAAAACCAGCAAACTTCTTCACATTCTTGCTGCTTATTCATAACTAGATTGAGACGAAATAACTTTTTTGTTAACAGCTATATAGCCCTTCTTAGCTATATCACTGCGAATGATGTGAAGGCACAGTGAGGTAGCCAGACTGAAAATTTTTGGAGGTCAAAAATTTTACAAAGGGAAAAGTATGTTTAACTGCTGAAAACAACACTCTTTTAGGTTCAGCACACAGCAAGCTCTAATTCGCCTGGTGATTACTATCAATGGTGTTAGCGAGTCGTACCTACACAGGACAGTGTGTCAATGTATTGCCAAATTCCGTGAATCAAATTATCTTACCTATAAGGGGAATTTGCAATCTAATTTTTTTGTTATCATTGCTGTAAAAAAAACGCATTCTTGGCGAAATAACGTAAAAACAACAGTAATCATTAAAAATCCCAGAAAGGGTAGTCGAACAGCCGAGCAGTCAATAAATATAATTTAATGTTGTTTTTGCATTAACTTGTAAACCGAAAGTGAAACTCATATTCGAATGCTTCACTTCAGTACCGTATCATTTATTTTCTTTTTGGATTATCCTTCCACGCCAGTTGGACGGGAAAAAATTAATGCGAATTATGATTGGAGTCTGCAAAACAAACATTAATAAATACTATTAGTGGTCCGAGGCTCAAAAAAGTTTGATTCGGCTTGTAATAAATCTATACTGAAACTACTTGAGAGTAAAACTTTACTTTTTATCACTATTTATAAAATATGACAAATTAATGCAATCGTGTAATCGTTGCAGAGGAGTTACCTTACTGCGGTTGGTACGATTGCAATTTCTCTGATGATCAATCAAACCCACAACTACGAGGCCATTGTGGTGGTCGTTGTGGGGCAAGACCCTGGCTTGCATGCGATGAAAAGGTAGACTGCGACGACAAAACTGATGAAATGTTTTGTCCTCTTCTGAAGCATTGTGACGAAAATGATCCTTCATCACCAGTTTATCATGATCATTGTACAGGAGACAGGTGAATGAAATAGCAATTGAATGAATTTTACCTTAAAAACAATAATAATGATATTTACTTTTTCTCATGGCCGTGACGTAGCAACACCATCTGTCGCACTTGGATGTCGGTAAAATTGCTACCTCCCATACACCAACAAACTTTCAAAAGTGCAGTAAGTTGATGGAAATTTTCCATAACACAAAAAATACAAAACAAATTCGAAAACAAGAATACAATGAAAAGCACGCTAGTAATGTAGGTCTAAAATAGGCGAGCTTATTGGATATGAGTTAGTATTGCATACAATTGCAATTTATGCATCGAAGCTATCACAGGCTATTTTGAAAATTACTTTGAAAATTGATGTTAACTTTTATGAATTGAAACAATTGTTTCAGAAGTATATAATTCTATGAAAAAATCGTTTCTGACTCCTGCAAATTCCACTTGCGATGAAAAGGTTATGCCAGAGATGTCCAACCTGCGGCCCGCGGGCCCGCAGTCCGCACTGCAGCCCGCCTGATATTTTTCTGCGGCCCACTAATCATTTTCACTCCAAGTAGTATTTTGAACTTTGAATCTTCAAAGGTCAGTTGTGTAGTTCAATGTTCGAGCGAATAAGTAGCTTTACCAGGAAATTAAAACTTTTCATATAGCACAACTGGAAGCTGGCGTAATTGTATATTTTCGTAGTTATCTGAAAGAGCTCAAGACTGTTCTGTAAACTATGAAAAGTATGCTAAGTTATGTGAATTACTGCTTTGCTTATAAAATTGAAGATTTGCTTGAAGAATTTAATCAGATTTTCTGACTTCAAAAAGATTGAAATTGAATTAAAATTATTCAGTGACCCAGTTTCATTTCAGTCTGATAAAGCGCCACCCGAATTCCAACTTGAACTGATTGAACTGCAAAGTCGAGAAAGTTTGAAAACCATCTACAGAGAACACACTTTTCCTTTATTTTATAAAGAATTACATTCACGTAGGGCCTAATGAATTTAATAAATTAGTTAGTTTGTTCAGAAAATTATTGTTCATGTCGGGCAACACATATTGTTGCGAGCAGTTATTTTCATCCATGAAAAACATCAAACTGCAGAAAGAAACAGACTGAACGACAAGAATCAAGACAACGTCCTTTACTATAAATGTTGATAACATCTTAGCTCAGTGGTTCCCAACCTGGGGTTCGCGGACCCCTTGGGGTCCGTGAGAAAGCATTTGGGGGTCCGTGATTACCTTGATGAATTTTGGAAAAAAAAAACTTTGTTCTATATGCACGGATGGAGCGCCAGTTATGCTTGGGAACAAATCCGGATTTGCTGCTTTACAGTAGTAAAAAATAAAGCTCCTCGCGTGGTTGTTACCCATTGCTTCTTGCACAGGTACGGTACGCCTTAGCAGCAAAAACTTTACTAGCAAGTCTCAAAGAAATTCTGACGAATTGCGTGAAAGTCGTAAATTTCATCAAAAACAGAGCTGTAAACCACCGTACTTTTAGCGCGCTCTGTTAAGCAGTAGGGTCAGATTACGGAGTAGCCTACTTTTGTATCATTTTGAGGTACGTTGGTTATCTAGAGAAGTCGACTGCAGCAAATAAAAAAAGTATCAACTCTTTTGAAAGCAAAAGGAAGTCCCCTCTCAAAATTGTTCGAGAGTAAAAGTTTTCTATACGGCATGGCCTACTTAGCCGATATTTTCGGTCATATTAACAATGTTAATCGTGACATTCAAGGACCAGGTGTGACAATCAGGGCCTCCAAGAGCCCTGCCGGGCCCCGGTGCAGATGTTGCTGCAGGGCCCCCCAGCGCGACATGTCGCGTGATATCTCACTAATCACAAGCAAAATTTGCGGTGCGCGTTCTTACAAAGGATAAATTAGGTTAAAGTATTAACACTCCATTATTTCACAAACAATGCACTACACTCCATTATTTCACAAACAATGCACTATTGTAAATATAACTTTAAATTCACAGATACACACTAGTTATACACAAAGATAAAATATTAAAAGACTACATAGTGTAAATATAGCCTCAATAGCGTTGTCAGATATGGATTTCTGCCCTAATTTGAGGAAAAGTTTATAGCTGTTGAAAACAAAAACTTGTATTTTGGAAATTTTTTTTAGTCCTGGGCAAAGATCAAAACCCTAACCTCTACCCTAACCTTTCCTAACTCTAACCCTTCCTAACTTCAATACTAACTCTGGCAACACCTGATTGTAACTATGGCAACAAGTGGGTAAAATCAGCCATTTTAAAGATAAAAATTGTAATACTATCCGACATGGCTGACATAGCATTGCATATGTGTGCATACAGCTTAACATTAACATACAATACCATTTCTGACCTTGAAATCTGCAGAGACTAGGGTAGCAAACATAGGATGAATGCATTGCTATTGTTCATGACATTAAGAAATACCAACTTCATATAAGAAATACCAACTTCAAAATATCATCATCATTTTGTTCCTTCCTCGTATGGAGGGTTGGATACAATGCGCCATTGTTCTCGACCATGAGCTGTGCGTACTGCACATTCATAAGTTAATTTTGTCCATTTTGTGATGTTTGTTGTCCAAATCATTCTTGGTCTGCCTTTAGCCTACTTCTTTTACCGTTTATCTTCCCTTCCATTAATGATCTTTGTAATGAATTTTGCCTTATTGTGTGTCCGAAATACTTCAATTTTCTTCTTTTGACTGTTTGTAAGAGCATTTTGCTTGAATGGAATTTGGAGAGTACTTCATCGTTAGTGATCTTTTGTTTCCATGAAATTTTTAACATTTGCCTGTATGTCCAGAGCTCGAAGGCATCGATCCGTTTCTCCATTTTTTGTGACATTGTCCAAGTTTCAGAATTGTATAATAGGGTCGACCAGATATAGCATTTTAAGATCCTGAGACGAGTTGATAAATTTAAACGTTGATTGGTTAAAATATTTTTCATTTTTCCAAATGTAGTTCTTGCAATTTCTATCCGTCTAAGAATTTCATGGTCACACCTCCCATCTTCAGTTATGCAAAATTGACCTTAACATGCAAATTTAAACATTTTATTGGCCCCCTGAACGCAAAAAAATGAACATTTTGTTGTTCTAAAAAAGGCCATACCCGTGAGGGGGCCCAATCAATATACAAAACTAATATAAAAAACAATATTTTATGCAAAATCGACCTGAGCACGCAAATTTAAAAATTTTGTCGGGCCCCCCTTAAACTCAAAAAATTAAAAATTCTGTAATTTTAAGAAAGGGCATAGCCTAGTTTACCTATAAGGGGCCCCATTCGACATACGGAACTAATATAAAAACAATATTTTATGCAAAATCGTTGAAATCAATCTTTTTATCGCGTGAATTTAGACATTTTGTCGGGCCCCCTTGAACTCACCGGGCCCCGGTGCAATGCACCGGTTGTCCCCCTTCTTGTGGGCCCTGGTGACAATAATTGATGCAGCTGAAAAACTGAAAGCGTTTTTAGCCAAGTTGCCGGTTTGGAAACGCAGATTGGAAGCAGGTAACTACGCTAACTTTCCAATGTTAGAAGATCTTATCTTGATGGATCAAAACTCAAAGAGAATGTACTCTCAAAGAACTAAACAAAGATGAAACTCAAAGAGAATCTCTATGAGAGAAAAATTTTGCGCACACTTGAAACCCTGCAAATCTCATTTCAACGTTATTTTAATTTAGAACACCTGCCGAACGAAGTTGAAACGTGGTTTCGAAATCCTTTTCTTTTTGACTTGAACAACATTGCTGGCAATGACGATCTCAGTAAAGATGACCTAATTGATTTGAGATCAAAAGAGTTATTACGCATTGAATTTCATTCAAAAACTGGTGAAGAATTTTGGTGCTCACAACTGCAAACCTACCCATTGTTGGCAAAGCAAGCGATTATTGTTTTGTTACCATTCATAACCACTTAACCTTTGCAAGGCAGGATTCTCAGCTCTCGTTACAATAAAAACAAGATTAAAATCGCCTGGACAGTGGACGTTGAAGATGACATGCGTGTTGCATTGTCAAAAACTCAGCCGCAGTTCAGTAGTTTAGTTCAGGAAAGGCAACAACAACCATCTCATTAAATTTGCTTACGTTGAAAAAGTTTCGGCATGGCACTTTGGGTCACCTTAATATTCAAATACTGCTGACATTTCTTGAGCAATCCATTCATTTTGTAATTTGAGCAACTGTTTAACCTGATATTTGCCGCAGGAGTCACAGCGGCAGTGCAATATGACACAGTACAGTAGTTGAGTAGCATAATTATTACAATAGTCAATGGTGCTGTGATTGAACTGACTCGTGTGAAAATAAATTTCTTTACAATAGTCAATAGTATGTTCATTGAGTTTCAGGAAAAATTTAGGTAGGGGTCCGCAGAATTAATAATTTATCTAAAGGGGTCCGTGACAACCAAAAGGTTGGGAACCACTGTCTTAGCTGGAAAACAATGTCAAAAATATTCTAGAAATAAATTTTTGTTTCTTTCTATGTGTGTGTTATTTGTTCCTATTTTTAAAGATAAAATTAATGGTTTTTAATTGTTACTTTATGTACCTATTTTTCTTGAAATTTAATAAGTTCTGCGGCCCATTGAATTATTTCAAGTGACAATGCGGCCCAGTATAATAAAAGGTTGGACATCCCTGGGTTATGCCATACGATGATGAAAAATACATTAACCTTTCAAGCGAAGAAAATAGTCGACAGGACAGAAAACTGTAAAGGTTAATGACTGAGCTACATATTTGCAAAGATGGAAACGAAAAAAATTGGTTCAACACTATGTGGGTTGAAAGCTACGACGAAAAGTAGGTCGTGGGTTACAACAATAAATGGATGAAAAGAGATCAGTCGAAGTCTCATAAAATTCTAACTTTCATACTTCCAAAAAAAGAAGAGATTAGTTAAGCAGTTAAGCTGCAAAATATGGTGTTAGTTTGACAATATTACCACAAACAATTGCTAGTAGGCACTGAGAGCACTGTAGGAACTCGACATGGGCATTGTATGACACCCGTGTCCTACAGTGCCCACATTTTCATATTGCCATGGTGCAAACACTGCTTATCGCACAACTTAAACTAAACTATCAATAACTAGAACAAAGACAGTACCAACAAATCACATAGAAAAAACAATATTGTTGAAAAGCTTCTGAGGAAAAATTTAGAAAAACTTGGCACTGTTGGGCTGCAACCCCTATCCTATACTATATCATGTTATAGCCTACCTTGTGTCACGATTATTGGGTTGGCAATCTGACCCAGTTTTGGCTTTACTTTCCAGCGCTTATTCTTGCAGCCGTTGTTTAGTCCATTGTTCGGTATGAACAATGGTTGTTTGTGACGCTATTTTATGTGAAAGTGGCTTTTCTGCATTTGCAAGTGTGAAGAAAAACAATCTCGGAAAAAGCCTAATTGTGAGTCTGACATGCAATGTGCGTTGGCTTCAACTGAATGTCGAATTAATCTGATGGTTTATAGAAAATAGAAAATAATGTTTGTTTTAAAATCTAAAACATGTAAAATTTATGTAGTTTGACTTTGATTTAAAACTTAAATGAAAAAACAGGGCATAAAAAGTTTAAAGTGACCTCAAGGGGGTCGTAGCCCAAATGTATAAAACCCCTTGGTCTGGTGTTTTATTCGGCTTAGGAATCACGACAATCAAGGATTCTAATCTATATACTTTTGAAATCTTAAGGCAGCGCAAGCATGCAGACGGAAAATCGCATAATTAAGACGTCAAAGCATAACCGGCGTGCTTGAAAAGTTCTAGACAAGTGAATATTCTGGACCAGAAGCTTTTCCGAGTTTTAGGTGTTTGAGGGCAGCATTGAATTTAATTTAGTTGGTCGTTTTTGTATTTGGTGCTCAATTACTATTTTAAATTGATTGAGTTTCGCTTTTAGCAGCATGATCGTTGCTTACTTCACTAGGTAGATTTAAACCAGTGGTTCCCAAACTGTGGCACGCGTACCACTAGCGGGACGCGAAGGTCTTTCAGATGGTACGAGAGAAACTCACTGAAGTTGACACGTGGACGTCCACGGTTGACAGTGGTTAAAATAAAATAACTGAATACAATTTGCGCAAATTTTCAGATTACTCACTGTGCATTATTGTGTCATAATTAATGTTATTCGTAGGAGATTCAAGCGTTTATGACGCAACATTTAGGCCAGTAGTTTTTAAACTTTTTTCGTTGCGACGTTTTCGAAAATCTTTATTGGACTTGCGACGCACTCAGCGATAGGAATTTCAGTCATTTTTATTTATTTGTGTCCCTTTCTAGCCTTTATTTGTCTCGCGACGAAATGAATTTAGAATTGCGCTGTGTGATTGTTAAACCATAAGCATTTGCTACACTTTCGCAATGATGAATTCTCATGCACATGTCAGGCAATAACAATATCTGTGAGCGCTTTATTATGCAATTGAGTTTAGATACGAAACGGAATCATTGTGTGACGCCCTTGAAAAATTAAAACTATGCACCAAGAGCGTGGCGACGCACACTTTGAGAACCTCTGACCTACGGTAGGTCGTTTAACAGAAAAGCCAAAACTTTTCAGTTTTCCATGTTGCTACTGATAGTGGCACTAGTAGTGCACCCTATTTATGGGTCTTCTACTATAATCCGACAGCTCAACAGCTTGCTGTAATTAAGTTTAGTCTAACTGTCTAATATTAAAATCTTTTAGTCTTGAAGCGCTGTGCTAAAATTTGTTAAACTTTCTTGCCTTTTATTGTACATTTTTGAGATTTTCTGGCTGTAGCGTCATTAGTGGTACGCGTGCACTGTATGAAACTGCTAAATGGTACGCGAATAGAAAAAGTTTGGGAACCACTGATTTAAACGATCTGTCTTAGCCTGATGCTACGAGTTTGCTGTGGCAATAGTAAGTTGCGCTAGCTTTCGGAACACAGTTCCCTAGTCATGTGCTTTGATGAATGGTGTTAAAGTCAGTGAGTGGTTCTTTACTGTGGTTCTTTCGTTTAGCTTGAGGCTGCTGGTTGTTGAGTTTAAATCTACCTTGTGAAGTACTATTTTAAAGCACCGCTTATACCAGTGGTTCCCAACCTTTTTGACCTTGCGGCACCCTATCAAAGAGATAAATAGTTTGCGGCACCCTGGCAAAACTGGATCAATTATATGAGGTTTCTGCATTTCAAATAACTGTATGAAATAACACAGAATGAGTTATACAGTATATGGCGCGTAAATAAATGTATTTATTTAAAAGTCAGTGTGAAATTTGGGCTTGACTTCTTGCACGAAGTCCCTTAATATCTGGGGGCACATTCGATATAGCCACCCGCCTTTCTTCCACGACTATAATCAGCCGTTCTCGTTTTTTAGTTTTTATTTTCGTTAATACGGAAAATCTACTCTCACATAGGTATGACGTGGAAAACTGCAGCAAAAGCACAATAGCTTTCTTTCCAACGAAAGGATGATATTCATGTTGAATTTTTATCCAGAACTCGTCAATTTTTTTACCCAGCAAAAGTTTCCAATTTTATAATGGTTGGCAAACAATCGTGCAATTTTATAATCGTGCTGGTTCACACGGTCCGATATAATCCATCACTGCAATTTGACTATGCGCTTTGAAACGCAAAATAAAATCATGAAACCTGGCAATAATGATGCGTTTCAAACGCTTTTATGGAAAGAACAGCAACGAGTCAAAATCTCTTTTACGCTGTATTTCCTGGGCGAGAAAATAAAGGCTTACCGCGGATTAGAGTTAAAATAAATAAATAAATTCCGCACTTGAAGGGTTAAAATAAAGAACGGGTCGCAGTATTGCAATATCTCAATATCTCGCGGCACCCTTGAGCATTGCTACTGGCACCCCGGGGTGCCGCGGTACCCCGGTTGGGAACTTCTGGCTTATACGTTTACCAGTTTTTTTTTTCTTGTTTGTTTTTGTGACAGCAGTGAGTTTAATTACTACATGGTAACTGGAAGATGCTTTAATTATCGCGATAAGTAGAAAATTTGTGAAACAAAAACTTAATGTTTGCCCAGCCGGTCGCTTTATTAGATTTCGAGATGCCGTTTTAACAGAATTTCTAACACTGATTCTATATAAACATGCACCCCCTCTGCCTAGTGCTGACCTGCGTCTTTAACAAACAACCATTTTCTGGCGCAAATCGCTCGCTTCTTTACGCCATGCCTCATTGAAATTTAAAGCTGGTGTTTATTCATCACTTAATGCTTACAGATGCAACTTAGTGAAAAATTGCGACAATTTGATGGATGAGCTGAACTGTCCACCTGGGACCCATTTTTATTGTGAAGACAAAAAACAATTTCTTCCAACAAAAAAAGTATCTGACGGAGTCTTTGATTGTGATGATTTCTCCGACGAATGCCCTAACTCAATTATATCTTCACAAACAGAATTAATTGGAAACACATTCTTTTATGTTGCTTTGTGGATTATCATGATATTAGCGGTGGTGGGAAACTTGATTGTAATCATCAAAACATCTGCGGACATCGTGGAAGCCAATCGAAACGCAAACGCTTCTTCACGTTCAACTGGTCTCTGTTTCAACATCATGCTCCTAAACTTAGCAGTGTCAGATTTCCTGATGGGGGTCTATCTTTTATTTATTGCTGCAAAATCTGTTGAATTCTCTGGAACTTATTGTCAAAAGAGACTAAATTGGTTACTCAGCAATCAATGTGTGTTTGCTGGTGTCCTTGCTGTAGTTTCAAGTCAAATGTCGGTTTGCATGTTGATTGTGATGTCATCTTATCGATTGTATGTAGTTAGGAAACCTTTCAAAGCAAAGTTCATGAGTTGGAGGCGTCTCAGTTCCATAATCGCATGCTTGTGGGTCTTGTCAATACTTCTTGCTGTCATTCCAACTTTCCCATTAATCTCCAACCACCTGTCAATTGAAATTATTGTTATAGATCAACCTTATACACGTAATTCTGTGTTCAACATAAAAGAATTACAAAGTTTTATTGAAGCAGCAAATCAGCTTCCAGGTGAAAGAAAAAGCATTCCAGAAGTCACATCTACATCAATTTTAAGTTTTTGCCAAATATTCAACCAGTCTTTGGTCATTCCACATATTTGTGAGGAATCTGCCCAAACCACATTTGGAATATTGGGGTATTACAGCACAGAAGGAATATGCTTACCAAGGTAAGTAGGCTTAAGGAGTTTTAAAACACTTTTCTTAAGCAACTAAGGGCATTCAAAACAAAAGTAATTTAAACATTTATTTGCAATTTTGAATGACTTGCTTCTGTTTGTGTTTTTTGGAAAGAAATAAAACGCATGAAAATAGCAAAACCTTGAAAGATCTAAAAAAATGAAAACATGTGATCTGGCGGCTGGCGCCACACTGTTCAAGATTCTATGGTTACTTTGCTTGACATTATTTTTTTAACGTTTAGTGGGTAGGAGGAAGCATTTTTTTCAAATCCAACTTTAGCCCTTGTTTTAGGATACAACAGGGTATTCTGAGACCTCTGGTAAATTGTTTCAAAATTCCATATAAAATTCTTTACCCTGAAAATTGATTTCTGCAAGGACTCTTATTCATCAAGTCACAAACATTGCCGCTCTACTATTTGGTTACGCCGTTTCAGGTTCAAATAAGATCTGCTACTTCACTAATACTCGCCAACACGTTGCAAGACTGCAGCGAACAGTTTTCTGGTCTAGATTGTGTGGTCAAATATAATGAACTCATGGACTCTATCCAAAGGGGGTGAGGGGGTGATCATCCCCTCACTCATTAAAGTGGGGGGCAGAGCAATGCAAGTTGAAATGACTATGACGATTTTAACCCACTGTCCAAAAATTACCTCCCCCCCCCGAATTCTAAAAGTGGATAGAACCCCTGGATGAACTTCTATTTACGATTTGTGAAAAAGATACTGTATAAAGATGATGTATGACCTAATTATCTTCATAATTTGCATAAAACTTATCATTATTATCTATTGCTTGCAGATTAATTTCGTTTGTTTCTGAGGAACCGCAATACAATTTTAATATTTTTCTAAACTGAACCAATTGTGTTAACGGAATTGCTATAAACTTTACTGTGACAATTATAAAGTTGCACCGAAGATAGTTCAACACCTGAAATCGCGACATGTAACACGATAAGTTGTAACTTGGACTTTGTCATACATTTAACTTGAACATTGAATTTCCAAGCATTGTACCGTTTGGATCCGTAATTCGGCTTCTCTCTAGCACCGGCTTGACTTGGTGTCAGGGCCGTTGAGAGAATAATTTGGGTCCGGTACCAATGAGGTCCTCGGGCCCCAAATCAAGAAACACACCCTTGGATCCATTCAATGCGGTAACCTACTCTCTATTTCTTCTTTCAGAATATCTGTATTTTCAGTACCTTTTAGCGCATGCGCACAAACCGAAATGACAACTTTAAAGTATTTTGCGATGAAATCAAGACCAGAAAAACAGTTTGCAACTGTCCTGCAACAGTTTAAACTTGTTTTAGTGCAGTAGCAAGTAACATTTGATCTTCAAAAACAGAGAGAGACTGTTCACCAGGCATTTGGTAATAAAATTAATTTGCGTTCTTCTGGTGACTATTTACTAGGTTACCTCGTGATGTTCAAGATGATAACTAGCTTTTGTATTTCCGACGTTTCGTCAGTCAGCACGACTGACTTTATCAAGGTGGCTAAAACAGGTTAACACAACCTGTTCAGCAACGATGGCACAACACAAAAACATACTGATAAAATGAATAGAGTAAAGCAGCAAGAATCAGAATTAAAACACGCCACAAGATACCTAGAGGTTAAACTAAATGCGGTGAATGCCTAAAACCAGTAGGCTGCTTTCCAACAGCGTAAATTTATCTATCTATTGGGCCACTGTCAATGACTTTAAATTAATGACTCTATTAAATCATTAAATGACTGTAACACTTACAAAATTTTACCCGTGAAACCTAATCCTGTTGTGAACATAGCCAAGTCAGTTACGAAATTAGTTTGGCGATTAGCCACTGAACGAAAAATCATCATGCTTACCTATCGCAGTCTTAAATGTGATAAAGGCGTGACTCCCAGAATTTATGGTTTACCTAAGATTCACAAACCTAACATTCCTCTTCGCCCTATTGTCTCCTTTATTGGCTCACCTACCTATGAATTATCAAAATTTTTAATTGATATTTTATCTCCACTCTTCGATCATCAATATTGCATAAAAAATTCTACGGAGTTTGTCAAAATAATTAAAGATATTGACGTTAGCCAGGAAGACTGTCTTGTTTCGTTTGATGTTGTAAGCCTCTTTACTTCTGTCCCTCTGACAGAAGCCTTGGAGCTAATATCCAACCTGTTATTGGCAGACGATTCACTTGTAAATCGTACTAAATTATGTGCAGATGATGTGATTCCAGCTTTAAAAGTGTGTTTTCAATCTACTGTTTTTTGTTATAAAGAGGTGTTGTATCGCCAAATTTATGGTACGCCGATGGGCTCCTGCACCTCTCCAGTTGTTGCTAACATCTTCATGGAATTCGTTGAACGCAAAGCCATCAGCACTTTTCACACTCCTCCACAATTATGGGTTAGATATGTTGACGACACGTTTTGCATCATCAAAAAAACTGCAGTTAATGATTTTCACAAGCACCTTAACAGCATTTCATCATCCATTCAATTTACCATAGAACATGAAGTCACTGGCACAATTTCATTTTTGGATGTTAAAGTGGTTCGCCATAGCAAAAACAAGAAACTAACCACTACCATACACAAAAAACCAACACATACAGACAGATACCTGCAGTTCAACTCACATCACCCCAAGCATCAAAAACTCACAGTGGCCAAAACATTGTACAACAGACTGGACACACACATAACGGATGATTCTGAACGTTCACACCACAAGAAAAACATTCACAACACTTTAATGCTCAACGGATTTCCACGAAAACTTGCTTGCATACAGCGACCCAAACCGAAACCTTCGCTTCCTCCTTATAAATTTTTTACTTGTCTTCCTTACATAAGGGGGGTAACCGACAAAATTCAGCGTATCCTCAATGGCATAGGAATCAAGGTTGCGATGAAACCCTATCTGACAATAGGTAAATACCTTCCCTCGGCTAAAGACCCCATGAAAGAAGGTGAAGTTTCTGGATTGATCTACCAAATTCCGTGTCATGACTGTGATTTAATCTACATTGGACAGACAAAACGTGATCTTAAATCTAGAATCAACGAGCACCAAAGAGCTATTAAATTTCAACGTCCGGAGCATTCCGCTCTTTGCAAACACTCTATGGATTCAGACCATAAAATTACTTGGACCAACGCCACCATTCTTAAAACTGAAAAGGATTATACAAAAAGATTGTTCACAGAAAAATGGTACATAAAGCAGAAGGCACAACATGCTCTTAACCAAAAAGATGGTCAGAATTTCCCCTCTGTGTACAAAAAATTACTTTAACTTTAGCTTCACCTTTTCCATTCTCAATGCGTCTTCTCTACCATTGTTATTGCTAATCCCATTGTTTTCTGTCTTGTCTGATGTCTTTTCAACGTTTCTTGACAGTGGCCCAATAGATAGATAAATTTACGCTGTTGGAAAGCAGCTTACTGGTTTTAGGCATTCACCGCATTTAGTTTAACCTCTAGGTATCTTGTGGCGTGTTTTAATTCTGATTCTTGCTGCTTTACTCTATTCATTTTATCAGTATGTTTTTGTGTTGTGCCATCGTTGCTGAACAGGTTGTGTTAACCTGTTTTAGCCACCTTGATAAAGTCAGTCGTGCTGACTGACGAAACGTCGGAAATACAAAAGCTAGTTATCATCTTGAACATCACGAGGTAACCTAGTAAATAGTCACCAGAAGAACGCAAATTAATTTTATTTGATCTTTAAATACTATAAATAAAAAGTGACATTAATACAAGATGAGATATGCGCAAAAAGTAATTTTGAGGGAGGGGGTTTTTGGACAGAAATTTCAAAACATTTTTGCCAGAGGTCTTGGAATGTACTGTTCTGTTGTATCCTAAAACCAGGCCTAAAGTTGAAATTAAAATATTGATCTATGCTTCCCCTGTTTGTGGTTTGGGGATGAAAATGTTATTGGGTACTGCACCTAGAATAATTGGTAGGTGTTTTCAAGATGACCTACAACCAATGCATTTCCATATGTGACACTATCGCAACAGAAATTTATAAAACGATCAACAATTTATCCTACTGACGAACTCATCATGTCGCAGTATTTTCACATCAATCGCTTATATTTTTCATCTCGAAGATATATTGTAACATCAGGATACATTAATTGAATTGGCAACTTGAGGTGTTTGAATGAAGAAACTGCTTCAGTTTTTCTTCTACAACCACTTCTTAGTTTTTGTACTCAATGACATCATGGGGAAAATCATAAGCAGATGAAATAAGTTTCCAAATGCTTCCTGTGGGAAAGATCTATTCTATCTTGTGTGATTGCATCAATAGAACAAATACCAAAAAATCTCGTTAGTTGTATAGGCTAGGGCAGGGGTCACCAACCTTTTTTGCATGCGGGCCACTTTGGCACTAAGGAAAGCTGTGGCGGGCAGCACTAATAAAATTTTAGGTAGGTTGACTCTTAAGCTAGAAAAGAACGCATTTCGTACCCAGTATCCAGCGTTACATGTTGTTAACATTTATCTTAGAATACCGCAGCAACAAAGTTAGTCGAACAACGCTACTGCCAGGCCAATCTCCTTTAACAACACTTTTGACTTTTTTAAAACAATGTCTAATAAACGAGGCCACTTGTTTTGCACACTTATAACGAGGCGAGCGGTTTCATCAGAATATTCATCGCCAAGCAAGAGTGGTGTTGTCACTTCGCTTCACAAAAGATATCTTGCAATTAACAGTTTCAGTAAACAAGGAAATGTTTGACACATCGCAAAATATTTGACACTCTATCCACTTTTAGAAGTCGGGGGGGGGGGGGGGGTAATTTTTGGACAGTGGGCTAAAATCGTCATTGTCATTTCAACAACAACTTTCAACTCGTCTTAGTCATTCCAACCACTCCAATGAGTGTTGGGGGGGAGTTGATCATAGAGCCCATGCGTCGCAATACAGGCAACAATAGTGACCTGCAAACATATCAGCGAAAATAGGCTCCAATAACAGGGAGAAAGAAACCAGGTACCATGAAACAAACGCTTGTGGAAATCACCGAAAAAATGTTTCTATCGTAACTCATGAACAGCGTTCTCTCTAAAAAAAGCAATGAGTTGGTTTTTCATCCTTTTTGTAAGAGTCTATAAAAGCGTCTTTCTTTGATTACTAGACAACTGTCACTTGCGGTGCTTATCAGCATGGCAAGAATTGTTGATTAACAACATTTTTGCAGTATTAAGCTAGATATTTTTCAACTGCCCGGAAGCATAATAATTCCACTTTGTACGCGTTTTACTCAACCACTGGCCCTGGGACAGTGTGGCTGGACATCGCATTGAAATAACTTTAAGCGACCCCACCTAGAACTACAATTTGATTGGTCGGTCGGTGGAATCGTATGCAAAGCGAAAATATGCTTCTCGGAAAGTATTTTTTGCCTTCATGCTCTTTAACTCCTCAAGAAAAGTGTTTTTGGTTATACTTGTATGCTGATACCTTCCGCGGGCCGCACATAACAGCGTGGTGGGCCGCATGCGGCCCGCGGGCCGCCAGTTGGTGACCCCTGGGCTAGGGTATGCCTACGTCTGATAAGTTTTTGTAACCATACTCACTTTATTTTCACATTTACCAGATATTACGGCGCTGCAAACGAACCGGCATTCATTTACTCATTTGTGATTTTAATGATGAATTTTGCAGCATTCTTCTACATGTTCATTGTTTACGTGCTACTTTACCAGGCTGCAAGTCACACAAGCAACCAAGGTAATGTGTTCGCTGGTAAATAATAATAATGCTATTGTCTATGTCGTTCTTCAACTGCCATATTGAACCATATTTGAAATGTTTTGACGTTGTTACCCGACTCTTCTCACTGTTTTACGGAAGAAAGACAAACGGTAACGTTATTCACCTCTTATGACCACAGCTGGAATCGAAACCTACCAACACTATCATTGATCATGGTTTTAGAGTACTTGTTAACTATTTGTCACTGTTTCAATTTTACAAGCAATCTTCTTACCCATAATAATGGCTGCGCTGTGTTGCTTGGTTTTGTTGTTTATTAATCTACGTTGATGCACGAAGTACTATATTTAACCTCCACTTATTATTATAGTCGCAGCTAGACAAAACAATGTCAACACTGTCAGTCAAGCACAAGCCAAAAGAAGCAAAGACTTATCGGGAACAATCATGCGCATTGTGATCACCGACTTCTTGTGTTGGATTCCTATTTGCATTATGTCCTTCCTGTCGTTTGCTGGATTTAAAATGCCAGATTTTGTTTACCAGATAACTGCCATCTTTCTCATCCCGATCAACAGCGCAGTGAACCCGTGGATATACTCGTCGTTTCTAGTAAGAAAGATAAAGGAGATTCCGTCATTCATACGCATCCAAATGCAGAAAAGGCAAAGTTCGTGAGCAACAAATCACATGCAGATGTTGATCCTCTGTATTGTTCAAGGGGTTGGTTCCCCTGTATTGTCAAAATATGCGTAATAATTGACATTTTATGACATTATATATTGATGTTTTGCATGCACGTGCAAATACTGCTTCAAGGTTACGTGTTCTGTATGTATCTACTAAAACATCAGAAGCCGACAACTTTTTCAACACGTAGTGCCACTCTACCAATGACGTCAACACAACACAACGTTAAGATTTTTGGGCCAAAATATACTTTTCTGCGCTGGCTACAGGCTCGTGGTAATTGATTTAAACTTGAAGCAGAAAATAGCTTCATTCGAACTGTTATTAATGAAATGAATAACTATACAAGTATACGCATTGCGATTATCTTGCCGTCAATTTGATGAATCTAAGGCGGCCGGGGCCGGCGGTTTGGCTCGCGAGCCGGGAGTACTCGAAAGATTTAAGCTCACTCGAAAGTTCTGCCACACTGGAATCATACGTTTAGAAAAACCAACAAGACATAGCTTATGCTAAACACAGTTGTGTTTCAATGAGATTCCGAATTCAGTTCATGTTTAGCACGATTTAAGTTACTCATCCTACGTTGCACAAGAATAGTCATTTTTGTCGACATTTGCAGCATCCATACCTGAGTGGGCAAAGACTTTAGGCCAATCATGCCCGACACTCAAATTGAGCTTCCTTGTATTTTTAGTTTTTCATTGTATCCATGATCACGTCCGGTGTTTGAAGACTTTGATCCGTCTAGCATTCCATTAAATGTTTATCCCAGATACCACGGCGAGCTTCAAACTGACGTTGAATTAACGTCACGTACGAGCTTCATTTAGACCCACTGTTAGTTTGATCCGTCTGACGTCACACAAGAGTGCAACAAATCGCTTTTCCTGCCTCTGCAGCTTTAAAATGTTTACGATTGAGAAGTCTTTTGTTTGTGTTGATGTATGGAATGAAAAAATAATCAAAAAGCAGTAAAAAAAAGTATTAAAAAAGCAAAATAAAAAAATCATAGTGTATAAATTTTTGCTGTTGCTAATTCATGATTTATTGTTGTTTTTATGAATTTAATTAGCGTTGACAATATTGTTATTGCTATGCGATGATTGTTAGACATCGTTTGCCCTTCAATAACCTTGCAGTGCAATCGCGTAAATGACCGCTTCAAATCGACGTTGAAAACGTCTTGTTAAGTTAAGGTCTATGTACGAGCTCCGTTTTGCCACACAGTCAGTTTGTACTCATCTGACGTCACACAAGAATGCAACAATCCCCTTTTCTAGCCTCTTCAGCTTTATAATGTTTATAATTAAGAAAAGTTGTTTATGAAGATGTACACAATACAAAAGAAATAAAATAAAAAACATAACAAAAAAAGCAAAATTATTGTATATAATTTTTTTCTACTATTACAATCCATGATTTATTGTTGCTTTTATATATTTAATTAACTTTGAAAATATTTCTGGTTACTGAGAGAGGATTTTTAAACATTTTCTATCTTGTCGTTGTTCGCCCGATAATAGCCCCGCATTGTTATCCAAACAATGACAGACCGCAGTGGTAGACAATAGATCGTCTGCCCCAAGCAACAAGATTAATGAAAAAAAAAAAACAATTAAAAGTCTTGTATCTGAGCATGCCCGGTAACTTAATATTGGTGTGAAATTTGTTAAATTTCTGCTTCATTTTCTTCAAAATCATTTGGACTCTGTTGTTGATTCAGGAATGGACTTTGATGATATTTGTGATCGCCGTTCGATCAGTAATTGGTAAACAGTAACACTATGAACACTTTAACATAACTACTTAATATTGTTTATTTGTATATTATGATGATTGATGATGCAATGAGTAATCAGTGTAATCATTTTTTGATTCTGAGTGAAGAATGTCAATAATTGCGTATTATTCGATTCTTTTCTGGATTTCGTTCCTCAGAACGAAAATGAAACACTAGAGATGGAGAAATGCAAGATAACATTTGAAGTAAGCGGCCTGTGGCGTGTTTTCTATTCGTTTTCCCAACAAAAATCTGGAGTTTCTAAATACTAATATTTTAAAACTTTATTTCAATATAAATTTTCTGCTTCAGTTTTGTATCGAACTGCATTCGAATGAAGGAAATTTATTTTCAATCAAATAACATTCGTTCAGGTGTTGATTTGAACACCGCGAACCGTGCTTTGGCCCGTGGGCCGTATGTTGCCCGCTCCTGATTTAGAACAATCGTATTGAATTATGACACACAATGGATTGGTTCAACTTAAGATTTGATCATGATTTTTGGACTAAATTGAATGATTTGGTTTCCGTTCACAATTATTGCATTGGTAACTTGACGATTCAAATCCGAAAATTTGTCAACAAAAATTTGTTTTTCTCTCAAATTAAATGCGTTTCAGTTCACCACATAAAATTAAATTGCAATACAAGAGGTTAACTGTAGAAGATATTTCACTGTTCACCCTTGCTTTCTCAATTTTATTCCATGGTTGAAGTTTTACACGCAGTTTTTCAATGCCAGTCTAACATTTTAAATGAACAATTTGAAAAGCGAGTTTGAATTGTTGCACCGGAACAATTTCAATAGTTGTATGATTTGAGAATTTATATTTTCCCCATGATTTACAGTGTCGCACAAACCGGACAATGGTATAATTAGTTGATTGTTTCAGTTTGTATTGGCAGGTTTGTTGTCAATGACACCTACCCATACAACAAAATCTGTCAATTTTACATTGATTCAACGTCTGCAAACGTTGAATCAATGTAAACAGCGTCTGATTTAGCTGTCTGGGTGGATGGTAAAGTATTTCCAACCATAAGCTACTTGTGTCATTGCACAAAGCTGAGTGCGACGCATGAAGAAAAAAATAGAGGTTTAGTTTTCATAAAGTTTTTGGTATGACCGGATAAGGTATCGAACCCACAAGCTCTAAACGTTGAACTCAAAGGTGTGATGTTGCGCCAGAACCTGACCCGAAGGTCCCAGTTCGATTCTTGGTATAGTTTAATTGAATATGGGGCTTTTTGAGCTAGTTTTGGCTTTGCTGAAAATATTTCCGACTTGAATTAAAGTTTTGCAAAGTAGACTTACACTTACATCGCGATTTTATTCACACAAATGTTCTATTTCCAATTAAAGTGGCCAACTTTCAATCTTTGTTTGCAATATATTCAGTTTAATCCAATTGTCTGGTGTTCTTCTGACAGATCAAGGCAGGCAGTGAAAAACCAGGTGCAGTGGCTACGTCCAATGTTGCTGTAACCTATACAATGTTTCGAAGTGGGTATCCGCCACTTTGAAAGTGACGCGCTACCCCTACTCGCACCAAAAGTAGCGTGGGCCACCGCTAGTACTCACTACCTTTGTCATACACTGACTCCACAGGTGTGTAGGAGTTGAAGATTCTTGCCAGAAACAAAATGTTTTTGCCATACTGCTAGAACCAAATCAGGACCAGCAGAAACATTCATGCGAAGGGTTCGATTCCTTGCAGAGCTCGGCCCGGAAGAACTGCAACACTTGGCTGAAAATCGTAAATTGTGGAGACTTTTCATTGACGCTATTTTGCGCCCAGCTGATGTGAAATAAATTATTATTAAGGTTTTCTTCTAAACAGTATTTTTTTCAGATAATAATATGATTTTCTTTTTATTCCGAGGGAGTGAAGGTGTTATAGTAAGCTATCAAAATTTGGATTGTGGCTTATGTTCTGCATTTGGAGTAAGGTTGGAGTCAATACTTCCGAAATATTTAGAGTCACAGACGTCGGAATGGAGCAGGAGTCTAAAAAACAGGACTAAGTACATCTTCGAATGATACTGGAAAGCTCTGGTTTATTTATTGTCGCTCTACAACTGCCGAAGTCTTTTAGCGAAAGGGCTCATTTTTAAATGCGTATCAGATTTGCGATGTCATCACATTATTACCCAACTTATTCTCCCTGCGGTATGCAAGAAAGAACACAACTCGTACGGTTTTTGAAGTCTTCGGTATGACCAGACCTGGAATCGAACCCAGATCTACAACCACTAAGGATGAGGTAAAAACAAACCAAACATATTCTCGCGAGTGCAATGTTATTATTACACAAAACTTGCAAGAAAATGCGTAAAATAATTCCTTGTACATTAGCAGAGAACTGTGCTGTTGGGGAGTACAAGCATTGTGATGGAAATGAATTGCTTCCGTTGCAACCCAACCCATAGCAGGCCGGTGTTGTCCACTTTTGGACGGATACAAAAGCCCAGTGTGGCGGATAAGCCCGTTGATATAGCCTACTGATCAAACAGCTGACTGTCACGTCAATAACCCAAATCTTGATGCACAAAATCTCATGAAGTTTGAAGTTGTGTTTTGAAAAGTTTTGACCTTAACTTCACAATCCACATTGTAAGAAACTACGTCATAAAACAAAACCCCTGCCAATCCTGTTAAAGATTTGAGTATGTAGACTAAGTTGTTCCAGAAATTAAGTTTATCAATTATCCACCAGATGGGAGACAGCAGTACTACAAAAATGAACGTTTGCAAAGACTCAAGAACATTTTTCTGCCGTAATTCGGCGCCTTGTTTTAAAGGATTGGCGAATATTGTGACAACAGCAGTCCAGCATCGTGAAAGGTCTGGTTCATTACAAGTATCAAAAGTTCGTTGTTAGAATGTTGTACAAACGTGGAAACAGCCACATACTTTTTTCTTTCAAAACATTTTTTCAGCCAAAAAATCAGTCGCTTTTTACATTGAATCAACGTCTGTGGACGTTGAATCAATGCAAAAGCGACTGATTTGCTGTCTGGTTTATGAAGACGAAAAAGCAATGAAAGCGCAAAAGCAGAATCACACAAACTGAATCTCCGCTTGGCTGACGCTTGCAATGTTTAAAAACACCTTCGCAGAATTTGAAACAATGAACAACAAGAATATTGATAGTTTCCAAACAATGTACATAGAGAGTACACCACATGTCGCATTGCAGAGGTCTCATTCAAACCAATAATCGCGTACAAGACCCGCGACCTGCCGCGATGAACAGTCAAATCTTGTTATCGCGTCCCTACTCGGCCAACATCACGCGTTGGCTTCGAGTCTGAGGTTGGATTGTGAACCACGTCCACCGCGCCATGCGACGTAATGATATTGCGTCGTGTTCTCTTTGTCTCTTTCCATGTAATCGCGCTCCATTAGGCTCTCGATGCGTTTCTTGATGTCCATCGGCTGCAAAACAACGACGATTCTTTCATTTCATTTTCAAGCTACTTCTCATCTCACTAAGATTTAGACATCCACATCACGGCCAGAAGGCAACTTAAAAGATTTGAAAACGAGGCTAATTCACAAACGTAAGTTTGTTTCCAGACATCAAATCAGATGATTTTTACATTGATTCAACGTCTGCAGAAAACGACTGATTTGCTGTCTGGGTTGGTCGATTTAATAGCGATTCGATCATCGTTGGGTTTAGTTTTTTTAACGTGCAGGTTTTGCGGGGCATTCCCACACCCGTAGGTCCCACTCCAAATGACTGGCATTACAAATTATAGCATAAAACGTAATACAAGAAAAAGAATGGGGTGTCTCTTCAACACTTGGTCGAATGAACGAGAGAATTAAATAAGATTGGGCATAAAGCCGACGCAACCTGTTTGCATGCTGTAATTAAAGAAGAAAGTCCCCACTGGTAAACGGTAAACAAAATGTTCTTTACATGACCTCATCTAAAGAGCAATAAACAAAACATACAAGATTAATAGCAATAAGTTTCGCTTTTGGCAGCATGATCGTTACATATTTCACAAGTGTGGATAGAACGATCTCAGCCTGATGCTGCGGGTTTGCTGTGGTAATCGCAAATCCGCTGCATCAGGCTAAAACAGATCGTTCCATCTACACTTGTGAAATAGTATGAAAATTTTCAAAATAGCCTATTTTGTAAACGTGGACTGACATACAATTCAGAATTTGCGGCGCTCACCTTTAGCGGAAACTTCAACTGTTCATAAAGTTCAGAAACAAGAAGTTGATGTGAAAGAGATTTTCGCATTTTCATTATCCGCACGATGGCAGCATCGATCTAGCATCGTCGGTCTTGAAAGACGCGTTCCGTCGTGTCCCTGTTTTCCTCAACCTGAGAACAAACACACACATGACAATCGGAAACACACGTCATGACAATGAAAGGTATACATGTAATAATTAAAGAAACACACGTGACAATCAAAGGAATACACACGACCATAAGAAACACACATAATAACATACCACAATAAAAGGAACACACAACAATTAGAGAAACACATATGTATTCCAATATTCTCGCAGAAGGCCTGGCGGTCGTCTAAACTACCGTAGCCTCATACTCACAGTTTCTTTCAGTTGTATCTGATTGATCTTGATGCGGATTAGTTTGTGCCTGAAGCTGGAATTGAACTCGAAATCATCGGAACTTGCGACTTCCTTGCCTTTGGGAACCTTGAGATACACAAACAACCTTTTCATCAAACCCAAGTGGGATGACGACGTGTTCAGTTGAGCCCTTTTTGTGTATATCCTTCACTACTTTATTGCAGACAAGTACTCGTGTTACCCAGCCACTGATGGGAGATGATACACCAGTTGAAAAACCATAAAATATTGCAGGTACGCTTGAACGTGGTTTGCTAAGAATGATCAATCCAAACGCATCACAAAACCCGATCATTGCAAGTTGCTTTCAGTTATTAGCAAAGCAATATCTCTTCAACAATGCACTTTCGTATCCCATCTTGGTGCAATAATTTTTTTAAGTGTGGCCCAGGGAGTTTTACCATGGGTGGATATTTTTCAAGAATTAAAATTAGAATCTCAATTATATGGAGGGGCTCTGCTTGACCGTTTAATATTTCTTTAAATCACAATATCGCACAAGGCTTGGTTTCTTTCTGAGGGTTTTGACTGCCATTAAGCTAATGCCTAGAGAAGAATTCGTATTCAAGTTTCGTTCTCTGAAGCAGATGACTCGTTAGCCCAGTGATTGCTTTTCATCTCTTATCGAATTTATGAGCCTTCCCGCACGCCAGCGACTGAAGAGTCCGCTTCAATTCGGATTCATCAATGGATGTTGCGTCTCGTATCTGTTGGTAGGTAAATGAGTCACCTTCGTTGAAGAGGAGGAGGACGAGGGTTTGGAACAATGACACCTGCAGCTCCTTGTTACCCTGAAAAGAGATGCACAACGTTGATTTTAGATTATTTTGTTGAAAATTTGCAAATGCTTACAATTTGTTCAGAAATAGCTCATAATATTTGATGCAACAAACAACAACTTTAACAGGCTTTTAAAACATACAAAATGACATGGCATAGAAAAAGAACAGTCTGCTACTATTCGGAGAAATCCCAGTTCGGAGACGCCTTTTTCGCAGATTTCCAAAACCTCACAGTGGCATCTGTTTATTCAAAGGAATTAGCTTCTAATAGAGGTTAATCAAATAAAGTCTCAGCCAAAGTCTCAGCGAAAAAAATAAAACAGTTGTCAAACGGCGTTTCGTGACAAACAATAGTGGTTAATCAAATGAAGTCTCAGCGAAAAGGCCTCAACTAAAGTTGCTAGATATTGCTATAGCCCATACCCGCGGCAAGATATCAGCTAATCTTAATCTACCTCACTGAAACAATAACTTTCTCGTTTGCATGGGCATGGGAAGGTAAACACAAAAACCGCCCAGACAAATTCTCTAAATAAACAGAAGCCGACGCTGGAATTAAGAAATCACCGAATCGGTTTTCTCCGAAAAAGGCTGTCTCCGAATTGGAATTTCTCCAAATCGGCCTCTCCGAAACGGATTCTCCGAAACGGATTCTCCGAAGCGGATTCTCCGAAGCGGATTCTCCGAAATGGGCCATTCCGGGAAAAGAACGCTTTTAAAGAGTTAGAAGGTTAAGCAAAAACTCTGTATTTGTTTAAACGGTTTTTAAGCAGCGTAGATTGTGATATATGCATAGACAAGACAGACATCATGCTTTCTTCCAAATAACTTACATTTTTAAACTTGCTCTTGAGCACGCAATGTCCCAATGTGGATTGGAAGGTTAGCTTCCTACCTGAATGTTTGCTCAGGTAAAACGTTCGAAAGTTTTCTTGAAGTCGAACCTGCAACAAACCATCAAAGATTATCAACAATATCGGCCAATCAGTGTTGTCCTCAAACGGTCTTGGCCACTCTTGTGAAAGAGGCAAACAACGTGTCTCAGTTCCGTGCCCGTGGTCCGAGATTATATTACTCTTGTAGATTACAACTAATCATTTCTATTGCTTCTCCTTGCGGTACTATGACGTAGGTAATTGCTCGTTTAAACAATCAAGTACCTGCCGCGACACTTCACTTGTGTTCTAGCAGCGTAGCTTCATACAGCAGATCGTTTAGTAGTGAAGACATTTCAGTTGCATGCAATCTTTAGTTTGTAAGCTGTAGTGTATAATCTCTTTACATAAGTTAATACCTACTACCGTATTATGTTGATGTTAACCGCTATGTTTATGTTCAGCTATATCGTATGTTTTGTTTATTAAACCCTAATTTGAGGATTTGTGATGAATGAGCATGGATTCATAACAATTACCAACTATTGTAACCTCATATTTTTAAACTTACAGTTTCACCAAAGGTGTGTTTATAATAACCATATTTTCTTTCATATCAACTCTGTCAGGAAACATAACGGGTCGTAACACTACCAGACAGTGCAACATGAGATAGAGAATGCTGGAAAACTACAGTCAAACTGTTATTAAGAGTCAGCAAAACGTGACGAACCAGGCCGTATCTTTAGGAGGCCATGGCACATTGGCAACTCACCATTTCAGCGGGTAGTTGGACCTCCATAGGCGTGTAGGTGGGCCAGTAACCCATGGTCAATATGTTCACAGTCATTTCAACGCTGGTGGATGTGGCGTCTTTGTGGGACGATTGATACTGAAAGGAATTTGTGACAAAATGTAAAAACCCACAATGAACGAAGAACCGCTTCTTTTGCGTCCTATCTACGGACCTCAAGTTTGAAATGCTAATATTACGGCGCTTGACAGCACCACAGTCCAGTGGCTGCACCGACGATTTAAATTATCGGTTTAAATAGAGGTACCTCGGTGGTAAGCACGTTTTTAATGCTTTTGTGTCAGAGCTTCAGTTTACTGACTAGGAGTCTTTCTAAAAAACACTTTCCAGGTTTGATTTGTTTGAGAAGAAGCAACCAATCCCTTCCAACGCATTAAATGTATAAAGTGATGATTAAAAATTCAAAACATGCCCCCGCATTCCTGCTTCAGTTTCGATAGCGTCGACTTTTCTGCGTCAATCGAAGCACTTTGTCCACTAGAAGGCTTTTTGCCAAATCTTTTTTGTAAAACGTCTCGAAAACATCTTTGCTTGAAAAGTCAAACAGTCGTCAAAGTAGGATGTATTTGTCTTGAGATAAGAAAAGTCGTCATAGATTGTTTAACGACTAAATCCAGTCGTCTAAAAACATTTATTGGAAGCAATCTATATCTATCAATCACATAAGCCAAAAAACGAGTAAAAGTCAGAATGCACCACAACTAACAAATCAGTTAATGAAGAAAGGTCGATATTGTCTCAACGTGGATAAAGCGGAAAAGCAACATGATCCGGTCCAATCTACGATCCAGCTCCGCCTCCGAAGCTTCCTTTTCTCGGTTTTTATTCTCTGATCAACGTACTTGGCTGCAAACGACCAAGCTTAAATACAAAATTTTTTTTCCGTCTATTCAATCTTGCTCTTGACAAGGGGTGCGAAACCTGACCCAAGGGGTTCGCGTTATTAGTTATAATCAGTGGCGCCGCCAGACCTTCAACAATGGGGGGGCAAAATATTGAGAGTGCAAGATAGTAGCGTAGTCAGAAATTTTGAAAGGGTGGGTGTTGACAGCCGACGGGCGAAGCCCGATGGCGTGCTCGCTGAAGGCGACACTTAGCGGCGGAGGTCTGGGGGGCCTCCCCCAGAAATTTTTGAAAAATTACATTCAGTTTGGTGCCTTCTAAGAGCATTTTCAACAAAATTGTGCGTATGAATATTCCTGTAAAATGGTGCTGTCCGGTGGCATAGCAAAAGGAAAAGATTATGTTCTCTTCGGCATTTTTCAGCAATAAAGCTAAGTCTCTATGTTTTCTTGTTGCTAATTCCCTGGCTGAGATATTTGAATGTTTGGTATTGGCAAAACTCGCTCTTTTAATGCGGTTTTGTTTAAAATTAGGCAAACTTTGTTTTAGAGACATATTATGTTGATTGATTTTTTTGCGAGATTATTACAGTTTTATTATTTATCAATTTTCTCCTTAGTTGATCCAAAAAGCGACCTTATTCTGGTAAGTCACTAACTTTTATGCTTTAAAGTCAACCCAAAGTTTAGAAAATGTAACGTCATAGACGTCATACATCTTGATGAGTGTCAAACAAAAAGCTTTGAGACAATGAAGCAGTGGCGTAGCCAGAAAAAAAATGTGGGGGGGCCAAATATTTGATAAATTGAAGAGAACGACAGAGTGTTTGATTTAAGACATCGCCACTTGATGTGCAGTGGCGTATCCTGGTGGGTTAAGCAAGTGAAGCAATAAAGCTGGCGGGGGGTTAGAGCGTGCCGAAGGCACGCGTATTCTAGGGGGGTCCTGGAGCATGCTCCCCCGGAAAATTTTTGCAAAATTGCACTCAAATAATGGATTATAGCGCTTTCTGGAAACACTTTCAGGGTAATATTTGTATGAAATTTATAGGCAGATGAACAGCTATTAACTTATTAAAGGTAGCCGTTACACACGAACGGGAAAAAACTGCGGCTAAAATTAGAGAACACAAAAAACTCAGCTACGCAAAGACCCAACAGAGTACGCGATTCTGAAATTGCTTCCACAGATTAGTTAAAACATAGTATCAGGACTGGAAGCTCAGTTTACAACAGTAGGCCAAACAGTTGGTACAACAGTTGGTCAACAGTGGGCCAACAAGGTTAGTTACTTGGCTGTTGGCCCACTGTTGGCCAACTGTTGTACCAACTGTTTGGCCTACTGTTGTAAACTGAGTTTCCAGTCCTGATACTATTTAGAAGTCCATGGTTAAAAGAAGCGTAAATCGCGTAAAGTTTGCGCGATTTACGATTTGCAAAATTTATTGGTGTCTTTCTGTGTGTCTAAAACAAGTCCTGGGGGGTGTTAATAGCCAGATGTCTTGGAAAACGATATAAATTTATACAAATTATATTATATTTTCAACAAAGGGTTCAACTTCGGAATCCAAACTTTGAAAATTTGGGGGGGCCATGGCCCCTTTCGCCCCCCCCCCCTGGCTACGCCTATGCAATGAAGTTACTTTATTTCTGATATATTCAAGTTTGTATAACGAATAGCTGTTTAGACGTCAATCTAGATCGAACAAGCGATCTCAGCAGTTACAGATGGCTTGCATCCTTGCACAGTTTGACGTGCAATTACTTCATAGGCTAAAGCTTTTCTTGCAAACCATGTATTAACATCTGTAAATTCAATTTGAAAAGTTGAAACCCCCAATCCCCCTCCCTTGGCTACGCCACTGGTGCAAGACATGCAAGACAGTGATATATTATTTAATTTCTCTTGTTTTCTACTGCTATTGTCTACTGCAGGGGTTCTTAACCTTTTTTGTCTCGTTTACCCCTTGAGGAATGAAAAAAGGAAAATTTACCCCCACCGTTTTGGTGGCCCCTTGTGATGTCATTGTGTCCAGTTACCCATGCGAAGAAATGCAAAACATCCTTTTTGTCTGGATTTACCTTGGCAAATATAAAAACAAGCTGTTTATTTGCCGAAGACACGATTGTTCTTGACGGGGTCCTGTGAAAAATAATGTCTACTCAAATGTCCTAAATAACAATGTTAAATGCACACAAGAATGTTTAAGTTTTTTTTCTTTTATTAATAACTGACACGCAATTTCACCAGTCAATCAGTGGGACTTATGTGCTTGCTTTCCACGAACAATGTTGGAGATTGTTGGAACAGTCGTTGAAAGAGCTACTCGCATGTCGTATTTGGGAACTAAGCGAGATCGATGTTTTTTTTTAATAGTCAACAATGAAGAGAACCCTGCTTCACACAGATAAGTAGTTGGAAAAGGTATAACAACCTCAAATGCACGCTTAGTCAGCGTAGGAAACTCTTCGATTAATCCACACCAAAACTTGGAAAAGTCACCATTGTACGATAAGAATTTGGAACAAAGCGTTGTTGAACATTGAAAATCAATCAATTCATCTTTGCAAAGATCATCGTCAGCAATACTTTCTAACTTGGCTTCGAAGAGATGAGTTATCCAAAGAGCAGTAGCCTACTGTTAAAACTTTCACCTTCAAAGTAACCGTGAAAGTTGTTTTTTAAGGTGGCAAGGTGCTGGCATATTTCGACCTCGAGGTCAGAAATCTCGTTGCGACTTCTACTGACTTTCCAATCATCAAATATTAGAAAATTTGCGTAAATTCCTTTTTGAACTCTTCTACTCCACAGATCTAATTTTGTCTGAAAGCCCTGAATTTTATCATGTACATCTATAATGGTAACACTTTTTCCTTGCATTTGCATATTGAGCTGGTTCAAACTTGAAAAAATGTCTGTCAAGTAAACCAAAATGCGCCAATAAATTTATTGTCGCCAAAGTGCTTACTCAACGGGGATTTTCGTTCTTGAAGAAAAATCTCGATTTCACCATGTAGTTCGAAACCTCGAGACAAAACAAGACCCCTGGAGAGCCACCGAACTTCGGTGTGATAAAGGAGAACAGCATAAATTTGAATCAAAATCGAGTGCAACACTACCAGTTTTTTAATAACAGAAAAAATGAAGTTTGCTTTAATTTATGATTCAGTAAATTTACCCCCTCGGTAGGTGAAATTTACCCCCAGGGGGTAAATTTACCCCTGGTTAAGAACCCCTGGTCTACTGCAATATAGCCTATCCAAAGTCCCACATTTTTGACATGTCTGATCTGTTGAAAAAAATATAATTCAAAATAAATCACAGTTTGATTCCATATGGGACTTGCAACTGCCATGGCTAGCGAAATTCTGCGTAGCTTTTTTCCAGATTGAAAAAACGTTTTTTACAAATGCGCTTTCTGATTATTATCTAACAGTCTGTTAGTTAAATATGCCTCATGATTTTGACTAGTCTGTTAGTTGATAGAGAAATTACCAAATACTGTACTGAAACGCTGTGAAACCGTTTTTCCATGCTTGGAAAATACAGATGTCAAAACATAGTAGGTATATCAAACGCAGAGGCGGTCACATGCGTATTGCGTAGCCTATGGCATTGTGACAATTGAGGCTAATATAAGTTAATGGAATAAATATACTGTGACGGCCACCGGGCGTAGTTCAACTGCAATACATACTCAGCCGGTGTGAAATGATTTTTTATTCTTAATACCGTATTTTTTCTTCCTATCCACGAAGATTTCATCAGGAAAATGCACAATATCAAATGATAAGTTTAAAACAGTTAAAGTCAACATGTTTCTACGTTTATTAGACGTAAAAACAAGCTTCACTGAAGGTAAAAATAATTAATCAACTAAAGCGCCAACCCCAGCCAGCTAAATCTGCTGATTTTACATCGATTCAACGTTGTAGGGCGTTGAATCGATGTAAAAAATCCACAATCTTGCTTGCGGGGACGCAAGTCTTCCAATTTAAAGGCAATAAGCAACGCACGCAATATCCTCAGAAATAAAAGAATGAGAAAAGAATTTTACTACATGTGAAACGTATTTTAACGTATAATAAACGTAGGAACATGTTGACTTTAGTTGCATTATTTCGTCATACTGCATTTCAATACGTATATAATATAATTGCTCGCTCATTTTGTGTTTTAAACTTTGTTGTCATTATATTGCGCATGAAATCTTCGTGGATAGGATAAAGAAACATTAAGAATAAAAAATCATTTAACACCGGTGGAGCATAATTGCAGTTTAATAGAATAAACTTTAACTAATGTTAACAGGACTATAACATACCAAGCTGTTGAAAACTCGATAGGGAAAGCAAAATGTGGCATCCTTAGCTTCTGAATACTCCAGCCAGAGATAGTCATCAAACCACTGGTTACTCACTGTATTAGGCTACTTTAGTAGACTTCATTGAGTTAAATCTACATTATGTCCTTGAAACATTGACCCACTGCCACCACTCAAGAACCAAGCAAGAGCCAATCTGCTGAACAGCCGGTAACAACTGTTACGTGACAGGCAGCAGGCGATGTACGTGAATAGAATCACTAATTCGTAATAAGTTAGTAACAGCAGCAAGAAGAGCAAGTTTAAAATAAAAGAGAAAACTTTTACCTTTAACCTACTCTGACCACTGCGTCACGAAACCTATATTGTTGCATTTGCATACTGTAAACAAGTCCTTTATTTTTAGAGATATCGTAGCTTTTATCAAGGTATGTTCGTGTTTTGACTTTAGATGTCATTGCAGTTTGGCTTCTTTCAAAGAGTGGTGAGCTAAGACTATTAAACACAACACGCGCGGCGGTCTGATTCCACCACCACTTACTTCAACGGAAGTGAGTCGAAGTTTCAATAAGTAGATGATTGTTATATGCAGGGTAGGGTGGATCGATTTAGGTGGGTAAAACACCTTTTTCCTCATTTTGCTTAGCTTGGGGTTGGAAAACTTGCCATTGGGTGTACAGAACATTGTGTAAAAAATTCATTTCTATCGAACAAATTTTTGATCTGCCACCAGCCACTTGAAAATTTATTATTTCCTTCTACATTAGGGTGGATCAATTTAGGGGGGTGTAAAACTTTTTTCCTCATTTTACTCAGCTTGGGTGGCCAAAACTTGCCAATGGGTATATAGAACACTGTGCTAAAACTATATTTCGATCGAACAAATTTTTGATCTGCAACCAGGCCATTACTCATTGACTAAAACCGCAAAAATACAAAAATACATGCAAATGTATTTAAATTTGACGTTAGCATAGAGATTTATTGCAATGCAATGGAAATGATAATATGCATCAAACTTCCTCGCTTTAGATGAAATAGTCACGTTTCGATTCGAACTTGGGCATTTGTTGTCGTGATTCAATGCGTGAGCGTATAAATTCATCTTGCGAATTAACCCCTCACACCGCCGCTGAAGCTTCCGTCACCAACTTGACGCACCTTTCCACCAAAGTTCTGGAGTGTCCTTAGCTGCAATCATGTCTCCTACTTTTTGGTCTCTCATATTTCTTGTCACAGGAGGCTCGGTGAGATTGAGAACCTGACAGTCAACCATATCGTAGTATTCGTTGGCGTCAAACTTTATGGGCGGAATGCAGAATCGTCGCATTGTTCTCTGTTCGCGATGTCTTGATCGAGCTTTCTGAATTCACTTAAGTCCAAGCTCACGGATTATCTGCCTCTCATCTGTGATCATGGCCAACGTAATGTTTTCTGAGTGTGCAAAGTATCCATTTCTCTGGAGAACAGTATCGTGTATTTGCATTAGACATGTATTTGCACATCTGGATGGACTAACAGCTAGACCACGTGAATTTTTCTGCCCTCTTGGATAAGCTCTTGCTTTGTGTATGGAGCATCTTCCCAAAAAGTTCGAGAATATTCTTCCTCTTGCGTTTGAGACCGCCGCAGATCACGTTGTTACATCCAGGCACAGCAGCCAATGGATTGTGGGTTCATCGAGCGTTGTGAGGTCCACACTCCATAGGCTATATCTATCCTGGGGTCGATATTCAGGACATTGGTAGATAATGTGTTATGCAGTCTGAGATTCTGAGGCACATGCACAAGATGGTGAGTCGGTGAGGCCCCATTGAAACATGTTGCTGTTGAAATGGCCCACCCCAGTCAGCAAGCGATTGAGCTTCACCCATTCCTTCCGAGGTAGTTCTGCTCCGGGTGGAGTGTTGGTATTGGGAGGAACTGTGAATTGGGTTGGTCTCGCAACTTCTCTCCATTCACTGTTCCAAGTTTCGGTAATGTGGAAGTTAGACTTGCAGATATCTGCAGCATGTCCGGAAAAGGGGCGTCGAGATTTCAAGCGCTGGGGCTTTTGAGGGTGCGAATTTAGGACAATCTGGTTGAGGAGGTGGTCATCCCTTGACATAGCTTCTAAAACTAGACTGCGTATGTGATTTTCCCTACGCAGTCTACCTAGGGCGATGCCGGATAGCACAGGCAAAAAGTCGGTGGGAGTTGGAAGCAGGCAACCAGTGATTATTCTCATGGTGGTGTTGAGGGCAGTGTCAATTTTGCTAGTGTGTGCGCTGCGGCACCAAGTGGGGGAAGCATATTCGGAGGTGCTGTAAACAAGTGCAAGAGCACTTGTACGGAGTGCAGATGTACTAGAACCCCAGGATGTTCCAGCTAAGCATCTCAGCAAGTTGTTGCGTGCTGATAGCTTAGCATGTAGGGCTTCAGCATGGTGCTTGTATATTAATTGTCAATCGAGATTCACTCCTAGGAAGGTGGGGCACGGGTTGTGTGGGAGTGGGTTTCCGTTAAGACTGACAATGGACGCGTAGATTCCATGTTGGAAAGGTGAAAAGGTGTGACAGTGATCTTTGCCAGGCTCAGTTTCAGCATCCAAAGCTTCAGGTAGTCTGCGATTTAGGCCATGTCATCTGTAAGTGCTTCCTCTACCACATGCCAGTAGGCTACTTATCAGAATGGAGTAGTGCCAGATCATCAGCATAGCCGTACTGGCGTGACGTAGTCTCTGGCATGTCACTGATGTAGATGTTAAATATAGTAGAGGGGATAACCTAACCATGATCCTTGCGGAACACCGTTTCTTAAGCGGCTGGGCCGGCTGCACTGCCCATCACTCGTCTTCGGCAAAAAGGTCCGATTTGCCAGAATGTTGGCGAGAAATCGCACTACCTTTTTGCCTGGGATCATGCGGAGGAGCTTTAGGGTTAGCCCTTGGTGACACACAGAATCATAGGCAGCAGTGAGGTCTACCAAGATTACTCCTGCTTTGTTGCCCTTCTCGAAACTTTTCTCTATATCCTCGGTCAGCTTGACTGCTTGATGAGTCGTACAGCGTCCGTGCCAAAATCCAACTTGTTCTTTTGGTAGTTGGAGATCGATAACTGGCTCGAGTCTAGTTAGCAGGAGCCGTACCAGGATCTTATATGGGACGCAGAGTAGTGATATTGGACGATAGCTCTTGAATCATCAGCTGGCTTGTTTGGTTTAAGTAGTGCCACTGCAGTTGCTTTTCGACAGATTTTAGGTATGGCCTGGAGGGTCAGGCAAGCAGAATAGAAGCTTTTCAACCATGCCAAACATTTGGGACCACAGTGCCTTAAGAATTCTGGAGGGATATTATCGGGCCCTTGTGCTTTCCCACTTTTAACTTGTTTAATGACAGATGCAAGTTCTCTGGTGCTGAAGGGGGCTGACAAATCGCCATCTGAGATTGGGGAGTTCCAGAACCAACTGCATTCCTGCTTCACTGCAAGGGCGTGCTTCTTATTTGCCACTTTACATCTGCCATTGGTAGTGATAATCCGTGAGCTTGGACTTAAGCGAATTCAGAATGCTCGATCAAGACATCGCGAATAGAGAACAATGCGACGATTCTGCATTCCGCCCATAAAGTTTGACGCCAACGAATACTACGATACAGTTGACTGTCAGGCTCTCAATCTTACGGAGGCTCCTGTAACAAGAAACATGGGGAACGAAGAACTGCGAGACATGATTGCAGCTAAGGACACTCCAGAGATTTTATTTCCTCGATTTTCGTGTCACACGCAAGTGGTGGAAAAGTGCGCCAAGTTGGTGACGGAAGCTTCAGCGGCGGTGTGAGGGGTTAATTCGCAAGATGGATTTATACGCTCACGCATTGAATTACGACAACAAATTCCCAAGTTCGAATCGAAACGTGACTATGGAAGTTTGATGATTGATGTTTGATGCATATTATCATTTCCATTGCATTGCAATAAATCTCTATGCTAATGTCAAATTCAAATATACATTTGCATGTATTTTGCATTTTTAGTCGATAAGTAATGGCCAGGTTGCAGATCAAAAATTTGTTTGATCGAAATATTGTTTTGGCACAGTGTTCTATATGCCCAATGGCTACCCAAGCTGAGCAAAATGAGGAAAAAAGTTTTACACCCCCCTATATTGATCCACCCTAATGTAGAAGGAAATAGTAAATTTTCAAGTGGCTGGTGGCAGATCAAGATGTCGTCAGATTACATTCTAATTTTGCACAACTGTTTTTGGTAGTAATTGGCAAGTTTTCCAACCCCAAGCTAATAAAAATTTTATAAAAAGTGTTTTCACTCCACCCTAATGCAGGGGTGAGAATTTGTCTAGTCTACTATCACATAAATGGGAAAATAGTTTCTGTTGGCCACTAAAATTTAAATGCAATACAGCAAACATAATAAATAATTGCCTATTCCAACTAGCCTACACAAAATCTTGGTTTTTTAAAAGATATAACAAACAGTAGCGGATCTAGAAAAGCAATTGTGGAAGGGTATCAAAATGTTTTTGAAAGAAGCAAAATTTGCTGAATACTTTAAAAATGCAGCATAAAAGAGCTAAAGATGTTCATAGAATGCATGGGTTGGGCTTGCTCCTCAGAAAATATATAGTAAATTTCGCCTTGTTTTGGTCGTTTTGTTTCCGTATTTGTGACTCAGTGGATTAATGTTTTTTAAGACGCCCATTTGTAAGCTATTGACCATGCTCGTGAACTTAAAGCTAGATTTCTGTTGAAGTTAAAGCTTTGGCTGCAAATTCAATTTAAGTTTAAAATCATTTTTGGTGGCAATGAAAGGATTATAATGATCAATAATGGTTTGGTTTGAATCTTCATCCTCGGACTGACAAAGCCTTGACAGGTTATTCCTGATAGTTTCGCATACTTGTAGAGGCTCTTGGCGCAGGGCCGGTTACCGAGATTGACAGAGTGAAGTTTTCCGATTGTTGAAGTCTTGTTGCTGGGGAATTATTTCATTCACTAGGTGCCGCTGAATGGAGAGTAGTCCTGAAATGCGTTGCTCAAGCGCACACCCCGAGAGTCGAACCAGCGCCGCGTGATTTTGAGCCGGGCGCGTAACCACTGAGCTAACGGGGCGGACGTAATAATAATGAAGGCCATAACCGTAAGAGATGGAGATGTAGAGGGAAGTCGCACACCCGCTACAAAATAATTGTCATAAATTTTGCCGAAAATGTCCAGTTATTTGGGCAAATTGTAAATTGTTGCGTTTTTAAAAATATATTTGCAAAAACAAAACTTGGGTAAATTTTGTTCGCATCTCCAAAATGTTTTATTTTCCTACGGCCATGATAAAGACAGTATAGTTTTCGAAACGTTTGCTGAACATGAGTTTAGTGTCTACATTTTGAACTCTTTTACTAAAGCCTGTATTCTTGACTCTTGTCTGAAAACAAACAAATTGATCGTTTAGTTTTTTTCAACTTTCTTTCGAAAAGCAACAACACGCGAGTTCTTGACTTGTTTACCTACAAAATAAAGTGAACGATATTTGCATGTAATTTTGTTGTTGAGAACAAAAGCGAAAAACAACCCACAAAATTTAGTATTTTGCGCAGCGAATGTTAAAATCTGACTAACCCTAACGTCAGCATTTCCCTGCTTCCTGCGCAAATCCGAGTCAAATCACAAACGTTTACTTTGTCTATTCTTAACTTTGGGCTTCCTTCAAAACGACACTGTCTTTATTTACACCAAGCAACCAAGTTACTTTCAATATCTCCATATTATGCTTAAAATTATTAACTTATTTTCGTATTATTAAAATTAATTAACTTAAATTATTTGTTACATGATTTTGGAGTTTTTTTGGTTTCTTTTTTTATCAATAACCGGATAGAGGGGGAGAGGCAATCACCTTCACATGGCCCTCCTGCAAGTAACATCAAGTAAAGTACAAAAATAAAAACAAGATTGCAAACGTCAACTAAGTTTGTTTGTCACATCTCAATGGGGACTGATATTGCACCTAAAAGAAAGGATTATAGGCCTAAAACTAAAACAGGTTTCAGTCTTAACCTGATACTTTCTTGACCTATTGTCAATAAGGTTCAGGGTTTGAAATTTTTTTAGGGCCTATCACTACAAATAGGGGCCCACCATGGCTAACTAGAAATACGGTGTGATTTGTTACATTTTGCAGACTTTCCCAAATTTTGTCAACTGTTGGCAAACGTCTGAATGAGATTTAATAAAAATAATATTTTAAATTGTGAGAAACACTAACTGGAAAAGGTGATCTGGTACTATGACACATCCTCAAATGGGCGATCTACCTAACACAGAAAGCAATCATTAAGAAAATAAATCAATAGTTTTTTTTTTCAAGTCTAAACCTTAAATCATTTGACCAGGTTAACACTCACAATAGCACTTCAAAAAAAAAGTTTTTAATATAATGTATGTTGTGGAACCGGTTTTCTTCCATTAGGAGTCATCAGCACAACTGAATCGAAACAAAAATATTACAGTAGCAGGGAAATATTAGCACAACTAGCCCAAAAATTTTTTTTTACATATTAAATAAATAAAAGTCACTGAATGTTCAAAACCTTCATTTCTTTGCTTTATTCTTTTTCATTTTCATTTCTTTTTTTTCTTCATAGTATTGCTAAATATGCCAAATACAGAAAATATATATTGCAACAATCAAATACGGTAACTTACTAAAACTGTCCGTACACGCAGCAGTAAAATGTAGAAAAGCTGAGATGAATTTTCAGGCTTGTCCATGGGACATTTTTTTCTGTCCCATCCCATAGCAATTCATGCCTGTCCCCTCCCATCCCATCCCATCCCATGGGATTCCCATCAAAATACAATTCAATAAATGTTATTAAATTTATGGAAATTTAAGTCTAATGTGTACTAGATAGGACAAATGTACAAAAAGAGATACAAAACGACAAAATTTATTGACTTTGTTAACTTTAAAGTTCAGAAAAGTTGTCTATCTATGACAATTCATTATCATTGGCACTCATATTCCGAGTCACTGTGCTCATTCAGCAAATTTTCAACTGTCTGTCAGACTGCCGCACCTTACACCAGGCCACATGGCTTTCGGACTTGAGTGTTGTATGATTGTGAAGTAAACTATGAAAGCAATTCAAGCATAACATATCGTATTAATTTTAAAGTTTCGCAAGAAGAATTTCTGACAATCTGTCTAAAATATTTTTAAATAAAAATGCCTAGCTACTGTCCCATGGGAAATGCAATTCGTGCTGTCCCATCCCATCCCATCCTATGGGACATTTCCCATGGGATTCCCGTGGGAATCCCATTCCCATGGACAAGCCTGTAGAATTTTACAGGTCGGATTAAGAAAAAAATAATGGCAGAAGAAATCTCCCTAGAAATCCCCCTGGAAATCATTGAAAAAGTTTTGCTGCGATTAAGAAATGGTTTCATTTGGTTTGCTTGACAAAGCTGCACAATTCGGAAACCGGAGTATGCTTGACAAAGCTGCAAGATGACGCTCTTCCATCTATTTTTTTACGATAGCCTTGTATACTTGGTGCAAAATATACAAAAGAACCTTTACACAAGAACAAGAACGAAACGTCATAACGTTTCGTATCAGTGCAAGGAGTTGGTGAAGACAAGGCAGATGTTTGATCACGTTAAAGAAACTTTGAAGTTAAAAATAAACGAAGTCGACGTTTTGTACCATAGCGTTAGATGCATTCTTATTTGCTACACAACGCTGAAAGGTATTTCAATCGTTTTAACGCGACCTTATGAAAGCATGTTTAGGTTGCGTGCAAATGTTTCAATGAAGTTATTAATGTAAATACATTTGAAAGGTACTGTAGATAGCATTAATATAAAAAGAATTATAAAGCGAATTATTTCTGGCACTTTGTTAAGTTGCAAGCAATGAACAGTCTGGTTTAACAAGTCAACTTTACAGAAACATTTGAATGACTTCAACTTCAGTTTTTCATTAAATGTGCGATGTTTGGTAGGCCTGAGTAGTTAATCATGTGGTTCTATCCCCTCATCGGTATCACCGGAAGTAGCACCAAAGGTAGACCCAAGGGTATTGACGGAAGCGGTATCCCCGGGTATCACCACAGGTAGGGTATCACCATCTCATTTCGGCGCGTGACATCATTCTATGAAAGTATTTTTTTAAATATGATAAATAATAATTGTTTTTGAAATGTGTACCTTTCTTATTTTTCGAATCTGTTAAGAATGATATTAATGAAACCGTTTTGTTCTACACAGCTGTTGGTGGTAAAAACTCTCATAACCCAGTAGTCTAAAGTCCACTAAACAGAGATTTGTCTATCATAAGCAGTTTTGTTGTGGATGCACGAACTCAGCCTGCTTCCTGTATAATGATATCTTCAGAATAGCCTAGCAAGGTCTAAAGTCCAGTAAGCAAAGGCTGGCAGAAGAATTATTTACGGTTTCTAAAGTATTGAGAGTGAGAGCTTGTAAATGATGTGATTTTAACTATTTTTCATCTTCGCTTCGAAGTACTGCCATAATTATTATTCCAATACAAGTCCTAAACACACCTAAAGCATATATTTGAAGATCATAAAGGTTTATTAACGTTATTTATATTTCTTGCTCAACAAACATAAAATATCAACCTCACAAAATATTAGCTAATGTAGTGTTGCTGATTTAAACTGCAGATCTTTTGGTTCTAGGCATATAGAGCAACACGATTTAAATACCATAAACGAATGTTTGTTTTTCTTTTCGTACAATACGTAGTGGGAGCTGATCGCGTTTAAGTTAGCAAACTGTCTGTATGTATTTGTTTTGTATATGTTCTGTATGTGTCTGTATGTTTTGTTAATTTTTTATCGGTTTGGTTGCAGCCATGTTTTTTCGCTAAGCTGTTTGCTTGCAGGAGTGGAGTTTTTACTATTAAATCTGATGGATAGGTCTATTGGTTCGATTCCAGGTCTTTCCGAATACTGTGTTGCATTCTTATGGGGAGTGGATCTTTCGAGTTTCATAACTTGTCATTGATTGGTGGGATCTTTTGGTTCTAGGTATATAGAGCATCACGATTTAAATGCCATAAACAAATGTTTGTTTTTTTTTTCTCGTACCATACGTAGTGGGAGCTGATCGCGTTTAAGTTAGCAAACTGTCTGTATGTATATGTTTTGTATATGTTCTGTATGTGTCTGTATGTTTTGTTAATTTTTTATCGGTTTGGTTGCAGCCATGTTTTTTCGTGAAGCTGTTTGCTCGCAGGAGTGGAGTTTTCACTATTGAATCTGATGGATAGGTCTATTGGTTCGATTCCAGGTCTTTCCGAATACTGTGTTGCATTCTTATGGGGAGTGGATCTTTCGAGTTTCATAACTTGTCATTGATTGGTGGGATCTTTTGGTTCTAGGCATATAGAGCATCACGATTTAAATGCCATAAACAAATGTTTGTTTTTTTTTTCTCGTACCATACGTAGTGGGAGCTGATCGCGTTTAAGTTAGCAAACTGTCTGTATGTATATGTTTTGTATATGTTCTGTATGTGTCTGTATGTTTTGTTAATTTTTTATCGGTTTGGTTGCAGCCATGTTTTTTCGTGAAGCTGTTTGCTCGCAGGAGTGGAGTTTTCACTATTGAATCTGATGGATAGGTCTATTGGTTCGATTCCAGGTCTTTCCGAATACTGCGTTGCATTCTTATGGGGAGTGGATCTTTCGAGTTTCATAACTTGTCATTGATTGGTGGGATCTTTTGGTGATTTTATTGGTATATGAGGTTTCACTGTTGTTTGGAATGTTTAGGTTGATTGAACATTTCGTTGTACTTTGATGAATCTTTTAATCAGTGGAATGGTTTAGTTCATTGTAAGGCAAAACCCATGACTTGACCAAAAAAACTTAATAAATACTGCATTTAATCATCTTGAACACTAATAAATATTGCATTTTATCATCTTTTCGGTTTATGTTGGTTTCAGTAAACCTTTATTTCACCAGGTCTTCGTTTCGCTGTAACAGCGGCGTCAGCTAAAACTTTATGGTAAGGTTTGATAAATGTAACTAGCCTGCAGTAATAGCTTGGTCAAAACAACGTAACTTTAGGCTTATCATGCAGGAATAAATTTTACATTTTTATTTTAGATGATGCTAATTCCAGCTAAACAATCAACATTTCTTTTAAACAACGAGAACACCCAAATGAACAGCTATAGAACAAATTGTTGCAACATATACTTCTACAATCTGAGGACTGGAAAAAAAATCAACAAACCTAGCGCAATCTACATCACAAATTGTTACCTTAAGACAAGCATAAAAAAATACAAACTCCAGCAGAATATGACACCTGCTGATAAAAACACACAAACAAATATCCAAACACAGATTTTAACGTTACAAATTTTGCAACACGTAATGACACTTGCTGATAAAAACATACAAACAAATCTCCAAACACAGATTTTAACGTTACAAATTATGCAACAGAAACTTGTGATATTTTGTAATAGTTTTTTAAGCTTGTAAAAATAAAATTGCAATTTGTTGAAAATATTTTTTAAGTTTGTAAAGGAAAACTTAAGTTTGTCACTTAACATAATTTTTCATGTGTATGTTTTCATGTGTTAAACTTTCAGATTATAATTTGTTAAAACTATTTTTTTATGTTCAGTTTGTAAGTTATGGAACTTATAAGTTTGTAGTTTGTTAAAACTATTTTTTAAGTTGTAAATTATGGAACTTAAACGTTTGTTAAAACTAATTTTCAGTAGTAAATTATGGAACATAAAGTTTGCACCTCGTTAGTTAATGTTTTTTTTTAATTTATCAATCATACAAACTGAAAGTTTGTAGCTTGTTAAAAATATTTTTGGTTGTTGGTTTGTGCAATTAAAAGTTTGTGATTTGTTAAAACTATTTTTCAGTTTAATAAAAATTGAGTTTGTGATTAATTTTCGTGTTTATGTTATTAGAATAAAACTTTTAGTTTACGATTTGTCAAAACTACTTTTTAGTTTGTAAAACAAAACTTAACTATTTTTTTATTTAAAATAATTTTTCGTGTGTATCTTATTAGAATAAAACTTTATGATTTATTAAAATTATTTTTTTTTTAGTTTTGTAAGTTGCAGAACTAACATTTTTAATTTCTTATTTTTTTTCGTGCTAATGTTTTAAAAAAAGTTTTAGTTTACAGTTTGTTGAAATAATTTTGTTTTCAGTTTTAAATTATGGAACTTAAAAGTTTGTAGTTTGTTAAAAGTATTTTTTAGTTGTTGGTTTTTGCAATGAAAAGTTTATGATTTATTAAAATTATTTTTTTTCAGTTTTGTAAGTTACAGAACTAACATTTTTTAATTTCTTAAAACAGTGTTGTTGTTTTTTTTTTGTGTTAATGTTTTAAAAAGTTTTAGTGTACAGTTTGTTGAAATAATTTTTTTTTATTTCTCTCAAGAATAATACATACGCTTATTTATTCTTTTCTTTTTAAGATGAAGTATTTCCAGCAACCATAAGCTTACTCCCAGCAACCTTAAGCGTATTTCCAGCAACTTAAAGCACACTTATGATTTGCAAACTCTTAAATTGTTTTTATAATCTTAATCTAAAAATCATAAAACACTTTGGATGTGTCTCATGAGACTTTTAAATGACAACACTGTTTACTTAGGGTTTCACCTCCATTCGGTTCTGAAGGTTTTATTGTTGAGCTGTTGGATCCGTGATCGATCCCACGCTTACATTTATAAAACGGATTAGTGTCTTGTTTATACTATGGTCACAAGTATTTTTTTTTCATATTTTCAACCCCTGTTATTTTTGTTAAACACACGCATGGTTTACTTTGTAGATGATAAAATTTTATACTAGTAGCCTAGTTTTATGAAGCATATTACTTTAAGTGATTTATATTTTCTACCTGCTACAACTACAATTTAATTTCATATTCATTCTTAGCGATTTAAAGATTACTTATGTATATTCTTCCTATTCCATAAGTACAATTCATCTGTAAAGATAATAATTATCTATAACTAACTGTTTTGAAATAACAACACATTATTTTTGAATCGTGGTAAGTTGTATTGCATAAATCAGTCTTAATGCTGTTTTATTAAAAACGTCTTTGGTAGGCTTCATATGCGTTGCATTTTACAAACTCCAGAACCACTCCGCAAGATTGTTTAAGAAACAGAAGAAGTCACGGAGTTGCATTGTTTTGATGAAATGCTTTGACGGGTAAAAATTTTGTAGTATTGACGTAAATTTACCATTCAAGGGTTGGTAGTTTATAAGTTTATAACACAAGATTCACTTTAGTTATAACTTAAGATTCACTTTAGTTTCCTTGTTGACTTGCATAAATAACTAATCAATGTTGGTTTATGAACTTTCATAACAGGTTGCTGTTTCGTTAGGGTTCTTCAGTTTTATAACGCTCAGTGCTTAAACTGTTTTGTAATTATATCTTACCTAATATGTAACCTCTAACAAATATACCAAACTATTTTATCACATTGAAAGATGTTTTTCTAGTAACCCATTGTTTTATACGTTCTATATGCCTCTAACTTTATGTAATGATTTTTCCACATCTACTTATAACCTAATTTCAGTGAGGTAGGTATATTTAAGCCAACAACTTTCTATGAGTATCAATCCACAACTAAATTTTTTCACTTCAATTCATTGCTGGGTGAAAGCACGCAAGCAGATCTCGGAAACAAAAGATTATTTTATACCAGTCCTAATACATTGTCTTGTATTACATCCAAACTTCAAAATTTATCTGTTACACTGATTGATTTGTATAAAAACGAACCCATAGTTCCTTAATTCCTATCAAATTCGTCTAACGAAGTGGATCTTACAACTTAATCGCTTCCCTTAATTGGATGACACCCTTTAATAAACTGCTAGCATCTCCTGTTTGAAAAGCTTAGGCACCTGCTATAGCACATAATTTCATGATCACGAGTTTTCACAGTTGAATTATGACTTTAAACGTCTTTGTTTTATCATAGTCAAAACATTTTTTAAATGAAATTGCAATAAACTGTTTTATGTTGTTTAAAACAGACGTAATATAACAATTTTTAGTTTGATCATGCGTACTGAACACTAAGTTAAGGTGTTGATCTTAAGAACCAATGAACTAAAGTCCGCGTGGGATCGAAATCCCACATCTAGTATTTCAATTTTTGGGTTAATGTTTAGCACTTAATTCTGTTTGTTTTGTTTCTTAACCTCACGTCAATTGCTTGTACACACGGTTGTGGTTTTTCTTAATCACAACAAGATTCACTTTTTCACATAAAAAACATAGAAATCTAAAAATTTGCCAATAAGTCCCTTTTGTTTGCTCAGATTCCAACATAAATAGATGAAAAATCGCTTTACCTTTGATCTATTTTACTATTTTCTGACAAACAATCAGGTTTTAGCAACACTTTTGCAACAACTTATTAGGTTTTTACGTGTTTTCTAGCTACAATCTACTTATCACGAGTTTACTTATAATAAAAACGGTGGATAAAAATAAAGAAACTCAAGTTAGAATGATGTAACCTTCGTGATTTGCGATAATTTTGTGCCTACAAAATGTCAATTTTGAAACTGAATCAAAGTTAAACACATATAACGAATAACATTTTACTTGTTTGTATACAGAAATACCAAAAGTATTAATTATTTCCAACCATATAACGCCATCCATTCGTTTAGAATCGACATAACCCATTTTTTAAAACAAGTCTGAACACGATTTATATGAAATTAGCGGTTTATTTTAAATCGATTACAATATCGTTTCAAATTGATTTTGTGGCAAAAATGTTTATTTATTTACATCATGTAAAAGTACGATTTTTTTTTTTCATTGTGATATTGTTTGGTAAATTTTTGTTAATATCTCCACCTCTTGTGTAACTTTAAGTGTTTTACAAGATCTAAACAAAAATCAAGCAGTCTGATACATTTCATGGTAACTTTTGAACAGGTCTAAACCGGTTTTGATGAAAATATGCTTGAAAACACATGATGATGCTTTATTAAATGATCCACGTTTATCACCACGAGCCAAACCAGTTGCAATAATTTTGTTTCACAACATCAAAAAACTTTGTGTTCGTAGATTTTAACAATTGTTTGGTCTGTAATCGACTTTACCGGTTTGTTTACCATCAACTTACGTTTAAACATAAAAAAATTACTTGAACGTTCTACTTGGATACATAGTACCATAGCATTTACGCATGATGATTACTTTTAACAACTGCAAACCAATGACGCCAATTTATTCAACAGACCCATTAAACAAAGATTTGTTTATCATTATCCGCAACTATTTCTATTGTCTTTTCACCATTGAATCAGTTCCTCAGACTTTCTTTTGTCGTATGTTGTGTAATGTTTAATTCTTAAAAATATGTTATTTGAACAATTTTCCGCTTTTCTGCTTATCCTCATCTCAAACAGATTGCTTGTGAAGACCGTATATTTTAATAGTTTCCATATTTTAGTAAAGATTTCCATGTTTCATTTAACTCTTTTATCTTACCCCTACATCTAAACTTATTGTTTAGTTCCTCTTGAACTGTCTTTTGGTCACATGTTCCTGGTGCTTCATCTTTATTACCTTATCTCACTTAGAATACACTGGTTTGTGGTTAGTCTATGTAATACCGACATATACACTTGGTATTAATTATTACTTCCAGATAGTAGATTCATCCTCTTTATCTTCACTTAATCTTACAGTACAACGGCTTTAATCTCTTCCAAACTCCTCTTCTTTAGTCTTTCTCTGATCTTATTGGCTCAAAACGTAATAAGTTTACCAACTAGTCTTTCTGTTTTTACATATCCATGGTATTTTACCGCCAGTCGTGTGTTTTTCAGATATAAATCCAAAGGTAAAGCTTTAATTTTGTGTAACATTTTCAAAATAACGTCAAACGATTTTTTAAGACATGTACAAAATATCATAAAATTGTGTTTGAACCTAGAAACAAATAGAAAAAAAATGTATATCTACGTAATACTTTTCACTAAACACAGATGCAAAATTGTTAAATCACTCAGTTTTGATGATCACTATCTGTTACACAACAACAATCTATCTTTTGCTTGAGTAAACTTTTTTTTTTTTCTCTTTTAGATAAGTCACAATATCTGTACACACCTTTCCACAGTGATTGTCTACCAAAGTGGTGCTCCTTCAACAACAGCACTTGTTCGAAATATTTGTGGTGACGTACTTGTATTTAATATGATTGTGATATGCTAACTGTAAGCTATCAAACAAAATCTAAGACACTGTAAAATATATACCAAAGAGCATTTGTCAAGAAAAACTAGAATATACTATAATAGAAAACTACTTTAACATATTCTATATAATTTTTAATAGTTATAATATGATATTATATATATAATAAAAAATATAATAGAGAGGTATAATTTTATAGGATAATCTAGTTATAATATGTTTTTCTGCAAATACTCTTTGGTATATATTTTACAGTGTCTTAGATTTTGTTTGATAGCTTACAGTTAGCATATCACAATCATATTAAATACAAGTACGTCACCACAAATATTTCGAACAAGTGCTGTTGTTGAAGGAGCACCACTTTGGTAGACAATCACTGTGGAAAGGTGTGTACAGATATTGTGACTTATCTAAAAGAGAAAAAAAAAAAAGTTTACTCAAGCAAAAGATAGATTGTTGTTGTGTAACAGATAGTGATCATCAAAACTGAGTGATTTAACAATTTTGCATCTGTGTTTAGTGAAAAGTATTACGTAGATATACATTTTTTTTCTATTTGTTTCTAGGTTCAAACACAATTTTATGATATTTTGTACATGTCTTAAAAAATCGTTTGACGTTATTTTGAAAATGTTACACAAAATTAAAGCTTTACCTTTGGATTTATATCTGAAAAACACACGAGTGGCGGTAAAATACCATGGATATGTAAAAACAGAAAGACTAGTTGGTAAACTTATTACGTTTTGAGCCAATAAGATCAGAGAAAGACTAAAGAAGAGGAGTTTGGAAGAGATTAAAGCCGTTGTACTGTAAGATTAAGTGAAGATAAAGAGGATGAATCTACTATCTGGAAGTAATAATTAATACCAAGTGTATATGTCGGTATTACATAGACTAACCACAAACCAGTGTATTCTAAGTGAGATAAGGTAATAAAGATGAAGCACCAGGAACATGTGACCAAAAGACAGTTCAAGAGGAACTAAACAATAAGTTTAGATGTAGGGGTAAGATAAAAGAGTTAAATGAAACATGGAAATCTTTACTAAAATATGGAAACTATTAAAATATACGGTCTTCACAAGCAATCTGTTTGAGATGAGGATAAGCAGAAAAGCGGAAAATTGTTCAAATAACATATTTTTAAGAATTAAACATTACACAACATACGACAAAAGAAAGTCTGAGGAACTGATTCAATGGTGAAAAGACAATAGAAATAGTTGCGGATAATGATAAACAAATCTTTGCTTAATGGGTCTGTTGAATAAATTGGCGTCATTGGTTTGCAGTTGTTAAAAGTAATCATCATGCGTAAATGCTATGGTACTATGTATCCAAGTAGAACGTTCAAGTAATTTTTTTATGTTTAAACGTAAGTTGATGGTAAACAAACCGGTAAAGTCGATTACAGACCAAACAATTGTTAAAATCTACGAACACAAAGTTTTTTGATGTTGTGAAACAAAATTATTGCAACTGGTTTGGCTCGTGGTGATAAACGTGGATCATTTAATAAAGCATCATCATGTGTTTTCAAGCATATTTTCATCAAAACCGGTTTAGACCTGTTCAAAAGTTACCATGAAATGTATCAGACTGCTTGATTTTTGTTTAGATCTTGTAAAACACTTAAAGTTACACAAGAGGTGGAGATATTAACAAAAATTTACCAAACAATATCACAATGAAAAAAAAAAATCGTACTTTTACATGATGTAAATAAATAAACATTTTTGCCACAAAATCAATTTGAAACGATATTGTAATCGATTTAAAATAAACCGCTAATTTCATATAAATCGTGTTCAGACTTGTTTTAAAAAATGGGTTATGTCGATTCTAAACGAATGGATGGCGTTATATGGTTGGAAATAATTAATACTTTTGGTATTTCTGTATACAAACAAGTAAAATGTTATTCGTTATATGTGTTTAACTTTGATTCAGTTTCAAAATTGACATTTTGTAGGCACAAAATTATCGCAAATCACGAAGGTTACATCATTCTAACTTGAGTTTCTTTATTTTTATCCACCGTTTTTATTATAAGTAAACTCGTGATAAGTAGATTGTAGCTAGAAAACACGTAAAAACCTAATAAGTTGTTGCAAAAGTGTTGCTAAAACCTGATTGTTTGTCAGAAAATAGTAAAATAGATCAAAGGTAAAGCGATTTTTCATCTATTTATGTTGGAATCTGAGCAAACAAAAGGGACTTATTGGCAAATTTTTAGATTTCTATGTTTTTTATGTGAAAAAGTGAATCTTGTTGTGATTAAGAAAAACCACAACCGTGTGTACAAGCAACTGACGTGAGGTTAAGAAACAAAACAAACAGAATTAAGTGCTAAACATTAACCCAAAAATTGAAATACTAGATGTGGGATTTCGATCCCACGCGGACTTTAGTTCATTGGTTCTTAAGATCAACACCTTAACTTAGTGTTCAGTACGCATGATCAAACTAAAAATTGTTATATTACGTCTGTTTTAAACAACATAAAACAGTTTATTGCAATTTCATTTAAAAAATGTTTTGACTATGATAAAACAAAGACGTTTAAAGTCATAATTCAACTGTGAAAACTCGTGATCATGAAATTATGTGCTATAGCAGGTGCCTAAGCTTTTCAAACAGGAGATGCTAGCAGTTTATTAAAGGGTGTCATCCAATTAAGGGAAGCGATTAAGTTGTAAGATCCACTTCGTTAGACGAATTTGATAGGAATTAAGGAACTATGGGTTCGTTTTTATACAAATCAATCAGTGTAACAGATAAATTTTGAAGTTTGGATGTAATACAAGACAATGTATTAGGACTGGTATAAAATAATCTTTTGTTTCCGAGATCTGCTTGCGTGCTTTCACCCAGCAATGAATTGAAGTGAAAAAATTTAGTTGTGGATTGATACTCATAGAAAGTTGTTGGCTTAAATATACCTACCTCACTGAAATTAGGTTATAAGTAGATGTGGAAAAATCATTACATAAAGTTAGAGGCATATAGAACGTATAAAACAATGGGTTACTAGAAAAACATCTTTCAATGTGATAAAATAGTTTGGTATATTTGTTAGAGGTTACATATTAGGTAAGATATAATTACAAAACAGTTTAAGCACTGAGCGTTATAAAACTGAAGAACCCTAACGAAACAGCAACCTGTTATGAAAGTTCATAAACCAACATTGATTAGTTATTTATGCAAGTCAACAAGGAAACTAAAGTGAATCTTAAGTTATAACTAAAGTGAATCTTGTGTTATAAACTTATAAACTACCAACCCTTGAATGGTAAATTTACGTCAATACTACAAAATTTTTACCCGTCAAAGCATTTCATCAAAACAATGCAACTCCGTGACTTCTTCTGTTTCTTAAACAATCTTGCGGAGTGGTTCTGGAGTTTGTAAAATGCAACGCATATGAAGCCTACCAAAGACGTTTTTAATAAAACAGCATTAAGACTGATTTATGCAATACAACTTACCACGATTCAAAAATAATGTGTTGTTATTTCAAAACAGTTAGTTATAGATAATTATTATCTTTACAGATGAATTGTACTTATGGAATAGGAAGAATATACATAAGTAATCTTTAAATCGCTAAGAATGAATATGAAATTAAATTGTAGTTGTAGCAGGTAGAAAATATAAATCACTTAAAGTAATATGCTTCATAAAACTAGGCTACTAGTATAAAATTTTATCATCTACAAAGTAAACCATGCGTGTGTTTAACAAAAATAACAGGGGTTGAAAATATGAAAAAAAATACTTGTGACCATAGTATAAACAAGACACTAATCCGTTTTATAAATGTAAGCGTGGGATCGATCACGGATCCAACAGCTCAACAATAAAACCTTCAGAACCGAATGGAGGTGAAACCCTAAGTAAACAGTGTTGTCATTTAAAAGTCTCATGAGACACATCCAAAGTGTTTTATGATTTTTAGATTAAGATTATAAAAACAATTTAAGAGTTTGCAAATCATAAGTGTGCTTTAAGTTGCTGGAAATACGCTTAAGGTTGCTGGGAGTAAGCTTATGGTTGCTGGAAATACTTCATCTTAAAAAGAAAAGAATAAATAAGCGTATGTATTATTCTTGAGAGAAATAAAAAAAAATTATTTCAACAAACTGTACACTAAAACTTTTTAAAACATTAACACAAAAAAAAAACAACAACACTGTTTTAAGAAATTAAAAAATGTTAGTTCTGTAACTTACAAAACTGAAAAAAAATAATTTTAATAAATCATAAACTTTTCATTGCAAAAACCAACAACTAAAAAATACTTTTAACAAACTACAAACTTTTAAGTTCCATAATTTAAAACTGAAAACAAAATTATTTCAACAAACTGTAAACTAAAACTTTTTTTAAAACATTAGCACGAAAAAAAATAAGAAATTAAAAATGTTAGTTCTGCAACTTACAAAACTAAAAAAAAAATAATTTTAATAAATCATAAAGTTTTATTCTAATAAGATACACACGAAAAATTATTTTAAATAAAAAAATAGTTAAGTTTTGTTTTACAAACTAAAAAGTAGTTTTGACAAATCGTAAACTAAAAGTTTTATTCTAATAACATAAACACGAAAATTAATCACAAACTCAATTTTTATTAAACTGAAAAATAGTTTTAACAAATCACAAACTTTTAATTGCACAAACCAACAACCAAAAATATTTTTAACAAGCTACAAACTTTCAGTTTGTATGATTGATAAATTAAAAAAAAACATTAACTAACGAGGTGCAAACTTTATGTTCCATAATTTACTACTGAAAATTAGTTTTAACAAACGTTTAAGTTCCATAATTTACAACTTAAAAAATAGTTTTAACAAACTACAAACTTATAAGTTCCATAACTTACAAACTGAACATAAAAAAATAGTTTTAACAAATTATAATCTGAAAGTTTAACACATGAAAACATACACATGAAAAATTATGTTAAGTGACAAACTTAAGTTTTCCTTTACAAACTTAAAAAATATTTTCAACAAATTGCAATTTTATTTTTACAAGCTTAAAAAACTATTACAAAATATCACAAGTTTCTGTTGCATAATTTGTAACGTTAAAATCTGTGTTTGGAGATTTGTTTGTATGTTTTTATCAGCAGGTGTCATTACGTGTTGCAAAATTTGTAACGTTAAAATCTGTGTTTGGATATTTGTTTGTGTGTTTTTATCAGCAGGTGTCATATTCTGCTGGAGTTTGTATTTTTTTATGCTTGTCTTAAGGTAACAATTTGTGATGTAGATTGCGCTAGGTTTGTTGATTTTTTTTCCAGTCCTCAGATTGTAGAAGTATATGTTGCAACAATTTGTTCTATAGCTGTTCATTTGGGTGTTCTCGTTGTTTAAAAGAAATGTTGATTGTTTAGCTGGAATTAGCATCATCTAAAATAAAAATGTAAAATTTATTCCTGCATGATAAGCCTAAAGTTACGTTGTTTTGACCAAGCTATTACTGCAGGCTAGTTACATTTATCAAACCTTACCATAAAGTTTTAGCTGACGCCGCTGTTACAGCGAAACGAAGACCTGGTGAAATAAAGGTTTACTGAAACCAACATAAACCGAAAAGATGATAAAATGCAATATTTATTAGTGTTCAAGATGATTAAATGCAGTATTTATTAAGTTTTTTTGGTCAAGTCATGGGTTTTGCCTTACAATGAACTAAACCATTCCACTGATTAAAAGATTCATCAAAGTACAACGAAATGTTCAATCAACCTAAACATTCCAAACAACAGTGAAACCTCATATACCAATAAAATCACCAAAAGATCCCACCAATCAATGACAAGTTATGAAACTCGAAAGATCCACTCCCCATAAGAATGCAACGCAGTATTCGGAAAGACCTGGAATCGATCCAATAGACCTATCCATCAGATTCAATAGTGAAAACTCCACTCCTGCGAGCAAACAGCTTCACGAAAAAACATGGCTGCAACCAAACCGATAAAAAATTAACAAAACATACAGACACATACAGAACATATACAAAACATATACATACAGACAGTTTGCTAACTTAAACGCGATCAGCTCCCACTACGTATGGTACGAGAAAAAAAAAACAAACATTTGTTTATGGCATTTAAATCGTGATGCTCTATATACCTAGAACCAAAAGATCCCACCAATCAATGACAAGTTATGAAACTCGAAAGATCCACTCCCCATAAGAATGCAACACAGTATTCGGAAAGACCTGGAATCGAACCAATAGACCTATCCATCAGATTTAATAGTAAAAACTCCACTCCTGCAAGCAAACAGCTTAGCGAAAAAACATGGCTGCAACCAAACCGATAAAAAATTAACAAAACATACAGACACATACAGAACATATACAAAACAAATACATACAGACAGTTTGCTAACTTAAACGCGATCAGCTCCCACTACGTATTGTACGAAAAGAAAAACAAACATTCGTTTATGGTATTTAAATCGTGTTGCTCTATATGCCTAGAACCAAAAGATCTGCAGTTTAAATCAGCAACACTACATTAGCTAATATTTTGTGAGGTTGATATTTTATGTTTGTTGAGCAAGAAATATAAATAACGTTAATAAACCTTTATGATCTTCAAATATATGCTTTAGGTGTGTTTAGGACTTGTATTGGAATAATAATTATGGCAGTACTTCGAAGCGAAGATGAAAAATAGTTAAAATCACATCATTTACAAGCTCTCACTCTCAATACTTTAGAAACCGTAAATAATTCTTCTGCCAGCCTTTGCTTACTGGACTTTAGACCTTGCTAGGCTATTCTGAAGATATCATTATACAGGAAGCAGGCTGAGTTCGTGCATCCACAACAAAACTGCTTATGATAGACAAATCTCTGTTTAGTGGACTTTAGACTACTGGGTTATGAGAGTTTTTACCACCAACAGCTGTGTAGAACAAAACGGTTTCATTAATATCATTCTTAACAGATTCGAAAAATAAGAAAGGTACACATTTCAAAAACAATTATTATTTATCATATTTAAAAAAATACTTTCATAGAATGATGTCACGCGCCGAAATGAGATGGTGATACCCTACCTGTGGTGATACCCGGGGATACCGCTTCCGTCAATACCCTTGGGTCTACCTTTGGTGCTACTTCCGGTGATACCGATGAGGGGATAGAACCACATGATTAACTACTGGCCTGTTTCGTGTCATGAATTCATCATGATAACATAAAATTTTAAATAACGTTATAATGGCAAGGCATAGATAATAAGTCTTTATCAAGTTGAAGAATTGCTTTGAATAACTGTGCATGAAGTAAAATTGTCATCTCATTTCTTGATGCAACAATGTAACCACACAGTGTTTAGCTTAAGTCTTGTTTTTTTTGTTTTTTTTTTATTCTTCAGAGTAATTCTTTTGCTAAGAACAATCATGTTTGAGTTACTAACTGGTTGTTTGGTGTTTGTTACTTTGTTGGTATCCACCGGTGGGTTTACATGCTACACTGGAAAAACGATTTCGGACTACTTGAGATGTTCAGGAAATTACGATTGTACGGATGGGTCGGACGAGATTGAATGCAACATTCCTCTGGGAAGTCTGTTTAACAACTCATGTGGCGCTGACAACTATAGTTACACAGAAGAACAAAAATGTGATGGTTTTCCAAACTGCTTTAATTGCTCTGATGAACTAGATTGTTCTAACATGACTAATCAAAAGTACTTTCCTTATGTTAATTAATTAAAGTTAATTGTTATTATCAATAAGTTAATATTATTGTTGATCAATTAATTAATTAAGTTAATTTTCTTTGTTAAGGTATTGTTGTTAATTAGGCTATACATTAATTTCTTGAGTACTTTCGTAGACTCCAGACTAGACTATCACAAGATGTTGAAAGGATGACTAACTTTTTATTTCCAACGTTTCATGAGTTTGCACGACTGACTTTATCAAGGGGGCTGAAACACTCATCGTAAATTATAATTTATAATAACTGGTGAACAATCCCATTCTGTATACTGTTGTTAAAGTTAATTTATTATTATCTGTTAATTGAACCATAGGCATACGAAGCCGAGCAACGTTATCAAGTTTAACATATTAAAGATTATTATATTATTTGATTATGTTAAACTTGATAACGTTGCTCGGCTTCGCATGCCTATGGTTCAACAAGACAAACTCTCTACCGATGCTGTATCTGTTAATTGTTCTGACAGGAACACTCCCAACTATTTTAAATGCGATGAAGGATCCAAGTGCTTGCCTTTAACTTGGTTATGCGATGGAGTTGTTCATTGTACTGATGGATCAGATGAAAAACAAATTGGATTTGGTTTCAATTGCAATGGTATTCCTACAGATGGCACCCACCGAATTCCAACTTCCCTAGCTGTTCCATATCGATGCATTGTTCCACAGCAAAATATACGGCTAACACCAAGTAAGAAAAGACTTTCAGTTTGTTTTAATAATGAAGACGATTGTTATAAGACCAATGAAGATGGAAAGACAATTTTAGACATTTCCAAGTGCTGGCCTTGTCTTGATGGAACAATTATACAACGTCAGCAAGTGTGTGATACTGTGTTTGATTGCGCTGACTTATCGGACGAATGTTTATGTGAAAGACAATTTACCAGCGAGATTTGTGATTATTTGCTTGTTGATAACAATTGGTCCAAAAACAAAGTTCCATGCGAGTTGGGAACCAAATGCATTGATGTTCATCAAATATGTGACGGCTCTAATGATTGTCCTGGTGGAAGTGATGAAACCCGATGCACATATTCTCTTGATTGCTTCAATATAACAATTGAATGTTATAGGTAAGACAGTCATATTTTTTTTTACATTTTCTAAAGAAGTTCAAAAAGATTAATTCAAGATGAAAACATTTTAAGGTTAAGCGTACTTAAAAAAAAAGATATTTGTAATCAAATGAAAAGCCTCATTTTGAAAAGTATTCTTACATATCAAGATTAATGAGATCGTAAAGCCACATAATTTTCTGATTTCAAGTGAGCACATCGCCTCTTGTGAAACGTGCACTGACAATGTCTCGATCGACCAATTTAAAACCATCTCTCGAGGTAGATCTGATTATTAGACTACGATCATGGAAGCCTTAAGAATCAAACGTAACAATCCATCTCTCAACCAGCAGTTATTCGCCTGTGGCTCATCGTTCCTTTTGTGTGTGTTGTAATTGTTTGTCCAATGCCTGTAGTCTACACCTCATGTGATCTGTTTCCCATCGCGTAATTTACTCGCAATCATTCTCATATGAATTTTTCAGTTTGTGCTTTTCAGTCCAGAGTGTCGTTACAGTTAGAGTGCAAAGTCAAATTTGTCTTACGATTTTTCATTTGATGTATACTGCAGATTTAATTCCTGATGAGGACACACGTACGTGTCAAAAACGTTTGAGTTTATTTTAATTATGTTATATTTTTTGTGTGTAATAAGGTTACTATGTTTTATTTCTCTGTGGTTCAACAAAGCAAAGTCTCTACCAAAGCTTTATCATTCCAAAATAAAGTCACTAATGAAGTTGGTGTTTTTAAAAACATTGTTAACAATTTAATAATTTAAAAAATAATGGTGACATTACTACCATCTTTCGATTACATCAAAAGTTTGTCTGCTTTTCATTCTTTCAATGTCAGCTGCTGAAATCAGTTATTTGACATCAGATATCCGCAAATCTTCCACTAGTACCGACTGCACTGAATCTCACTAAGGAAAATTTCAATATTTTTGTGAGGTACTTTTAAAGGCACAGAGTGTGCAACAAGAACAGACAGTGGCGTCTAGTCCATGAGGAGTAGGCTTCCTAAAATTTGGTTACCTTGGTTATTTTCAATGTAGTTTCATGCAATTTTTTTTTCAACTTCTCCACATAAAAAATTTTTCTGCGTACGTGACTGATTTAAACAAAGTTTTTTTTAGAGTTAAATGTTCAGTACTTTATCTTTGTGACAATACAGCAGGAATAGTAGGCTACGCTAATTCCAATGATTAGTTTTTCAAAACCTGTTGTCGAATTGAGAGAAATCAAGAAATCAAGTTTAGTCTGTTATGACTCTTTTTTGTGTTGAGCATAATATGAAAATATTCAGGTTTTATTATAACTGCGTTTATTGGATAACTTATTGGGTAAAATATCAAATTTTATAGATTAAATATTACCTAAGGCTAAGTTTTACGTCAAATTGAATGTTTGTGCTTCTGACGTTTCCCCCAATCAAATGAGTTACGCTACGCTACTGCATGTGACCGTTCATTTCGTAATTTACAACATGTTGAGTTCATTTATCTTGTGTTGAATTGTTTTTGTTTTTTATATTACTCGAATCAATTCCAGCTCAAGTTTTAATCGGATCAACGCCGTAAAATGTGATGGACGCATCGAGTGTTCTCGCGGAGAAGATGAATGTGGAGCTGACTGCCTTTGTGAGTCTGAAGCATTGTCAAATCTAACACAACAGCAATGACATGTCTAGAATAGTAAAGAACAAAAGCAAAAAGAAGAACGAATTTAGTTATTAAAAGTTATTAAATCTATAAAAAATAAATAAAATTAGAATAGTTTGAGTAAAGTATTTCCACGCTTTTCAGCGTTTTAAGATTTTGTAAGTTTCGCTTTCAACTTTCAACTCATAATCAAACGACATAGCTTGACTTTCGCAACAAACCTAAAGGAACAAGCTACGTCCATAAGAAATTTCTTTCGAAATGAAACAAAACCAAAATAGGGAAATTTTTATCGAACTAAAATTATCCTAAAACTTGAAATATTTTAATTTTGAATAGCCCAAGTTAGCTTTCACAATGTTATTGGATTTTCCATTGTTCAAATACCGAAAACTTGGTCAAGCTACTCTAAAAAATGAATATTGCATTTCAGTAACGTTTGATCTAGCTCAGGGGTCACCAACCTTTTTTGCATGCGGGCCACTTTGGCACTAAGGAGAGCTGTGGCGGGCCGCACTAAAAAAATGTTAGGTAGGTTGACTCTTATGCTAGAAAAGAACGCATTTCGTACCCAATATCCAGCGTTACATGTTGTTCATATTTATGTTAGAATACCGCAGCAACAAAATTAATCGAACAACACTACTGCCAGGTCAAGCTCCTTTTACAACACTTTTGACTTTTTTAACAATGCCTAATAAACGAGGCCACTTGTATTGCGCACGTATAGCGAGGCGAGCGGTTTCATCGGAATATTCATCGCCAAGCAAGAGTGGTGTTGTCACTTCGCTTCACAAAAGATATCTTGCAATTAACAATTTCAGTAAACAAGGAAATGTTTGACACATCGCAATACAGGCAACAATAGTGACCGGCAAACATATCAGCGAAAAATAGGCTCCAATAACAAGGAGAAAGAAACCAGGCACCATGAAACAAACGCTTGTGGAAATCACCGAAAAATCGTAATTCTATCGTAATTCATGAACAGTCTTCCCTTTAATAAAGCAATGAGTTGGTTTTACATCCTTTTTGTGAGAGTCTATAAAACCGTCTTTCTTTTATTATAGACAACTGTCACTTGCGATGCTTATCAGCGTGGCAAGAATTTGTTGATTAACAACATTTTGCAATCTTCGGCAGTACATGCTTCGGCAATACTAAAATTGGAACGATACAGCAGAGAAGATTAGCATGGTCCCTGCGCAAGGATGACACGCAAAATCGTGAAGCGTTCCATATTTCTTAAAAAAATAACATTTTGCAGTACTAAGCTAAATATTTTCATAATACAATCAGAAAAAGTCTTTCAATTTATATATAATATTTTGCCAATTTATTATAACTTGAGTTGGCACACCGATCTATTTTGCCAACAAAAACCTGCATAAAGAGAACACTGCTCGTGAAACACAATAACGATGAAACGCACACTAGTGCTTACATGACATTTGCAAACTTAAAATAAGCAACCCTATGCTCACAGACATTTTCGAACTTCAAAAACAGACATTTTAATCAACCACTGGGACAGTGTGGCTAGACATCGCATTGGAATAGCTTTAAGCAACCCCCCCCTAGAACTATAATCTGATTGGTAGATCGGTGGAATCGTATGCAAAGCGAAAATATGCTTCCCGGAAAGTATTTTTTGCCTTCGTTGCTCTTTAACTCCTCAAGAAAAGTATTTTTGGTTATACTTGTACGCTGATACCTTCCGCGGGCCGCAGCGATACAGCGTGGCGGGCCGCATGCGGCTCGCGGGCCGCCAGTTGGTGACCCCTGATCTAGCTTAATTGCTCTTCCTGTCGAAAGTTTAAATGCAAACGATCACCATGACTTGAACTATCTAGTTATCTTAAAAATTAGTTACCACTTAGGTAACATTACTTTTTTATTTTCATCATCTTCTGAAGTTGTTGCGAGGATTGACCGTGCTAAACAGGGGCGTGGTCAGGAGGGGAGGAGCAAAAAGAGTAATTGCCTAAATAGTTTAAATAAACATGTCAACCTGTGTTACAGATTTTTTTGACAGAGTTTGATTATTTATTTACGCCAAAAGTACTTTGAAAATGCACAATTTTGAGATCTTTTTTTTAATTTTTCTGGATAAGATCGCAAACCCCCTCCAGGTGCTTTGCTTTCGCCGACTCGTTGCCGGGCTTACTGACACGTGCAATAATACTTGTTTGCCTCTCCCCCAAAATTTTGTGCTGTCTACACCCCTGGTCCTAAACGTTTTCACAATTGTAGAATTATTTAAATTATTATCAATATTATTAGTAATATTATCATCATAATAATATTATCAATATTAATAGGCCTATATCTTATCCAGTTATTAACGTAGGCTAACTTACTATTAATTTCATAACAAACTGAACGTTTATCGTTTAACTTCATCAATGAAAAAAGCATTGATCAAACTATCACCATCGTGTACTTCTATTTCAGTCGAATCCCCTTACTGTGATTGGTTCAATTGCAGTTGGTATAGCAGCCAACCAAATACAGAACTACAAGGTGAATGTGGCGAACGTTGCGGGCCACCGCCCGAATGTGCATGTAATCAAAAGGTAGCTTGCGAAGACTCAAGCGATGAACTGTTTTGTCCTCTTCTGAAGCGTTGTGATCAAAACAATTCTTCATCACGAATTTATCACGATCATTGTACAGGAGACAAGTAAATAGAATGTTGGAATAGTATATGCAGTAAATACCGGTGTGCCAGGTTTACGATGACTTCACAATAATATCTTTGAGCCAGCAGCTCAGCTGCTGTTCAATGAAACAATTAGATTAAAAATCTCCAATTTTGTAGTGTGGGGATAAAATCAGAAACGCAATGTTGGATATTCTGGTTGACGGTAAAGCATAAGTTACACGTACGCCTCAACAAGCCGACGCATACGCTTGAAAACTGTAATGCATGATGTTAAAATTCGGACTTAATAACTTCGTAGACGTTAAAGTTCCGACAAATTCTTTCCGACTCTACAACTATGCCTTACACTGCGTGCTTATGACACGATGTCAGATGCGGACAATCACTGAGTTTTCAATTCTATCATATAGATTTCAATACAGAAGAACGTCGGGGAGATCCTCCAACAGTGCCCAGTGTCCTACAGAGCCCAACCTCCGGCTTTGGCGGCAATGCATTCTGATTTTACTCTTAAGCGAGTTTAAAGTATTGTAACGTGACCAACGATGCCCCTACTACAACTTGGAAGTTTAACTAGAGACGTGCAGCTGGCTGTAAAAGAATGTCAAATTTTGAGGAGAGTTTCATTATTTTGCGTCAAAATGAAAACGTGTTCATCAACACATCATCACCTTTATCACATATTTAGCGATGTCGTTGTGAATAGGTTGCCTGTAGTCTCATCTGTTACATTTTGCAATAGCATAACTGCACCAGTTAGAAAGTTACAGCTTGTTTTGTTCAAAATGGTGTTGGTGCCAACAGTGCCCACCAACGATAGTTCCTTGCCCAACAGTGCCCACAAGGTTGGAACCTTGCACAGTGGAATGAAATTGTTCTCTAACAAGTCCTGGCAACATAATTATACAAAATGACTTCCTGGCAGCATATGCTACAGACCTTCCATCATCGCAATCAGATGAAGATCTCCACCATGCAGCATCTCCAGATTAAGCTTTTTGCAAATGTACTCCATTTACAACAGAAAACCAAGAGCAGCCCCAAGTTACAAGCGATGGTATGTTAGAAACCCAAGTCTATATATCACTTCTGATGAAACATACTGATATAGGAACCCAGGAAGAACTTTTCCCATGTGGATCATTTCCAATCTCCTAAAGCAGATTCGCCGAAACCTACCAAAAAACAAAAGGAGGAAAACCTGTTATCCCCATTAGCTCAGTGGTTAAGAGCCTGACTTTCTACACAAAAAAACCCCAAGATCAAGCTGCGCTGGTTCGACTCTCGGGGTGCGTTAAGTAACGCATTTCTAGATTGCCCTCCATTCAGCGGCACATAGTGGATGAAATAATTATCCGGTAACAACACCTTAACAACAAGAGGAAACTTCACTCTGCCAATTTCAGTGACCGGGCCTGCGTCTGTGATTCAAAGCCTTTACTAGGAGGCTAACTTATGTGAAACTGCCTAATCTATCAAAGGTTTTGTCAGTCCGAGGATAAAGATTAAATCTAACCAACCAAGCACTAGCGTTAATACAGGCTACACAGTACACACCCGTTGAAAATATACTTTGCAAACAGCTGGTAGAAAAATCAAGAAAGACAAATGGACGAATGGTACTTCAAAGTGGACAGACAAAAAGAAGAAAAAAAAAAAAAAAAAGTAAAAAAATCCTTTCTGTTTCCTGAAAATTCTGCTTGCAACAAAAAAGTTGTGCCATACGATGATGAGAAGACATGCTTGGCAGCGAAGAAGATAGTCCACAGGAAAGAAAACTGCAAAATTTAACGACTGGGCTACAATACATACTTGCAAAGGTGGAAACGAAAAAATTGGTTCAAAACTATGTGGGTATGGTTGAAAGTTACAACAAAAAGTACGTTACAACAATAAATGGATGAATCAATCAATCAATTGTTTATTCATCAACAAACAAAGCACAAAAGTGACATAAAACAATAATACATACAATGTTTAGGTTTTGTTATGCATAGGGAGACAACGAAACGACCATAAGGTCAACTAGTCAGTTGCCATCCTGAAAAGAATAATTTGAGTTATGAAAGTAATCAACAATTTAACCAAATCGGTTACAATCAAAAAAGAAAACACAAACAAGACTAATACTTCGATTAGTAACTTACAATTAACTGTCAGCTTCATAGAATTGTATAATGTATACGAGATTTTCCAACGAACAATAATGATGAAAATCACAGAGGGACAGTGGACACCAACTCAATAGACATTGTTGAATTTTAGAATATGCTTAAGTCAAATGAAAACCCCCATGAAAAGAGATCAGTCGAAGTCTCATAAAATTCTGACTTTTATACTTCCAAAAGAAGAAGAGATTAAAGCAGTTAAGCTGCAAGATATAGTGTTTGCTCGACAATATTACTTCAAGAAATTGCTCGTGGGCACTGTAGGAACCGTACATGGGTACTGGGCAGTATATGACACCTGTATCCTACAGTGCCCACACTTTGGAAGCATTCTTATATTGTCATTATACAAATATAGCTTATCGTACAACATAAACTAAACTATCAAAAAATAACTCAAACTCTCAAAGACAGTACGGTACTAACAATATTGTTGAAAAGCTTCTAAGGCAGTGGTTCCCAACCTGTGAGAAAGCATTTGGGGGTCCGTAATTACCTTGATGAATTTTGGAAAAAAACGAAAAGCGATCTTTTTACTTTCATTTCTCTCATTAAATTTGCTTACTTTGAAAAAGTTTCGGCATGGCGCTTTTGGTCACCTTAAGATTCAAATAGCCTACTGCTGACATTTCTTGAACAATTCATTTATTTTCTTATTTGAGCAACTGTTTAACCTAATATTTTTCGCAGGAGTCATAGCGGCAATGCAATATGACACAGTACAGTAGTTGAGTAGCATAATTATTACAATAGTCAATAGTATGTTAATTGAGTTTCATGCAAAATTTAGGTAGGGGTCCGCAGAATTAATAATTTGTCTAAAGGGGTCCGTGGACAACATAAAGGTTGGGAACCACTATTCTAAGGAAAACATTCAGAAAAACTGGGCACTGTTGACTACATCCCCTATATCATGTTATTTAACAGTGTCACTATTCTTTCTATCTCTTACCAGGAAAGAGACTTGGAAAGGTTCAATGACGTAGTTTAATGGGATATTACCGAAAAGCAGTCAATCAAATGGTCGGATAGTTCTACTAATAAGATGATAAATGAAAATTCTTGAAGGACTTTAACGTGGTTCACTCACAGCTTCTCATGTAACTCTAATTTCGATTACAATTTATATCACCACCAACTCTCATCTACTCGTATTCGATTACTTCAATTCTCAATCAGCAATAATCTCTGCATCTATTACCAACTACTACAACAACAATCTATCATAATTACACAAATTACACCACTATTTATAGCACGTTGTTTGGTCTAGTAACTTCGAGAAGGTTACGTAATGTTACATCATAAGAACTCATTGTTCTGTCAAGTTGCACTACACGTAAACATTCAGAAAAACTGGGCACAGTTGGACTACATCCCCTATCTACATCATGTTATTTAACAGCCTTCCTTGTGTCACGATTATTGACTGGTAATCTGACCTAGTTTTGACTTTACTTCCCAGCACTTATTCTTGCGGTTGCTGTTTAGTCCATTGTTCGGTATTAACAATGGTTGTTTGTGACGCTATTAATATGTAAAAGTGGCTTTTCTGCATTTGCTAGCGATTTCTATTTCAATTTCATGACTTTCTTTCGCTGCAGATGCAATTACGTGGCAGATTGTGAGAATTTCGCCGATGAGTTGAATTGTTCATCTTTGACTCATTTTTATTGCGACGACAACAAAAGATTTCTTCCAACAAGCAGAGTGTTCGATAGAACTTTTGATTGTGACGATTACACGGATGAATGCCCTATCACCAACTCAATTATTTCTTCACAAAGAGAATTGATTGGAAACGAAGTCTTGTATGTTGCTTTGTGGATCATAATGATATCAGCGGTGGTAGGAAACTTAATCGTAATCATTAAATCATCTGCGGACATCGTGGATGCCAATCGAAACGCAAACGCTTCTTCAAGTACAACTGGTCTCTGTTTCAACATCATGCTCCTAAACTTAGCAGTGTCAGATTTCCTGATGGGTTTCTATCTTTTATTCATTGCTGCAAAATCTGTTGAATTATCTGGAAGATATTGTCCAGAGAGACGAAATTGGTTACTCAGCAATCAATGTGTGTTCGCTGGTGTCCTTGCTGTAGTTTCAAGTCAAATGTCAGTTTACATGTTGGTTGTGATGTCATCCTATCGATTGTATGTAGTTAGGAAACCTTTCAAAGCAAAGTTCATGAGTTGGAGGCGTCTCAGTTCCATAATCGCATGCTTGTGGGTCTTGTCAATACATCTTGCTGTCATTCCAACTTTTCCATCAATCTCCAACAACCTGGCAACTGAAATTGAAATTGTTATAGATCAACCTTATGCAGGTTACGGTGTGTTCAACATAAACGGATTACAAAATTTAGTTAAAAAAGCAAACCAGCTTCCAGGTGAAAGAAAAAGTATTCCAGAAGTAACATCTATATCAATTTCAAGTTTTTGCCAAATATTCAACGAGTCTTCCATCGTTCCATATTATTGTGAAGAATCTACCAAAACCACATTTGGAATATTCGGGTATTACAGCACAGACGGAATATGCTTACCAAGGCAAGTAAGCCTAAGGAGTTTTAAAACACTTTTCTTAAGGATTTAAGGGTATTCAAAATAAAAGTAATTTAAATGTTTATTTGCAATTTTGACTGGTTTACTTCTGTTTTTTGTTTGTATTTGTTGGAAAGAAATGAAACGCATGAAAATTACAAAACCTTGAAAGAGCTGAAAAAATCAAACAAGTAACCTGGCGGCTGGGGCCACACTGTTCAAGATTCCATGGTTACATTGCTTGACATTACTTTTTTTAACGTTCAGTGGGTAGGAGGAGGCATTTTTTTCAAATCCAACTTTAACCCTTGTTTTAGGATATAACAGGGCATTTTATTGTTTTAAAAATACTACATAAAATTCTTTACCCTGAAAATTAATTTTTGCAAGGACTCTTATTCATCAAGTTACAAAAATTGCCGCTCTACTATTCAATTACGTCGTTTCAAGTGCAAATAAGATCTGCTACTTCACTAATACTCGCCGACACGTCGCAAGACTGCAGCGAACAGTTTTCTGGTTCACATTTTGTATGACCTAATTATCTTCATAATTCGCAGAAAAATTATCATTATTAAATAGCAATCACTGAAATAGGGAGTAGGGTACTGCACTAAATTGATGAATTTAAGTGTATCGTATTGTGAAGCTTTCGCTGCACAATTGTGGCTTCGTCAGTGACTACATATCTATCTTATCAAATAAGAAGGTTTAAAATTCTACTTTGTCCAGTAAAACTTTTCTGTTACAGTAGGCCTACTGTGAACCTAACCCAGCAAATTGTCTTCTTGAAACGGTTGACTGTCTGTCTCATATATCATTAGCATAAACCTTTAGTCACGCAACAACAGTTTACCTGCCTCATTTTTAATAATCAAAAATTGATTTTACTGTTATGGCATCGTCAGTTTGATAAATGACGTCATCAGACAGACAATGCTATAACAGTCGAAATCGAGTTCTACTTTGGCGAGAATGGTATGTAGCCAAGCCATTGACGAAGCCATAATTGTGTAGTAAAAGCTATACAATACCCTTGGATCAATTTAATGTGATACCCTACTCTCTATTTTTTCTTTCAGAATATCTGTATTTCCAGTACCTACCTTTTTGCGCATGTGCGTAGTCATGCGCACGAACTGAAATTACGTTTAAGTGCATTGCAAGTAACATTTGAACTTTAAATACCATAAACAAAAAGTGACATCAATACAAGATGAGATACGTTTACGCAAAAAGTAATTTTGAGGGGGAGAGTTGGACAGAAATTTCAAAACATTTTTGCCAGAGGTCTTAGAATGTAGCCTACTGTTGTATCCTAAAACCATACCTTAAGTTGAAATTAAAATTAATTCATGCTATCCCTATATTTCTGGTTTGGTGATGAAAACGTCATTGGGTACCGCACCTGGAATGATTGTTGGCGTTTTCAAGATAACCTACAATCAATGCATTTGCATGTGACATTATCGCAACAGAAATTCGTGATACAATTTTGGTAGAGGTTATTTTTTTTAACCATACACAAGTAAAACCTAACAGCCAGACGACATTTAACTTAATAACATGAAAATAAACTAAAAATTACAAGCGTTTTCGGCCATATACTCATGTTACTCATGTCAGTTGGTTGCTTGAAAAGGGCTAAAATGAGTATGGCCGAAAACGCTTGTAATTTGTAGTTTATTTTCATATTATTATGTTAAATGTCGTCTGGTTGTTAGATTTTACTTGTCTATGGTTAAAAGAAATTCATAAAACGAGCAACAATTTATTCGACTGACGAATTAATAATATCGCAGTATTTTGACATCAATCGCTTATAATTTTCATCTCAAAAAGATATTGTAACATCAGGATACATTAATTGAATTGGCAACTTGAGGTATTAGAGTGAAGAAACTGCTTCAGTTTTTCTTCTGCAACCACTTTTTACCTTTTTGTACTCAATAGCATCATGGGGAAGATCATACGCAGATAAAATAAGTTTCCAAATGCTTCCTGTGGGAAGGATCTATTCTATTTTGTGTAATAAGATTGCATCAATAGAACAAATACCAAAAAATCGCTTTAGTTGTATAGGCTAGGATACGTCTAATAAGTTTTTGTAACCCTACTCACTTTATTTTCACATTTACCAGATATTACGGCGCTGCAAACGAACCGGCATTCATTTACTCATTTGTGATTTTAATGATGAATTTTGCAGCATTCTTCTACATGTTCATTGTTTACGTGATGCTTTACTATGCTGCAAGTTACAAAAACAACCAAGGTAATGTGTTTGCTGGTAAATAATAATAATGAGTTCTTCAACTGCCATGGTCTTTTACACACAGTCCTTTTTTTCAATTTTGAATCATATTTAAAATGTTTTGACGTTGTTATCCGACTCTTCTCACTGCTCTACGGAAGAAAGACAAACGGTAAAGTTATTTATCTCTTTTAACGACCAGAGCTGGAATCCAAACCTACCAACACTATCAATGATCATGGTCTTAGAGTACTTGTTAACTATTTGTCACTGTTTCAGTTTTACAAGCAATCTTCTTACCCATATTAATGGCTGCGCTGTATTGCTTAGGTTTGCTTACTTGTTGTTTATTAATCTGCGTTCATGCACGAAGTACTATATTCATTATTCAACCTCCACTTATTATTATAGCCGCAGCTAGACAAGGCAATGTCAACACCGTCAGTCAAGCACAAGCCAAAAGAAGCAAAGACTTATCGGGAACAATCATGCGCATCATGATCACCGACTTCTTGTGTTGGATTCCTATTTGCATTATGTCCTTCCTGTCGTTTGGTGGAGTTAAAATACCAGATTTTGTTTACGTGATAACTGCCATCTTTCTCATTCCGATCAACAGCGCAGTGAATCCGTGGATATACTCGTCATTTCTAGGAAGAAAGATAAAGAAGATTCCGTCACTGATACGCATCCAAATGCAGCAAAGGCAAAGTTCATGAACAACAAATCACATGCAGATGTTGACAGGGGCGCCGGAACGATTTTTGACTGTGGGGGGCAAGATTACGAAAAAAGGGCACTTTTGTTTACTAAAAGGCCAATTTTTTTCAAGTTTTAAGATAAGATATAGCGAGTAATGATAGCCTACAAGTGTCCGGTATACAAAGAAGGACATCATGCTATGTTATAATGATGTAACCTATTGTCAAACCTTAAAGCAGCCTGCGGCCATGGCCGCTAAGTAGTGCTTGAATGACCGCCGGTGCTACCTCCTCAATCGGCCAAGTTTGGCCGCCGGTCTCTTCTAGCCAATTATTTAATTTCGCATCGAAAATATGTAGTATCAAAGAGTGACGCAAAATTAGGTCAGCGCGTCATAATCGCCACTGTTGCATTGTGCGGGGATATTTGTTATTGATGGAATATATCCATCTGCGACCACCAGCTATAAGTTTTGTTTGTAACTCCTGAAGTTTATTTTAACAACGTGTTAATCCGAAGTGCTAATTTACATCGGCTGGCAATATTGTCGTTTTTATGTCGGTTCGATGTTGTCGGACATTGAATCGTTGTAAAGGAGAACTAGGTAAATTGACATCCGAAGGGAAAACATTTTTTGATCATATTTTGCAAAAATTATGCTTCTTTTAGTAATGTCCTTCACATCATTGAAATACTTATTTTATTACCTTGCCGTCATCGTCAACACATGTCGAACGTTGTTTTTCGTTGCTAAAAATAATTCTAGGGGAATGGCGAACTTCTTTAAAACCAGCCACATTGAAGACACTCGTGCGAGTGTCGTTAGATGGTCCCGCAGTACTGAATTACAATCCCGACAAAGCAGTTATTGCGTGGTGCAACGATTCTATTGTAGGATGTCGCCCAGGCCCAGACTTTAACAACGCTAAGTGATCACTTTAGCATTGTTGCAAGTTTAATTCTATTTACTTGTGCTATTGTTATTTTTATTTTGTATTTTGGCCTCCAAGCACGCAGATTTGGCCGCCGAGAAGGAGCTCCCGGTAGGCCACGATGGCAACCGAAAAAAACAACTAGTTTTAAGGCCTGTACTGTGTTGCAAAATTTTGTGCTGTAAATATTATTTTGAGGCAAAAATGAAAGATTATAATTAGGCTAAAAGCGAATAGCAGAAATTGTTATATTGCAAAATGTGCAGGAGCTTACATGACTCTAAAAGGGCACCATTGCCCCCCCTGCCCCCCCGCTTCCGGCGCCCTTGGATGTTGATCCTCTGTACTGTTCAAGAGGTTGTTCCTCTGTATTGTCAAAATATGCGTAATAATTGACATTTTATGACATTATATTGATGCTTTGCATGCACGTACAAATACTGCTTCGAGGTTACTTGTTCTGTATGTAACTGCTATTCGTTGTAGCAATCCTACATCAGGAGCCGTAAACTTTTTCAACGCAAAGTGCCACATTGCCAATGACGTCAACACAACGACTTTTGGTCCAAAATATATTTTTCTGCGTAAGCTACAGGCTCGTAGTAATTGATTTGAACTTGAAGTAGGAAATAGCTTCATTTGAACTTGCAACAAATCACTTTTCCTGCCTGCAGCTTTAAAATGTTTACGATTGAGAAATCTTTTGTTTGTGTTGATGTATGGAAGGAAGGAAAAAATAATCAAAAACAGTAAAAAAATATATAAAAATCGAAATCAAAAAATCATAGTATATAAATTTTTGCTGTTTCTAATTAATGATTTGTTGCTGTTTTTATGAATTTAATTAACATTGAGAATATTGTTATTGCTATGTGATGATTGTTAGACATCGTTTGCCCTTCAATAACATCGCAGTGCAATTCCGTCAACAACCGCTTCAAATCGACGTTGAAAACGTCTCGTTAGTGTCGATGTACGAGCTCTATCACAGCAAAATTCTTCATTTTTACATTGATTCCACGTCTGCATACGTTGATTCAATGTAAAAATGATAGGTTTTGCTGTATAGGGATATTCATCTAACGTCACACAAGAGTGCAACAAACCTTTTTTCTAGCCTCTTCAGCTTTACAATGTTTATGATTAAGAAACGTTTTTTTATGAGGATGTAGGCTACACAATAAAAAAGAAATAAAATAAAAAACATAACAAATAAAGCAAAATTATTGTATATAATTTTTTTCTACTATTACAATCCATGATTTATTGTTGCTTTTATATATTTAATTACCCTTGAAAATATTTGTGGTTACTGAGTGAGGATTGTTAAACATTTTCTATGTTGTTGTTCGCCCGATTATAGCCCGGCATTGTTATCCTAACAAAGACAAACCGCAGTGGTAGACGAATAGATCGTCGCCCCCAGAACCCCTAGCAACAAGATTAATGAAGAAAACAATTAAAAGTCTTGTATCTGAGCAGTGAGCATGCCCAGTGAAAATATTGGTGTGAAATTCGTTAATTTCCTGCTTCATTTTCTTCAACATCATTTGGACTCTGCTGTTGATTCATGTATAGACTTTGATGATATTTGTGATCGCCATTCGAGGATTGATCAGTAATTTGGTAAACCATGGGTGTGCAACCTTTATTACAGGAGGGCCAGATATAAATAACTGGGTGAAGCCGCGGGCCGCACGTTTATTTAACATATGATTTCTAGTAGTTGCAAGCACAAAAAAGTAGTTTTTTTTGTTATTCATGTTATTCTTATGGCATTATTAGGGATTATCTCTTTGCAGATATAATAAGCTAAGACACATTAATTTCTGAAAAAAAATGCTATTCAAATTTATTGTCACACCGTGCTGGCTTCTTTTCCTGACGGCTTTTTCCAAACTTACCTTGATGGAAGTGCTCGCAATCGAAGTCTATTTTTCACGTGTTCGTCTGTCAGAACCGATCGATAGGGAGATTTAATGACGCCCACTTTAGAAAAAAATTGTTCGCACAAATAGCCTACGTTGAGCCAAGAAGAGCCATTTTTGAAGCCATGGATTTTTTGAAATGTGGAAAGTCATCTTAGTTGAAATGTTTTCGGTAAAAATCGCCAAGATTCATTTCTAAATACTTTACTTTCAAAATCCGTTTTTTCTTAAAGATCAATCAATTCAAGTTATATCTGCTGGTGCTTTGTCAATGTCTGTGTTGAATGGCGAAGAGAACATACCAACAAATGTTCATGAGATTTGAAGTCCTTGAAAGGAGCCAAAAATTCATACAACAATTTTTCAAGTTGGTCTGCAAATTCAGTTTCCTTCTTAGGATGCATTCCATAGTCTCTCAAAGTTGGAAAGTGGAAGAGATTTCCTGTCTGTAAGCTACGTGAGCTTTCCAAAGTCGTAATTTGTTCATAATGCCTTTTATGTGACCATACATTTTTACGTTCCAAATAATTAAAAACAATGGATTAGCGGTGGCCGGTGGGAGACTTCTAAAATGGTTAACAGAAGATGCGAAATCTACAATAATCCACTCCACAATGAATTGTTCACACGTGCCAGACTAATCTAAATTATAAACACGTTTCGCGGGCTGCATAGGCTACAATTCAAAATTGGCACATCTTCGCGGGCCGCACAATTTTTCTTCGCGGGCCGTATTTGGCCCGCGGGCCGCACGTTGCACACCCCTGTGGTAAACAATAAGATTATGAACAAAACTTACGTAATTCTGCGTAATATTGTCTATTTGTATATTGTGATGATGCAATGAGTAATCAGTGTAATCACTTTTGATTTTGAGTGAAGAATGTCACTAATCGCGTATTATTCGATTCTTTTCTGGATTTCGTTCCTCAGAACGAAAATGAAACACTAGAGATGGAGAAATGCAAGATAACATTTGAAGTACGCGGCCTGTGCCGTGTTTTCTATTCTTTTGCCCAAAAAAAATCTGGAGTTTCTAAATACGAATATTTTAAAATTTTATTTCAATATAAATTTTCTGCTTTAGTTTTGTATCGAACTGCATTCGAATGAAGGAAAATTTATTTTCAATCAAATTGCTACAAATCGGCTGCCGAGAAACATATCGTTGATTGGAAAGTCTGAATGGCTTGCGTGGAAGCTACACCGTTATGGTTAGCGAATCGCAGCTGCTCGCTGTACTAGCGAGTGCTCAGCCTTGTGCTGATAGCCGGGAAGAACGCCCCTCTCTTCACATTCGTTCAGATTTTGATTTGAATACCGCAAACCATGCTCTGGCCCGTGGGCCGTATGTTGCCCGCTCCTGATTTAGAACCATCGTGTAGAATTATGACACACAATGGATCGGTTCAACTTAAGAGTTGATAATGATTTTTGAACTAAATTAAATGATTTGGTTTCACTCCACAATTATTGCATTGGTAACTTGACGATTCAAATCCGAAAATTTGATAACAAAAATTTGTTTCTCTCAAATTAAATGCGTTTCAGTTCACTACTTAGAATTAAATTGCAATATAAGAGGTTGACAGTAGAAGATATTTCACTGTTAACCCTTGCTTTCTCAGTTTTATTCCATGATTGAAGTTTTACTCGCAGTTTTTCAATGCCAGTCTAACATTTTAAATGAACAATTTGAAGCGAGTTTGAATTGTTGCACCCGAACAATTCAATAGTTGTCTGATTTGAGAATTTATATTTCTCCCACGATTTACATTATCGCACAAACCGGACAATGATAATTAGTTGATTGTTTCAACGTCTGCAAACGTTGAATCAATGTAAACAACGTTTGATTTAGCTGTCTGGGTGGATGGCGAAGTATTTCCAACCATAAGCTACTTGTGTCATTCCACAAGCTGAGGGCTACGCATGAAGAAAATATTAGTGGCTTAGTTTTCATAAAGTTTTTGATATGACCGAATAAGGTATCGAACCCACAAACTCTAAATGTTGAACTCAAAGGTGTGATGTTGCACCAGAACCTGACCCGAAGATCCCAGTTCGATTCTTGGTATTGTTTAATTGAATATGGGGCTTTTTGAGCTGGTTTTGGCTTTGCTGAAAATGTTTCCGACTTGAATTAAAGCTTTGCAAAGTAGACTTAAACTTACATCGCGATTTTATTCACACAAATGTTCTGTTCCTAATTGAAGTGAAAAACTTTCAATCTTTGTTTGCAATATATTCGGTTTAACCCAATTGTCTGGTACTCTTTTGACAGTTCAAAGCAGGCAGTGACTTCGTCCAATGTTGTTGTAGTGAAAGCTATACAATGCGCAGAGGTGGGAATCCGACACTTTGAAACTAGCGCGTTGCCCCTACTCGGACCAAAAGTAGCGCGGGCTACCGCTACTACCTTTGTCCTAACTGACACGAGAGGTGTGCAGGAGCCGGGGTTGTGGAGAATTTAGGAGCCGAAGATTCTTGGCAAAAACAAGAGCCGGAGTCAGATTTTTTGCCAGTTAATACTTATAGAACCAAATCAAGACCAGCAGAAACATTCATGCGAAGGGTTCGATTTCTTACAAACTACAGCCTGGAAGAACTGCGACAGTTGGCTGAAAATCGTCAATTATGGAGACTTTTTATTGACACTATTTTGCGCCCAACTGGTGTAAAATAAATTATTATTATGGTTTTATTTCTAAACAGTATTCTTCTCACATAAAAATATGATTTTCTTTCTATGACAAGGGAGGGAAGGTATCATAGTAAGCTACAAAAATTTGGTCTGTGATTTATATTTTGCATCTAGAGTCAGATTGAACTCGATACTTCCAAAATATTTGGAGTCACAGACGTCGGAGTGGAACAGGAGTCGAGAAAACCGAACTAAGTACATCTTTGAATGATACTGGAAAGCTCTGGTTTATTTCTTCACTCTGTCAATCTCGGTAACTGGCCCTGCGTCAAGAGTCTCTACAAGTATGCGAAACTACTGGAAATAACCTATCATGGCTTTGTCAGTCCGAGGATAAAGATTTAAAACCAAACCAAACCATTTATTGTCGCTCTGCAACTGCTAAGGTCTTTTAGCGACAGGGCTCATTTTTAATTTTATATCAGGTTTACGATGTCATCACATTATTATCCGACTCATACTCACTGCGTTATGCAAGAAAGAACACAACCCGAACTGTTTTTGAAGTCTTCGGTATGACCAGACCTGCAATCAATCTCAGTCCTACAAGCACTAGAGAAGATGAAGTGAAAACAAACCAAAACTCGCGAGTGCAATGTTATTATTACACAAAACTTGCAAGAAAATGCGTAAAATAACTCCTTGTACATTAGCAGAGAATTGTGCTGTTGGGGAGTACAAGCATTGTGATGAAAATGAATTGCTTCCGTTGCAACCCAACCCATGGCAGGCCGGTGTTGTCCACTTTTCGACGGATACAAAAGCCCAGTGTGGCGGATATGCTCAAGTTGATATAGCCTACTGATCAAACAGCTGACTGTCACGTCAATAACCCAAATCTTGATGCACAGAATCTCATGAAGTTGTTTTTTGAAAGGTTTTCATTAAAGTATGGACCCAACTTCACAATCCACACTACGTCATAAAACAAAACCCCTGCCAATCCTGTTAAAGATTTGAGTATGTAGACTAAGTTGTTCCAGAAATTAAGTTTATCAATTATATCCACCAGATGGGAGACAGCAGCACTACAAAAACGAACGTTTGCAAAGACTCATGAACGTTTTTCTGCCGTTATTCGGCGCCTTGTTTTCAAGGATTGGTGATTATTGTGACAACAGCAGTCTAGCATTGTGAAAGGTCTGGTTCATCACAAGTATCAAAAGTTCGTTGTTAGAATGTTGTACAAACGCAGAAACAGCCACATACTTTTTTCTTTCAAAACATTTTCAACCAAAAAATCAGTGTTTTTTTACATTGAATCAACGTCTGTGGACGTTGACTCAATGCAAAGGCAACTGATTTGCTGTCAGGGTTATGAAGACGAAAAAGCAATGAAAGGGCAAAAGTAGAATCACACAAACTGAATCTCTGCTTGTGCTGTGACGCTTGCAATGTTTAAAAATACCTTCGCAGAGTTTGAAACAATGAACAACAAGAATCGATAGTTTCTAAACAATGCACATAGAGAGAACACCACATGTCGCATTGTAGAGGTCTCATTCAAACCAATAATCGCGTACAAGACCCGCGACCTGCCACGATGAACAGTCAAATCTTGTTATCGCGGTCCCTACTCGGCCAACATCACGCGTTGGCTTCGAGTCTGAGATTGGATTGTGAATCGCGTCCACCGCGCTATGCGACGTAATGATATTGCGTCGTGTTCTCTTTGTCTCTTTCCATATAGTCACGCTCCATTAGGCTCTCGATGCGTTTCTTGATGTCCATCGGCTGCAAAACAACGACGATTCTTTCATTTCATTTTCAAGCTACTTCTCATCTCACTAAGATTTAGATATTCACATCACGGCCAGAAGGTAACTTAAAAGATTTGAAAACGAAGCTAATTCACAAACGGAAGTTTGTTTCCAGACATCACATCAGTTGATTTCTACATTGATTCAACGTCTGTAGAAAACGGCTAATTTGCTGTCTGGGTTGGTCGATTTAATGGCTATTCGATCATCGTCGGGTTTAGTTTTTTAACGTGCGGGTTTTGCGGGCATTCCCACATTCGTAAATCCCACTCCAGATGACTGGCACTACATAGTACATATTATAGTATAAAACGTAATACAAGAAAAAAGAATGGGGGTGTCTCTTCAACACTTGGTCGAATGAACGAGAGAATTAAACAAGATGGAACACAAAGCCGATGCAACCTGTTTACATACTGTAATTAAAGAAGCAACTCCCCACTGGTAAACTGTAAACAAAATGTTCTTTACATGACCTCATCTAAAGAGCAATAAACAAAACATACAAGATTAATAGCAATAGGTTTCGCTTTTGGCAGCATGATCGTTACATATTCCACAAGTGTGGATAAAACGATCTGTTTCAACCCTGTGCTGTGGTGGTAGCAAATGTTTTAATATAACAAGCCTAACAGCCTCAACAGGAGCATACCGTACTTGACATAACTGGGAACTTCCTAACCCGATTTAGACATTTGCACGAAACAAATGGTTGAAGACTTTTATGTACAAACATTGTTTTATGTACACTTGTGAAATATGAACAAACTCTTCACAATAGCTTATTTTGTAAACGTGGACTGACACACAATTCAGAATTTGCGGCGCTCACCTTAAGCGGAAATTTCAACTGTTCATAAAGTTCAGAAACAAGAAGTTGATGTGAAAGAGATTTTCGCATTTTCATTATCCGCACGATGGCAGCATCGATCTGGTATTGTCGGTCTTGAAAGACGCGTTCCGTCGTGTCCCTGTTTTCCTCAACCTGAGAACAAACACACATGTGACAAACGGAAACACACGTCATGACAATGAGAGGAAGGCTTATACACGGAACAATTAAAGAAAAAAACGTGACAATCAAAGGAATACACACGATCATGAGAAACACACATAATAACATACGCACAATAAAAGGAACACACAACAATCAGAGAAATACATATGTATTCTAATATTCTCGCAGGAGGCTTGGCGGACGTCTAAACTAGCCTCATACTCACAGTTTCTTTCAGTTGTATCTGATTGATCTTGATGCGGATTAGTTTGTGCCTGAAGCTGGAATTGAACTCGAAATCATCGGAACTTGCGACTTCCTTGCCTTTGGGAACCTTGAGATACAAAATCAATCTTTTGATCAAACCCCAGTGAGATGATGACGTATTAAGTTGAGCACTTTCTGTGTACGCCCTTCACTACTTTATTGCAGACAAGTACTCGTGTTACCCAGTCACTGACGGGAGACGATACACCAGTTGAAAAACCATAAAATATTGCAGACCACGCTTGAACGTGGCTCGCTAAGAATGATCAATCCACACACATCGCAAAACCCGATCACTGCAAGTTGCTTTTAGTTATTAGCAAAGCAACATCTCTTTAACAATGCACTTTCATGTCCCATCTTGGCGCAATAGTTTTTTTAAGTGTGGCCCAGAGATTTTTACCATGAGTGGATATTTTTCAAGAATTGAAATCAGAACCTCACTTCTATGGAGGGGCCTGCTTGACCTTTCAATACTTCTTTAAATCACAATATCGCACAAGGCTTGGTTTCTTTCTAAGGGTTTTCAGTGCCATCAAGCTGATGCCTAGAGAAAAAGTCGTATTCAAGTTTCGTTCTCTGAAGCAGATGACTCCTTAGCCCAGTTGCTTTTTATCTCTTATCGAATTTATCCTTGCCGACTTGTTCCGACTGTAAGCATCGCAAACAACTTTTCCCCACCTTCGTCAGCACCCGAGCCTTCCCGCACGCCAGCGACTGAAGAGTCCGCTTCAATTCGGATTCATCAATGGATGTTGCGTCTCGTATCTGTTGGTAGGTAAATGAGTCGCCTTCGTTGAAGAGGAGGAGGACCAAGGTTTGAAACAATGACACCTGCAGCTCTTTGTTGCCCTGGAAAGAGATGCACAACGTTAATTTTAGATTATTTCTTTGAAAAGTTGCAAATGTTCAGAAATAGCTCATAATATTTGATGCAACAAACAACAACTTTAACAGGTTTTTAAACATACAAAATGACATGGCATAGAAAAAGAACGGTCTGCTACTATTTGGATAAATCCCAGTTCGGAGACGCCTTTTTCGTAGATTTCTAAAACCTCACAGTGGCATCTGATTATTCATAGGAATCAGCTTCTAATAGAGGTTAATCAAATAAAGTCTCAACCAAAGTCTCAGCAAAAAAAAAACAGTTGTCAAACGGCGTTTCGTGACAAACAATAGTGGTTAATCAAATGAAGTCTCAGCGAAAAGGCCTCAACTAAAGTTGCTAGATATTGCTATAGCCCATACCCGCAAGACATCAGCTAATCTTAATCTACCTGACTGAAACAATAACTTTCTCGTTTGCATGGGCATGGGAAGGTAAACACAAAAACTGCCCAGACAAATTCTCTAAATAAACAGAAGCCGACGATGGAATTAAGAAAGCACCGAATCGGTTTTCTCCGAAAGACTGTCTCCGAATCGGCATCTCCGAATCGGATTCTTCGAAATGGGCCATTCCGGGAAAAGAACGCTTTTAAAGAGTTACAACGTTAAGCAAAAGCTCTGTATTTGTGTAAACGACTTTTGAGCAACGTACGGTAGATTGTGATGTAAGCATAGACAAGACAGGCATCAAGCTGTCTTCCAAACAACTTACATTTTTAACCCTATCTGGTATTCGTCTCAAAGACGCGCGAAAAGCACGAGACGTGACCATTTGGCCACGCCCTGATTATTGGTTTATAACTCAACCGCTAAATATCGCACATTTGAGAAAATCGGCATGCACATAGTCAAATGCTTTTATTTTATATTTTAATTATTTGTTTTCAAAACAAATGTTTAGTTTGTGCATTCTGTAAACATATGTTGCAAAAAAGCTCTAAAAACGCAAATTTTACTGGCATTTAGTCATTTTATGTCCGATTTTGTTCGTTCGAATTTTAATTTTAATGATTTGTGAACTTTCAACAACAATATTTTGAAACCAATTATTTTTTCCTGCAATAAATGCAGTATTTTTCATATTCATACTACATCAAGCGGTTTTGAGGTTATTGTGATGAATTGCTTCTCCGCAGGTGGTCATGGCTGCTGAGCATCGTAGTATCTCTCATGACAAATCAAGATGAATGAAAGCATAAAATAGTTGTAGCGATCCCAGCCAGCAAATCTTTTTTTTCACATTGATTCAACGTTGGCAGATTGATTTTCTGGTTGAAATAACTCTAGTTTATCACATTCTATCCAGCCAGCAAAATTGGTCCTTTTTACATTTGTTTAACGTCTGCAGACGTCGAATCATTGTTGAAAGTGGTTGATTTGCTGGCTGGGTTAGAAGTATAGGTAACACGATTTCCAGTCAGCTGTTTTGTCAGGCGTTTCATTTCATAGAGTGTAGCTTTCATTTCAACCTGCCAAATGTTATAGAATCAAAGGAAAAAAAACTTCTTTTTGATACTTTTCAATGTAGCTAAACGTTGAAACGATATAAAAGCCAACTGTTCTGCCTGGGCTGCCTGCTTTTTGCTAAATTTCCCAGATAGCAAAACTGGTCATTTTTCAGACGTTGAATCAATGTGAAAATGACGGGTTTTTCTGTCTGGGTTGTTTAACTTGAGTCTAGCAATGTCGAGACAATGTAAGAAAAGTTAATTTTACTTTTCAAGATTCAAAATGAAATGTACCACAATTCTGGATCAACACACATCGAATGATCGTTGAGTTATGAAAAATTCAGTTTAGCGAAACACAATGCTCGCTGTTCTGTCATGAGCAGTCAGGTAGTGCTGATGCCAGGAATATCGCTCCTTCTCAGCTATACATGTCATGAATGGCAATAACATACATGTGCTTTGTGCAAAAAGGCATGTTGCATTTGAAGCAACGATGAGGAACTTTGCCGAGATTATTTCTTTTTTTGGAATAATCTGTTCCTCTGATGTCGTCTACACATATGGTACAAAACGCTTTGTGGATGGCTGTGGTTGATGATTCCGTTGTGATTAGCTCTGTTTTTTTTTTTTCAAAAGTAGCAAAGTGTAAATACTAAACTAAAGTAACGGATCATTACTAGTTGCTAAAGTTTGCTTTTCATGTTGTGAACACGTTTTTTCTTCGTAAAAACTGGTCAACTTCACTTGCCTTGCAATGACGCAACAAAAACTGCCTGAATTGAGATAAAACGATAAATTGTACTATGAGTCCCATTGCGTTTCGTTCTTAGTTTTAATGTGTGATTGATGACTTGACTCGCGGTTGACTGCGGCCACTGTGTATACAATAGCAGAAGCGATGAGTCATTTCGATGCCCATTGCCAAAATCTAGGAATTTAGACAAAATTTCTGAACAACCTGTGACAAAGTGCTTATTGTGAACCACATAGTGTTCCAAAAATAACCAAATTAGGTTTAACCCTATATTGCCCAGGTGGTGCTGAATCAGCACCAAGCACTTCAAATGTGCTGTCGCGGCTTAACCACTGGCTCCATGCATCCAGATTTTTTTGACTTTTCCTAAATATCATCGAATTTTATTGTGTGTAAATTTAGGCCTCCAATGTCTTATACTTTTCATGCAAACATATGCATTTTGAAATGCAATTGGTGAAATTTTGCTAAATTGCTCTTTTCGGAGAAGACTGTGTGTTTCTTTATTGCTCATATGGAGCGTCGCGCTGGCCGAGAACTGTCTAAAAACAAAACCGCAAAAATGTATGACTCATTTTCTGGTTGGTGGTTTCTGCTTTAGCGTTGTCAATCAAAGATTTGTGCTGACGCAGGATTTTATTTCATACACAAACCTTTCATCCAATAACATCATATTGCTGCAGTAAACGTAACATCCCCAGAAAACGTTTAGAAGCGGCGTGAAAAAACAAAGTAAATTTTCTTGGTAGATTTCAAATTTTTTTTATCAAAACGCTTGCTACTAATTTCATCGTTTGAACGCAACGCTGATCTTTAGTCAATTTGCTAAATAAAAAATCTTTTTGTTTGCTGTGAGATTCATAGCAGTTGTAACTTATGACCTCACAATTCCTTGATCTTCAAACGCAATCTATGAATTCCTTTTCTAACAACAAAACTGTACACATTTATCTATTTTACCTTCAAAACTGGGAAGTGGCGATGACAATACAAAGAGCCTTCATTCAAAAACGCCATATCACTGCAAACTTGAATTTTCTCCAGTCGCCTAAATGTTCAAATGTTGCAAAATGTAGGCTATCCACATTTTCTGGACAGATCTCAATTTTTCATGAAAGTGCTTGCTTGGTGCGAGTTTTATCGTTTCAACGCAAATGCTGATTCGGTCAATCTACAATGTCCGCAATTTCTTTTGTTTGCGTTTGTAGACAATGAATCAACGTTATGAGAGCGAATTTGTTCGCTCTGCCATACCTAGAAAAAAAACGAGTATTTACTCTATAATAACGTACGGTTTTCGAAGTATTAGATCAGAACATTGATCACTCTTTGCTGTGTACGTACTTGTTATTATTATTTTTTGCATCGATCACCTGCTTTAGGTTACGTAACTCAAGGAAAATCATAATTTGTTGCCGTCATAATGCACCGGCTATAAAATTCATTACAGTAAAATCTTCCAAATATTTTTAAACCTTTGTCAATATTTTTAAACCTTTCTCCCACTGATTAAACATTTATGTCAACGAAAAGGCGACAACTTTTATATAAGTGCTGAGAAGGAAGCATTTGAAGTGAGCGTAGATACCTTCTTGTAAATCGCGGAGGGCTGTCGCCTATATCCATTAGAAATGAAGCTACCCTCTTTTTCCTAAGCATCGCCCAGACAGACATTTGCAGACGTTGAACCAAAGCTAAAAAGGATTAATTTGGTGGCTGGTCTTTCATGTTCATGTAAATAATTTTTTTTTTAAAGTCACAATCAGGGTCTCATTTTATAAGTTATTTTGATAATTATGAATCCATTTATCGAATGTGGGCAACAATTTGACAATTTCTAACATCTTTTATGCCTTTAACTTTCTAAAGATTTAGATAACTACGCTATACTTTAGAAAATAGACTGTATACATAAGTGACGTCAGCCGAGTGGCTTTGAGAGCGAAGCATAGCTTCCAGTGGTGGGCACTAGTTACTTTCAAAGTAATTGAGTTACAGTTACTTCGTTCAAAAAGTAACTAGTTTTAGTTACAGTTACCGTTTTTTTTAAAAGTAACTTGTTGCAGTTACTTTTCAAAGAAATTGATGTGTACTGACCTATAACTACTCTTCTTTGCATGAAGTAGGCTACAAGTTGAAAAATACATGATAAAGGGCAAGACGATACTTTGTTCGTAGCTGTTGCCTAACTACAAAACAGCGACCACTCTACTAGCTGTCCACATACTATAATGCTTCTAAAAATCCATAATCCAAGCCCAAAACGTCCGCCTACCAAATATAAAAAAATTAAAAATTGAAAAAACGACATGCCAAGGACACTCCGTACTTATAAGCAGAAGGCCGTGTCAATACTTTTATACCGGTATCTAAAATGAGCGAAGAGGCACAACATCAATTTCAGCTCGCTTTGGCTTCAAAATGTCTTTTCCACGGGCAGAAAACATAGATTTACAGGGACGCAACATTTAGCCGAGTGGCTTTTAGAGCGAAGCATAGCTGCATAACATCAGCCGGAACTATAAAGGCTTCTCGAAAAGGGATTCCGACTGAAATTAGGAGTATAGAGAACCGGGAAAAATTTTCCTATATTCTATTAACTAAAGAAAAGTGAAACAAAACCAAAACAATGACAAGGTTTGCTTTTTGGCAACACATTATGCCCAACTGCAGTACAGAGTTATCCATGTGCTTTTCATATTTCCACCTGCTAAATATTATCACAATTTGATGGCAGTTAGCTCTGCATTGGAAAATAACTTCTGCGTGGACTTCGCAATACAGGCGCTATACCAAAGTCGCTATGTTCAATCTGCCGCGAGTCTCAAGCAGGATTTTATTTAGTCGTCATTGGGCAATTTGTTGCAATCCAAAGTAAAACAGGCATACAGTAGAAAATTTTAAATGCACAATATTATAAACTGCTTGTGCTGCATTGCAATACAAAATTTAATAATTTTCTGATCTTATTTTTGACTGAATAAATAATTTAGTTTCGGGAGAGAGTTTGCTTTTTTATACCAAAGACAGGCAAGACACAACAATAACACAGGGTTGAGCATTACAACAGTATATTACATATTTACAAATAGTTCAACATTCAAACGTTTTCGACTTAACTTAAGTCCTCATCAGGAATCTGTAAATAATTATAAACTACAATGAATTTCACTTCTTGACAGAGACTACCGCATAGACATCTTATTATAACTAGACCGCGCATCGTCACTTCTCTCGTTTACGATTTTTGAAGAAAGCAGGTTCAGACGTCAGCCATTATTAGTGTACCTATTCCGCGCGTTTGCCAATGCTTTTGTAGGGACCCGTAATGAATTTTCATTGTTTTGAATTCAATTCAATTCATTTTTCCTTGTCAGAATGAAAAAGAAATGATATTGTGAAAAAGAAATACAGGAACAAAACCAACAAAAGGAAAAGGTGGCAAAACTATAATGGTTTGTTTAAGACGTGCATGAAAGGATCTAATATTGCGGTATATGAATCGATAAATAGGCCTATACAGTAGTTAAGCACGGCCACCAAACCTGATACTTTAAAACAAGTAGAAGTAGATGAATTAATTAGTTAAGAATCAGTCGCCTCCTCGTTCCTGAAACAACTGGAGCGCCAATTCTTAAAGCAATGAGAACACGACTGAACACAACTTAACTTTCTACAAAATGTAATTCTCCTATAATATTTGCGTTTCTTAAAAAACTCAGTTGTTGTGAACAAATAATTGACAAAACAAATAGTTTTCTATGCAACAACACAACCGCAGCTTTTACCAGGATTCTGTTCAATAGAGATTGATGGCTTTCGATTTTCTCCGTTGTAGCAAAACGTTGCATTATGACGTAAATTCGTGTGATTTCATCAACAATAACTTTTAAAGAAATAGCTTCAGTTTCAAGTTGCTGTGAAATAACAACTAATAAATATCTCCGCAATTCACCTAGTATGACGAAATCTTTATATGATTTCACCTTTGCTGTTCTATAATCGCAAACATATTGTTGGAATTTGTTAATTTTAAATTACGTAATTGCTTCCTTTTTTTTTGTTTTGAAAGTGCTTTATATACCTCCGCACAAACAAGTTTTACATATAATATAGTAGGCCGTTTTGTCAGTTTACAAAAAAGCTGCAATTTCGTACATTGCTGGTTATGCTGCCAAAATGTGCGCAAAGATAACGTTATGTGCAAGGTGCCGCTTTGAACTGAGTTCACACACTTTACCTGTTCAACCCAGCTTCTTATCGTTTAAAGATAGAAGTGGACTTTTTAAACCTTCTTTCAGTGTTGTATATATTTGTGAGGAAACTGAATTATGCATTAAACGGTTACTAACTACCACAGCTGGGAGATTACCTCTTTGTCCAGGCATTGTGGAAGCTATTGCGGTAGCTGTGCTTGGAAATATAAATCATTCCAAGATATTTACTAATCTCACGGATCATGTGTTTGAATGCACCGTTACCGATAATCACATTTTTACGCTAGTCAAAACTGTGTCCAAATGTTATTTAAAAATTAGGTTTTACCACATTGGTAAGGAAACCTGCAAGCAAATACAAGGCAAATTGGTTCGTAAAACGCTTAACAAAACAGTGGTTTTCAAACACCAATAAACCACTTCCTTTCGACATCACATCAGTATTGGTGAATATTTAATTTGTTTTGATTTTGTTGAGCTATAGGCCTACGTTATAGCCGCTATAATATAGCGTATCATTCGCTTAGGTTTGATGTAATAAACTGTTTGTTGCTATTTTTACAATAGGCTAATCATCAGCTCAGCTGTAACGCCAAATTGAATACGGTAAGAGTTCTGCTGAACTGCTGCATTCAGTGTATCGTATACGTGCTCTCGCATCGCAGTGTTTATGCTTTATATTATAGACTGTATGTATAATTCTGTGCAATTTAACACATGCTTTTATTCATTTCATAGATGAATAAAACCTCTATTACACCAAAGTTCTAAATTATAGTTAACAAGTTAGTTTTCTGCAGAAGCGCAACCAGCTCAGAAATGTTATCGTTAACAGCGCAGCTTTCACGCGAGTTTGAGACACTAACAATGGCCGCCGCCTTTTTTCAATTTCTTCAATCGAAATACGAGAAGCGCAGTCTAGTTATAATAAGATGTCTGTGGACTACCGTAACTAACTAACTAACTTACTAAAAGCATCGAGAAACACGCACGATTAAAAGCACTGGAGTGGAAAACATACAGACAGACGAAAAATTACATTAAAAAAAGGCAACTGCATGACTAAGTTACAAACGAATTTGCACCACGGAGTACGTGATACAACTAGGCTAATAAATATTGAGGAGAATGGAGGCGCCACCGGCAAATAATTGTTTGTTTAGATTTGGATTGTAGCGTTTGATTAACAACGCTTCCTGAATTTTTGTGTCAAATTGGGATTTGCCTTTGCGTAAAATTTTAAATGATTCAGCAGAGAATTTTTGATCTGTGCAAAAAGAACAATCCATGATATGGTCCTTGATGGCACTTTTCTTTAAGTCTCTAAAGTTCAGATGCTCCCGTACTCTCGTGGTCAAATGTCTGGTGGACATACCGATGTACGTCAATGCCGAATCACACGGACATGTAAAACAATATACGACATTTGAGCAGAGAGACGAAGGCGTCTGGGACTTTAGTTGAAAATACGAACTAATTTTAAATGTTTTATAAACAGGAAAAACGTCCACATCAAATTTATTTTTCATAAACTGTCCGATTTTACGAGCAAACGTTTTGGATTCTTTTCCCACAAACGGAATGGACAAGCAATGCTTCACATTTAACTCATTTTCAGCCTTTTCTTTTTGGTTGGAATTATCAGAGATAAAACGATTCAATATTTTCTCAAAGTACAATTTTGGATAACCATTATTATAAAACATTTGTTTCAATTTCTCTATTTCAATATTAAAAAGAGCATCATTGCAGCAAATCATTTTAGCCTGAGCTAATAGGCACAAGATCAAACCAGACTTCCATTTCAATGGGCATAATGCATCAAAGTTCAAAAACAAACCAGTATGAGTTGGTTTGCGCCAAACCCAAGTATCAAATCCAGTGGCATTAATTTTAATTTCAACGTCCAAAAAAGAAAGGGTTTCACGTGCTTTTTCGATTGTAAATTTGATGTTTTTATGTTGAGAGTTCAGCATATCTAAAAAGGTTTCACATGAGGTTTCTTTATTGAATACCGCAAAAATGTCATCAATGTAACGTAAGAACAACTTCGGGTGAAATGCTAGATGTTTTTCAAATAATTTTGTTTCCAAATGTGCCAGAAAAAAATTAGCAATAGTAGGGCCCAATGGAGATCCCATGGCCACACCGTCAATTTGTTTAAACAATTGGTTTTTATACATAAATATGCCTTCGGTAGCTAAATTCATCAACTTGACAAATACGTCACGCTTGAAAGGTAATTGAGTTGGTTTTGTTTCCGAATAAATGTAGTCAGCAATGATGTTAACAGTCTCTTTCAAAGGTACGTTCGTAAACAGAGATTTAACATCAAAACTGACCATCATCTGTCCAAAAGACGGAGAATAATCTTTTAGTTTTTCTAAAAAATGACTTGTGGAGTTAAGCATATACGAATTTGGAATGTACGGTTTAATCATGCTATCTAAGAATTTTGCCAGTTCATATTCCGGAGAGCCTATCATAGAAACAACAGGCCGAAGAGGGTTACCTTCCTTGTGCACTTTTACCAAGCCGTATAGTTTACCGGGGTTACTGCCCGATGGAATCAGTTTTGTTATCAATTGTTTGTCGAAGTCTTTAAAGTACTTACGGATGTAGTACGCAATTGACTTTTCTTTTGAAATGATGGGATGTGATTTGCCGCTGTCTGAAATACGTTCAAACTTCGATTTATCATTGACTATAGAGTCCAGTTTCAGATAGTAATCCGAGGTGTTTAAAATTGCTGTCCCTTTTCCTTTATCAAATTTACAGATCTTGATGTCTTTGTTTTTTGATAGAGTGTTCAGAGTTCGGTGTATTATTTGATTTCGTTTTGACGAGCAAGCACGTTTTGCATCAGACATGAATCGTTTAACCATAAACTTAATTTCATCCTTAGATTCATCGTCAAGCGTGATTTCTTTTTCTTTCCTTGCCGAGTAAATTAATTGTTCCATGTTCGTTTTTATGCTGTCAATTTGAACTTTTTTCGGCAAAACGTGATGGTCTAATCCAAACCGCAAAGCGTCTTCTTCCAATAGACTGAGTTTCTTGCTACTCAAATTTATAATACAATTAGGAGATTTGTTTCACTGTCGTCGCCAGAGGTTGGTGAGCTTTTTTTGGTGAACATCAAGAGTTTGTTTTGCAAAGACTTTAAATTGTTCTGACAACAAAGATATTAAACATGTTTTCTGAAAGAAACTGAGTGCTGCTAGCGTCTGTCTCTTGTTTTCCTCATATTTGCTTTCCACAATGCGCAATTCCCGGCTAATTTCTTTTAACTTTCTGGTTACAATGATTTGATAGAGTTCATCCGGCTTTTTATAAACACTTAATCTTGGCGGTTTAAATTTCAAAAATTCTGGGCATATTTTTAAATTTAAGCATGTTTCAAAATATCGTTTGTCCAATCTCAATTTGACTAATTTTCTTCCGCAGCGCTCTATGTTTCTGAGCTGGTTTACAGGAATACCTCTCTTGTTGCTGATATGATAATATAGTTTCGGGAAAGAGTTTGCTTTTTTATACCAAAGACAGGCAAGACACAACAATAACACAGGGTTGAGCATTACAACAGTATATTACATATTTACAAATAGTTCAACATTCAAACGTTTTCGACTTAACTTAAGTCCTCATCAGGAATCTGTAAATAATTATAAACTACAATGAATTTCACTTCTTGACAGTGACTACCGTAACTAACTAACTAACTAACTAAAAGCATCGAGAAACACGCACGATTAAAAGCACTGGAGTGGAAAACATACAGACAGACGAAAAATTACATTAAGAAAAGGCAACTGCATGACTAAGTTACAAACGAATTTGCACCACGGAGTACGTGATACAACTAGGCTAATAAATATTGAGGAGAATGGAGGCGCCACCGGCAAATAATTGTTTGTTTAGATTTGGATTGTAGCGTTTGATTAACAACGCTTCCTGAATTTTTGTGTCAAATTGGGATTTGCCTTTGCGTAAAATTTTAAATGATTCAGCAGAGAATTTTTGATCTGTGCAAAAAGAACAATCCATGATATGGTCCTTGATGGCACTTTTCTTTAAGTCTCTAAAGTTCAGATGCTCCCGTACTCTCGTGGTCAAATGTCTGGTGGACATACCGATGTACGTCAATGCCGAATCACACGGACATGTAAAACAATATACGACATTTGAGCAGAGAGACGAAGGCGTCTGGGACTTTAGTTGAAAATACGAACTAATTTTAAATGTTTTATAAACAGGAAAAACGTCCACATCAAATTTATTTTTCATAAACTGTCCGATTTTACGAGCAAACGTTTTGGATTCTTTTCCCACAAACGGAATGGACAAGCAATGCTTCACATTTAACTCATTTTCAGCCTTTTCTTTTTGGTTGGAATTATCAGAGATAAAACGATTCAATATTTTCTCAAAGTACAATTTTGGATAACCATTATTATAAAACATTTGTTTCAATTTCTCTATTTCAATATTAAAAAGAGCATCATTGCAGCAAATCATTTTAGCCTGAGCTAATAGGCACAAGATCAAACCAGACTTCCATTTCAATGGGCATAATGCATCAAAGTTCAAAAACAAACCAGTATGAGTTGGTTTGCGCCAAACCCAAGTATCAAATCCAGTGGCATTAATTTTAATTTCAACGTCCAAAAAAGAAAGGGTTTCACGTGCTTTTTCGATTGTAAATTTGATGTTTTTATGTTGAGAGTTCAGCATATCTAAAAAGGTTTCACATGAGGTTTCTTTATTGAATACCGCAAAAATGTCATCAATGTAACGTAAGAACAACTTCGGGTGAAATGCTAGATGTTTTTCAAATAATTTTGTTTCCAAATGTGCCAGAAAAAAATTAGCAATAGTAGGGCCCAATGGAGATCCCATGGCCACACCGTCAATTTGTTTAAACAATTGGTTTTTATACATAAATATGCCTTCGGTAGCTAAATTCATCAACTTGACAAATACGTCACGCTTGAAAGGTAATTGAGTTGGTTTTGTTTCCGAATAAATGTAGTCAGCAATGATGTTAACAGTCTCTTTCAAAGGTACGTTCGTAAACAGAGATTTAACATCAAAACTGACCATCATCTGTCCAAAAGACGGAGAATAATCTTTTAGTTTTTCTAAAAAATGACTTGTGGAGTTAAGCATATACGAATTTGGAATGTACGGTTTAATCATGCTATCTAAGAATTTTGCCAGTTCATATTCCGGAGAGCCTATCATAGAAACAACAGGCCGAAGAGGGTTACCTTCCTTGTGCACTTTTACCAAGCCGTATAGTTTACCGGGGTTACTGCCCGATGGAATCAGTTTTGTTATCAATTGTTTGTCGAAGTCTTTAAAGTACTTACGGATGTAGTACGCAATTGACTTTTCTTTTGAAATGATGGGATGTGATTTGCCGCTGTCTGAAATACGTTCAAACTTCGATTTATCATTGACTATAGAGTCCAGTTTCAGATAGTAATCCGAGGTGTTTAAAATTGCTGTCCCTTTTCCTTTATCAAATTTACAGATCTTGATGTCTTTGTTTTTTGATAGAGTGTTCAGAGTTCGGTGTATTATTTGATTTCGTTTTGACGAGCAAGCACGTTTTGCATCAGACATGAATCGTTTAACCATAAACTTAATTTCATCCTTAGATTCATCGTCAAGCGTGATTTCTTTTTCTTTCCTTGCCGAGTAAATTAATTGTTCCATGTTCGTTTTTATGCTGTCAATTTGAACTTTTTTCGGCAAAACGTGATGGTCTAATCCAAACCGCAAAGCGTCTTCTTCCAATAGACTGAGTTTCTTGCTACTCAAATTTATAATACAATTAGGAGATTTGTTTCACTGTCGTCGCCAGAGGTTGGTGAGCTTTTTTTGGTGAACATCAAGAGTTTGTTTTGCAAAGACTTTAAATTGTTCTGACAACAAAGATATTAAACATGTTTTCTGAAAGAAACTGAGTGCTGCTAGCGTCTGTCTCTTGTTTTCCTCATATTTGCTTTCCACAATGCGCAATTCCCGGCTAATTTCTTTTAACTTTCTGGTTACAATGATTTGATAGAGTTCATCCGGCTTTTTATAAACACTTAATCTTGGCGGTTTAAATTTCAAAAATTCTGGGCATATTTTTAAATTTAAGCATGTTTCAAAATATCGTTTGTCCAATCTCAATTTGACTAATTTTCTTCCGCAGCGCTCTATGTTTCTGAGCTGGTTTACAGGAATACCTCTCTTGTTGCTGATATGATAATATAGTTTCGGGAAAGAGTTTGCTTTTTTATACCAAAGACAGGCAAGACACAACAATAACACAGGGTTGAGCATTACAACAGTATATTACATATTTACAAATAGTTCAACATTCAAACGTTTTCGACTTAACTTAAGTCCTCATCAGGAATCTGTAAATAATTATAAACTACAATGAATTTCACTTCTTGACAGTGACTACCGTAACTAACTAACTAACTAACTAAAAGCATCGAGAAACACGCACGATTAAAAGCACTGGAGTGGAAAACATACAGACAGACGAAAAATTACATTAAGAAAAGGCAACTGCATGACTAAGTTACAAACGAATTTGCACCACGGAGTACGTGATACAACTAGGCTAATAAATATTGAGGAGAATGGAGGCGCCACCGGCAAATAATTGTTTGTTTAGATTTGGATTGTAGCGTTTGATTAACAACGCTTCCTGAATTTTTGTGTCAAATTGGGATTTGCCTTTGCGTAAAATTTTAAATGATTCAGCAGAGAATTTTTGATCTGTGCAAAAAGAACAATCCATGATATGGTCCTTGATGGCACTTTTCTTTAAGTCTCTAAAGTTCAGATGCTCCCGTACTCTCGTGGTCAAATGTCTGGTGGACATACCGATGTACGTCAATGCCGAATCACACGGACATGTAAAACAATATACGACATTTGAGCAGAGAGACGAAGGCGTCTGGGACTTTAGTTGAAAATACGAACTAATTTTAAATGTTTTATAAACAGGAAAAACGTCCACATCATATCTATCAATCACATAAGCCAGAAAACGAGTAAAAGTCAGAATGCATCACAACTAAAAAATCAGTTAATGAAGGAAGTTCGGTATTGTCTCACCGTGGATAAAGCGGAAAAGCAACATGATCCGGTCCAATCTACGATCCAGCTCCGCCTCCGAAGCTTCCTTGTTCCCGGATTTCATTCTCTGATCAACGTACTTGGCTACAAACGACCAAGCTTAAGTACAAAATTTTCTTCCGTCTACTAAATCGTGCTCTTAACAAGGAGTGTGAAACCTGACCCATGGGGGTGCAGGATGTTTTATTATTAAGATTAGTTATAATATGGCGAAAGAAGCTGTGCTTATTTATCGAGTATCAACAAACTTTCTAAACTGCAGACGACTATTCCTTTTCAGCCATTCTAAGAGGAAGTGCAAGAACTGGTTTGATTGCAAGATGATGCCAACAACGAAATAGGTTAAAAGCCACTGTACAAAAATCAAGCTACTAAGGGTTGAATGTAGAAACTAAACTTAAGCTGTCCTTAGCCATAAGAACTACTTAAGTACTAATCATGTCTTAAAACTGTATGCAGAAACTAAACTTTTGAGTAAACAATACTTAAGTTCTTATCAAAATGTTTAAAAGTTAAGACTGCTACTGACCAGTCTTGAGTTGTGATTATTTCTGGGAATGCCTAAAGTTATGGTACACGTTAGGCTGATACGAGGTGATGGGGAGATTGCTTTTATACTGGTAGAGTTGCTCCGTTCGCTTTTGGTTGATTTTCTTTGGAATTTTTATGGTTTTGAGAAAACGAGGGAATCCTTTCCTTTTATGTCAAATTGACACTGATTAACTGGTGTGAAATAATCATTCATGGTGCTACTGAGTACTGTTTGGTGAATGCTTGTAAAGTTTTCAACAAAAACGTTATATAGGCTACTTGCACAGTTTACAAGGTTTTACAAAGGTACCGTAGCAAGATAATTGGAAAATGGTTCTGTGAATGGTAATCAGGTGATTGTTTATTTCTGAGTGACTTCTGTTAGCTTTTGGATACATAAAACGCATTAATTGAATAGGTAATCAGTTTATAACATAATTAATTACATAATAACGCCAGTGCTGAACCCAGCTAACGATAGGGAACGAAGATACAACAGGAGTCACATTAACACACGTGTTCGAATCGAACAGTCATTTGGTGTCCTGAAGCAACGCTTCAGGTGTCTTCGCGTTCCACTGTGGACACATTTCAGCAACTCCTTGGTAATAATAATAGCAGTATTCTGTCTGCACAATTATGCAGTTAAACGTGGACAACCACTTCCAGAAGATGTTGTTGAACAAGATGACCACAATCAAGGACCAGAAGTAGATTATGCTGCTCCTTTATCTTCCTCAGCAACAAGCTTACAAGGACGTGCGGTTCGCTTGCAGTTAATAAACCAAAACTTCCAATAAACCAATACTTTCAGTTAATAGACCCTTTGGCAAGAGTTTATGCGACTATGCATGCTTGAAAAAACTCAGATTCATGGTAATAAAAAACTGGTATCAGGGAATTGAAGTGGTTTATTATCATTGTTACCTTTAGAGGTTACAATGATGGTTCAGCAAAGTTGACCACATTTAATAATGAGGCATGTAAATTCACTGCAGGGGATAACTACAATTTGCAAAAATGCACAAGTATTGTAGACTTCAGTTATGTAAATACAAGAGGAAAATACTTCACCGCAGTAAATTTTAGCGCTCTAATCAAATTGGGGGGGCCTCGAAAGCGCGTAAATCAAAGTGGGGGAGCCCTGAGCAACTGCCCAATTTGCCCATTCTTATATTCACCACTGCAAACGGCTGTCGCTCCCAGTGACCAGTATGTAATTTGCAGTACTATGTCAAAACTGGATCGCTTTATACATTATTTTTAATTCTTGTTATTAGAAAGGGTTATTACAGCATACAAATGACCAGAATTAGAAGTTTCGTATGCGCAGGTGCTGCTTTGCAAGTCTAGCGTCGGTGATGTATCAGCGACGACGTAAGAAATTCTTACGCAATGCGTCACGTACGTAGACTTAAGTCATTGACTGAAAACTTAAACAGAACTTAACTAAGAAGAGATTAAGAATACTTTCTGAACAGGAAATCGACCAGGACTTAAACAATGCTTGGCTAAGTTCTTCTTAGCGTTAAGCACTTCTTTAGTTAAGTTTAGTTTCTACATTCAACCCTTAATGTTTAACTGCAGAGTAGGGATGAGGTATCGAACCCAGTTGACTCAATGACTCAGGCACTGGTACGATCAAGCTGATAATAAAGACAGTCAATTATTAATTCAATAAAAGTTGTATAGAAATCGTTAGTGCAGACCTATTAACTCTGCAGGCTTGTTTTGTCTTTTGTTGACGGACGATTCAAACGCGCCACGTAGCGCGTCGACGAACTTAGGGTCTTTGTTGAAACAAGGTCTTTGTCACAATGTTGTCCAGCCGCTCCTTCATGTCGAGAAGATCCTGCATCATCGTGCTGTCGGAACTCTCATCCAAGACAATGGTTGAAGTCACGTTCTGGAATGAAAGATAATGTTAAACCAGTTATTTGTTTAACAATTTATCTATTTCTGGGCTTTTTGATGTCAATGAAGAGACATTTCTAAAAAAAACGAACAAAACTTCGCTGACTGGGTTATTAGCCGTCAATCAAAGTGGTGTATCAAAACCTTGCCAAAGCATATTTGTGAAACAGACCAAGCCAAGCACTCAAGCCGTGGGGTCGCAACTCGCAACGAATCAAATGACAAAAAATTGTGTCTCAAAATATAAACCGTTTTCGACAATTTTCTAGTTTCAAAATCCTCAGCAACGACTTCATTTTACCTCAAGTCCTTTATTTTTAGAGATATCATGGCTTCTATCTAGGTATGTTCATGTTTTGACTGTAGATGTCGTCGAAGTTTCGCTTTTTTCGAAGAGCGGTGAGCTAAGACTTTTAAACACAACACGCGCGGCGGTGTGATTCCACCACTTACTTCAACGAAAGTGAGTCTAAAGTTTCAAGTAGGCTAGATAATTGTTATATGCAGGGGTGAGAATCTGTTTAGTCTACTATCACATAAATGGGAAAAGGAGTTTTGTGAAAGTTAAAGTTTTGGCTACAAATTCAAGTTAAGTTTAAAACTATTTTTGATGGAAATGAAAGGATCTTAATGATCAATAATAATAAAAACCATAACAGTAAGAGATGGAGATGTAGAGGAAAGTCGCACACCCGCTACAAAACAATTGTCATAAATTTGGCCAAAAATGTGCAGTTATTTGGGAAAATTGTAAACTATTGCGTTGTTTAAAATATATTTGCAAAAACAAAACTTGGAAAATTTTTGTCCGCATCCCCAAAATGTTTTATTCTCCTACGGCCATGACAACGATAGCTTAGTTTTCGAAACGTTTGCTGAACATGAGTTTAGCGTCTACATTTTGAACTCTTTTACTAAAGCCTGTATTCTTTTCTGATTAAAACAAGCAAATTGATCGTTTCGTTTTTGTCAACTTTCATTCGAAAAGCAACAACAGACGAGTTCTTGACTTATTTACCTACAAAATAACGTGAACGATATTTGCATGTAATTTTGTTGTTGAGAACAAAAGCAGAAAACAACAAAGTTTGGTACTTTCGCAGCGAATGTTAAAATCTGACTATGTCTAACGTCATCATTTCCCTGCTTCCTGCGCAAATCCGAGTCAAACCACAAACCTTTACTTCGTCTAAATTTTAACTTTGGGCTTCTTTTGAAGCAACACTTTCTTTGTTTACACCAAGCAACCAACTTACTTTCAATATCTCAATATTATGTTAAAATTATTAACTTATTTTTGTATTATTAAAATTAATTAACTTAAATTATTTGTTGCATCATTTTGAAGTTTTTTAGTTTCTTTTTTTATCAATAACCTCATAGAGGGGGAGAAGCAATCACCTTCACAAGGCCCTCCTGCAACTGCAAGCAAAGTATACAAAAAAAAAAAAAAAGGCAATTACCTTCACATGGTCCTCCTGCAAGTAACATCAAGTAAAGTACAAAAATGTAAACAAGATTGCGAACGTCAACTAAGTTTGTTTGTCACATCTCAACGGGGACTGATCTTGCACCTAAAAGAAAACATTATAAAACTAGAAAATATTTCAGTCTTATCCTGATACTTTCTTAACCTATTGTCAATAAGGCTCAGGGTTTGAAAATTTTTTAGGCGCTATCACTACAAATAGGGGCCCACCATTGCTAACTAGAAATACGATCTGATTTTCTACATTTTGCAGACTTTTCCAAATTTTGTCAACTTTTTAAAAACGTCTGAATGAGATTTAATAAAAATAATATTTTAACGTTTTTTTACTGTCTTTCCCAGGTGACAAATTAGGCTTTACTTTATTTGGCTTTGAACAACAAACACACTTTCAAAATTTTCCGCTTGCTACCAGTTTGATTGAACGTTTTGTAAGTTACTTTTTCTCATTTCTTAGCCTATACTGCTTCCCCAAGGCAACAAAACGCTTTTATATCATTACTAGTCAGCAAAAGGAAATTAGAAACTTTCAGTTAGATAGTAGCAATGGCCCAAACCAAAATCTAAAAAATGTGACAAATCACTCAGGCAGCATATCCATGTAGCCATGGGCCCACTAGTTAATTTTGGAGGGGGAGGTAGTACTCACACGACACTGAACTAATCTTAACGGAAACCTCTTAACAGAACTCTCCACTTGCCAACAGTTTGATTGAACGTTTTGTAATTTACTTTTCACATTTCGTAGCCCACTGCTTCTCCAAGGCAACAAAACGCTTTTATTTGATTACGAGTCAGCAAAAAGAAATTAGAAACTTTTAGGGACCGTTCAAATATTACGTAACGCTACCGAGGGGAAGGGGGGTTTATGAAAAGCGTTACGTTAGCGTCACATCGGGGGGAGGGGGTTCAAGCAAAACGTTACGTAAAGCTTACGAGTACGGTACGGTAGTTTATTTGTGCTGGCTGGTATCGTCGTTTGGATACTAAATTAAGCTGAAATCATATCCAACAGCACGTATTCAGCACCAACAAAATCTCTATCAAGTATCAACTACGGTAGCCTACTGTAATTCCATAAAGGTTCTAAGTCAGTGGTTCTCAACCTTTTTGTCTTGGTGGACCCCTTTTGGTGTCTTCGAAGCGGTCGCGGACCCCTAAAAATTTCAATTTGAAATTTTGGTATATCGCGTTTCCTTATGGAATCATATGTTACATAAGTTTCAAAGCAACACACTTAAAAGAATTTGCTGAATTCGCAACGCACTTGACGATTGATGAGATTGACGAAATTATGTTATGACTTATGAGCTATATGTTGGCACACAGGATCAAACATCGGTAAGCTATATGCTCATTTGATGTTTTTCTATAACTTTTATCAAAAGTTAATAGAATACTTGCGACTGTTACAAAGAATTTCTTCCTTTTTTCATTTGAAATCAATATTAATTCGTTATAATCACAGTCATTGCAAAACCGTGAGTGGTGATAAACTGCTGACTAACGTTTGTATTTCTAAATTAATCATTGATCAACAATCTGTTGTCTTAAAAGAATTTAGTTAAACATAGCCAACATAGCCTTATTAAAAGGTTTAAGTAATTTATATGATATTTTAGTTAAGAAACCAAACCTTTGTGCAATGTCCTTTGCAATTTCAAACGACGCACCAGTGCGTTGCGACTTACAGTTTAAGAATCACTGTAGGCTAATACATAAACAAAGCACAAACAATTTTTAAATTTCTTAATTTATTCGTCATGTTGAAAACTCGGAAACTTTCGCGGACCCCCGGAAATCGCTTCACGGACCCCTTGGGGTCCGCGGACCCCCGGTTGAGAACCACTGTCTAAGTGCTCAAAACCTCGCATTGCGAAATTGCAAGGCAGCATTCTTACATCACAAAGCTTGCTTTGATGTGAGTGAAAAGCATTAGGGTTGCCAGATGGCCTTTTTTAGGCCAAATTCCAAAAATCTGGCCTTTTTAAATTGCAGTTGGCTTAAAAAAATTGATGCAAATAAGGCCAGAAAAATCTGGCCTTATTTGGCCCTTTTTATGGCTGCAAATTTTGACCGGTTTAGAAAGTATTATTTTAAGTACATTGCAAATAAAAGTATCACTTATCATCACTTAAACCAGTGGTTTTTAACCTTTTTGGTAGAACGGAACCCAATGAAACATTCCAAAACTCGAGGAACCCCTGTTCAATAATTTAATTACCTTATGCAAAAAAACATTATTTGATTAATAAAATTAAATTAAAATACTCATGTTCAGATTTATTCATGTACAATAAAAATACAAACTGTAAAAAACCTAATAGCCTACTGGCAAAACAAAATGATCTCTAACACGTTCACGGCAATTTGACCCACCGGTGTACAAACGAACTGTCTGAAAGAACTCCTTGAAGCGAAGAAAACATGTCGACAAAATTTGGCGGGAAAGCAGAAAGTTAAAGGTTATCGCACCACAAGAAAACAACGAAAATTCGGGATCGCAGCGAACGTGTTAAATTGTAGAAAATTTATTAATAGTGGCAAACGTAATCAATATTTGATTTTATTTAAACAATATGCATATAATAATAATATAATAGACTCTCGGATTTGAATGTAAACTTGCGGAACCCTTAGACTTTATTGGCGGAAGCTTAGGGTTCCGCGGAACCCTGGTTGAAAACCACTGCCTTAAAGCCTGAACTACATCCGTATTAATTACAACAACAACACTGATGGTGAAACTTTAAATGAATGGGCTTCCAAAAACGATCTTTCCCTTTTATATAATCCTCGAGAACCAGATAGTTTTCTATCCGGACGCTGGAACACAGGAACCAATCCTGACCTTGCTTTTGCAGGAGTACTCCAAGGCGAATCCATCCCAGATCGTAAAGTCATAGAAAAATTTCCCAAATCTCAGCACAGACCCTCTATAATCTTTCCTGCATCTATTGTGCAACCGCCACCAACCAACCCAGTCAGACGCTGGAACTTTAGGAAGGCTAGATGGAAGCAATTCTCTGATCACTAAGTAGAGAGTAGAGAATGTGTTAGCTGTGGACATGGTGGTTCCATTGAGTTGAACCGGGTGGGCTACTAAACGTTTTCAGTAGGTACATAACGTTTTAATTCCAAAAAAAGAATATAGCTAAAATTTCATGTCTCAAACGTAAGCTTTAGGTGCATACAAACCAAGATATTTTATCAGCACGTGTTTTTACGTCATAATTTTGGTATCAAAACGGGCTTTGTAATGGAAAAGCGTCACGTGGGGGAGGGGGGGTTGACAAAAACGTTACGCTGGCGTCACATGGGAGGGAGGGATCAAAAATTCGGAAAAACAGCGTTACGTAATATTTGAACGCTCCCTTAGTCAGATAAAAGCAATGGCCCTAACCAAAATCTGAAAAATGTGACAAGACAGGCCGCATCTCCAGGTAGCCATGTAGCCAACTAGTTAATTTTGGAGGGAGAGGTGGTACTCACACGGCACTGATCTAATCTTAACGGAAACCTATCTTGCACCTAACAAAGATCGTCATCATCATGATTTGTAACACTGCTTCGATCAAAAATCCCTTTTCTAAGATTTTGGTTGAAAATGTCAATAGAGAGGGTTCAGGCTAAATGCAAACAACGATGATCAAAAACTTTTTAGGTTCAACTGTTTTTAATATTATCAGTAGACTACTCGATGAGTGTAATCGCCGAAACAGTAAAGTCACGTTGTTCTTGTTCTTATCGTTGGTCCTTCTCAACCGTGTTGTTTCGAAAAAGTACTAGCCTATCTACAAATAGCCTATACGTTCAGGAAGTTGTTTATTCCTAGATATCTTAGACGGGTTCATGCTTTTCGTATATAAGAATTAAAAATGATTATGCTTTCATTTAGATTGTGGAAAGGTTAACCAGTAGATCTAAGGCTCAACATAATTCAGACAATGCATAATTTTAGCAGCGTAGTTGACTTGTAAATTAATATTTTGTTTTTCAATAGATAGACTAAGCTATATGCGTAGTTATGAACCATTGCTTTTCGTTGCACTTAGGCTGCCACTTCGGGGTAGCTTAACTGTCAACAAGCTAGATTGATACATTGTTTTAAAAAAGAGATTAAAACCTTAGTTTTACAAAGCTATGGCGAATCGTTGATTATATGTTATGTTCTACCATGGCCACCTAAAGATACGGCCTGATTTGTCACATTTTGCAGAAATTTCCAGGTTTTTCTAACTTTGGGCGAACGTTTAAATAAATTTTTCTAAAAATTAGATTTTTACGCTTTCTTTATTCTTTTCCCCAGATGACACAATAGGTTTTAACATCCTCACATGTTGAATAACCAAGAAAATTTGATTTCGAAGATTTTAATCAGACTGTTAATTTTCAATAACAGTCTGATTTAGCGTTTTTCAACTTACTTTTGCTCATTTGCTACTGTTTCCCCAAAGCAACAAAAAAGTTTTATGGCATTAGGAAACCGCAAAAAGTAAAACCATCTCAGAAAATGTCAGTCAAACACTAGCAGTAGCTGTAATCAAAATCTGCAAAATGTGACAAATCAGGCCGGATCTCCAGGTGGCCATGGTTCTACATATCAGTTTAACATGCAATTAAAAATGTCGGAAATCCGAGTAATGTCAACTTATTTCATGAAATTTTGTGTAGCCTAATATGAGTTCTCCTTTTGTTATTAAACTTTATCTTAAACATATTATGTTTGTGTGTTTCGTTTTGGTGATTGTGAAGCATGAAACACTGTATTTTTCTGTTACATTATTTTGTGTCTGAAATAACAAAATTATCATCTCTGTAGGGTGGCGATTGACTATAGTAGGGTACAATGGTCCCTAACCTTTTAAAGAAGCGGCCCCACAATTTGAAGAGAAATTAACTCAGCGTAATACATGTGCCCAATCCCGGATTTAACATTACATTAGAGAGGCTGCAGCCTAGGGCTTCAAATTTTAATGGGGCTCAAAATTTAGAATGTAGGCCTACCACGTAGCCTATAGTCCGGGGCTGGTGAGGTTGACCTGTACTGAAATACTGAGTGGAACTTTTTTGTAGAAATAGTTAGAGGGGTCCTATAGGAACAATTTTAGAGATGTTGCCACCTTCCAAACGCTGGGCAACATCCCGATTTCGTTCGGTTTTCAAAGTCCGTAAAATTGGGAAAATTTGCCAGGGCTAATTTGGAAAAAAATCTCAATTGGTCCAAACATAGGCATGTTATATATCATTTTAAAGGATTTTTTGTCCAGAATAATAATATTGAGGTCTTAAAAGTTCTTTTCACTTTGATTTGAAGTTATTCACAAAAAACTCTGATCAGTTTATCACATTTTCTCCCATTAGTGTTTGTTCATTTTGTTGGCAAATTGTGTAAATATAGAACATGAAGACATGGTATTGCATTGTGAAGTTCATTCTAAACTGCTATGGCATGTCTTCATCACCCTTGTTTGGAATATTTGCATTGAGTTTGTTTTCTCATTTTATTTCTTTTCGTTTTTTCAGAAGATAAAAAGTAATTTGTCTAAATAATAATATGCAGAGTATGGAATCCCTTTGTATGTTTCAAAGTATATTGGATTGTTCTGATACGAATAAGCTAGTGGAGGCACAATTGACATTGACACGCTAAGAAAAAGTAAAACAATGCAGCGAAAGAAGAGGTGATCACTTTCATGAAACATTGGATTCAAGCAATGCCATATATTACCATCAAAACTGTTATCTTACTTATACATCAAACAATCATATCGGGAGATATCTGAAAAGGAAGAACAAAAATCAAGAAACGTCATATGTGAAACGTAGCAAACGATCTTCACGTACATTTTTTGATTTCAAGAAAATTTGTCTAATATGTGGGGAAGCATGTGACATTGAGAAGGATAAAAAGCACCCAGAAAGATGGGAAAAGAACAAAAGCTTCTTGTGCAGAACTGCCGATCGTGGAAAGGGAAACCTACCATTTAAAGACGTACTTCTTCAAGTATGCTTAATATTGCATTTGAATTTTGTGTTGTCTGGAAAAAGTTTTGTCGAGTTGCAAAACAAATCTTACTTTATACAAAGTCAATGAATTCCGAGTGTACTTTTTTTCATTCTTTGGGATTTAGCCATGGTTCAATTAGAGATTAAAGAGTAGTATTTAGAGATTAATATTAGATATTGGCATATTTAAAATTGGATAATATTTCTTTTAGCAATGTTTGGAACGTGGTGATGCAACTGGAGATTTAGTTAGAATCAGAATAGAAGGTACATGTAGCGACTTGCATGCAGCAGAGGCGAGGTATCTGTGTTACAATTATTAATGAGTTATTATAGTTTTGAAATATATTGATATCTATCAGCGTACAGCCTTTTTTTTGGTAGGTAGCACAGTGATCTTCTCTGAACTTTGTTTTTGTCTGTTTGGTGCAATATTCCTTCTTTATAACATGAAGCAACTGTCTTTAATCGCCCATTGTTTTGTTTAAGTCATTTATACAGGTACCATGAAAAATGTTTAAAGTTATTCCAGAACCCCAAAGAGATCGCATCAGCAAAGCGTGATAATTCTATCAATTCACCAGAGATCTCCGCTTTCAAGTACGTTTCGAGGTCAATTAGAAACCTTCTAGAAAAATCATGGTCATCTTTGGAGCTTCACGAGATGTATAGGGCCCAAGGAGGGATAGAAGGAAACCGATCAAGATTTATCACTAAATTGATGGATCACATGAATGAAGAAATCTATGTCTTTTTTTGTCCAGGAGTAGCAAGCATTATGATGTTGAAGCGAAAAGCGTCCCATCTGGTAAAGGCTGTTTCTGAAACCGACAACGATGACGCTGATTCGTCAATGAGTGTCCTTTCAAAGAAAATAAAGGAAGAGATTCGTAAGCTGCCACATTCCAAGAATGAATACAGTGTTATTGAACCCGAAAATCTCATAGATGAATGCAGCGAGACTCTGATGACTTTCTTGTCAAATATATCTCCGACTTTCGAAAGAAGTTTACCTGCTGCTATGATTGGACATATATTGACCGCTGTGGTAACAAAACGTTTCACAAAATTACAATTGGCACTTTCACTTCTAGCAAATGACAGGAAATTGATTGAACACTTGCATGAGTACGGGATCACATCTAGGCTAGCTGCTATGATTGGACATATATTGACCGCTGTGGTAACAAAACGTTTCACAAAATTACAATTGGCACTTTCACTTTTAGCAAATGACAGGAAATTGATTGAACACTTGCATGAGTACGGGATCACATCTAGGCTACATATCAAGAATTCCGAAGATTCAAAATATCGGCAGCAGCATCAAGTGACAACAACGATAATGAAGCTAGGTCGAGAGGTAGTCTTATCCAAATAATTGCAGACAACTTCAATGCACATATTCATTCCCAAAATGGCTTAAAACAAACACACAATATGGCAACAATCGTTGCCCAACCAACACCAAAATCTGAACCGTCGAAGACACCCATTCCGAGACTGAAACAAGAGAACTTAAAAAGCGTTGAACTGAAAGAAACTGAAATGAAGTATTTCAAGGGGCAAAAGAAGCCCCTATGCCAGAATCATTTTGCAAATACCAAATACTGCCACTGAAGATATTGTGTCATCAAGCTTTGAGTTTAAATAGAAGTAGATGCGACGATCATTCATTTATTAAGAAGTATCAAGCATCAGAGTTATCTCCTGACTTCAATGGATATAATTGCAGACAGCTGCGAGAATCTGGCATCTCGTTGAAACCAAAATCCAAGGTAACTTTCTTACCACTCATCGATAAAACACCATCTGATCCCTCAACAATTTTGGCTGTGATGCATGAGGCTGAAAGAATCACTGTTCAATCAGGGCAAGGATTTACTGTTTTCACATTGGATCAGCAACTTTACAAAGTAGCTTTAGATGTTATTTGGTCTGATGCTTTACGATGGAACCACATAATTCCAAGACTTGGTGGTATGCACTGGTTAATGAGTTTCATAGGATGTGTTGGAGTTCTAATGGAAAACAGTGGTCTTGTCCCTTGGTTACAATCTGCTTTTGCAAGTGTACCGAAAATGCTGACTGGTAAAAAGTTCCCTATGAACATGTGCGCACTACGTTTTGCTGTCATGGCATTGCTTAAGAGTTTCATAGATGATGTATATTCCTTTGAAGATCTGGAAAAAAGAATGGAATTTTTAGCACAGAAGAGTATGATTGCTGAGCATTGGATTAACAATCTGATACGGCCAGTTCTGCTTATGATGTTGTTTGTACGAGCAGAACAAGAAGGAGAATTTCCCCTACATCTTTATGCATGTCACCAAATGATTCCTTACTTCTTTGCTGCTGGACATATCAATTATACAAGATTTGGGTTATGTTATCTGCTGACAATGTCAAGGTTACCACTAACAATCCTCGACCAGTTTTTGAAAGGAGAACATGTTCTGCGCCAAAGAGAAGGCATATGGAATGGTATTTGGTCTGACATGATGATTGAAACCTCCTACATGAAGTTCGGCAAAGGTCCTAATGGAATCATCGGAAAGACAACAAAGCCAAGAACCTTGCAAATCTGGGCCAAAAGTCAACACTCATGCAATGAAGTACTCCAATCTTTGGATGCCATCAGGGAGAATCAAGAATGTACACTGCCAACCCACAAGGAAGAAAAAGAAGGAAGGATCAAAGCAGATCTTACAGACAAGGTAAAGCTCCAAAACTTTCTTGAAACATGCCTCCATCCTCTCGATTTTTCAAACCATCCAGAAAGTGCTCTTTGCAACATTTATAATGGTCAGCTGTGTGGTACTAAAGTAAATGTCAATAAATCTGTGGAGATTGGTAAAAAACAAATGGCTTCATTCCAAAAATCATTACCTGATGGTTTTCGATCGACAATAAAGAAGGAAGTTGTTACAATGAAAGAAACAGGCAAGTCTGGAACAAAGAACAAAACAGCAGAGGTATACAACAAAAATATAATTTTCTCAAGAGTCATGTATTTGTTGTCTGCTGGTCGTATCCAGTTGGAGGATCTTTTCAAGTATGAACTTGCACCCGTTCCAACAGCACTATTTAAAGACACAGGAAAAGACAGATACTCTACATCAAAATCTGTTTTAAAAAATGCTTTGAAAGTCGAAGTCTCTACAAGGAAAATTGCTCCTGATGCGATAGTAATTGATGGTTGTGCAATGCTTCACAGTGCAATTCATTGGCCTAAGGGAGGAAAGGTGAACGATTTCCTTGCAGGTGTTCGATGTTACATTTCTAAAAAGTTGGCGAAGTCAGATGTCTATCTAATCTATGATCGATACAAAGAATTCAGCATTAAATCTGACACCGGACAAGAGAGGTTGGATCAATTTCAATGTTCACATACACTAAACAAGTCAAGCCCATTGCCATCCAAAGAAATCACCTTACTTGTCACTAAAACCAAAGTCCAACTTATTGAAATGGTTAAAGCAGATTTGATGGGAAATCTCCCATCAGTTTCCAACAAACTCATCATCACTTCAAAAGATGACATCCCGGAGGAACTTCACTATGGTAGACATTCAGAAAGACACGACTTGATGACGACACAAGAAGAAGCTGATGTTATCATTCCTCGTCAGGTTTTTGCAGCAATCACTGATGGCAAATCATCAATCAAAGTTTGTTGTGAAGATACGGATGTTTTCGTTCTTCTGTGCCACTCGTATCAAATCAAACAGTGGGAAGCTGAAGTATTCATGGAAGGATTTAAAGAAGGAAAGAATCTGATCTCTATCAAAGAGTCTGTTCGAAAGCACATAGATATCATTCCCCAGATCATGTCCATGCATGCAATGACCGGTTGTGACAGTGTATCTATGATGTATGGTGTGGGTAAGAAGAAAGCCCTAAGTGCCATCAAAAAGTCACCCCTTCTTCATCTGGGCGACGAAACAGCTGACGAGGATGAATATATCAACGAGTGCAAGAACTTTGTGGCTACTTGTTACAATGAAAAAAGCACGAGCTCTGCTGATAACAGGTAACTTTCTTCTTTATTACTCGTAAAAAAGTGTCAATAATTTTTTTCGATTAACTCTTAATAAACTATTGTGAACAGCAGCCCAAATAAGAAAACTAGTTGTTGAAAATAGCGCAAAGCGTTTCGTAATCCTAGGTTACATTCGTCAGTCATCAGATGCAACTGTGATAATCACAACCTTAAACAAGTCATAGTAATAAATAACTAAATACAATCTTGCCTCTCAGGGAAACTATTTGGCGACGTAAAACCGGGGGAGTCAAAATAACTTCCACACCACCACCTCTTTGTTCGCTACCACCAACAGATGAAGCCCTCGAACTTAACATCAAACGAGCAAGATATCAAAGACTGGTTTGGGGATCGTGTCTCGATGGTAATCCACCAAATTTGGACCCTTGCCAGGTAGTTTAAAATAGATAGACATTTATATTTGAATTGTGTTTTAATTTCTGTGTAACAAGGCATTTATTTCATTGAAAAAGATTGCTATACAATTCAAAAAGATCATAATTTTTGTGTTTCTTTCTTCTGGTTTCTTTTAGTACGGATGGGATAAAGACAAAGAAACCAAAACACTCCATCCAATTATGCTACCAACTGGAATCAAATCTTCTCCTGACGAGGTCTTAAAAATCAGTAGCTGTGGATGCACAAGTTAGTATTTGATATGTATGATATCATGTAATAGCAAGTTTAATCTTTCCATAGCTTCGATCAATGATAGTCATGTCACATGATACACGAATTCATTGTTTTACCCTTCAATTTGGCTGCTCCATCCATTTTTAGAAGAATGAATTGACAGCCATGTTTAGTGGTAAAAAGACAAGGATTATCATGAACATGAAAAACTCTAAGACAAACTATTTTCTTTTTTCAGTTTCGAAATGTAACACAATTAAGCATGTTCCTGTTCGAAATCGAAAATTGGCTGTACCGATTTTTGTACATGCAGCGATTGCGAAAATGAATGGAATGTTGGCAATAGTCCAAGTGAGAGTGACAGTGACGAAGAACTTTTATCTGCTAAAGAATGACTATGTATTTTGTTAAATAAAAAGAGGAGTTCAGCAGTTTTTCAAAATAATGCTTCTCTAAATCTCTCTTTTTCTTACGATTTTTTATAAAAAATCGAGAATTGTTAATTTAAATAACTTAAATTCAAAGTGATTAGAACTTTTAAGACCTCAATATTATTATTCTGGACAAAAAATCCTTTAAAATGATATATAACATGCCTATGTTTAGACCAATTGAAATTTTTTCCAAATTTTGTCTTGGCAAATTTTCCCGATTTTACGGACTTTCGAAACCGAACGAAATCGGGATGTTGCCCAGGGTTTGGAAGGTGGCAACATCTCTAAAATTATTCCTATAGGACCCCTCTAAGTATTTCTACAAAAAAGTTCCACTCAGTATTTCAGTATAGGTTGACTTTAAAAACCCACTTTCAGCCCCGGACTAGTATATTTAAAAATGTTTAAACATGCCTGTATATTTGGAGAAACTTTCACCTGGTAATAACGTAAATTTTTCTGGCAACCAGTTCTAATAAAGTAAAGTAGGTATTCAAGTTGTAATGCAAGTTAAATTCTCGTGTGTTTGGTTTTTATGGAAAAGAATGTCGAACGTTTACGGCCATACACATGTTAGCCTTTTTCAAGTAAACGAACACGTTCGTAGCTTATAGTTTATGTTCAGTTTAATATATTATGCTAAATGCCGTGTGGTTGCTTGGTTTCATCTGTTTATGGTTGAAGAAAGTCACCTCTTTACCAAAATTGTATCATAGCTCTGTGTTACATAAGCATAACCGCATGTCGTGCTCTACTTTCAATCGATTACGAATTACGATGTTTCGTTTTTAATGTAGGGCTAGTCATTGCGCTGAACACTGCTTCGGAACACTGTTGTTCCTTGTGCAACAAAAATGGACAAGTTACTACACTGCATTACTTATATAGTAGTAAGGCGTTTAAGTCTGTGTACGTTCACTGCACTGATGAGGCCTTAAGATCGAAACAGTGGCGTCTTACAGTACCTGCAGTAATATTACATCTACATATGTTAGTAGTATGTAAATGTAAGATACAAGTTGTAAATGTAGTGACGCTAAGTAGTGAGTGTAGCAAGAGCCCATATTGAGTGGTGGGCCCATATGGCGCGATGAGCTTATATCGCGTGATGGGAAATGATTTTCCAAAAATTTCCATTAAAAATTTTTGTGCCAATATGGCAATATGGCGTGATGAGCCCATATCGCGTGATGGGAAAGGATTTTCCAAAATTTCCATTAAAATATCAACAGCCTACTTTTGAATCTTGTCTATCACTCTGCCTTTTTCTACTCTGGTGTTTGTATATAAACACGAAAGGAGTAGGCTACTAATTTTCTAAATTATAAAACAAAGCAGAAATGTCTGATCATGAGCCTAAAAGAATGTTTTATGAAAAGATTCAGCGTGTGATGAGAAGGGATGATGATCTACAAAAGGAGTTCTTCCCTCAACAGTTCAAACCAATTGATAGTGATGATGGGGATAGTGGATATGAATTCTACAGCCGAAGATGTGTTATCCCTGTAAATAGCTCAACCCCAAAAGGTGTTTTAGAAAGGTTCGACTTATCCGATCGTGAGGTATGCATTCCTCCTCTACCCACCCTCTGTGATCCCTTCTTAGCCCCTTCTCCAATATTTGATGTGGAGGAAAGCGATGAAAAAGTGAATTCAATTCCTCTTCAAAGAGAAAAAAGCATCGAAGCCCCCTTCAAACTCTTGATGAATGGGATTCGAGGAGATGTGAGCATCGAGGATGTGACGCACAATGCCTCTGCGAGATTTTTGACTTATTTGAGGAGGTTTAAACACCATCTTAACCCCCATCCGATTTGTTTAGTGATGAGTTTTGGAGCGTTAATAAATTGTGTAAATAAATATTATACCATCAGTGTTGTTTTCTATATTATCGAAATACACCACACACAAATTGTAAGCAGTTTGTTTGTTTTATTGGTTGTACTGCACAAACGAAGAAATCGTAAGCGAAGTTACACAGCAATTAAATCTTTTTCGTTGATTCAAGTGTTGAATTCAGTTGGATAACCTAACCATTTTACCTGTACTTCTTTATTTCTTCCTCGTTTTCGTTCCCCGACAATAGTTTCAATTAGATACTCATCATCATTTTTTGTGATTTTTGGAAGTTTTTGAGAGTAATAACGACCTTGGAGTGCTTCGTTGTTGTAGTCTTTTAGTGTGTAAAGAGTAGGGCTTCCAATGAACCTTTTTGAAACGGTAAAAATTTCTTCAGTAAAGTTAGCCATATAACCTTTCTCAAACAGTTGCTTCACCTTGCTGATGCGAACCTTATCTCCAACCTGGAATTCGGAACCTTTTTAGAATGTTTTGTTATATCCTAAAATCAGAGCTAAAGTTGAAATTAAAATTAAATTCCTCCCCCTACAGTCAAGTGCATGCTTACCGACACCGGTACATATAGGCTACCACAGTTGGAATAGCACTGGCCTAGAAAAACACAATTGTCTCGTGGAGGGCAGCAAGGATCTCTTGTAAGATGGAAAGGATCTCCTGGAAACATATAATTGTCAGGTGGATGACAACAAACCTTGAGTCGAAATGTTCAGCATTAAAACCGTTCTTTCCAGAATGCAGTAGTTCCCCACTTCCAACAAGCACCGTCGTCGAGCAGTGCGCTCAACAACAACCAAAGAGCAAGGGATTGTTTCTTGTGAATAGTCACTCGATATTATTACAAATATTGGGATGCAACGCTCTATGTGTTTAAGTTGTATCTGCGGTAGAGCGATAGCAGCATTTGTCAACAGCAGAATAAACGCCAAGTTCTGAAAAGAGTCATTCCCTTGAGGTGTGCCATACATTTCAGGACGTGCTTCAGTTCGGCAATCTTTAGATTTCCCAGTTTTAAGTGTTACTGTACTTGCATGTGAGACAAACAAAGGGTAAAGGTTTTCCTTGTATTTTGTCGGTAGATTTATGGTTGGTCCAAAGGAAACTGAAAAACCTCAACGTATGAACATGTAATGACGAAGGTGCATGTCTAACATGTTGCTGAAAGCAAGGTGGTTGTTTTATCATAACAATGGAAGTAGCTTTAAAGGAAGTTTAAAGTTAAGAATAGACATAAGCTACCGTAGAATAGATGCTTTGAGTCATGACTCTGACTCAAAGCTAAAAAGCCTCATCGTATGAAGTGAGCATGCAACGACGTAGGTATGTGTTTAACATTTTCTGAAAGCAATGACTCCGGCTTTCACAACCAAACACTGACGTTTAACCCTTACGAGGTTGGGCTCCCTGGAGTCTTGCTCAGTTTGGGGGGGGGGGCTGTCGATTCTTCTTATGCTTTAGGAGTGATATCTCTGTTATTTTTTAAGGTACGGTTTCAAACTTTGGGATTCACTTTGTAAAATTATTTACGCTGAGCATATCCGAAAATTAAACCTATGTGAATTTTAGAACTGCTCATAGACGTTGAAATGTTGAGGTGACTTATGACTTTTGGATTATTTTGCGATTAAAGCGATTGTAGCTTGAGTTTACACATTATTTTTTGATAGAGTAATGAAGAACATGCATTGCAATGTTGTGATTAAATTTTTTTTACATAATCTCAATTTGAATCTATATTTTTCATGCAAAATAATAACTTTTCCCACGCTCAAAATAAACCTCGCTACTTGACTAAAAGAACAATGCTTCATCTATTACATGCAGTAATGAGATTTCTGAACGCGTGTCACACCAATTTGGATTATGATCTTGTGACCTCGGTTCCAAGAACAGCAACTCCTACGCTTTATTAACAAATGTAGACCAGCTGAAGAAGCAGGGTCGCGTTTATCAAATACTATTATGTAATCCACGAAACGAATGGAAGATCATGCAACAAAAACGGGGTTTAAATGCAATGTATTGTAGTTGCAACAGCGTCTCTCAATGTAAGTTCAATGTGAACTCGGCTACATACAAGGCTAGTACTAGGAGTAAGATTACCCGATAAAGTCGATGATGCTCTACGTAAACAGAAGTCAGAAAGAAATTCAAAATAAAACAGTTACGGTTCATCTATAAACAGAACGTCACAACGCTTTTCACCAAAAGGAAAATCTGTAATGCCTCGGGTCATTTTCTTGTGGATTCAATAAGCTCTCTAAGATTCATATGCCACACACTAAAATCCAAACAATATTTAGATTTATTCAAAGTAGTATTTATTATGCGTCAAATCATTGTGAACCTGGAGAAATACTTTACAAAGAATTAGCTGCCTAATGGGCGTTTATGCGATAAAAATGTCAGTTTGGCAGCAAAATATTGATAAGTATTTTGATTTGGTTACAGCAATACCGGACTGCAGCAATTGGCACAAGGCTCTTGCAGCAACGTTTTTCAACTTGATTCAATGGTAAAGCAACCTGTGTTCTGTCAGGTTATGTACACACAAGTTCAGAAATATTTAGGAATATGCAATGAGGCACATTGAAATTACAAGTGGCTGCACATTTACAGTTCGATAATACGAGGAATTGAATACAAGCTAATACAATCATTTCGACGTGGATTCAACATTGCAAGACAATGTGAACATGCGCGGGTTTGCAATTAGATTACTTCTCTTCTATCCTTGTTTGTATAAAAGTCATAAAATCAGTCGTTGTATCCGTGCTAAAATTCAGCTATGTTCAAACCGCATTATATTGATATTTTCTAAATAGAAAATGGATTTATAAAATATGAATACAATACTGTTTCAGCATATAAAAATGCTGAATTTTACATCCAGTATTACGATTAGTTTTATGACCCACTTTTTATACAAAGAAGGATAGATGATTTTGATAAGCAATCAAATTGCAAAACCGCGCATGTTTACAAATATTCAACGTCTTGGTATGTTGAATCAACCTAAAAATAGCTATCTGTCTAATGAAAGGAAAAACTTTCATTGAGCTCCGCGTTTTATTTAGGCTGTGGTTGAAGCCAATGTTTATAAAACCGCAATCATTCAAATAGTTTATTCTGCCCAAAAGCAAGCTTGACATACTCGTGTGGAATGTGCAGGGCATAAAGGCTTTTCACAGCACTGACATTGGCCACGGTTTTTTGGTAGTTTATTTTTTCTGGCTTTGGCACCTTCTCCCATAATAGCGTGTTTGCATACGTCGCATCTACGTCGTGTCGACGATAGTTGGGACAGAGTGGCCCTTCTGCCGCTTGGAGTTGTTGTTGAAGGTTGTTTCCCTATTACTGCTTCAATCTTATGTATGGTGTGATAGTTCAGGCCTTGGAGAGATCGCGACTTTATGAATGGCTTCACGAGTTCCATGGCCAGTTCCCAACCGAAGTCGAAGGATTTTCGCTTGCGTGGATCAGTCCCTTCATTTAGTGCTAAAACTGTAGATGCGTTGACGCGGCAAGTATCCAAAAAATAAGCAAACGCAGTAGTTGTCCACCGTGGGGACTTCGCTTTGCACGTGAATGAACCCATCCTTTGGTCGATGATATCGGTGCCACCCTTTGTGAAGTCGTAAAGCTTATACAAGCCTGGCTTCTTTTTGCCGTCATCCTTGGTAATCCCCAATAGAGGTTGCATGGTCGTCAACATCAAAACATTCCGCATGCCAGAACTCTTCGTTTTTACTACATAAGAATGTAGACTAAGATCAGCCTCACTCGTCTGCCAATAAATTTCGTATGAAAATTTCTCCCTACCACTCACTTGCTTCACTTCCAGGGGTATTCCTCTACGTATAGCGTTGAGGGTTCCCACTGACGTTATACCCCTGTCAAGCAACCACTGCGCGAGTGGTATGGAGGTGTACAAGCGGTCATACAAAATATTCCGACCTTGAAGGTCACCGTGTTGTTCCAGGCTCATCACCATTCCTTTTACCACTTCTTCTGTTCCACGAACGTAAAAATTAAATGGCTCTTCCTTCGGTTTACCTGAATAGACCGATGCCGTAAATGTGTATGGGAATCTGCTGGCGTTTACCGACTTGAACAGAAGGCCATATTTCGCAGGCTTGTTTGGATTATATTGCTTGAAGGCAATTTGTGTCCTCATGGGGTATAGCGTTTCGTCCAACGACAAGTAGTCACCTGGAATGACATGCTTGCCGCAGTTTTTGTTAAACATTTCGAAAATGACTCGAAATGCGGCAAACCGGTCATTCTTCCAACGTTGCGGCCTAGTATTTTGGTCGTCAAACGAAATGTTCGAAAATAAAAATTTAAAGCGGTTCTTGCTCATTGTTGCACTAAACACGGGATGCCCTTGCAGTTGATTGAACAATACATCCGTGGAATGACCAGCCTGTCCTAAAAGCCCCCGAAAATACCCCAATCCAACAAAGGCCAGCATCTCCTCGTTGTTGGTTGGGCCAAAATAGCAGTACCTGCTGTCATGTAAAATTCTCTCTGGCAATTGAGAAATGAGTGTGGCAATTTTTCTATTTGTTTCTTGAACAATAATGTTCAAAATGTTTAAAGAAAAAAATAGTTCCCATGCTTGCCGAGGAGTCTTGGCTTCTTTGGCTTCTCCTCTAACACCATGTAGAAACCCTGTCTACAGAGACTATTTGAAATGAGCACTAGCAAACTTGTATAAAAATGCAGTTTATGAATGGGAGCTAGCAAGTATGTGCAACAAAGGCAAAAACTTGGTCACCCAGGTCGTACATGGCCGAGAGGCATAAAGGAAAGAAAGTACACAAACAAAGATGAAAAACAAAAGGTTCAAACCTAAGCAAATACCAAATCACCAGGTAACACCAAACAGGAATCAGAGAACAATAGCCAACAATGGCGTTTATGACAAATTAATTGTGTCTTTCAGCAGGTGATCAAAAACTGATTTAAATTTAACAATGTTCCAGTGCTGAAACATAAAAACAATATTAAAAGATTAAAACACACATTTACTTACAGTACTCTTTCCATGGCGGACAAAAACCCAAAAACTAAATTTATTGAAATCTACAAGGCGTCAGGCGTGCCTTGCGGAAGGCGGTAGAGAGCACCAACAAAACAAAAAAGGGAGCAAAGGAAACTGGCCGCTACACCCGCCCCAATGTAACCATGCCATCAAATGGTTATATTTAAGTTAAAGTACACGCACAGAAGTGTGGCCAACATCCAAAAAAAAATATTAATGTAAGATGACGAGACAGGCTCTAGCGCTACGACTGTGTGATAGAAGACACACAAGATCGAAACAGGCCAACGACACAAAAGTTTGGAATACAATAAAAACGCATGCACACACATAGGCCTAAAGGAAAACAGCGATGAAAAACAACAATCCGTCGTACAATTGTCTCTTAATTACTCCACGGCCTCCAACCAGAAATTCGTCTGGTGGTAGAGAATTGTCTATCTTCCCAAGCAAAAGCGCGTTCGGCGTCCCAGTCGGAACTCACTGGTGTCAAGGGCCGCCCGTTTAGAATTCGCTCCACTTTGGTAACAAACGTCAGAAGTTCTTCATCATCTAAAGCCTTTTCATCAGTTAATGCCCTTAGGATTTTACGAACCGATCTTATCCTTCTCTCCCATATGCCACCTTGGTGGCTCGAGGCTGGAGTGTTAAACTTCCATTCGATCCCACGGCAACTCAGCTTGTTGGCATTTAGGTTTGCATTCATCTTCTTCAGACCTTCTTTGAGCAAACGGTCGTCGCCAACAAAGTTGTTGCCATTGTCACTGACAATCTGATTTGGAGTACCACGGCGACAGGTAAACCTTTGCAAGGCTTGAAGAAAGGAAGCAGTTTCAAGAGAATGAGAGATTTCTAAGTAAATGGCTCTAGTGGCCAGAGAGGAGAAAACACAGATGTAACGCTTAACCATGCTTCGACCACGTTTGACGATAATAGGCCCCATGTAATCTACCCCAGTGCACGAAAATGCCGCATTTCCGGGAGCTACGCGGAACTCAGGAAGGGGTGCTATTAGCTGTTGGCCACAAGAGGCGCCAATGCTGCGACATTTTAAGCATTTCCTTGAAAACGTTTTTACCGTGGAGTGGCCTTTTACAATCCAAAATTTTTCGCGAGTGGTGCTGAGTGTGTGTAATGTGCTGCAGTGTCCTTCTTTGCGATGGAAGAAATCTACAATGGGGCCTGTGACATGATGATCACTAGGCAAGATAACGTGGTGTCTTATCTCCAAGCAAAAAGGTGATCTCTGCAGACGACCCCCAACCCGTAAAATACCGCCGAAAAGGATGGGACAAAGCTTTCGTAGTGGGGAGAACTTAAGGTTCACCGTATGTGTATGACTTGAGGAAGCATTAAGGGTCTCATGATCAGGCAATTGCGCTATCTCCCTTGCAAAGGTCTGCTTTTGCACAAGCCTCACTTTATCGTCTGCTGCCTCGTTTAGCTCCAGTGCGGTCAAGCTTGCTTTACTGGGTTCATCAACCGCACTTCCCTTGACCTTAAATTTCAAGAATTCCTTGAAGCGCCGCATCCAAGCCACAGCCCTTTTAAGGCGAAGGTATGATGAAAAGTGGTGCAATAGCTGAGCAAGTTTAGAACTCTGATTATCAGACTGTTGGCTTAATGCATTTATGCGATACTGTTTTTTCAACTCAGGATATTTGCTTGCCACAGAAGACACCAGATTGGGAAAAGAAGGCCGGTCGTTTTCACTAATTTTCACTGACGTCTCCATTAGCAAAACAGCCTTTTTGTCATTGACAAAGAGAGAAGAATCATCAACGTCAGGGCCATCATTGGAGTCGTGGTTATACATACGTTCCATCTGAGCATGGAGAAAAGAACTATCTTTATGAATGAAGTTAGCATGTGCCAAGCTACTGTTAGGAACTTGGTCATTAATCGGGCCTACCAGAGTCCATCCAAGTTCAGTCTTCAATGCTACAGGGCCTCCAAGCGGACTTTCTCTGCGCTGCAGTGAACGGTGGGCAACTTGCACATCTGCACCAATCAAGATTTCCACCTTCTCACCCACAAGCTCTGGGAATCTAACATCGTTCAAGTATGCGCGTCCTTCCGTGTCCCTCATTGTAGGGATGCTGTCACGCAACTCTGGTAGGTTCGCAACAACAAGTACATTTTTCAAGGGCACCACAGTGCTCTCATTGATACCTTTAACCAAAAAGGAAAGCCTGTATCCTTGCTCTACACAAGTGCCACTTACAGTAGAAAGAGAGTACTTCACACTTTGTCCTTTCATTTGCAGCCGATCCATTAAACTAGTGGAGCACAATGTGGTATTAGACCCTTCATCCAAAAACGCATATGTGTTAATACAATGCTGGCTATCACTTCCATACACTGTGACAGGAACAACCTTTAACTTCACCATACCATCCCCTCGGGAGCACACAATGCTACTTGCACAAGTGACCGCTACGTCTTCAGTATCACCTTCAATAATCATGTTTGTGGACACCCTTGGATGTCCTTCATTTCCACCATGCAAGGGGCCTTGCTCTCCTTCTCTCCCATGAGATCTTCCGTTATGAAGCAGGGAGTGATGTTTCTCTGGACAAATCCCACACTTGCTATTGCTTTGGCAACGGCGAACGAAGTGGTCTCCTAGACAGTTGAAGCACAACCGATGGTCCAACACCAACTTCCACTTTGATCTTTGGGGCATATGCTGGAATGTTTTGCAGTCAGCTAACATGTGAATTTCGCTGCAAACCATACAATTAGATCTCTCTATTGGTGCGCCATGGGTGAAGTATGAGGATGCCCCTGTACTCCGCCAGTTAGATGCATCCGGCTTCATTTTATCTTTCCTTTGGCCAATTAATTGGCCAAGAAAGCTTCGGTCAACTTCGGCGCGAGCTTGAAGAAACTCCATGAGGTCGAAGAATTTAACCCGGTGACCGGCTCCTAACAGCGAACTTGCTTTGCTAGCAAAAGCCTGCTGCAGATGGACTGGAAGCCTGCTGAAGATCTTTCCAATTGTCTGTTGTGTATCCAGATCAGACATCTCATAACCCTTGCAAGCCATTTCACAATTTCTCATCTCCCTGGCCAATCTGTTTATACCAGCAGGATCATTGGCCCTGATTGGTGGACCTTCAGTTAACTTGCTTACATAAGCACCAACAATGGTATGCCGTTGGCCATAGTGGGACTCCAGTAACTTCCTTGCTTCTTGGTAGCCATGCTCAGAAGAGAAACACAGTACACAGCTCGCAATGCAATCTCTTGCATCACCTGTACAGGAAGATATAAGTCGATCCAGTTTAATAGCTGGATCCAACACACCTCGTATGACAAAGGAATCAAAATGAGAAATGAATTGATGGTACTTAGTAGGCGTACCATCAAACAATTCTTCCACACGCAAGGATTGGCTTTGATATTGCATGGAACTAGCCATGCTGTAAATAGCGTTGGCTAAGGAATGTGACTCACCAAGACTGGGTGCTTGTAAGCTTGACCCACAAGGCGTACCGCATGTGGCAGAATTGACAGATTCTGGTGTCCATGAGTGGTAAACACCTGACGACTGTTCACCAGTTGCATGTACTGGCAGCTGCTTGTCGTTTTGGTGAGACTTTGGGTCGTCGCGGCAAGAAGTCCAACTTTCAGGCCTCCCCCCTGTTTGGTCGAGAGTAATAAAGTCACTTTTATCGGTCGCTTTGGGGGATTTTTTAAAGACTTGTTTTGGATCTGTTTGACTCGCAGACACTGATGGAGAGGTAGATTGGGTTTGGTTAGGGGCACTTAGCTCATACTCTAGTATGGCTTCACGAGCCAATCTACGCATTCTTTCCCTGGTGCCGCTAGAGGGACAAAAGGGTTTATCTACCTGATTGAGAGATGAGTGCATGGCACTAGGGCCAACAGCCTTATGTTGTTTTGTATATGTCGCACACCGGTTATCCATTGCCAGTTTCAGTGAATTCAACCTCTCACACTGAGCTCTGACAATGGATTTCCTTTCCATGTGCACATTGTCCGAAGGAATGGCACTCATAAGATCCAAGCAAGCACACATGGTGTTACTATGACTATCGAAAAAATCTTTTTCTAGTTCTCTGACCTTAGGAGCACTAAAGCCATCAGCTATGGCAGCTAAAACATTTCTTTCAGATTCGAGCAATCCCCTCATTTTAGTATTGTATATTGCTTCTAACTTGGAAAGTCTACTACCAAAGAGGCAATTAGGAGTTGTCTGATACATGTTTAAATGAATTCAGACCTAAAGAAGTAGTTTAAACTTTAAACCAACAAAGGATATGTCCTAATGTTAAATTTAAATGATGTAGAAACCCTGTCTACAGAGACTATTTGAAATGAGCACTAGCAAACTTGTATAAAAATGCAGTTTATGAATGGGAGCTAGCAAGTATGTGCAACAAAGGCAAAAACTTGGTCACCCAGGTCGTACATGGCCGAGAGGCATAAAGGAAAGAAAGTACACAAACAAAGATGAAAAACAAAAGGTTCAAACCTAAGCAAATACCAAATCACCAGGTAACACCAAACAGGAATCAGAGAACAATAGCCAACAATGGCGTTTATGACAAATTAATTGTGTCTTTCAGCAGGTGATCAAAAACTGATTTAAATTTAACAATGTTCCAGTGCTGAAACATAAAAACAATATTAAAAGATTAAAACACACATTTACTTACAGTACTCTTTCCATGGCGGACAAAAACCCAAAAACTAAATTTATTGAAATCTACAAGGCGTCAGGCGTGCCTTGCGGAAGGCGGTAGAGAGCACCAACAAAACAAAAAAGGGAGCAAAGGAAACTGGCCGCTACACACCAGTCGAGCCAGATATAATGTTAGCCCGGCCCCTTCTCCCTTTGTGCACCGGTCTCGCATTAGACCAAGTAATGCTGACGCCGCCCTCTTGTCTGTTCTTTGGCTTTTCTACAAAAGTTGTATAAGACTTCAGTGTGTCGGGAAACTCAACAGCATCGTAGTTGTTCATGTCGAGAGAGGAATCTATGCTGTTCACCAGTCTTTTCGATGATATAATCCGTCGTGGTGGCGCAAACTCCGGTTGAACATCGCCCATGGAAGGTAACTGGTCGTCAATCTCGATCGGAATCGCTGTTGCGGAAGTTGACGGAGAAGAATCCGTTTCTTCATCTGAATCGGAGTGCCATAAATCCTCCAAATCATCCGCCTGGCTTTCGTCGTCAGAATCCAGTAAAACATGTTGCAATATTTCTTCAGCACTGAATCCTTGCCTTGCCATGTTTTATTTAAAAGTGAAAAGGACGTAATTTTTTTAATAATGGCGTTGAAATACTAAAGAAAATGTATAATGAAACAAATTGTTAGTCACGTAGAAACTAGTTAGAAAAAAACTTTTACACAGAATTATAAAAGTCAAGAATAAACCAAAACTTTGCAATATAATAAATTGTCAGACCGTTGTCAAAAATTGTGAAGTGCACTTTACATATTTACTGATGATGAAACTATATGAATGCTATGGTTATCTATGGTGATTCAGATTAGCTTCTTGAGCAATGCTTCACGTTTATGATAAACTACACGTAGAAGGGAAATCCAACAGGCGTTTGCACAATTTCGTCGTTTAGCGACGTAGATTCGACGAAAGCGGCGTAATAATTATTAGACCTACCTGGTATCAATATTGGCTGTTTCTGTAATGTTGCGTTATGACCATGAACGCCACATGGCTTGAAAAACAACATTATAACGCTGAATGAAACCATGTGCATGAAGCTGATAATTTATCTAATAAAATAATCTCTGATGTAAATTCAACGATTGGGCAATGGTATGTCTCAACAAAATTACCAAATATTCCATCATTTTGACGGCTAGAATGCATTGTTGAACCTAAACCGAAAAATATAGATGCGCTGTTCATCCATAATTTTTGATATTTGTTTATATGTTTAGTGAAAATAAGTTGTCATTCTTGTTATTATATTGAAAATTAAAAAAAAGTTTGCAAAACGTCTATATTACCATGAATGCGGTTTCATCTATTTTGATTGTCCCTTGCTGTAGGCGTACTTAGGCAAGTTGTAATTATCACAATCTAACTTTTCCCAACTATGAGCACTATATCTCGATGCGCATTTGTGTATTGTGTAAAATTTTGATGGTGTCCAAAAATCAAATATTATTTACAAAATAACTCGATCTCTTAGAATATCCTCATATGTCACATCAACAAATACTTTCCTGACTTACAAATAGGCCTAACTAAGGTAATAAAGAAACATTCTACTAACGGACAATTCAGTGATAAAAAAAATCCAAAAGTTTGATATTTCTTGCAAATGCAAACAATATAAGTTTTTCATAACAAGATGAAGTTCAATAGCATTGCAAGAATTCCATCATCATAATTCAAAAAGAACCTTTCCATTACTTGGGTTGACCCTTGCAATTAATCCGCATATGGGGTATGTTATGTACCACTATGGTTCACCGTACTGCCGATTGCCTAAAGCATAAAAAAAGTTGCATCTGTCTGCGGTTATAAGTTATATTTTTTTCTAAATTGAACTAAAACAGCTATTCGCATTATGAAACAGTTGGATAAGTGCCATAAATCAAACTATGGAATAAGTTTGTTTCCCTATAAAAACGCCTGCCTGCAAGATGATACCATGTTCATAAAAATTACTCGATGTAGCCTGCATAACGCAATATACTTTATGATATTATATTTTCTGATTATACATTTCCAGTCCTTGTCACAGACTGCATAATGCTCACTCATTCACTTTCAATGTAACTGAAAATAGTTGTTAGATAAAACCTATATATCACATGCGCTATCAAGTAAAAGCGTTCTATTTTACATTGATTCGATTGGCTCAATATGAGATGGCTACTTCTAAACTACACTTATGAAGGCAGAGTCTGCAATTACTTGAATTTTTGCAGGTGTGACCTACAATAAATAATGCGATTAATCGAATACAATTCTCACACAACTCGTGAATATGTCTAGTCAATCAGCGCTGACATAATGCTGGATGATGCATTATTGTTTATTGAATAATTTAGTAAATATGCGTAACTTCATCTGTTTGTTATTGTGAGACGAAACTAGGAAGAATGGAAATAGAAATGGATAAAATAAAGGTATTTTTATTCAATGTAAACGCGCTGCCGCGTGTCATTATCTAACTAAAATATCTCTCGCCGCTAGCCTATCTCGATTCACCGTTTTCTGACGTCACGTCCATTCGACAACAAACGATTTCTTTCATGCATTCTCAGTTCAGGTTGGCAGTTACCCGCCTTTCCGTCGATTCAACATTGCAAGACGTCGCATAAGTTCATATCTTTAGTTTGGTAAACAGAGATAATATTTCATTGTGACATTGCTATGTAAACTTATATTTCACATGAGACAACTTGACAAGTAAATATACAAGTTTTCACAATTTACGACGAGTTATAGCACATGGCAATGTTACGCTACAATTGCTTTGGGAGGTACTGCATTGTGGTTTAGTTTATCAGTGACAGTGAACCTGGTACAAGAAGCCTCGAATATATTGATTCAACTAAGCTGCATCACGTATAAACGTGGTGGAACGATCGTCCTTTTCACAAAAGCGTGATGTTCTGGTTTATCCTACACAAATGAGAAGCGTATTGCATTTCAAATCTTTACATGTCGACTTGGAAATAAATGTTTACAAGTATATGTGAGAAGCTTTGGGAACATCGACGCCTTTTCTGCTTTTGATAGTGTGTCGGACAAAAGGAAAGATTTGAAACCAAAATCATGATATGTTACAGCGCAGCTTCTACAGTAGCTAAATTTCTAATTATTCAAAAAAGCGTTGTGGCCCAAACAGTACAATCTAAAACCAGTCCACAACGTTGAATATGTCACGAGAAAGGAAAATGCAATCAAAAGAAACCAGCCAATCACTTTCAATACTTATCTCACATTTTATATCAAATCTACTCCAAATGACGCTGAGTCATTGCAATAACGTTGTAGCCTATGCTTTGTTTGATTGAAAGGACATCATTTTCTGCGAAAAACAATTGTCGCGCTAGATGTATTGTCACCAAGTCTTATGTTTAATTTTACGCAATTTCAACCGCAAGCGACGGTAAATCATCGTATCAAAGTTGAAGCTTTTCCTGTATCGACGTCGCTTATAAGCCGTGGTGAGAACAAAAGATCCACGCATTCTGCCAATTTCCTTCACGCTGTGAAGCAGTTAGGATTAACTAGACATGGACCAAATTAATTACTTTCATCCAACTGGTGGGAAAGTTTTGAACAATAGAATATGAAATATTTCAGAGGATGTGCTGAGAAATGCCTTATATCTCTCAATTTATAACCTTTATTCGCTCAAAATTTCAGCTCAATAGAGGTGAATGAAAGTTAGGAAAAGTCAAGAAATCTCGTAGTCGCAGCCTCAGTGGTTTTAGAGATACAACTGTTGATGCAAAAAAGTTGAATTGACAGCCCCCCCCCAACCTTCAAACAGTTAACGTTTTCAGGTTATTGAGTTTTTTACATGTTTCAGTGAGTAATATCATTTGCTTGTTAGCAGTCTATTTCAATCTAGGTCTTTATTGCATGTAAATTCCTGCGTGATCTTATCATTTTCTCGATATTTTTGCTGCTGAAATGCAGCGCTGTTCAGTCAGGTTCAATATCAATAAAATCAAATCATATGAAGTTCAAACAAAAAAAACATATCAACGCAAAAAAGCAACGAAAATGTGACCTCTCGATAATGGCACAAGAAATTTCCCTAGAAATCTTCCCTGGAAATCACTGAAAAAGTTTTGCTGCGATTAAGAAATGGTTTCATTTGGTTTGCTTGACAAAGCTGCACAATTCTGAAACCAGAGTTTGCTTGACAAAGCCGCACAATTCTGAAACCAGAGTTTGCTTGACAAAGCGGCACAATTCTGAAAACCAGAGTACGCTTGACAAAGCTGCACAATTCTGAAAACCAGAGTACGCTTGATAAAGCTGCAAGATGACGCTCTTCCAGCGTAGTGTTGTTGCCTGGCTTACGTCTGTTTATGGTTCAAAAATAAACCAAGTCGACGTTTTGTACCATAGCGTTAGATGCATTCTGATTTGCTACACAACGCTAAAAGGTATTTCAGTCGCTTTAACGCAACGTTATGAAATCATGTTTAGGTTGCATGCCAATGTTTCAATAAAGTTATCAATGTAAATGCATTTGAAAGGTACTGTAGATAGCATTAGTATAATAAGAATTAAAAAAATGGTTTAACAAGCCAACACAGAAACGTTTGAATGACTTCAACTTCAGTTTTTCATCAGTTGTGCGATGTTTGGGTAGGCCTGTTTCGTGTCATGAATTCATCATGATAACATAAAATTTTAAATAACGTTATAATGGCAAGGCATAGATAATAAGTCTTTATCAAGTTAAAGAATTGCTTTGAATAAATGTGCATCAAGTAACATTGTCACCTCATTTGTTCATGCTACAATGTAACCACACAGTGCATAGCTTAAACTTTTTTTTCTTTATTTAGAGTAGCCTAATTATTTTGTTAAGAACAATCATGTTTGAGTTACTAAGTAGTTGTTTGGTTTTTGCTACTCTGTTGGTAACCACTGGTGGGTTTACATGCTACACTGGACAAACGATTTCGGACGACTTGAGATGTTCAGGAAATTACGAGTGTGAGGATGGGTCGGATGAGATTGAATGCAACACTGTTCTGGGAAGTCTGTTTAACAACTCATGTGGCGCTGACAACTATAGTTACACAGAAGAACAGAAATGTGATGGTTTTCCAAACTGCTTCAATTGCTCTGATGAACTAGATTGTTCTAGCATGACTAATCAAAAGTACTTTCCTTATGTTAATTAATTAAAGTTACTTGTTACTATCAATAAGTTAATATTATTGTTGCTCAATTAATTAATTAAGTTAACTTTCTTTGTTAAGGTATTGTTGTTAATTAGGCAATACATCAGTTTCTTGAGTACTTTCGTAGACTCTAGACTAGACTATCACAAGAGTTGAAATTATAACTAACTTTTTATTTCCAACGTTTCATGAGTTTGTACGACTGACTTTATCAAGGGGGCTGAAACACTTATCGTAAATTATAATTTATAACAACTGGTGAACAATCCCATTCTGCTATACTGTTGTTAAGTTAATTTATTATTATCTGCTAATTGTTTTAATAGGATCAGTTCCAACTATTTTAAATGCGATGAAGGATCCAAGTGCTTGCCTTTAACTTGGTTATGCGATGGTGTTGTTCATTGTACTGATGGATCAGATGAAAAACAAATTGGATTTGGTTTCAATTGCAATGGTATTCCTACAGATGGCACCCACCGAATTCCAGCTTCTCCAGCTATTCCATATCGATGCATTATTCCACAGCAATATATACGGCTAACATCAAGTAAGAAAAGACTTTCAGTTTGTTTTAATGATACAGACAATTGCTATACGTTTAAAGATGGAAAGCCAATCTTAGACATTTCCAAGTGCTGGCCTTGTCTTGATGGAACAATTATACAACGTCAACAAGTGTGTAATGCTGTGTTTGATTGCGCTGACTTATCGGACGAATGTCTATGCGAGAGACAATTTACCAGCGAGATTTGTGATCCTTTGCTTGTTGATAACAATTGCTCCGAAAACAAAGTTCCATGCGAGTTTGGAACCAAATGCATTGATGTTCATCAAATATGTGACGGCTCTTATGATTGTCCTGGTGGAAGTGATGAAACCCAATGCACACATTCTCTTGATTGCTTCAATGTAACAATTGAATGTTATAGGTAAGAAAGTCATATTTTTACATTTTCTAAAGAAGTTCAAACAGATTAATTCAATGATGAAAACATTTTAAGGTTAAGCGTACTTGAAAAAAAAGATACTGGTAATCAAATGAAAAGTCTCATTTTAAAAAGTATTTTTACATATCTATATTAATGAGATCGTAAAGCCACATAATTTTCTGATTTCAATTGAGCAAATCGCCTCTTGTGAAACGTGCACTGACAATGTCTCGATCGACCAATTTAAAATCATCTCTCGAGGTAGATCTGATTTTCAGACTAAGATCATGGAAGCCTTAAGAATCAAACGTAACAATCCATCTCTCAACCGGCAGTTCTTCGCCTGTGGCTCATCGTTCCTTTAGTGTGTGTTCTAATTGTTTGTGCAATGCCAGTAGTTTACACCTGATGTGATCTGTTTCTCATCGCATAATTTAATCGCAATGATGCTCGTATCATTTTTTAAGTTTGTGCTTTTCAGCCCAAAGTGTCGTTACAGTTACAGTGCAAAGTCAAATTTATCTTACGATTTTTCATTTTATGTATACTGCAGATTTAATTCCCGATGAGGACACACGTACGTGTCGAAAACGTTTGAGTTTATTTTAATTATGCTATATTTTTTGTGTGTAATAAGGTTACTATGTTTTATTTCTCTATAGTTCAACAAAGCAAACTTTCTACCAAAGCTTTATCATTCCAAAATAAAGTCACTAATAAAGTTAGTGTTTTTAAAAACATTGCTACCAATTTAATAATTTAAAAAAGAATGGTGACATTACAGTACTACCATCTTTCGGTTACATCAAAAGTTTGTTTACCTCTCAATCTTTGAATGTCAGCTGAAATCAGTTATTTGAAATCAGATATCCGCAAATCTTCAACTAGTACTGATTGCACTGAATTCTCACTAAGGAAAATTTCAATATTTTCGTGAGGTACTTTTTTAAAGCACAGAGGGTGCAACAAGAACAGGCAGTGGCGTCTAGTCCATAAGGAGTAGGTTTCTTACAATCAGTGATGGGCATTATCGGCGATAATTATCGGCGATAGATATTTATCGCTTATCGTTATTGCTCAATTATTTTTTCAGTTATCGTTTATCGTTATCGCCAATAGCAATATTTGATTATCGCCGATAAATTTTATTTCGGCTCAACACACAAGTGGAAAGACCATGAAAAGTAATATTTTTACTAGCCACTTAGTTAATGAAACTAAAATTAAAACCAGTTCTTCTTCAGTGCCTGAAGTGTGTGTGCACAGGTCGTTGTCAGGGGAGGAGGCACGCCCCCTGCAGCGACGGCCCTGACAACACAATAATGTTTAGAGTTGCAAATTGCAATGCAATGAAATGCATGCAACAAGCCTCTTGTTGTTTTGCTGCAATCGGCAATCGCGAGTAAATTTTACAATTAAAATGTAAGCGCACAGGCGGTACAGATTCCTTTGAAGCGAAGCGAAAGAAATTGGCAAATGGTTTGTGAAAGTGTCGCAGTACGAGGCCGCTTTTAAATCGGAAACATGGTCTTTCGCGCCACCTCACGATAAACTATTTTATTCTTGTGTTTTCTTTTTTCGTTGGAAGTGTTAGTTTTTAGTAATTGTCGAAAAAAAATAAAATCGCTGTAGTCAAAACATGAAACTTACTGTTTTAAGCGCATTAAATTTTTAGTTGAGTAGATTAACTAAAATTGCAAGAACTTGCCTTGAGACGTGGCTGACGTGCGGTTACGTCACAAACTCAGTTGAAAAGACACAATTCACACACAATAACAACACAAGATCGGTTATAGACTGTAAGATCGATTTTTTTCTAGCTTGGCGATATAACTTTAATCCAAAAATAATAACCAAATGCGTAAGTGCCATTTAACTTAAAAAGTTAACCCATTTGTGCCGAAAGTGAAAGTACTTAAAAAAAATTTCAGAAAATTTAAATATTGCATAATTATGACCAAAAAACATATCACAATTATTTATTTCCTAATTGTGTTTGTACTTTTTGAGTAAAAAGCCGTCGTATATATAGGAGGCTAGGCAAATCCGTTATCAAATTTCACATGTTTCTTGTGCGTAATGCTTAAGCGTTATTACTAGGGCCATTTTTATATGACCTTAAAAAATCAATAATATGACTTTATTTTTTGGAAAATATGACTTTATATGACTTTATGTGAAAATTGTTTATTTTTACATGCGCACAACGTCACTCACGGAACTAAAGAGTAAATCATACGCAACATAACAGTAATACACATCCATTTTTTTTATAAACCACTGTTGTAGTAGCCTACAGTTTCATGTAGTGTGGAATGTTAGAGTCTTTGAAGTTACGATTTGGACGTAAAAATGACTTTAGTAAGGAAAATGAGCGCTCCACAGACGCTGATGTGGGTTGACACTTCTGCAGTTTTGCATAAAGCGCTGGTGAAATGTCTTGTCTTAGTAGCTCCATAATTTGTTTCACATCGTTTTTGTCCAATCGCTTCTTAATGTAATTTTTGAGCTCAAGCGGATCTTTTCCGAAATCAAAGGCATTTAGATCAGCATGGGCCTCTTTGATTTGCAACACAATGCTTTGCAACACAATGCAATGTGTGACCTCATAAAATATAGGTGACTGTAAGTGTTGTGGAAGTCTGTGACTGTAAGTGTTATGTAGGCTAATCTTACAGTTTGCCTTCGTTCAATCAGAAATTGCCTTACTTTCTTAGTGCTTAATTGCTTCACCGCTTAAATTGGTACTTTTTATTTAAAGTATACAACGGCATGACTTTATAACTCAAAAATATGACTATATAACTTAAAAAGCTGATTTATGACCTAACCAGGAAAATATGACTTTATATGACTTCATAACTTTCTTAATATACCTCACAGGGATGCGGTTTTTGCGTTAAAATTGATTTCACGACTTACTGATGCATAGAAAAAAATATGACTTTAATGACTTTAAATGGCCCTAGTTATTACATTTCACTTATCGCTCAAAGTAACACAACATCACTGAAACAAGTCATTGCGGAATATGATATTGCTTGAAGCATTTAACATGCAGACCGACATCACAATTTTTGCATCTTGTAGTAGTTTTTGCATGACAATAGGCGCATCGAGTTGCGTGGTAAAATTCACTAAATACAGTATAACCTTTCTCATTTACCTATGCGACCTAGCCTACCTCAATCAAATATTTTTATTCCCACAAATACAGTGCTTATATTGTAATTCTTATCTCAATAACTCAGCGTTCTGCCATTGCTTTAATGATGGTGTTCACAAAGAAAACAAAAAAATTATCTGAAATTATCAGTAAATTACGATAATTATGTTTTTGTTCTTAAACAAACACGACTAATTTGACAAGCTTGATGGATTTCACAGTATGCACATTTTTACTACCAATAACGCTTAAGATTACTGATAAATTTTCAAGCATTTTGCGTTTTTTTGGAATTTTTTCAATTATTGCTGACTTTGCTGTAAACAGACCTTTAAGCAGAAAGCAAAATACAAAGTTTGGAATTTTTTATGGTATATTCATTTGATTTAATTATTTTGCCTACTGCACGTAAGCGGCAGTAGCCTATAACTCAATTGATAAACGCATCCAACTGGTATCTGAAGGTAGGCTATAATTATAAGCACGGCGGTTACCTCAGTGGTTTGATTCTGGATCAAGAGGTTGAAGATTCGATATACCTACTGCCGCTGTTGCGATTCTATTTATGTATAACCTACAAAAACTTTTGTCCCTTTACACTACAGTATATATATTATGTTCGATTTTTCGTCATGTTGATGAAAACAGTTCGTGCTGCGTGGGATGGGGCAGCGCTAATCAGGAAAAAAAAAATTATCGTTATCGGACATTATCGGCGATAATTTATCGCTTATCGTTATCGCTTAACTTTTTTTTGATTCATCGTTTATCGTTATCGCTTAACTGAAAAATGAGTTATCGCGCCCAACACTGCTGACAATGTGGTTACCTTGGTTATTTTCAATGTAGTTTCATGCAATTTTTTTTCAAACTTCTCCACATAAAAAAATTTTCTGCGTACGTGACTGATTTAAAAAAGTTTTTTTGAGAGTTAAATGTTTAGTACTTTATCTTTGTGACAATACAGCAGGAATAGTAGGCTAATTTCAATAATTAGTTTTTCAAAACCTGCGTTGTCGAATTCAGAGAAATCAAGTTTTGTCTTTTATGACTCTTTTTTGTGTTGAGCATAATATGAAAATATTCAGGTTTTATTGTTTATTGGATAACTTATTGGGTAAAATATCAAATTTTATAAATTAAAAATTACCTAAGGCTAAGTTTTACGTCAAGTTGAATGTTCATGCTTCTGGACTTTCCCCCAATCAAATGAGTTACGCTACGCCACTGAATGTGACCATTCGTTTCGTAACTTACAACATGTTGAGTTCATTTATCTTTTTTTGAATTGTTTTTGTTTTATATATTACACGAATCAATTCCAGTTCAAGTTTTAATCGGATCAATGCCGTAAAATGTGATGGACGTATCGAATGTTCTAGCGGAGAGGATGAATGTGGAGCTGGATGCCCTGGTGAGTCTGAAGCATTGTCAAATCTAACAGAACAGCAATGACATGTCAAGAATAGTGAAGAACAAAAGCAAAAAGAAGAACGAGTTTAGTGATTAAAAGTTATTATATCTATAAAAAATAACGCAAAATTGGACTAGTTGGAGTAAAGTATTTCCACGCTTTTCAGCGTTTTGAGATTTTGTAAGTTTCGCTTTCAACTCATAATAATCAAACGACATAGCTTGACTTTTGCAACAAACCTAAGGGAATAAGTAAGAAATTTCTTACAAAATGAAACAAAACCAAAATAGGACAATTTTTATCGAACTAAAATTATCCTAAAACTTTAAATATTTTTATTTTGAATAGCCCAAGTTAGCTTTCACAATCTCATTGGATTTTCCATTGTTCAAATACCGAAAACTTGGTCAATGTACTGTAGGCTAAAAGATGGATATTGCATTTCAGTAACGTTTGATCTACGTAGCTCTTCCTGTCGAAAGTTTAAATGCAAACGATCACCATGACTTGAATTATCTCGTTATCTTGAAAATTAGTTACCACTTAGGTAACATTACTTTTTTATTTTCATCATCTTCTGAAGTTGTTACGAGGATTGACCGTGCTAAACAGGGGCGTAGTCAGGGGGGGGGGCAAAGAGATTAATTGCCTAAATAGTTTAAATAAACATGTCAACCTGTGTTACAGATTTTTTTGACAGAGTTTGATTATTTATTTACGCCAAAAGTACTATGAAAATGCACAATTTTGAGATATTTTTTAAATTTTTTTGGAGAAGACCGCAGACCCCCTTCCAGGTGCTTTGCTTTCATCGACTCGTTGCCGGGCTTACTGACACGTGCAATATTACTTGTTTGCCTCTCCCCCAAAATTTTGTGCTGTCTACACCCCTGGTCTAAAACGTTTTCACAATTGTAGAATTATTTTAATTATTATCAATATTATTAGTAATATTATCATAATAATAGTATTATCAATATTAATAGGCCTATATCTTATCCAGTTATTAACGTAGGCTAACTTACTATTAATTTCATAACAAACTGAACGTTTATCCTTTAACTTCATCAATGAAAATAACATAGATGAAACTACTGTATCTCCATCGTGTACTTCTATTTCAGTCGAATCCCCTTACTGTGATTGGTTCAATTGCAGTTGGTATGGCGGCCAACCAAATACACGACTACTAGGTAAATGTGGCGAACGTTGCGGGCCAAGGTCCGAGTATGCATGTAATAAAACGATAGATTGCGAAGACTCAAGCGATGAAATGTATTGTCCCCTTCTGAAGCATTGTGATCAAAACGATCTGTCATCACCAATTTATCACGATCATTGTACAGGAGACAGGTAAATAGAATGTTGGAATAGTATATGCAGTAAATACCGGTGTGCCAGGTTTATGATGACTGCACAATAATACCTTTGAGCCAGCAGCTCAGTTGCTGTTCAATGAAACAATTCGATTAAAAATCTCCAATTTTGTAATGTGGGGATAAAGTCAGAAACGCAATGTTGGATATTCTGGCTCACGGTAAAGCATAAGTTACACGTACGCCTAAACAAGGCGACCCATACGCTTGAAAACTGTAATGCATGATGTTAAAATTCGGACTTAATAACTTCGTAGACGTTCAAGTTCCGACAAATTCTTTCCGACTCTACAACTATGCTTTACACTGCGTGCCCATGACACGCTGTTAGATGCAGACAATCACTGAGTTTTCAAGTCTATCATATAGATTTCAATACAGAAGAATGTCGGGGAGATCCTCCAACAGTGCCCAGTGTCCTACAGAACCCAACCTCCGGCTTTGGCGGCAATGCATTCTGATTTTACTCTTAAGCGAGTTTAAAGTACTGCAACGTGACCAACGATGTCCCCACTACAACTTGGAAGTTTAGCTAGAGACGTGCAGCTGGCTGTAAAAGAATGTCAAATTTTGAGGAGAGTTTCATTATTTTGCGTCAAAATGAAAACAGTGTTCATCAACACATCATCACCTTTATCACATATTTAGCGATGCCGTTGTGAATAGGTTGCCTGTAGTCTCATCTGTTACATTTTGCAATAGCATTACTGCACCAGTTAGAAAGTTACAGCTTGTTTTGTTCAAAATGGCGTTGTTGCCAACAGTGCCCACCAACGATAGTTCCTTGCCCAACAGTGCCCAAAGTTGCAACCTTGCACAGTGGAATGAAATTGTTCTCTAACAAGTCCTGGCAACATACTTATACAAAATGACTTCCTGGCAGAATATGCTACAGACTTTCCATCATCGCAATCAGATGAAGATTTCCACAATCGCAGCATCTCCAGATTAAGCTTTTTGCAAATGTACTCCACTTACAATAGAAAACCAAGAGCAGCCCCAAGTTACAAACGATGGTATGTTAGAAGCCCAAATCCATATATCACTTCTGATGAAACATACTGATATGGGAACCCAGGAAGAACTTTTCCCAGTGGATCATTTCCAATCTCCTAAAGCAGATTGACCGAGATCTATCAAAAAACAAAAGGAGGGAAACCTGTTATCCCCATTAGCTCAGTGGTTAAGAGCCTGACTTTCTACACAAAGAAACTCCAAGATCAAGCTGCGCTGGTTCGACTCTCGGGGTGCGTTAAGTAACGCATTTCTAGCTTGCCCTCCATTCAGCGGCACTGAGTGGTTGAAATAATTCCCCGGTAACAACACTTCAACAACAAGAGGAAGCTTCACTCTGTCAATTTCAGTGACCGGGCCTGCGTCAGTGGTTCAAAGCCTCTACAAGGAGGCTAACTTATGTGAAACTGCCTAATCTACCAGAGGTTTCGTCCGTCCGAGGATAAAGATTAAATCTAACCAACCAAGCACTAGCGTTAATACAGGTCACACAACCGTTGAGAATATACTTTGCAAACAGCTGGTAGAAAAATCAAGAAAGACGAAAGGTAGTTCAAAGTGCACAGACAAAAAGAAAAAATAAACAAATTAAAAAATCGTTTCTGGTTCCTGAAAACTCCACTTGCAATAAAATGGTTGTGCCATACGATGATGAAAAAGACATTAACCTTGGAAGCAAAGAAGATAGTCGACAGAACAGAAAACTATATAAGTTAACGACTGGCCTACATACTTGCAAAGATGGAAACGAAAAAATTGGTTCAACACTAGGGTTGAAAGCTACAACGAAAAGTAGGTTACAACAATATGGATGAAAAAAGATCAGTCGAAATCTCATAAAATTCTAACTTTCATACTTCCAAAAGAAGAAGAGATTAAAGCAGTTAAGCTGCAAGATATAGTGTTAGTTTGACAATATTACCGCAAGAAATTGGTAGTAGGTACAGAGGGTATTGTAGCAACTCTACATGGGCATTGGACATTGTATGACACCCGTGTACTTCATTGCTCACATTTTGGAAGCATTTTTATACTGTCATTATACAAACACTGCTTATCGCACAACTTAAACTAAACTGTCAATAAATAGAACAAAGACAGTACCAACAAATCACATAGACAAAACAATATTGTTGAAAAGCTTCTGAGGAAAAATTCAGAAAAACTGCGCACTGTTGGGCTACATCTCCTGTATTACGTTATTTATCAGCCTACCTTGTGTCACGATTATTGGGTTGGTAATCTGACCTAGTTTTGACTTTACTTCCCAGCGTTTCTTCTTGTGGTCGTTGTTTAGTCCATTGTTCGGTATTAACAATGGTTGTTTGTGACGCCTATTTTATGGTAAAGTCGTTTTCTGCATTTGCAAGTGTGAAGAGAAACAATCTCGGAAAAAGCCTAATTGTGAATCTGACATGCGATGTGCGTTGTCTTCAACTAAATGTCGAATTAAAATGATGGTTTATAGAAAATAAGGTTTGTTTTAAAATCCAAAACATGTAAAATTTATGTAGTTTGATTTTGATTAAAACTTAAACGAAAAAGGAGGGCACAAAGTTTTACAAGTGACCTCAAGGGGGTCAACTCAAAGTGTTTAAAAACCCTTGGTCTGGTGTTTTATTCGGCTTACAAATCGCGACAATCAAGGATCTTCCAATCTACATACTTTCAAAATCAGGCAGCGCAAGCAGGAAGACTGAAATCGCATAATTAAGACGTCAAAGCATAACCGGCGTGCTTGAAAACTTCTGGACGAGTGAATATTCTGGACCAGGAGCTTTTCCAAGTTTTAGGTGTTTGAGTTTGAATTTAATTGAATTTAATTGAATTGAATTTAATTTAGTTGGTCGATTTCTATTTAATGCTCAATTACTATTTTTTGAATTTAATTGAATTTAATTTAGTTGGTCGATTTCTATTTAATGCTCAATTACTATTTTAAAGCACCGCATACGTTTACCAGTTTTTTTTTTGTAACAGCAGTGAGTTTAATTAACACGTGGTGACTGGAGGATGCTTTAATTACCGCGATAAGCAGAAAAATTGTGGGACAAAAACTTGTTGTCTGCCCAGCTGGTCGCTTTATCAGATTTCGAGACGCGGTTTCAACAGGATTTCTAACACTACTTCTGCGCAGACATGCATCTCCTCTGCCTAATTCTGACCGGCATCTTTAACCAACAAGTATTTTCGGACGCAAATCGTTCGCTCCTTATTTAAATTTACGCTATAACTTATTTACGCACGCCATACCTCATTGAAATTTAAAGCTGGTGTTTATTCATCACTTAATGCTTACAGATGCAACTTTGCAAAAGATTGCGACAATTTGATGGATGAGTTGTACTGTTCACCTGAGATCTATTTTTATTGTGCAGACAAAAAAAAAATTCTTTCTGCAGGAAAAATGTATGACGGATTCTTTGATTGTGATGATTACTCCGACGAATGCCCTATCACCAACTCAATTATTTCTTCACAAAAAGAATTGATTGGAAACGAATTCTTCTATGCTGCTTTGTGGATCATAATGATATCAGCGGTGATAGGAAACTTAATCGTAATCATTAGATCATCTGCTGACATTGTGGAAGCCAATCGAAACGCAAACGCTTCTTCCACTATAACTGGTCTCTGTTTCAACATCATGCTCCTCAACTTAGCAGTGTCAGATTTCTTGATGGGTTTCTATCTTTTATTTATTGCTGCAAAATCTGTTGAGTATTCTGGAACTTATTGTCAGCACAAACGAAACTGGTTACTCAGCAATCAATGTGTGTTTGCTGGTGTCCTTGCTGTAGTTTCAAGTCAAATGTCAGTTTGCATGCTGGTTGTGATGTCCTCTTATCGATTGTATGTAGTTTGGAAACCTTTCAAAGCAAAGCTCATGAGTTGGAGGCGTCTCAGTTCCATAATCGCATGCTTGTGGGTCTTGTCTATACTTCTTGCTGTCATTCCAACTTTTCCATCAATCTCCAACCACCTGACAACTGCAATTGTTATAGATCAACCTTATGCACGCAATTCTGTGTTCAACATAAACAGATTACAACATTTTGTTAAAAAAGCAAACAAGCTTCCAGGTGAAAGACAAACCATTCCAGAAGTAACATCTATGTCAATTTTAAGTTTTTGCCAAATATTCAACAAGTCTTCCGTCGTTCCATATTATTGCGATGAATCTAACAAAATCACATTTGAAAAATTTAGGTATTACAGCACAGATGGAGTATGCTTACCAAGGTAAGTAGGCCTAAGGAGTTTTAAAATACTTTTCTTAAGCAGCTTAGGGTATTCAAAACAAAAGTAATTTAAACGTTTATTTGCAATTTTGACTGGTTTACTTCTGTTTTTTGTTTGTGTTTGTTGAAAAGAAATGAAACGCATGAAAATTGCAAAACCTTGAAAGAGCTGAAAATATCAACAAGTAACCTGGCGGCTGGCGCCATACTGTTCAAGATTCCATGGTTACATTGCTTGACATTATTTTTTTTTAACGTTTAGTGGGTTGGAGGAGGCATTTTTTCAAATCTAACTTTAGCCATGGTTTTAGGATACAACAGAGTATGCTAAGACCTCTGGTAAATTGTTTTAAAAATGCCATATAAAATTCTTTAATGAAAAAAAGAGAGAATTTCGACACTTTAATCCCTGATTAACGTAAAGTCAATAGAGGATCCGCGTAAAGCAGATACAAAAGCATCTAATTTAGTGAAAAAAATTGAATGCAGTAATATTGACGACCTTTCAAAGTACATATAGTTCAAACAGAAATAGAAAATGTTGGAATGTCGGTTGTTTGACCAAATATGTTTGACCTAATAACCCTCATAATTTGCATAGAAATTGTCATTATTACTGCTCGCAGACTAATCTCGCAGACTAATTTGTTCCTTAGCAACCACATAACATTTTTAATCATTTTCTAAATTGAACTGCTGTAAATTTTACTGATACTATGAGCTAATAAGTTGTACTGAAGAGGGTTTAATACCCGAAATCGCGATCTGCAACAGACGAATATCAATTGGACTTTGTCATGAACATTGAATTTCCACCCAACATTTTCTATTTCTGTTTGAACCAGGGCCTCCGAGAGAAATCATGACTGGTCGGGAAACAATACTAAAAGTGGGCCCTAAAAACACATTTTTCAGCAAAAATACAAGTAACAAATTTGTATCATGCCTTGCATCATGTGTCTTAAGCCGAACTTGGCTACTTTCCTCATCGTGAAATTGAATTCCTTTAAAGTTTCGATTTTAAACAGCGTATATATTTATAAGAAAGAACTTCTTTCAATATGAAAATCAACAAAAATCACTCGACTACACTTGCAGCAAAATTGCCATTGTTGCTCAATATTTTCTCTTGAAAGAATCGCAGTGAAGTTATATGATGTTTACATGCACATCTCATACATGGTGCCTTTGGCTATGGCCGTTAAGAGAATAATTTAGGTCCCGTACCAAAACGATTCTCTATTCCCAAATAAAGACACTTCTAAGAAAAATGCACCATATCCAAAGAATGCAGTAGTTTGTGCAAACTCTCTGGTGTTTGGGCAGTGTGGGCGTATTTGCTGATGAATTCTTGTCTGTTTGTTGTGTGGAATCCTGGAAGAATCGCTTTTGGGTCGGTGATAACGTCTCCTCCTTTGACAAGTCTGCGTCACTGCATCTGCGTTGGCTCCAGTCATGTTGTGAATCGAAAGTGTTATAGGTGGTAATTTTAGTATAACTTACAGTAGATAGAGGAAGAGTTGTAAACACACAGACACAGTGCGGGCAATGAAAATAGCTCAAAAAGCATTCAATCCATTCCGAACCTTTTGCAATGCAAAGTTACGGATCACAGCATCAAATAATAAAGATTTTGAAAGGTCTAATTTGATGCACAACATGCATAAACTGTTGACTCGGTTTTGAGTCGTGGTGGAGCGTAAACAATTCTTACAAGTTTCTGTGTGCTAAAACCACGTTTTCAACTTGCAACCGTTGGAGGTACTGGTTTACGTAACAAATTTTTGGAGTAGCCTAACAAAAATATTTGGAAAAGTGTTTCGAAAGTTGCAATCAATGATTTCCTTGAGCAGATATCATGAGCCTGAGGTGATGCGTTCCGGTTTGCAGCTCAAGTTTGCTGGGTAGCTTTCTTTCAAAAGTAGCCTACCAACTCATCCAACATGTCATTGTTGTACAACTTGTTTAAATTTGTTCCACATGCTTGCAACTACACATCAGACATACAATGATATTTCCATAGGACTTCAAACTTATCGATATCTTTGAGTTTGTTGATACATTTGTGAATAACCTACCAACAGCTAGCGAATCCTTTGCAACATAGCGTACAGTAGAATAAATTTCGTTTGTAAGATTGAGCTGGTGAAGCGGAGTTGTTGGAGCGTTCCGTCCCCAAAAAATAAAATCTTTTTTTTAATTCATATTTCCCATAACAACTTAAGCTTGCGAGTAGTCAACTCTTTCCAGCTTTCTGTAACTTCGATTACATCTTCCTTTAACTTCATTAAATCCATCAGCTTATTGTCCATTCGTCGTCGTCGTGTGGGCCTCATTTGGGGCCGAAAAACATTGCACAGTTCTTTATCTCTGCATAAATAGGTTAGTAGAATGAATCTCGTTTAGGACTGTGATCTACATAATGCAGAGAAGCACAGGTTTGAAACTGCTCAGGTAGGATGCTTGGAAATGGGATAACTTTCTTTAAAATTTCCTATCTGGCCTGGCTGCAATTGAAAATGACATAAGCTCATAGTCGATCAATTAGACTACTTAAAACTAATATAATATTTGGACAACACTGCACACCATGAACTCCAACTCTAGTGCATTTAAGCAATGACATCCTTAAGCAGAAAATAGGCAAGAAGGATTTAGCCTACTTCCTTCAATCTTGCTTGGACACTTTTCCAAATATGTTGGATCCATTATCATATGCCTGGCAAACGCAGTTTTTCATGTCAAGGTACAGTTGGTTAAGCAAACATAATACACGCTTAGCCAAAGCAGCACTAGTTTTCAAGTTAGCACAAGATAAAACGTTTAGTGATACAGAGATCAGCAGGCTTAACAGCAACAGACTTCACGCGTTGAAGCAGTTTAACACAGCCGGACTCAATACAAGAATGGTTTGTTCTTGATAAGAAACATCTAAAGTAGCATCTACAATGATCGAAAAATATTTGTAACTACGCATTTCATTCAAATATTTATAAGTTGATAAATTTTTATTTTAGTAGTAAAAATGGGCCCCCCTCTAAAGTGACAAAACGAAAAACTACTCGTTTTTCCTTTACAATGTTATGCTAGGGGGGGAAAGTAGCCCGACTTCCCCCCCCCCCCCTCTCGGAGCCACTGGTTTGAACTACATGTACTTTAAAAGGTCGTCAATATTACTGCATTCAATTTTTTTCACTAAATTAGATGCTTTTGTATCTGCTTTACGCGGATCCTCTATTGACTTTACGTTAATCAGGGTTTAAAGTGTCGAAATTCTCTATTTTTTTCATTTATTTTAGAAGTATCTCGCATCCTTTTATATCAGGGGTGGGGAACCTTTTTAGTATTGCGGGCCACATAAAAAGAGAAATAACACAGGCGGGCCACTAAAAATTTCAAAATTTTGTCCAATTTTTCTGGAACATTCTGCCTTCATCACCAATCTTTCTTTTCTTTCTAGAAGCCATTATACAACGTAAAATTTTGCTAATTTGAGAAGTAGGCTACTCTGCAAAACACTTTTCACGAATGGTATTCAGGGCTTCTCAAAATTTTTTGCTCGCGATCCCTTTTGATCTCCTAAAATGTTTCGCGGCCCTTACCATTAAAACGACCAACAGTGCGAAATATACTATTGTGATATTTATTGAAAAGCTTAAATCTAACGAAAGTCAAAAACAATTTACCGTTCTCAGGTCGATTTGTTTTTATTTATTTCTGACCATAGCAACAAAGCCTATGGGGCTATGGGCACTGGCAGCCTACTGGAAACAAAAACAAAAAACAAACACATTCAGTGTGATGGGTCACGGGTGTGACTGCTTTCTGCAACAAAGCAAGTCCAGCCGTGGCTCAGTGTTTGTTATTGCAGGTCTTAAGGCGATTTCAATGCTGTTTAGGTTGGAACGACGGTAGGCGAAGTGAGAATATTTCAGATATATAAATCATTTTGAAATATTTGTTTCCAGATGTTCAAATTTTTGATGAACGCATCAATTTTAGGTTTCAATGCAAAATATTGATGTCTTCTCTTAGGAGGGACAAATTAAATTCGTTCAGTTCTTCAAGCAAATCTGACAATTGGCATAATTCCAAAAGCTAGATGTCATTGCGAAAATGGTGGACCAAGACTGAATTTTATTCTGTTGGAAAAATCGCGATTTCGGTTTTCAACGTTAATTGGCTAGCCATTTTAAAGCATTGACTTTTGAAAGCCACCTCGCTTCATCATCATCATCATCAACCAATTTTGATTATACAGGCCATGAATTAATCCTCATGTCGAGGGTTTGGCCTGATGCTTCACGATGTAGTAAAAGAGTTTTTAACTCCGATTCCATTTCACCTCTTAAATTTTCAAAAATACGGGCAGCCTATTGAGTGCGCGACTCTGAATAAAGTTAATAACTGTCACAGCATCTCGCACAGAAGTGTTAATATGCAGTCTATTGTGCAAATTGGTATACTTTCTGCGACCCCTGAAGTTCATTACGCGACCCCCAGTTTGGGAAGCCCTGGGCCATAACTGACCGATTAACAATAACTGGTCACATTGTGACGGTCACATTGTGACGTACACATTGTTGTTACAAATGGCCTTCTATGATGGATTAACTAGTCATAGAAAGCCATTCGCAATATACTGAGAATGCAAAGCCTACTCTTTTTTAAGCTGTTGTTTCAATATATTTTGGGTAAAGAAATTTTGACGCGGGCCAAATGGAACAGTCACGCGGGCCGCAGGTTCCCCACCCCTGTTTTATATGGATCATTCTACAGGAGGCCGGCTTGACTGGTCCCAGGCTTAGGTGTATGTCAGCTTGACTGACCCCTTTGTTTATTGTTAGAATTTACATACTTTGCCTGAATGTTTAATATTTTCGTGCTTTTTATTGTTGCAACTGTCGGTTGTTTGACCTAATAACCTTCATAATTTGCATAGAAATTGTCATTATTACTGCTCGCAGACTAATCTCGCAGACTAATTTGTTCTTTAGCAACCACATAACATTTTTAATCATTTTCTAAATTGAACTGCTGTAAATTTTACTGATACTATGAGCTAATAAGTTGTACTGAAGAGGGTTTAATACCCGAAATCGCGATCTGCAACAGACGAATATCAATTGGACTTTGTCATGAACATTGAATTTCCACCCAACATTTTCTATTGCTGTTTGAACTACATGTACTTTAAAAGGTCGTCATATTACTGCATTCAATTTTTTTCACTAAAATTCTTTACCCTGAAAATTAATTTCTGCAAGGACTTTTATTCATCAAGTCACAAAAATTGCCGCTCTACTATTTGATTACGTCGTTTCAAGTTCAAATGAGATCTGCTTCTTCACTAATACTCGCCAACACGTCGCAAGACTGCAGCGAACAGTTTTCTGGTGTAGATTTTGTGGTCAAGTATGATGAACTTCTAATTACAATTTGTGAAAAAGATTGTGATATGTATATATAAAGATAATGTATGACTTAATTATCTTTATAATTTGCACAAAAATTATCATTATTAAATAGCAATCAATGAAATAGGGAGTAGGATACTGCTCTAAATTGATGAATTCAAGTGTATCGTATTGTAAAGTTTTTGCCACATAAGACTTCGTCAGTGGTTGGTTGGTTGGTTGGTTTTGAATCTTTATCCTCGGACTGACAAAGCCTTGATCAGTGGCGTACGCAGAGAGGGGCATTGGGCCATGCCCCCCCCCCCCCCCCCCTTAAAAATGTTTTAGTAGTTAACGACGTAGATTAAGGCATTTAATATGTTTTGCATTGCTCTGTCAAAGCAATTACTGTAACAATGTTGTTTTATAGACTAAGCCACGAAATACATGGCCCAATCCACCTACCCCACCCCAGGTATGCCAATGCAGCATAGTGTTCTGTAAGCCTGTTATAGCGATTAGTGAGAGAGAAGTGGATAAAGTCTAAACTAAAACCATACTGGGATATCATGAAGACGTCTGGGATCTCAATGGCCAGTGGCGTAGCCAAGGGGGGGGGTGGGGTTGGGGTTAAAACCCCGCTTTAGCACGCGTGTGACGTCACGATATTGAGAATGATGCTTTCAGTCTCTTTATGCTTGGGAATGATGCTTTCAGTCTAAAAAAAACTGCCTAATTTTAAAATAAACTGCATTAAAAGAGCGAGTTTTGCCAATACCAAACATTCAAACATCTCAGCCAGGAATTAACAACAAGAAAACATAGAGACTTAGCTTTATTTTCGAAAAATGCCGAAGAAAACATGATCTTATCCTTTTGCTATGCCACCTGACAGCACCATTTTACAATAATATTCATACCCACATTTTTGTTGAAAATGCTCTCAGAATTCACCAAATTCAAAGTAATTTTTCAAAATTTTCTGGGGGAGGCCCCCCAGACCCCCCGCCGCTTCGCGCGCCTTTAAAAATTTCTGGCTACGCTACTCTCAATGCCCCCCCCCCCCCTTGAGAAAATTCTGCGTACGCCACTGGCCTTGATAGGTTATTCTTGATAGTTTCGCATACTTGTAGGGGCTCTTGACGCTGGCCCGGTTGCGAAATTTTTTTTCCACGATATTTTTGTCTCATGTACGTATTTGGTAAAAGTTTGTATTAAAACCGTGTGAATGCACTGGTTTCTCGTTGGCACGGTTTGTGAAGTGGTTTGCTTCTCTGTCTGGTGATTGTGAGAACGAGGGTTCGACGCCTGTCGCAGTCAAACTTTTTTTTTTCTTTAAATTAATTTTTGCGGTGCACAAGAGCTTTTCAAAAAAAGTAGGGTTAGGGAAAGCTTATATTTTATCATGATTGCAGAATTTCATTGGCAAATAGTTATTTCGCAATCTGAATCAACCAATCTCTCAAAATACTTTCGGAAAATCTTACTTTTAGAGTGACTAGAATCTATGAGACAGAACTGTCGTGGGGAAAAAAATTTTTGCGGCTGGTTACCGTGATTAACAGAGTGAAGTTTCCGATTGGTAAAGTGTTGTTGCAAGGAAATTATTCCATTCATTAGGTGCAGCTGAATGAAGAGCAGTCCTGAAATGCGTTGCTCAAGCGCACACCCCGAGGGTCGATCTTGCGCCGCGTGATCGTGAGCCGGGCGCGTAACCACTGAGCTAACGGGGCGAACTAACAGTGACTACATACCTGTCTATCTTGTCAAATAAGAATCTTGTCAAATAAGAAGGTTTAAAGTTCTACTTTATCCAATAAAACTTTTCTGTTATTGTGAATCTAACCCAGAAAATTGTCTTCTTGAAACGGTTGACAGTCTGTCTGTCTCATATATCATTAGTATACATCTATAGTCACGCAACAACAGTTTACCTGTCTCATTCTTAATAATCAAAAATCGATTTTGCTGTTATGGCATCGACAGTTTCATAAATGACGTCATCAGAGTGACAATGATATAACAATCGAAATCGAGTTCTACTTTGGCAAGAATGGTATGTAGTCAAGCAATTGACGAAGCCATAATTGTGTAGTAAAAGCTATACAATACGCTTGGATCAATTTAATGTGGTAGCCTACTCTCTACTCTATTTCTTCTTTCAGAATATCTGTATTTCCAGTACCTACCTTTTTGCGCATGCGCTTAGTCATGCACACGAACCGACATTACGTTTAAGTGCAGTAGCAAATAATAAATAATATTTGAACTTTAGATATTATAAACAAAAAGTGACATCAATACAAGATGAGATATGTTTACGCAAAAAGTAATTTTGAGGGTGGGGGGGAGTTGGACAGAAATTTCAAAACATTTTTGCCAGAGGTCTTGGAATGTATTGTTGTATCCTAAAATCAGACCTAAGTTGAAATTAAAATTAATTCATGCTATCCCTATTTCTGGTTTGGTGATGAAAACGTGACATTATCGCAACAGAAATTCGTGATACAATTTTGGTAGAGGTGATTTTTTTAACCATAGACAAATAAAACCTAACAACCAGACGACATTTAACATAATAACATGAAAATAAACTAAAAATTACAAACGTTTTCGGCCATACTCATGTTACTCATGTCAGTTGGTTACTTGAAAAGGGCTAACATGAGTATGGCCGAAAACGTTTGTAATTTGTGGTTTATTTTCATGTTATTATGTAAAATGTCGTCTGGTTGTTAGGTTATATTTGTCTATGGTTAAAAGAAATTCATAAAACGAGCAACAATTTATCCTACTGACGAATTCATAATGTCGCAGTATTTTCACATCAATCGCTTATATCTTTCATCTCGACAATAGCCTATATTGTAACACCAGATTGGGAACTTGAGGTGATTGAATGAAGAAACTGCTCCAGTTTTTCTTCTGCAACCACTTTTTACCTTTTTGTACTCAATAGCATCATGGGGAAAACCACACGCAGATGAAATAAGTTTCCAAACGCTTCCCGTGGGAAAGATCTATTCTATTTTGTGTGATTGCATCAATAGAACAAATACCAACAAATCTCGTTAGTTGTATAGGCTAGGATACGTCTAATAAGTTTTTGTAACCCTGCTCATCTTTATTTTCACATTTTAATTTACCAGATATTACGGCACTGCAAATGAACCGGCATTCATCTACTCGTTTGCGATTTTAATGATGAATTTCGCAGCATTCTTCTACATGTTCGTTGTTTACGTGATACTTTACTATTCTGCAAGTTACAAAAACAATCAAGGTAATGTGTTCGCACTGGTAAATAATAATAATGATATTGTTTATTTATTGTCGTTCTTCAACTGCCATGGTCTTTCACGCACCGTCCTTTTTTTTTCAATTTTGAATCATATTTAAAATGTTTTGGCGTTGTTACCCGACTCATTTCACAGCTCTACGGAAGAAGGACAAACGGTAATTATTCATCTCTTTTAATGACCAGAGCTGGAATCCAAACCTACCAACCAAACCTACCAATGATCATGGTCTTAGAGTACTTATTAACTATGTGTCACTGTTTTGATTTTACAAGCAATCTTCTTACCCATATTAATGGCTGCGCTGTATTGCGTAGTTTTGTTTACTTGTTATTTATTAATCTACGTTCATGCACGAAGTACCATAACATTCAACCTCCACTTATCATTATAGCCGCAGCTAGACAAGGCAATGTCAACACCGTCAGTCAAGCACAAGCCAAAAGAAGCAAAGTCTTATCGGGAACAATCATGCGCATTGTGATCACCGACTTCTCTGTGTTTTTTTTTTTTTTTTTTTTTTTTTCTCTTGACAATATCAAACTGAAGATGCTTTAAAAGCGAAATCGATTTTTGATTAAAAAAATGAGGCTGGTACACTGTTTGTTGTGTTGAGCAACAGGACTATAGTTCTTGTGTTGGATTCCTATTTGCATTATGTCCTTCCTGTCGTTTGATGGATATAAAATACCAAATTTTGTTTACGTGATAACCGCCATCTTTCTTATTCCGATCAACAGCGCAGTGAATCCGTGGATATACTCGTTGTTTCTAGCAAGAAAGGTAAAGGAGATTCCGTCATTGATACGCATTCGAATGCAGCAAAGGCAAAGTTCATGAACAACAAATCACACACAAATGTTGATCCTCTGTATTGTTCAAGAGGTTGTTCACCTGCATTGTCAACATATGCGTAATAATTGACATTTTATGACATTAGGCTATATATTGATGTTTTGCATGTACGTGCAAATACTGCTTTGAGATTACGTGTTCTGTATGTATCTACTATTCGTTGTTGCAATCCTACATCAGGAGCCGACAACTTTTTCAACGCAAAGTGCCACATTGCCAATGACATCAACACAACGACTTTTGGTTCAAAATATCTTTTTCTGCGTAAGCTACAGACTCGTGGTAATTGATTTGAACTTGAAGCAAGAAATAGCTTCATTTGAACTGTTAAGAATGAAACGAATAACTACACAAGTATGCGCATTGCGATTATCTTGCCTTCAATTTGATTAATCTGACCTGACTAGAAAGTTCTGTCACACTGGAATCATGCGTTTAGAAAAAGCAACAAGACATAACTTATGCTAAACACAGTTGTGTTTCGATGAGATTCCAAATTCAGTTCATGTTTAGAACGATTTAAGTTGTTCTGCTCATCCTACATTGCACAAGAATAATCATTTCTGTCGACATTTGCAGCATCCATACCTGAGTGGGCAATGACTTTCTCAGACAGCAAAATCCGTCATTTTACATTGATTTAACGTCTAAAAACGTTGAATCAACGTAAAAATGGCGGATTTTGCCGTCTGGGTTACTCCAATCATGCCTGACACTCAGTTTGAGTACCCTTGTATTTTGACTTTTTCATTGTATCCATGATCACGTCCGGTGTTTGAAGACTTTAATTAGTCTTTTATTCCACTAAATATTTATCCCAGATATCACATCGAGCTTTAAACTGACGTTGAATCAACGTTACGTACGAGCTCCATTTGGACCCACTGTTAGTTTGATGCGTCTGACGTCACACAAGAGTGCAACAAATCTCTTTGCCTGCCTCTGCAGCTTTAAAATGTTTACGATTAAGAAATCTTTTGTTTGTGCTGATGTATGGAATGAAAAATAATCAAAAACAGTAAAAAAAAATATTAAAAAAGCAAAATAAAAAAATTATAGTGTATAAATTTTTGCTGTTGCTAATTCATGATTTGTTGTTGTTTTTATGTATTTAATTAGCGTTGAGAATATTGTTATTGCTATGCGATGATTGTTAGACATCGTTTGCCCTTTAATAACCTCGCAGTGCAATCCAGTCAACGACCGCTTTATAATGTTTATAATTAAGAAAAGTTGTTTTATGAAGATGTACACAATAAAAAAGAAATAAAATAAAAAACATAACAAATAAAGCAAAATTATTGTATATAATTTTTTTCTACTATTACAATCCATGATTTATTGTTGCTTTTATATATTTAATTAACTTTGAAAATACTTGTGGTTACTGAGTGAGGATTGTTAAACATATTCTATCTTGTTGTTCGCCCGATAATAGCCCCGCATTGTTATCCTAACAATGACAGACCGCAGTGGTAGACAATAGATCGTCTGCCCCTAGCAACAAGATTAATGAAAAAAACAATTAAAAGTCTTGTATCTGAGCATGCCCACTGCCCAGTAACTTAATATTGGTGTGAAATTCGTTACATTCCTGCTTCATTTTCTTCAACATCATTTGGACTCTGTTGTTACTTCAGGTATAGACTTTGATGATAATTTGTGATCGCCATTCGAGGATTGATCAGTAATTTGGTAAACAATAACATTATGAACAGGACGGAAATGAAACACTAGAGATCGAGGAATGCAAGATAACATTTGAAGTACGCGGCCTGTGCCACGTTTTCTACTTGTTTACCCAACAAAAATCTGGAGTTTCTAAATACTAATATTTTATTTCAATATAAATTTTCTGCTTTAGTTTTGTATCGAACTGCATTCGAATGAAGGGAAATTTATTTTCAATCAAACAATATTCGTTCAGATTTTGATTTGAATACCACGAACCGTGCTCTGGCCCGCAGGCCGTATGTTGCCCGCTCCTGATTTAGAACAATCGTGTAGAATTATGACACACAATGGATTGGTTCAACTTAAGAGTTGATAAAGATTTTTAAACTAAATTAAATGATTTGGTTTTTCAGTCCACAATTATTGTATTGGTAACTCGACGATTCAAATCGAAAAATTGATAACAAAAATTTGTTTCTCTCAAATTAAATGCGTTTCAATTCACTGAGGAGAATAAAACTGCAATATAAGAGATTAACTAAAGAAAAAATTTTACTGTTAAACCTTGCTTTCTCAATTTTATTTCATGATTGAAGTTTTACTCGCAGTTTTTCAATGCCAGTCTAACATTTTAAATGAACAATTTGAAAAGGAGTTTGAATTGTTGCAATCCGAACAAATTCAATAGTTGTCTGATTTGAGAATTTATATTTCTCCCACGATTTACATTATGGCACAAACCGGACAATGATATAATTAGTTCATTGTTTCAGTTTGTATCTGCAGATTTGCTGCCAATGACACCTACCCAGACAGCAAAATCCGTCATTTTTACATTGATTCAACGTCTGCAAACGTTGAATCAATGTAAACAACGTCTGATTTAGCTGTCTGGGTGAATGACGAAGTATTTCCAACCATGCTACTTGTATCATTGCACAGAGCTGAGGGCGACGCATGAAGAAAAATTAGTGGTTTAGTTTTCATAAGGTCTTTGATATGACCGGATAAGGTATCGAACCCACAAGCTCTAAATGTTGAACTCAAAGGTGTGATGTTGCGCCAGAACCTGATCCGAAGGTCCCAGTTCGATTCTTGGTATAGTTTAATTAAATATGGGACTTTTTAAGCTAGCTTTGGCCTTGCTGAAAATATTTCAGACTTGAATTAAAATTCTGCAAAGTAGCCTATACTTCAACCTACATCGCGATTTTATTCACGCAAACGTTCTATTTCCAATAATTGTAACTTAGTGGCCAACTTTCAATCTTTGTCTTAACTTTGTTTGCAATATATTCAGTTTAACCCAATTGTCTGGTCTTCTTCTGACAGATCAAGGCAGACAGTGAAAAACTAGTGCAGTAGCCTAACTTCGTCCAATGTTGTTGTAAACTATATAATGCGCAAGGGTGGGTATCCGCTACTTTGAAAGTAACCCGCTACTCGGACCAAAAGTAGCGCGGGATACCGCTACTGCGCACTACCTTTGTGACAAATTGACACCAGAGGTGTGCAGGAATCGAAGATTCTTGCCGGATACAAAATGTTTTTGCCAGTTAATACTTTTAGAACCAAATCAAGACCAGCAAAAACATTCATGCAAAGGGTTCGATTTCTTACAAAGCACGGTCTGGAAGAACTGCGGCAGTTGACTGAAAATCGATAATTATGAAGACTTTGTATTGACGCTATTTTGCGCCCAACTGGTGTGAAATACATTATTATTATGGTTTTATTTTCTAATTTTTTTCACATAAAAAAATGATTTTCTTTCTATGACAAGCTGTTATAATAAACTAAAAAAAATTAGATTGTGGTTTATGTTTTGCAAAGTGAGTAAGATTGGAGTCGATACTTCCACAATATTTAGAGTCGTCGGAGTGGAACAGGAGCAGGGGCGCCGGAAGCGGGGGGGCAGGGGGGGCGCCTGCCTTCAAATTTTCTGCAGATGGAGGGGCAGGGGGGGCAATGGTGCCCTTTTAAAGTCATGTAAGCAACTGCACATTTTGCAATATAACAAGTTCTGCTATTCGCTTTTAGCCTAATAATAATCTTTCATTTTTGCCTCAAAATAATATTTACGGCAGAAAATTTTGCAACACAGTACAGGCCTTAAAACTCGTTTTTTTTCGGAAGCTCCTTCTCGGCGGCCAAATCTGCGTGCTTGGAGGCCAAAATACAAAATAACGATAGCACAAGTAAATAGAATTAAACTTGCAACAATATTAAAATGATCACTTAGCGTTGTTGAAGTCTGGGCCTGGGCGACGTCCTACAATAGAATCGTTGCACCACGCAATAACTGCTTTATCGGGATTGTAATCCAGTACTGCGGGACCATCTAACGACACTCGCAGGAGTGTCTCCAATGTGGCTGATTTTAAAGAAGTTCGCCACTCCCCTAGAATTCTTTTTAGCAACGAAAAACAACGCTCGACATGATTGTGTTGACGATGACGGCAAGGTAATAAAATAAGTATTTCAATGATGTGAAGGACATTATTAAAAGAAGCATAATTTTTGCAAAATATGATAAAAAAATGTTTTCCCCTTGGATTTCAACTAACCTAGTTCTCCTTTTTAACAACGATTCAATGTCCGACAACATCGAATCGACATAACAACGACAATATTGCCAGCCGATGTAAATTAGCACTTCGGATTAAGACTTTGTTAAGATAAACAGCGAGAATTACAAACAAAGCAGCCGTGGCCGAGTGGTTAGCGCGTTGGGCTCGCAGTCGAGAGCCTGCATGTTCGACTCCAGCCACCCGCACTTGCTGTTGTTTCTCTGGGCAAGAAACTTTACGATAATTGCCTCTACCTAGTGATCGATTTCGAGTAATGGGTAGTACCAAATTTAAGTCATAAGTAAAGTAGACAACCGGAAACTGACATTGCCATCGGCTGCAGCGTGGGTCAGGTGTATGTCGGAAGGCGTACACCGATGCATAGCGCTCAAGTCCGCTTTCCCGCAATGCAGGATAAAGATAAACAAACAAGACTTACAGCGCTGGTGATTGCAGCTGGATATATTCCATCAATAACAAATATCCCCGCACAATGCAACAGTGGCGATTATGACTCGCTGACCTAATTTTACGTCACTCTTTGATACTACATATTTTCGACAGTTCACGACCATTCTATTGCAAAATTAAATAATTGGTTAGAAGAGACCGGCGGCCAAACTTGGCCGATTGAGGAGGTAGCACCGGCGGTCATTCAAGCACTACTTAGCGGCCAAGGCCGCAGGCTTCTTTAAGGCTTGACAGTAGGTTACATCATTATAACATAGCATGATGCCCTTCTTTGTATACTGGACACTGGACACACATCAATTTATCAGCTATTCAGCTCACTATGTATTGAGTATCATTACTCAATACATAGTGAGCTGAATAGCTGATAGATTAGCATTATCGCTATATCTTAAAACTTGACAAAAAATTTGCCTTTTAGTAAAAAAAGTGCCCTTTTTTCGTAATCTTGCCCCCCCAGTCAAAAATCGTTCCGGCGCCCCTGAACAGGAGTCCAGAAAACCGGACTAAGTACATCTTTGAATGATACTGGAAAGCTCTGATTTATTTATTCACTCTGCCAATCTCGGTAACCGGCCCTGCGTCAAGAGCCTCTACAAGTATGCGAAGCTACCAGGAATAACCTATCAAGGCTTTGTCAGTCCGAGGATAAAGATAACCAAACCATTTATTATCGCTCTGCAACAGCTAAGGTCTTTTAGCGACAGGGCTCATTTTCAATTTTATATCGGGTTTGCGATGTCATCACATTATTACCCGACATATTCTCACTGCGCTATGCAAGAAAGAACATAATCCGCACTGTTTTTGAAGTCTTCGGTATGACCAGACATGGAACCGAGCCCAGACCTACAACCACTAAGGATGAGGTGAAAACAAACCAAACATCGCGAGTGCAATGTTATTATTACACAAAACTTGCAAGAAAATGCGTAAAATAACCCCTTGTACAATGTAGGCTACAATAGCAAAGAATTGTGCTGTTGGGGAGTACAAGCATTGTGATGGAAATGAATTGCTTCCGTTGCAACCCAACCCATGACAGGCTGCTGTTGTCCACTTTTGAACGGATACAAAAGCCCAGTGTGGCGGATATGCTCAAGTTGATATAGCTTACCGATCAAACAGCTGACTGTCACGTCAATAACCCAAATCTTGATGCACAGAATATCATGGTTTGAAGTTGTGTTTTGAAAGGTTTGACCTTAACTTCACAATCCACACATTGTCAGAAACTACGTCATAAAATAAAAATCCCTGCCAACCCCGTTAAGGATTTGAGTATGTAGACTAAGTTGTTCCAGAAATTAAGTTTATCAATTATCCACCAGATGGGAGACAGCAGTACTACAAGAATAAATTTTTGGAAAGACTCGAGGACATTTTTCTACCGTTATTCGGCGCCTTGTTTTCAAGGATTGGCGAATATTGTGACAACAGCAGTCCAGCATTGTGGAAGGTCTGGTTCATTACAAGTATCAAAAGTTCGTTGTTAGAATGTTGTACAAACGTAGAAACAGCCACATACTTTTTTCTTTCAAAAAATTTTCAGCCAAAAAATTAGTAGCTTTTTACATTGAATCAACGTCTGTGGACGTTGAATCAAGCTTAGCTGGCTATTTAGCTGATTTGCTGGCTAGGTTAGACGAAAAAGCAATGAAAGGGCAAAAGCAGAATCACACAAACTGAATCTCTGCTTGTGCTGTGACGCTTGCAATGTTTAAAAACACCTTCGCAGAGTTTGAAACAATGAACAACAAGAATTGATAGTTTCCAAACAATGCACATAGAGAGTAGACCACATGTCGCATTGCAGAGGCCTCATTCAAACCAATAACCGCGCACAAGACCCGCGACCTGCCGCGATGAACAGTCAAATCTTGTTATCGCGGTCCCTACTCGGCCGACATCACGCGTTGGCTTCGAGTCTGAGATTGGATTGTGAATCGCGTCCACCGCGCTATGCGACGTAATGATATTGCGTCGTGTTCTCTTTGTCTCTTTCCATGTAGTCACGCTCCATTAAGCTCTCGATGCGTTTCTTGATGTCCATCGGCTGCAAAACAACGACGATTGTTTCAAGCTACTTCTCAGATATGCAATTCCTGATGAGGACACACGCACGTGTCGAAAACGTTAGAGTTTATTTTTAATTATGTTATATTTGTGTATGTAATATATCCTGTTAAACCCGCTGAAGTTACTTCGTTTTATTTCTCTATACTTCTCATCTCACTAAGATTTAGATATCCACATTACGCCAGAAATAAGTAACTTAAGACTTGAAAACGAAGCTAATTCACAAAACGAAAGTTTGTTTCCAGACATCAAACCAGTTGATTTTTACATTGATTCAACGTCTGTAGAAAACGACTGATTTGCTGTCTGGGTTGTTCGATTTAATGACTATTCGATCATCGTCGGGTTTAGTTTATTAACGTGCGGGTTTTGCGGGCATTTCCACATTCGTAGGTCCCACTCCAGATGACTGGCATTACAAATTATTGTATAAAACGTAATACCGGTACAAGCAAAAAAATGGGGGTTGTCTCTTCAACACTTGGTCAAATGAACGAGAGAACTAAGCAAGACCGAACATAAAGCCGATGCAACCTGTTTAGATGCTGTAATTAAAGAAGAAAGTCCCCACTGGTAAACCGTAAACAAAATGTTCTTTACATGACCTCATCTAAAGAGCAATAATCATACAAGATTAATAGCAATATGTTTCGCTTTTAGCAGCATGATCGTTACATATTTCACAAGTGTAGATAAAACTATCTCAGCCCTATGCTGCTGGTTTGCTGTGGTGGTAGCAAATCCGCTGCATCAGGCTGAAACAGATCGTTCTATCTACATTTGTGAAATAATACAAAATTTTCAAAATAGCCTATTTTGTAAACGTGGACTGACATACAATTCAGAATTTGCGGCGCTCACCTTTAGCGGAAACTTCAACTGTTCATAAAGTTCAGAAACAAGAAGTTGATGCGAAAGAGATTTTCGCATTTTCATTATCCGCACGATGGCGGCATCGATCTGGTATTGTCGGTCTTGAAAGACGCGTTCCGTCGTGTCCCTGTTTTCCTCAACCTGAGAACAAACACACATGTAACAATCAGAAACACACGTCATGACAGTGAGAGGTATACACGTAACAATCAAAAGAATACACACGACCATGAGAAACACACATAATAACATACGCACAATAAAAGGAACGCTCAACAATCAGAGAAACACATATGTATTCCGATTTCCAACGTTCTCGCAGGAGGCCTGGCGGTCGTCTAAACTAGCCTCATACTCACAGTTTCTTTCAGTTGTATCTGATTGATCTTGATGCGGATTAGTTTGTGCCTGAAGCTGGAATTGAACTCGAAATCATCGGAACTTGCGACTTCCTTGCCTTTGGGAACCTTGAGTTACAAAAATCAATCTTTTGATCAAACCCAAGTGGGTGATGACGTGTTAAGTTGAGCACTTTTTGTGTGAGCTCTTCACTACTTTATTGCAGACAAGTACTCGTGTTACCCAGCCACTGATGAGAGATGAGACACCAGTTGAAAACCATAAAACATTGCAGGTACGCTTGAACGTGGTTTGCTAAGAATGATCAAACCAAACGCATCACAAAACCCGATCATTGCAAGTTGCTTTTAGTTATTAGCAAAGCAATATCTCTTCAACAATGCACTTTCGTATCCCATCTTGGTGCAATAATTTTTTTTAAGTGTGGCCCAGGGAGTTTTACCATGGGTGGATATTCTTCAAGAATTGAAATTAGAACCTCAATTATATGGAGGGGCTGCTTGACCGTTTAATATTTCTTTAAATCACAATATCGCACAAGGCTTGGTTTCTTTCTGAGGGTTTTCACTGCCATTAAGCTGATGCCTAGAGAAGAATTTGCATTCAAGTTTCGTTTTCTGAAGCAGATGACTCGTTAGCCCAGTGATTGCTTTTAATCTCTTATCGAATTTATCCCTGCCGACCTGTTCCAACTGTACCCATCGTAAACAACCTTTCCCACCTTCGTCAGCACCCGAGCCTTCCCGCACGCCAGCGACTGAAGAGTCCGCTTTAATTCGGATTCATCAATGGATGTTGCGTCTCGTATCTGTTGGTAGGTAAACGAGTCACCTTCGTTAAAGAGGAGGAGGACGAGGGTTTGGAACAATGACACTTGCAGCTCCTTGTTACCCTGGAAAGTTCATTTTGATTTTAGATTATTTCTTTGGAAATTTGCATATGTTTCCAAATAGCTGATAATATCTGATTTAACAGGCTTTTAGAGCATACAAACATGGCATAGAAAAAGAACGGTCTGCAACTTCGGAGAAATCCCAGTTCGGAGACGCCTTTTTCGTAGATTTCTAAAACCTCACAGTGGCATCTGTTTATTCAAAGGAATTAGCTTCCAATAGAGGTTATACAAATAAAGTCTCAAGGAAAAAAATAAAACAGTTGTCAAACGGCGTTTCGTTAATAACAACAGTAGTTAATCAAATGAAGTCTCACGAAAATGTCTCAACTAAAGTTGCTAGATATCGCTATAGCCTATATACCCGCAAGATATCAGCAAATTTACATCTACTTTACTGAAACAATAACTTCCTCGTTTGCATGGGTGTTGGAAGGTAAACACAAAAACTGCTCAGACAAATTCTCTAAACAAACAGAAGCCGACGCTGGAATTAAGAAATCACCGAATAGGTTTTCTCCGAAAAAGGCTGTCTCCAAATTGAAAATTCTCCGAATCGGCCTCTTCGAATAGGATTCTTCGAAACGGGCCATTCCGGGAAAAGAACGCTTTTAAAGAGTTACAACGTTAAGCAAAAACTCTGTATTTGTTTAAACGATTTTTGAGCAGCGTATGGATATATGCATTATGCATAGACAAGACAGGCATCAAGCTGTCTTCCAAACAACTTACATTTTTAAACTTGCTCTTGAGCACGCAATGCCCCAATGTGGATTGGAAGGTTAGCTTCCTACCTGAATGTTTGCTCAGGTAAAACTTTCGAAAGTTTTCTTGAAGTCGAACCTACAACAAACCATCAAAGATTATCAACAATATCGGCCAATCAATGTTGTCCCCAAGCTCTTGGCCACTCTTGTGAAAGAGGCATACAACGCGCCTCAGTCCCATGCCCGAGATTATATTACCAACTATTGTAACCTCATTTTTAAACTTCAACAGTTTCACCAAAGGTGTGTTTATAATAACCATATTTTCTTTAATATCAACTCTGCCAGAAAACATAACGGGTCGTAACATTACCAGACAGTGCAACATGAGATAGAGAATGCTGGGAAACTACAGTCAGACTGTTATTAAGAGTCAGCAAAACGTGACAAACCAGGCCGTATCTTTAGGAGGCCATGGCAGATTGGCAACTCACCATTTCAGCGGGCAGTCGGACCTCCATAGGCGTGTAGGTGGGCCAGTAACCCATGGTCAATATGTTCACAGTCATTTCAACGCTGGTGGATGTGGTGTCTTTGTGGGATGATTGGTACTGAAAGGAATTTGTGACAAAATGTAAAAACCACCATGAACGAAGAAGAATCGCTTCTTTTGCGTCCTATCTACGGACCTCAAAATGGAAATGCTAATATTACGGTGCTTGACAGCAACACAGTCCAGTGGCTGCAGCGACGATATAAATCATCGGTTTAAATAGAGGTACCTCGATGGTAAGCGATACGTTTTCAATGTTTTTTGTGTCAGAGCTTCAGTTTACTGACTAGGAGTCTTTCCAAAAAATACTTTCCAGGTTTGATTTGTTTGAGAAGTAGCACTAATCCCTTCCAACGCATCAAATGTACAAAAAGATGTTTAAAACAATTCAAACAAACCTTTTAGTTTTATGTACTCAACGCGTGCAGTTTTCACAAAAAATGTTGCAAATGGTACATGACACATATAGGTTCATTAAAATCAAAAAAGGAACGTGGCAAAAAAACAGCATGAAAACCCCTGATCGAGATAGAACCAAAAACAAGTAAAGATGCGACCTACTTGTCTGTACTGAGTCATTAGGTCCTTGGAATGGGCCATGTCATTAAACATCCCCTCTAGTTTGCTGGTGAACATCCCGCCGCATTCCTGCTTCAGTTTCGACAGCATCGACTTTTCTGCGTCAATCGAAGCACTTTTGCCCACTAGAAGGCGCTTTGCTAAATCTTTCTTGTAAAACGCCTCGAAAACATCTTTGCCTGAACAGTCAAATAATTGCAAGAAAAGTCGTTATAGATTGTTTAACGATTAAATCCAGTCGTCCAAAAACATTCATTGGAAGCAATATATATCTATCAATCACATGCCAATAAAACGAGTAAAAGTCAGAATGCACCACAACTAACAAATCAGTTAATGAAGAAAGTTCGGAATTGTCTCACCGTGGATAAAGCGGAAAAGCAACATGATCCGGTCCAATCTACGATCCAGCTCCGCCTCCGAAGCTTCCTTGTTCCCGGATTTCATTCTCTGATCAACGTACTTGGCTGCAAACGATCAAGCTTAAGTACAAAATTTTCTTCCGTCTACTCAATCTTGCTCTTAACAAGGGGTGCGAAACCTGACCCAAGTTAGGTTAGTAATAATTTGGCGTAAGAAGCTGTGCTTGTTTATCGGGTATCAACAAACTTTCTAAACTGCAGACGACTATTCCTTTTCAGCCATTCTAAGAGGAAGCGCGAGAACTGGTTGGATTGCAAAGAAATGCCAATAACGAAAAAGGTTATAAACCACTATACAAAAATCAAGCTACTTAAACTTTAACTGCCCAGTAGAGATGGGGTATCGAACTCAACTGACTCAGGCACTGGTGCGACCAAGCTGATAATGAAGACAGGCTATTATCAATTTAATAAAAGTTGTATGGAAATCGTTAGTGCAAACCTATTAACTCTGCAGGCTTGTTTTGTCTCTTGTTGACGGACGATTCAAACGCGCCACGGAGCGCGTCGACGAACTTAGGATCTTTGTTGAAACAATCTGTCACAATGTTGTCCAGCCGTTCCTTCATGTCGAGAAGATCTTGCACCATCGTGCAGTCGGAACTCTCATCCAAGACAATGGAAGAAGTCACGTTCTGGAACGGAAGAGAATGTTAAACCAGTTATGGAACAATTTATCTATTTCTGTGCTTTTCAATATTAATAAAAAGACATTTCTAAAGAAACTGACAAAACTTTTACGTAAATCTCTGTAGTTATTTAATTTCTAGGAACACAGCACAAATATTGCATTGGTAGTTGGTACAACTACTCTTGACAGTTTCAGCTCTAGACAGCTGCTGCATAGCTGAGAGATTAAAGTCTTGGTGCAACACTAGAGAAAGGGCACCAGTTCGACACCACCCAAGGACATGCTGGTGTGTCTTTGGCAGGGCACTTAAAGGCTGAAAGTAGACACGAAGTTAGCTTCCTTGCCTTCCCGTCCACTTAATCTTCTGCGCGCAAAAGCCTGGAGGATACGACAAAAAAAATCTCTAAATGGAGCAATGAATTGTGGACAAACCTTAACATGGCGGTTGAAATGGGCACACATCGATTTGGGTCCGTCTTTGATGGGGTGTAGGAGCTTGTAGAATCGTCGTAGGTCTTCGGTACGATTGTCAGCCACTAGAGGCGTAAGACCCTTGCTCAGCAGCGACTCCGAGTGTTTAGCGACAAGTTGTTCCTCCACGCACGAGATGAGTTCCTTGCTGTAGGAAGAATGACGTTAACCCGGTTACCGATGTATGTTTGAACAACTAAATTCTGCGAAATGGCATTAAATTTTGCTCCAATTGGTCACTTAACATTAAAAGCACAAGCTACAAGCAACTCATCATCCTGCTGTGTTCTACACAAAGTAAAATATTCTTACTTGAAAGTCAAACAAAATTTGAGCACTAAAATAAGTACAATTAAGTGATTTTGCAAAATTTTGAGGGTCACAACTTAAAAGTTCGCAAGATTGGCAAGTCTTTGAAAGCAATGCGTAATTACAAAAATACTTTGTATTTTGCGTTTAATACAATTTTTATGTCTTGTAAATTACAGTATAACTAGTCCATAGAAGGAACCTTCAAAAAAATGTCACTGTAGCGAAATGTCGTCATTGCAAAAGGCACTATAGACGAATTATAATGTATGTAAAATTAATATAATACAATTTGTATTACTTCTTCACGCCATTACGACTTACAGCGTGGATTGATTCATACAAGTCAAGCACAGCTCGTGTTCCTCCGCTAGACGGCGTTCTACATGGAGCAGATACTCGGGGACTTCCAGCTGGGCCCGTTTGACCTGCCCCTCTTCCCCGTATGCTCGCTCTGTCTCGAGTAGGAACTTTCGTTCAAACATCGAGTGGTAGACCTGAGAAGCGCAATGGAGATGTGAAAGAGCTCAAACATTCCAATTGTGATGCAAATTCAAAAAAGGACTATTTCTTCTTGAGAGTAAATTCCCCTAAACTATCACGAAATAGTAACACGATATTATTTAGACGTTTCTTCAATTAGACACAACTTAATTTTTCAAGGCGTTATATTAAGGTGTTGTGAATTGCAACAACGTTAGAGCTATCAGGAAAAACACGAGGTCGTGTTGCTACAAGCAATGAAATGAGAGTAGAGAAAAAAAATTAACTTCAATTTCTAAATGCAAATAGTACTAGTAGGAATGAAAGAGGCAAGTTTTAAACGATAAATGCTGGAATAGTCCTTGCTCATTGTAAATTGTGTGTGGCAGCTGGTACTGCAACATAACGTTTAATGTCCGAAACAAAAGACACAATCTTTCCATTGCACCTGCAAGTCACCGAGCATGGAGAGTAGGTTCCGAAGCAAGGTACGATTGACGGAATCACCAGACCGCTCATGGTTGACTAAATCCAGCAGTCCGGCCAAGCAACGTTCCCGAATGTTGTCACGGCTGAGAACGTTCTCGCGGAAGAGATCAAGCCCGAGATCCCTGACAATGTGGATTATGAGATCATAGTCACGACGCAATATACGGTGCATAACAATACAAATACTAAGATGATTCTTTTAACACAATTTGGGTAGAGAGGTAACTCTTTTAAACCATAAACAGACATAACTAAGCAACAACACTACATTTAACATTATAAAAACAAAAAACAACAAGCGAACGTTTTCGGCTAGTCATATAGCCCTTTTCAAGCCCTTTTCTTGCATAATCTGCCTGAGTCCTTGTCTGAACAATCAATTAATTTTACCTCTGAAATACTTGACCCGTTGTGCTGTGTAATTTTCAATTATAATTTTGTTTGAGCGAGGCAGTTTCTCAAATGTTTAGATTTGACCATATTTTTGCTGTGATACCCAATGATTCTTTAGCATTTCTTGCAATAATGTATTTTTTCTTATAGGCTTGAAAAGGGCTATATGACTAGCCGAAAACGTTCGCTTGTTGTTTTTTGTTTTTATAATGTTAAATGTAGTGTTGTTGCTTAGTTATGTCTGTTTATGATTCTTTTAACATATTCCAGGCCTCTGAGCTCCTTTATTTTTCCGGCGACCAAGCATGGCCTACCAGAGCTTCTTCCCGGCGGCCAAATTCTCGCGCCCGGCAGCCAAAATAAAAAATCCGTTAAAAATTTGTGTTTATAAAAATCCGTTGATTGATGTCGTATTTTTGCGTTCACCAAGGTAAGAACAAAGCAAAGTCCTGAAACATATTTACAATGGTAGATGTATAGCGAGGTGGGTGAGTGGACAAAAGGAATTTTCGAATACTAAGGAAGTGGGGACCCAGATAACAGATCAGTCGGTTTTTACATTGATTCAACGTCTACAGTCTGATTTGCTGACTGGGTTTCTGTAATCGCAATTCACGTCGGCACTTTTTTGCCGACGAAATTCACACTTTGTTCTTGGATTGCTTTGGCATTTACCTCAGCAATTGCCGACGCCAAATTCGAAGGATGAAGCCGGCGACCAAACATGGCTTACCGGCGCGGTAGTTTCGGAGGCCATTCAACCATTTCACGGCGGCCATAGCCGTGGAAAGCTTAGAGGCCTGTGTTCGTATTTGAATTATTTATTTTCCTACACTTTGCAGTTTTTACTTAGCAAAGAATTCTAATTATTTGGAAAGCTCCACCCTAAAAAGTTGGAATCGGACGAAAACTTTAAATTTGCTTTGAAGTTTCGGGTTGCCTTCCAAATACGCAAGCTTAACGCCAACGATCCAACTGCGGCAATCGAACATACAGTGATGAACTTAGGCTTAGGGTCCATGATGAAAATTTATGAGGGGCCCATTTGGCATTTTATTATTATATTTTACCTTTAAAAGTTTGAGTAGTTTGTACAGTAGGCTTACCACTTTTTGTGGGGCGATCTTATAACACATTATATTTGCTCTTGTTGCAAATGGTGATTGTAATTATTTGTTGCAAAGTATCGTGGGCAACCGGGCATATAACACAAAATCCACAACCAGGGAGGCAACACAGCCAAGCAATGAGACTGTTACCAAACAATAGGCCCAGCCGTTCACAATCAGGTGACAACATGGCGTCCCCAGTAAGGCCACAATGTTAAAACATAAACCATGGTTGAACTTGTTTTGTTTTATTGAGTAATTTTTATCTTTAGAAGCACTTTGCGGGACTTCGCTTGAGAAACCGCAGACAAACACCAGACGGTACGTCGTACAAGAGTTTCAGAATGAGGTAAACCATGGGGCCATGTGTCAACTACAAATGACAAATGATCCAATAAAAAATAGACGTAAAGTTAAACGCTGTAAGATACTATGGATTGTTACAACACCAAGAGCATCCAACAAGTTGAACTTTCTCACTCAAAGCACAAACAGTTTGATACATCGATTGGCTTTTAAAGAAACAATGGCCAGAATTGAACCCACTCGATGTTACTTTATCGGACAAATAACATTGGAAAATGTGTTGTGAATCTTCCCCTTACACCCACACACTTGCACTAAGTACATACACAGAGACACGAATACATACGCATTCTAACAAACGACTTACCACAGAGATAGAAGCATTGAGTTTTGTAAAACGTAAGTTCTGTCTAACACCAGAAATATGCAACGAATCATTATCTGGAAAAAAAAGAGAAGTTTACCACTTACCAGTGTACCAAAAGCTGCAAATGAAAGTTCAAATTAAAAAAAAAATGTTACAAAGTACCATGAACCGCATTACATGCTATATATAACAAACAAAACCCTTAAATTTATGAGAAAATACGACTTGACTATGATTTCATCATTAAACTAGCCACTCTCACTCACGGTTTGTTGACAATGATCTTTCCATAGTTGGTCGAGTCTACGCAAGAACATTTCACCAGTGATGTCGTCATCAAAGACATGGACCTGCTGCTTGATGTGACGCTCGCAAATGCTTTTCAACTGCGCATGGTATATAATATGGATTGGAAACTTTCTTTCAACTGCATGTGCTTACTGGAAGCAAGTGCGCAAAGCAATGTTCAGCACGCTTACATTTCAATAAACACAGTTCACAGCTTGTCACAGACTTACAGAGCATAAGTTCGGCAGATTCGATACACAATTTGGAAGAAATGATACTTTTATGAAAAGCAAAAACACAAAACAATTAAGGGGTAGTCCCAAGGTAATCATCACTTCTTCACTTTATAACAACCCTCTGAAACCACCAATACCTGGTCGTAAAGCGTCTTAGCAACTTTGTGAGAGCAAAGATTTTCCACTGCTTTGTAAAGCTCTTCTAAGCTGTAGCGAATAAAAGACGATCTAAACATACATTAGAATTATTGAAAGACATTCGTAGACTACTGAACTCCAAAAATGTACAATTGTACATGCTTCTGTGTCAGGGAATGTGAAGCCAATATTCTACTGGGTCATATTCCACCAAGACCTACAAAACGACCTTGCATTTTACCCTGAGCAGCACCCAGTACTGGTACTAAGGGAATACATGAAAAAGAGTAATGTACTTGATACTACTTAGCTACAATTCTAATCACTGCACTGACACAGTGACACACTATCTTCAGAAAACTATATAAAGGTGATCAGGAGAAGACAGGATGATGTCAATACCCAGCCATAAAAACCAACCTCACCTTCTACAAGTGCGTTTTGACAATAACTATCTAAAGTTCTAAACAATCAGAAGATTAGTGTTAAGCAAATAAATTTAAAGATATGTGTAAAAATCTCACCAGGCTCACCTGTGAATTGCTAAAACGGCTTCTTCAAGTTTACGCCACGTTTCTTTTTCGTAGTTTTCAGGAAGAACAGGTTTTGCTGAAAACAAATGCAAATTGCAATCATATGCTGGATAATACAATTTTGGTAAAGAGGTCACTTTCTTCAACCACAGACATATACAACCAAGCAACCACACGGCATTTAACATAGTCGATTAAAAATTGAACAAACTATAAGCTACAAACGTTTTCGGCCATACACACGTTAGCCCTTATCAAGTAACAAAAACAACTACTTATCATATCTACAATGAAAATGAATAACTGATCTAAACACTGAATTGAAAAACGAAATGCAAAATGAAACGGCAGAACAAAGGAGAAAGGCACATCACATGGCGTTTAAATTACACCAGGCAAAGACGCATCATATGACGTATCAAGAAAAGACGTTGAGTAAATAAGAAGCACCTGAGGCAAACAACTGTGTATTGAGGCGAGGATTGTATGATTTTATTAGCAAAGCCTCGTGGATTTTAGTGTCGAATTCGGTGAAACATTTACGCATAATTCTAAAGGACTCCAAGGATGGTTTGTTATTTGAACATGTTTGACTTGTGTTGGTTTGTTATTTGAACAAAGTTGAGCGAAACGCGAAGAGAGACACGCATTGCAGAGAGAAAGTATGAAGAAAACAAAAGACAGATCTTGAATATCCTTACTTTTTGTGAAAAAACATGTTTAATTTGTCTGCTTACAGAACAGTTCAAACGATTAGCAACTGAAACCATCAAAACTCACCAGCTGAAGCTTACCAACTTGTGGAGAAGACAAAGAGTCAAAAGTCCTAACTGCATAATTAATCTTAGTAAGAAAAAACTGAGTCTGCTAGAAGAAGAAGCATTAAGATTTGGCCTCAACCACCACATTTTCCCCAAGAAAATGGATTTGAGCACCGTAAAAGCAAACGTAGAACAACTTGTGTACTCTTTAAAACGGAACGAGAACATTTCCATAGATTCTGAAGCTAAAGATGAAATCAAATTTATTGTGAAGCGTTTCATGAACAACTCAAAACAGTTGTGCGCGTCCAAAAGAAATCAGGCCATTCACAAAGCACTAAAATCTCTATCTTCTAACAAGGATATTAAAGTATGCAAATTCGACAAGGGAAAAGGAACGGCAATTCTCGACTCTTCTGATTATTTTTCCAAATTGGACAGTATTGTAAATGATACAACAAAGTTTACAGAAATTAACACCACTACCAAAGTTCATCCGATTATTTCCAAAGAAAGATCTATTGGGTATTATGTGAGAAAGTACCTAAAAGAATTTGATGCAGACGTAACACGAAAATTGATTCCTTCTGGGAGCAGCCCAGGTAAGCTGTACGGTCTTATCAAAGTTCATAAAAAAGATAATCCCGCGCGTCCTGTTGTATCCATGATTTCTACCCCTGAGTACGGTTTGGCAAAGTTTTTGGACTCTATTATCAAACCTTATATACCGAATGATTACATGCTCAATTCTACTAACGATTTTTTGGAAAAACTCAATAAATTCCAGTGTGCTACCAATCAACTGATGGTTAGTTTCGATGTAAAGTCATTATTCACCAATGTTCCTTTAAAAGAAACTATAAACATTATCGCCAATTGTATTTTTTCGCAAGATCAACCCAACCAACCACCTATCAAAAAAGAAATTTTTATAAAACTGTTGCACATAGCTACCGAAGGTATGTTTTTATACAAAGATAAATTATATAAACAAATTGATGGTGTGGCAATGGGCTCGCCTCTGGGTCCAACGCTTGCTAATTTCTTTTTGGCACATATTGAACAAAAGATTTTTTCTGAAACTGATGTGAACTGCCATCCTAAATTGTACCTACGTTATGTTGACGACGTTTTTGCTATATTTAATGATGATAATTCTTGTATGCAGTTTCTCAACATTCTCAACTCGCAACATCCTAATATAACTTTCACGGTAGAAAAAGCCAACCAGACCATTCCCTTTCTCGATGTCGAAATTAAAATTAATAAAAACAAATTTGACACTTGGGTTTGGCGAAAACCAACCAATACCAACCTCCTTCTCAATTTTAATGCTGTATGTCCTTCAACCTACAAATCTGGATTAATTAAATGCCTGCTCAAGCGAGCACAAGATATTTGCTCTAATCTTGATAATTTTAATGTTGAAGTCAATCGTTTACGGTCTTGTTTTATTGCGAACAACTACCCCACATGGTTTTTCAATAAGGTGCTGAGGGGGTTTTTGGATTCACGTTCTACGCACGCTCAAGCGGACGAACGTGAATGGAAAAACTGTCTTACAGTTCCCTTTGTGGGTAAAGCATCGAGACGCTTTGTCAGTAATATGTCAAGTTTTATCAAAATGAAGTTCAACGTGGATATTGTTCCTGTGTATAAAACGTTCAAAGTTGGCTATTATTTTCAGCTTAAATCTGGGACTCCCTCCTACTTGTGTTCAAATGTCGTGTACAAGTTCACTTGTTCGCATGACGCGAATTGTACATACATCGGTATGTCTACGCGGCATTTGGCCACGAGAGTGAGGGAGCACTTAGATTTAACTAATTTGAACAAGCAAAGTGCCATTAAAGATCACATATTCGATTGTCAAACATGTTCAAATAACAAACCATCCTTGGAGTCCTTTAGAATTATGCGTAAATGTTTCACCGAATTCGACACTAAAATCCACGAGGCTTTGCTAATAAAATCATACAATCCTCGCCTCAATACACAGTTGTTTGCCTCAGGTGCTTCTTATTTACTCAACGTCTTTTCTTGATACGTCATATGATGCGTCTTTGCCTGGTGTAATTTAAACGCCATGTGATGTGCCTTTCTCCTTTGTTCTGCCGTTTCATTTTGCATTTCGTTTTTCAATTCAGTGTTTAGATCAGTTATTCATTTTCATTGTAGATATGATAAGTAGTTGTTTTTGTTACTTGATAAGGGCTAACGTGTGTATGGCCGAAAACGTTTGTAGCTTATAGTTTGTTCAATTTTTAATCGATTATGTTAAATGCCGTGTGGTTGCTTGGTTGTATATGTCATATGCTGGATAACACAATAAATAGTTTTATTTCTGTTTGCAACACTATGGGTTGATAATAATGATAATCATGTTTTAAATCTCCCTTCATTGTGACAACATACAGTATATATATGGCAACTGACTAGTGACTAGTTGACCATATGGTCATTTCGCTGTTCCCTATCAATAACAAAACTTGAACTTGCGTGTGTTATAGTTTTATGTCTCTTATGTTCTTTTTTTTATAAAATAAACAGTTGATTGATATACTGCAATTCCAGGTGCAACATAAGACAACTGGAAGAAGGGAACCCAGATTCACGATGTTCCGGAATTACACTGGAAGGCTGCTAGAGAGCAGCCAGTCAGATAATCCTTCAGCCCCAGAGGCACATACGATGATGACGAGGGAGGGAAAATGGGACATACAGTCATCTGCTCCAATTATGTTGGCATGTCATTCTTTTGTTTCAAATGCTGCGCAGACATTTTCACCACTCAGCCATGCAGTTAACTCAGCTCTAACCTAATGATAGGTTCATCATCATTATTAAGTTCCTTCCTCTCGTCGAGGGTTGGAAGCAATAAAGCGCCAAGTTTCTCTGTTGTGAGATGTTTCTTTTGCAGTTTTGTAATCCAGTCCTGACCAGACAGCAATATCATTAGTCCAAATTCTTGGTGGTCTGCCCCATTTCGTTTTCCATTCATTTTTCCTTTGAGTAGGTGTTCTTAAATAGAATTATTGCGAATCATGATGCTAAATACTTCAGTTTTCTTGTTTTAATTTATTTGTGGAATTTCCATGTTGGCTTGCATTCGCCCAGATAAAGCATTTCGGCTGCATAGCCAAGTGGTGAGAATGTCTGCGCGACGTTCGAAAGGACGCGAGTTCAACACCGCTCCAGAGCACGCGGCTGTGTCTCGGCAAAGACACTTAATGGCAAGCCAAAATAAGGGGAGCAGCTGACTCAAACACTATATGTCACTTCGCCGCTTCCTGTCGTCTGTTGTATCACATCTGTGATCGCAGTGTACTGTATGTTATCGCAATGGGCGCAAATAAAAATACGATTATTATTATTATTCATTTCATAAATTGTTTTTAAGTGTTGATGTCTTTTTCATTTTGACAAAGTTGTTTCTTGCTATTTCTATTAGTCTCAATGTTTTGATAGTGATGATATGTTAACAATAAGTAAAAGCTACTACTGTATGTATAATATAACATTGTATAAGTAACACAAAAAATAGAAAACCATTATATACATATTATTGCATGTTAAAAGCTAGCTTCTTTTAACAAAAAAAAAACTGGGCTGCCAAAAACTGTAAATCTGTACCAAATAGTGCAAGATAAATTCAGAAAATACATCATATAATACCACAATTCTAGGCTTGCAACCACCAGGCATATTAAACTGATGTCTATTTAAAATTATACTGTACGTATTAACAATTAACATGTACCGGTACCTTTGAAATTTTTGATAGTCAATTTTTTCACACTCCCAGGCTTGTTTCCAATAGTCATGGTCGATTGAGCAGGGGAGTTATGAACAGAAATCCCATTTTTTGGTTCTAATACATCCATCAGAGTTTCCTCATTACCAGTTGGTTCTCCAGACATGAGCCTAATGACAAAACAGTACTTTGATTTTTTTTCATTGACATGTCAATTGAAAAAGTTTAAGCTATGCTTTAATTTGACAATACAGATAAAATCGGTTAGCCACATAATGCTTTTGATATTTGAATGAAGACCTTGTTGTTCCCCATTTTAGGGTGAAACAAACTGTAGAGTATAGAGGTTTTAGAAAGTAATAGCTATTAGCTATATTTGATACAGGGATTCATAATATAGGGATCGCTAACTCGGTGATATATCTGACAAGCGGAGTGTAAAAATGTTGCCAAATATTTTTTAAATTTTTAGAAAAAAATCTCATTTTGGCATTTTTAAAGTAGTAGTTTCCCAAAACGTGCCCGTAAATAAACGGACAAGCTTTGGGCGAGCACTACTCTTTAAAAATGCAAAAAAAATAGTTTTTCTAAAAATTTAAAAAATATTTGGCAACGCTGTTACACTCCGCTTGTCAGATATCCAGCCGAGTTGCTCATCCCTATATTATGAATCCCTGATTTGATATAATGGCTAAATGCAACTGATTTATTGCTCAGGATCTCTAAATCTCAAACCATAGATATGGTATTTACAAAAGAAAAAATATTGGTATATAGCATACCAGCAGTTATACAAGTGAGTAAATTGGTTAACTGCATTACATGATTGTAGTCATTTGCTTGAAAACAATACAGGAATAAGTAGCTACCCAGCAAATTAAAAATGTTCTATAGCTCATCAACTTGGTAACTAAATTATATTATAATGATAATTGTAGGTTTACCTGGCTCTTTTTGATGGCCTTTCCAGTTTTACAGTGCTGAGAAAACAATTAATGTTTTCAAAAAGACTGTGACTTCACAAAATATATCTCATGTCAACCTAAATTTAATACCTTGATATGTATGTCTAATTGTGACAAAATAGTATTTATATATTTATGCTAACATAAACTGTTTTAAAAGAGTCATTTGAAATGCATGAAAGCTCACACATGTGTGAGGGTGGCCAATTTTCTCCCATGTTTTGATTACCATCAGTAAACTCTTCCTAGTTTAATCAGACTTGCAAACAGTTGTAGGATTAAACTACACAGTAGTGACTTGTGAAGCCCAGTGCAACCAAGTTGGCAGTTAGCACACACACATTTCTAGCAAAAACACTTGTTCACAATAAACCTTTTTTCTTAAGTAAATTGGTAAACCATATCAAAACGCCTGGCAACTGGGTGATACAATCAACTGGTTTCATTTTTTTATTTTAAATATATCATAATACTGAAACAATTCAGAGTAGCCTAATTCCGCATTTATATTTATACACAAATTCGAACAAGTGAACAAGCTTGAAAACATCCAACTTTTCATATACCGTATATAATGAATTCACTGCGATGTTTCTTGGACAAAATAAACAGATTATCAGAGCACATGTTGAATTATTTAATGGAATGTAAAACAAAGTCTCTCTTGGACTACTACCTTAACGCGGTGAGAGAGTTTCAGTGCCTCGATGACCTCTAGAGCTGTACTGGCAGGAGCATCTGCTCCTGGTAGGGTCACCCATGCCAGGTTGGTCGAAAGGTAGAGGCCAGACAAAACGTAGTCCCTCGACCAGGGCAGGAGAGCCCTCTAGTCCAGTAAGACTATCTCCTAGTGATGGTGTCACAAAATCAAACCACTCTCTTCCAACCTGCCATGAGCCAGCATGGAAGCAGTACGGCTCGTGAAATCACATGGAATAATATGTCAACCACTAGTATCGCCACTAAGAGGAGGCTACCTCCGGATCCTCGCATGTCGACCAGGAGGGCACATCAGCAGCCCCGGACTGATGTGACAGTTACGACCAGGGGTTTGCATCAGCAGCCTCGGACTGATGTAAGACAAGTGAACAGAGGAAACAAGAAGAAAAATAAACAAATTTTCAACCTATGCACATACAACCCAAGGACAATCAATGACTTAAACAGTCACGCACTTGAAACAATGTTCCATGAGCTCGAAAATGTGAATTGGGATGTGGTCGGCCTAGCTGAAACCAAAGTCATGAAAAGCCAAATTACAACTCATAACACTTCTAATCACAAACTGTTCCTATCAAGTAATGAAACCTCTCGATCTAACGGAGTCGGCTTCCTGGTACACAAATCCTATGCTCCCTTTGTGGAAGGATACCAACCTATTTCTGACAGACTTGCTGTGTTACGTCTTCAAGGAAAATTCTCAAAACTAGTTCTCATACAGTGCTATTTCCCTACCTCCTCCCACCACGATGAGGAAGTCCAAGAACTATATGACAAAATCCAAGCTATCATTGACAACGTACCAAAAAGAGATCACCTCTTCATTATGGGAGACTTCAACTGCAAACTAGGTCAACTACATAAAACATTCCCGTCATCAATTGGAAAACACACTCTGGCGACCGCAAATACAAGAGGCGAACTACTGGGCCAGTTCTGCGTAAAAAACAACCTCCAAGTCACTAACACATGGTTCCAAAAGAAAAAGAAAATGTTGTTTACTTGGACCTCTCCTGATGGGAAGACAAAAAACCAAATAGACTTTATCCTATCACGCACCTCGTCTTCTAGACTAAACGTCCTGAACAGCTCTACCTTGAACACTCCTGACATATCAGACCACAGAATGATACGTACAAAATTTAGAATAAGCTTCTCATGGCCTCAGAAGCAGAAGCGGAAACCAATCCAAAGACCCCACCTTATGAAACAACAAGAAGTCGCTGAACACTTCCAAGTAAATTTACAAAACAGATATGCCACCTTACAGCAAATGACAGACCCAGAGTCCATACAAGAAGCTATAACCGCAGGGCTACGGGAAGAATCAGAAGTTGTTCTTCCCAGATATATGCACCAAGACCAACCGAACTGGATGTCGCAACAAACTAAAAAAGCCATCCAATCTAAACACAAAATTAGAAAACAACATGGATCCTCATCTACTCAATATAAAATCGCTAAATCTGAGTCGAAGAAGCTCGTGAAAAAAGACCAAATGAAGCAATTAGAAGATAAAATCGATGAACTCAACACCTTACCTCCACACAAAATATGACAACCGACAAAACTAACAACACACTCAATCTCACTCTCTATGGAAAACAAATAGAACAAGTACCAGAATTCATATATCTTGGCCACCGACTATCCGCAACCAACGATGGAAAGACTGCAGTGCAACACCGAATTGGCTTAGGCTGGGCAGCATTTGAAAAGAACAAAAAGATTCTAACATCCGATAGACTCCCAATCAGACTGAAAGCAAAAATTTTCAACACCTACGTTTTACCAGTCGTGCTGTACGGTCTAGAATGCGTAAATTGGACATCATCAACAATGAAAAAACTCACTACCTTCCAAAATCACATCATGAGAAGCATGACCAACAAAAGGTTACTTGATCACATAAAAATAGAAGATCTTTTAACTATGACAAAACTACATCCAATTGCAGCAATAATAAAATCAAACGTTTTAAAACTGTTCGGCCACACTAAAAGATCACAATTCGGAATCAGCAAACTTTGCACAGAAGGCAAAGTAGAAGGAAAAAGAAAACGTGGCAGACAACCAAAACGATGGCAAGACAACATTCAATCATGGACCGGACTCCACTTGACGACACTGGGCGAGTTGGCTCAAAATCGCCACTCTTGGAAACAAATAAGCCATGTTGATGCGCAATCTGCCGCAGGCGGAGATAACGACTAATGATGAAAACAAAATTCTCAACCCTATCCTAATTAATTAATGAACGTAGTAAATGCAATCAAAAGAGTGAAGTAAGTCAGTAGCCTATATCATATATTACAATTCTGCAAGTTATTTTGGGCTTGGTGTGAAAATTAATTTCATGTTTTCTATGACAGCTTATTATGGAGAGTAACACCGAAATGTTAGTTTGCATCTACTCGCTGTAGACAAGATTTTCATTAATATATACTTGATTGAAATCATTTGGCTTTGAAAAATTTTTTGCATACCGATATCACATATATATATATATTCAGTTTTTGAATACTTCATTATTTTTGTCTTTTTATTTATTACCACACTATCCACAATACAGCTTATTTTGTCTTATCCAAATGTTGATTTGTTTCATTTGGTTACTAAGTTTTATTTAAAGAGAATTCAAATCTTTACCTGTCAGGTGTGAAGAGGTGCTATCAGCAAATAATGTTGTTGAGAAATTAGTCCAATTAGAGATAAGAAATGGTAATGGTATTGACATAAAAAGAACGTACAGTAGTAATATTTTTTGCAACTGTTTTTGAATGTGCCACTTTGCTATGAGTGTGTTTCATACGAAAAAAATCTGATTAAATTGTTCTACTGTACTTTAAACATGCTTAAAATTTTGTTTTTATTGATTTGTATTATGCCTTTTAATGCCAAGGTTTTCAGCATTAGTTAGGCACACCTAAATAGTTGTCTTAAATATGCACGTTTGTTGATGATGAGTCTGTTGTACGTAAATAGGAAATAAGTTGAATAAAATTACTAGCCAATTGACATCAAGATTAGCTTAGAAATTAGATTAAACTGCATTCATTAATAATATTGTGTCAGGTTATCTAAAACTTAGGCCACTTATGACCTCAGCAAACACAAGCATTTTTACATTAACTTCATTATTGTATATATGGCATTGTTTTTGCACAATGGTTGAATCAAGGAGATATTTGGGGTGGAAAACTTAAGTTTAATAAGTTGGTTGTACACGTTTAAGAACAACAGTCTAGTCTCCAAAAGCTCTGTCAAAACACAGATTTCAATAGACCAAAAATGTTCCTTGTGGTGATCGATTTCACCAGTCTTTTTTATCTCCATTCTCTTCCTCCACTCCTTATGACTCTTTGTTACTTTGTTATGTAGATTTGTTTGACAAGAGTACTAGAACAGTGAAACTGTATCACTATCCAGCAGTTTGGTTGAAAATCTATTTAAAAAAACTCCAAAGAAACTTCATTCCTCTCTGACACCGAAGTCACCCGCATGCCATCAAGACCATTCTCATATTATCACTTTTCATCATTCCTGATCATCACTTTAGTATCATGCTTAATGTACATTCCTGAACCCATCAGTTATCGATTCCTATTTTAAAACCATACTGCTGTCGTTGTTGCGAAACTTGCGAACACTTCACTTATATTTAAAACGAAACACTGTAGGCTACATAGTTTTTTTTGTATTATCTACTGTAAGCTCAGTACCGTACCGTACATTTATTTTTTAAATGCTCGTGTTTTTGATTTTTCTTTTTGCATTGGTTGTAAGGTTCATTTGTCCCAGCATGGCTTCATCAGCTGGCACACCTCCAGTTACTTAAGGTACCGTATGTGGAGCCAACTGGTTCTAAATGTTAGGTTTGGTGGTTTTGCTTATTTAATTTACTTTCATCTACGTAACCTTTAAATGTGCATCGCAAGCACGTTTTAATCTTCTGTGGTTTTGTCACCTTTTCCTTTTGTTGGTTTTATTCTCGTTCACTATTTGTAACTAACTATATCATTGCTGTTTTTTTTTTGACAAAGAAAAAAAAAATTGAATAGAGTCTAGTCTAGACCTTTCCAGCAGCTTTGTGCAATGACGCGTGACGTGGAAAACATTCATGCTGGCTGCTTGAATATTTAATAACTTGCTTAGCAGTAAGCGGAATATTTGTAAAAACGCAGAATCAAGGTTAAAAAAACAAGGAACTGAGTGTTATATTAAGTTAAATTATTGACTTGTTATTCAAGTTACTTTTATAAGAAAAACAGGCCAAGTGATAAAATGATAAGCCACTTGGTTTGGATTGGTTTTGTTTTGAATCTTTATCCTCGGACTGACAAGGCCTTGATAGGTTATTCCTGGCAACTTCGCATAGCCTACTTGTAGAGGCGCATGACGCAGGGCCGGTTACCGAGATTAACAGAGTGAAGTTTTCCGATTGTTGAAGTCTTGTTGCCGGGGAATTATTCCATTCACTAGGTTCCGTTGAATGGAGAGCAGTCCTGAAATGCGTTGCTCAAGCGCATACTCCGAGAGTCGAACCAGCACCGCGTGATCTTGAACCAGGCGCGTAACCACTGAACTAACGGGGCGGAACACTTATTAATGGGCTTTCGTAACTGCTCTTAAATTAGGGTACCGGTAGCCTACATGAAAGAACTGCTGGCAGTGTGTTACTGTGTTGGTGTGAAAGTAAAATGCTGTTGGGCTAGGGTAGACCGGAGACCCATAGGAGAGTTGGGTCGCAAGGAGGGTTGATCCACCCCCAAAAAATGTAATTTAGAGTATTGAAATCCAGGGCCGGATTTAGCCTAAGTGCTGCCCTAGGCAGATGAGAAAAGTACTGCCGCCCCCAAAAAAAATTTTCGATGGTGATTTTCGATTTTTCGATACAACACAGACACTTGTTTTCATTTGTCCTCAATGCCGCCATTTTTATAAAACTTCATGAAACTAAAGTTCTTTCGTATACTAGTCTTACTTTTTGCCTTGTTTAGCCTACATACTTTAAGCATCAAGGCAAGTACACAAAATAGCCTGCAACTTTTCCATCAACCTAACATTGACTAAAAACATTTTTTCTAGGCTCCTTTAAATTTACTAACAGTGAAACAAACCGAACAAAGATTAATAAAAATTGCACAGACAAAGCCTAGTCTTCCATACTAAGCGAGACAGATAACTAAAAGAAGCGCTAAGCAGCACATATTGTTGAAAACCAATCAAGCGTGAAGTACTCTAGGGGTGATGACTTGCCATACATGACTTGCCGCACTGTTTATAAATGTGTGTGATGTGATAACATATTTATTAATTGCTGCAGACAGCGTACAACGGTGTTAAACTGTTTTATTCGCATCAACAGCGCACGGGTACAAAGGATTGACATGGCGAGAGAGCACAAACAAACATAGCCAGGTCGAAGACTTTTCGAAAACCGGCCTACCACACCCCGCGGCGGCGGGGAGTGGCGTGATTTAGGGGTGACGATGCACCCGGAGGGGTAAGTCCACCAGCTTAGGTCGCGGGGGCCAGGCTGGGGAGTCGAGGTACCTGTGAAGGGAGAGTGTGGATCGAAAACGTTACATGACCCGCCCGCAAATTTAGAATGGTGGAACGGGCCAGGGAGACAGGCTCTTTCTGCATTGCCCAGAAAGATGGCCTGCGACGGGCCGGGCGACCCGTCGCGTGTGGACGCTGAAACCGGCAGTAATTGACCGCCGGGCGGCGCCCACGTCTCCTTTACGCGATCTCGGCGCAGGTACTTGACTCTTATACCCGGTCTGCTAGTAGGCAGACCGGATAAAATTGGGGTCTACCACGAGGAAGAGAGTCAACTATTTAAGGATAATTTGGCTCTCGTGGCAGACGAAATTCAAATGAAAATGTGGAGCAGAGGCTCGATTAATCAATAGAAACAAAAAATATAGGTGGGAATATAATACATATTCACTGGAGAAGAGTAAGCTTTGATTCGGCGAGCACGGATGTGCACTGGCCAGACATTGAGGCAGGTTCGCCCAGTTGGGTCGGGGAGGCTAGCGATCGAAACCAGAGGCACTGATAGGCTACATTACTAGGAAAAAGTAGAAAATTGGGGTGGAAATTTTGAGGCTGCATCGAGTTGATCAGGGGATCGTGTTGATCAATGCGTTGAAGGCAGAGCAAGGTTGATCCGAGCGGGCAAGAACAGCGTTACAAGGCGAAGGCAGCGTAAGATAATTTGAAACAATTGATTGATTAATACATAGAGATATAGTGATGATTGAAGTTACTTAATTGCTGTTAAACCAGTCTCGATTCACAATGTACATGAGACATTTTATTCCTTTCCTTTGTTCATTTTTGAATGCTTAATTGGGTTTGATGAGACTGGAGCATTATAAAAAAGATGGCACTGGTTTATAGACATAAGTTGATGATACAAAGTGATGAATTTTAAGACAATTGATATAAGGTTATGACGTCTAAACGGTTTGCTGTCTTGCGCGCTCGGATACTTAGGCTACTGCAACGTTTCTGTTATTGGGGAATAAGTTTCTGATCGCTGAAGTCGTCTTTTCTATGACGTAGCCCCTCCACAAGTGAGCCCGGCGTTCCAAGCTTTCCAGACGCGGAAGGATCCTTCGATTGAGAGGGAAGCCACTTTTCTAGCCACCACTGCTACCCCACGAGTAGGAACGCCCAAGGCCGTCAGAGCTCGAGAGCTCGTCGGGGCATAGCTCCCGAGGGATGGGAGGGGTGATTGTGGAGCTCCCCGTGGCCAACTCAAGGCCGCCATCCGGGCGGTGGACCAACGTACGTTCAGGCGACGGGTGGCCGCCGGGACACGGCCCCACAGGCTCTCGCCTGTAGGGCACGGTCTAGAACGGGCGCCGTCAGGAGGGGGGTCACTATTCAGATAACTGGCCAGGTGGTCAGTCGTGAGATCTGGAGTGCCGAACCTCAGACAGGCATGACGCCTAAGCTGCCCGAGAGCGACGGCAGAGACAATGCTGTCAGGTGACGTCAGCATCTTGAAAGCATGAGCTAGCGAAAGCGTGCCACTTTCGCGACACAAGTTCGTGATGCCCAAACCTCCCAATGCAGGCTTACAGTAAAAGAACGCGCTGCAGGCCCACTTGGGAAGACGCCACGCCACCTTCAAACACCGCAAAACCAGTCGGTCAAGCTTCAGAAGCTCATACTGTCTAAAGCGCCGCACTCGCAGATGGTATGACGCGGACGGGAGAATGATGGAAGTGAGTGCCAGAAGTTTCTGGCTTGGGGTAAGAAAGGATTTCATCAATAAAGAAATGTGCTTCTCCAGAGTGGAGATGAAGGGTTGGGTTAGGGATGTGTCCGAGGCGTAACCGGTTTGAGCGCCGAGGTATTTATACGTCTCGCCTTTGGGGATAACTCGAATTTCCTCCCCGGCAAGGGAGAAAGGTTTTGGGTCGACCCGCAGACGGGACGCCGACACTTTCCCATAGGAAAGGGTGCCACACTTGCGTGGGTTGAACCGTAGCCCGGACCAGGAAGAGAAGGGATCAGTAGCAGATAGAAGAGAGATCATCTGCTCGCGATCGGAAGAAACGAGACAGATGTCGTCCGCATAAGCCATACAACGCACTTTGATGTCGTCTTCTTTTGCAGGAAGGTTGTAGCCACAATCCGTTTTGTCACGGACGCCCCTGAGGAGCACCTCGATGACCAAATTGAATAGCAGCCCAGACAACGGGCAGCCCTGACGGACTCCCCGCCCCACAGGGATACGGTCGGTTTCACCATTGCCGCAGCGGACGGTGCAGGTGTCGTCGACGTATATGTCGGAGATGCACTCAATAAGGTCTGTGGGGGCGTCGAAATGACGCAGGACCTCGGCTATGCATTCGTGCCGGACACTGCCAAAGGCGTTTCGAATGTCCAGAAACGCAACTGACACAGGCCTTTTGCGTGACTGTGCATCCGAGAGGATGGTGTCGAGCATGAACACATGCTCATAGACGCCCTCTGTGGGCATGAATCCCTTTTGCTCTCGGCTGATAACATTCCCCTCCACCGCCCATCGCTGCAGGCGCCGGGCCAATACGGCGGCGTAGATTTTATAAATGTTTCGGCAGATGGAGATGGGCCGCCAGTTGCTGACATCGTGCAGGTCACCCTCAGGGTCTCTACATATGAGTGTGATCCTGCTGGTTCTCCACTGGTCCGGTACACGACGGTTGATCCGGCAGGTCTCGAAAAGGCTGGCCAAGAGTCCCCCTCGTGAGTCCAGGGTCTTCCAGAAACCGTAGGACAATCCGTCAGAACCAGGGGCGGAACCGACATCAAGCGACTGGAGGACCGCCTCCACCTCCCGGGCCGTAATGGGACCTTCACCATCATCGACGGGGAAGAGGTTTACATTATCATGCTCGTAACGGTGGGAGTTCATCCACTCGGGCATCTGCGAGCAACTCCCAGCTTCAGGAGCGGTCATGTCGCGTCGAAATCTCTCCTCAATTTCTTGAGGTGGGATTTCGCAACGACGGTCACTGTTTTTGCCTTCAACGATCCGGCGGACCGTTCCCTTCGCGTCCCGCGAGAAGGCGGCTCGCAACCCCACGCCCCTACGATATCGGGCCCCCGTTCCCGCACGAACCCCCGCCGTCCGACCGAGGAGAACCCCGTTCGAACGACGGCGATCCGCGCGAGCCCGGGCGCCACGATTGAAGCGTGGTTTGCGTGGACGTGGTATGCGAGGACGTGTCCTCTTGGGCGGCGAAGTGCCAGCGGTCCACTCTTCCAATTTCTTGCCAAAGTGCTCAAACTGCAAGCAGTGAGCTTTTTGCTATATATCTGTTGTGAATTATTATATTCACGTACAGTATTATCAATGTAATATATTTCATAATATTCGTATATTTTGCCGCCCTGGGCAACTGCCTACTGGTAAATCCGGCCCTGTTGAAATCTAATGTTTGGGTTTTCTGTGTAGGCTAATATATGTAACATTACTGCCATTTTGACCAGTGATGTACGCGCATACAAAAAATATTGACGCCGTCAGCGTTAACGCAAACGTTCGAAAAAACATACGCCGTATGCGTCAACGCAACTTGAAAAAAAAAGTTGGCGCCGTCAGCGTCAGCGCATACACTAGCGTAAACTAATTTGTTTGCTAGGTGCCAAACATTCACACGGTAACCACTTAAAACAAACAAGTTTTATTTTGAATTTCCACGAAGAAACACAAGCATCTGAAAGTGTTCATCTGACATTTTGCTGTGTTTTGGTTCCAATAGGCTATGTCTTTGCCCATTGAAAACATTCTTTCAACTGCAGCGCTGAAAGGTATTGGCGTGTTGTAGCGAAAAAAAGACATTAAAAAGTATGCGTTGACGCTACGCGCTAAAAAACCGCGAAAACTTTACGGCGTATAGTCTCAAGCGCAAACTATCCAATAAAATGTGGCCGCAAGTGTTAGCGTAAACAAAAAGTCTACGGCGCAAGTATGCGGCGTAGAATTTGCGGCGTAGCCTATACGTACATCTCTGATTTTGACTCAATTAATTTTTTAGTTACCGTATGTCTAGTAGGCTATAGGTAGCCTAGCTTTGTTGAAGTAGTTAGGCTACACTGTGAAAATCAAATTTTAAAGTGTATATTGCTGAGTTACAAGTCTTTCATCTTATAGCAACTAAGTAGTAGCAGATAGTTTCCTTGTAAGATAGCCAGTGTTGTACGTTGACGCCGTCAATTTGACGGCGTCATTTGACGGCGTCATTTGACGGCGTCAACTTTTTGTTGACGCTGAGGCTAGCGCCGTCAATTTATTTTTCAGTTGACGGAAGTGATAGCGCCGTCAACTATTTTGCCGATTTTAAGCGTCAAGCGCTATGCGTCATTTTTTTCATGGAAAATCTCGTTACACAATAAGAGTTTCACAATGTATTCTGGCCAACGCGACTCATCCGAATTACCGGCTTTTGCGTTGGTTGGAATGGCTCCCTGGAATACACGCGGAAGAAGTTCGCCAAATGGTGATCACCCATGTATTGAGAACGAGGGATCAGAGACAGAAAGCGAAAAATCCATGAATGGCATCGCGGACGTTGAAGATACTTTATTTCAAGAGCTCTATGCCCCTGAAAAGAACGATATTGGTGCAGTGGACCTCGTTAAAATATTTATAGCCTACATGCTAAACTATCACAGCACGCTTGGAACAGTGATACCTTTCCGAGTAGCCTAAACGTTTTCAACTTGTTTTTGAAATACAACACACCAATAGGCTACCAACCAGCGCTGCTATGGAACGCATGTTTTCACTTGGAAAGGACAATATGCGTCCCAAACGCAGCAGATTGTCAGGCAAACGTTTTGAAATGCTTGTTTTTCTGCAAGGAAATAACTAGTAAGCAGGGCCCGCAAAAGTCAATAAAGACAAAATTTTTTAAGGACCTCGTTTATTCACAAATCAAAGAATAAAGTTGTTTTCAGCACCTAAGGGACTGTTTCTAAGAAGTTTATAGGTCAAGATAAAGTCAAAATTGATAATAAAGTCGAAATTTGTCAAATTATGGCTTTTAACAAACTTAATTCTGTGTTTCTAGAGAGTAATTTTTGTCAAAATCCTCGTGGAAGCATTGCAAATCAGGAACTGCGACACAATTAAACCATATTAACCTATAAAAGCAGGAAATATGTCACAATGACCACGGATCAGCAGTAACTTTTATCGCAAATTGTCTTTTGTTTATTCATTGTTACGTCGTTATATAATTGTTATAAAACACTCCCTCTTCACAAATATGGTCTTTTCGAAGATCAACAGTTTTGATTTTAGGAATAGCCTACTGACATTCTGTAGTACAAAAATGCCTAAGCAAGCTAAATCGTCTTCTGTCTTCAGCAAAAGTTACATTTGTGGAGATTTTTCTATCGCTATAAAACACAACGAACTTTTTATAATCCATAAAACACCTTGACTTTTCGACAAAGTATTACGTTTGGGTCTGAAATCGATAAAATATTATGTTTTGGTAAGTGGTATCAATTCAAGAAAGAACTGTACCCTCTATAAATAAGCAATTTCGTTAGTTCAAAATAAAGTCAAAATTTGATAAAAATAAAGTCAAAAAATTTTTTTTTAGGCTAAGTCAAATTAAAATGGCCCTACTAATAAGCTAAGCAGCTAATTACAATACAGTCTCAAAACATAATAGGCCTACCTGCTCTTTATTTATAGCTATTGTTAGCCTAAACTTGGTTGAGATATTTCCGTTTTATAAGACGCTGGCAAAAAATAGCGCTAGAAATTAGCGCTGACGCTGACGCCGTCAATTTCTTTAAGAGCTTACGCAGTACTTTACGCCGTCAAGTTTTTAGGCAATTCGCGCTGACGCTGACGCCGTCAATATATTTCAATGACGCGTACAACACTGATTAGATAGCCTATGCAATGCAATATGTTGTCAATGTGCTGCTTTTTTATCATGAAAAGTAGGCCTATTGTCAACTTTGCAGCGCTGTTTTTATATAAGTTTTATCGAACAAGGTGACATAAGGAGAGTAGAACTTTTGTAGCTTAGGTCTATATTTACAACCGACGAAAAAAAGGTTTCGTTTTTTTCTCTTTTCTTAGTTTGGTTGTTATGCATTTTTAAGGTAGGCCCAGTATTTTTCAAACAGTATTTTCGATGCACATTTTAAATCAAAAAGTTTTGTCATCTTTCCCTTTTGTTTATTTTTCTTTCTTTTTTGCCAACAGAACAATTAAACTGAACTGAACTTGGTGCCGATTTCGTGTGTTTACTTATTGTTTTCTATATGTTCGCACAGCAATGAAAAATAAAATTGAACTCGAACAGTTGAATATTGTGTTCGACTGCTCGCTTCTTCGTAAGTGTAGAACACCAAAGTCAATATATTTTCAACAGCTCAAAGCAGGGATGGTAGAAATTAGTTTCACCGTCACTATCTTAAGGCAGCCAAGGCGTTGTTCAAGAAAAGTTGTAAAAGGTTCAGAGCCGTTGACAGGATTTCTCGGGCCCCTTTAATTGACAATAAACAGACATAACTCAGCAACAACACTACATTCAACATTATAAAAACAAAAAGCGAACGTTTTCAGCTAGTGATATAGCCCTTTTCTTTGACCATGTTACAAATATGAAGCTTGCTGTTAAAATGAGAATGACATATGCCGTTCAAAGTTGAAAATTAAGAGGAATAGATCAAACTCGATATGCCAAAAGCATGGTTGTTTAACAAATCTTGAGCAATCTTAAAATTTCCCGAACCGCGAAACTTATTATCTCTATTTAGCGGTTGCTTTTTTGAACTTTGTTTGTCACATGGCGCTAGAGTATTACTTTTCGATTCCATTGATGTTTCGCTGGTCATTCTAGGCTCACCAGAAGAGAATTTAAAGCAAATTAAGTTAGTGCAGACGGTGAGAAAGTTTTGAACTTGATTTGGGAAAGGTTTTTGAGCTTAGGTCAAACATTTGATGATTGCTGCAATCTGAAAAGCGGTTTTGGTCTAATTTTTAGTCCAGAAAGAGGGATAGCGATCTTCTTACCTGTGCCATTTCAGTTTTTGAGTTGAAACAAACATTAACTTGTTTATTTTGAAATTCGTGATACAGGTTATATTTCACTAAATATTCGTGGTTAGGGAAATCACTATACAATACTAAACTAAATTTCGTTTTTCTGTTTGGTGGCTGAAGTGGGCCCGGTACTTTACCATCTGACGGCTGAAGTGGCTGTTTTAACCTCTGATAGCAATTCCTTTAGATCTGATCATATTAAGATCTTGATTTTGTTTGAAGTCGCGGGGAATCTTTGAAATCCGGGCCCGGGTCCAAAAGTACCACCTAGATCCCTTTGACTTGTTTCAAATTGTCGAAACTATTTTGTAAATAGCCAGCCTACTAGCTACTGCATGAAAAATTGCCACGGTTAAAATTTAGCGAGTGGAAAGTTGCTCAAACCTGCATTTTTTTGTCTCTCTTCAGGAGCTGTCATCAAAATAAAATAAACCGAAATGAGGTGATGTTCGCCCTTCGTTTCCGAAGGGCCAATGAGACTGAATCAAGCTTTAAAGTAGGCTATGGTCTGTGTACATGAGTGCGGAGTTGACTGATGAGGCCTATCTGTGCGGTGAAACTTCTGCTGCAGGATGGACACGGGAAGGATGGTTGGCTGGAGTTCTTGTTTAAGGCTCACGGGCCTTGCAGTGTTCTCGTTTTTTGACAACAGATAGCGTATGACGTTTCTCAGCTGATTCTGCGCCTTTGTAAATAAGACTGCGCCATGTTGGTCTAATAATAATAACTATAATATGGTGAAGTTATTTATAGTAGGAAAAAAGAAAAGTGAAACGTAAATTTTAGCTAATCAGACTGATCTGGATTTAGCAGCTTCTGTCTAAAAGCGGTGAAAAAGCAACTCAGGTCTTCCATCAATATAAGCTGGCCACTTCTGGATAACAAGAAGCACTTTTCTCAAGAAGCACCTATCTAACACAAGCATGAGCTAACATGCTACGATACTGAAAATTGATAAGAGCACCATAGATTCGGAAAGAGCAACTAGCAAAGCTTTAGGCCGAGTTTCTCTGTTGTGAAGTTGCTGGAGACCTAAATCGCCAACGACGGGAGCTTTAAAGGAAACTTATCGTTTTGCAACACTGCGGATGCTACCGCATCTGATGTAGGAAAACACTAAACGCCATTCAGCTATGACGTCACTACAACGTGATATGGAACCTAGGCTACAACGTAGCTTATTCACCACGAGTCGATGACGTCACACAACATAGTTGTCAGGGTATATTTGAGACGTAGGCTACAGTGGAGCACCACACAAAGCTCTTCTCATAAATTGCACAGCATCAAAACATTCAACAACATGTTCACCACACAATCATATGAACATCGTTAGAGCAAAACTGGATCTGTCAGATCTCCAATCATGAAATAAAGGTAAAAAATTACATGGTTAAAACATAGATATTTAATATGTGCAGCGATACAGGACTATAGCCTCTAAGCTAGCAAAATGCGTCTTTTTTGCATTGGTTCAACGTCTGCAAATGTTGAATCTAGTTGAACCAAAGCAAAACAGACGTTTATTTTACCTCGGCTAATTAAGCTACTGATGACTATAGAAGGCTACGGCTACGCAATAAAGGAGTTTATGACGTGAAGTTAGATGAAATAGTTTGCTTCAGCCTCATGTTCCTTTCGATATTTACGGTACATTTTATGAAAGCGTATTATTCACCATGAAAAGAAAAAAAGGGCTTTTAATTTTGGCTGATAGATCTTTGGGCCCAATAATAGTGTCAACAGTTAAGAAACTGGGTAGAATAAACAAACAATATATTAAAATTCTTGTGTGGTCCGAAAATCTTTTATTTAGCTTTGATTTCAAACCTAAAGTAATCACCAAATTTTGACGAAAATCCAGTTTCTATTTTAATGAGTTTGGGCAAATGCAAAGTATAAGCCTACGTCTTGCTCAATAGGTTAACCCGTTGGGATATTGTGTCAACCGTTAATCAACGAAACAGACAACCAACCGTAGAGTAGCTACCAGCTAAAGGCAGGCCTACGAAAGGAGCTAGGCGGACCACACAAGCGCAGTTTCGATGGAATTTCATGCCGTCTTTTTGCAAGAATCACAAGCAAACAAGCGGCTTGGTTTTCACAATCAGTTTTCCAAGGCAACAAATCACTTTTCCTACCCGTTGTCAATTCCGCACGGTCAGGCAATAAAAAAGTTGGTTTATGAAGTGTCGTTTGGAGGATAATTGGGGCATTAGGCTACTTGTGAGATATTTGAGCCCCCACACCAAGATACTTCTTTTCAAAAAAGAAAAACCCTAAGTTAACGAAAAGACTAATAAAAATATCGAAAAAAGAGGTGTTTTTTTTTCAAAGTAAGCAGTGGTCTGAAAATGAGTTGGATGCAAAGCCACGATTTCTAAAGAAATGAGAGGTGTTTTCTTCAATAAGCTACGGCGTGCTTTGAAAAGGCTCTTCCCTGAATTCATCTCGGGTATAAAAGCAACTACCCCTATCAATGCTACTGATCATAAACACAATACGTATGGGCAGGAACCGAACGTAGAGCCGTTTAAATCATTCGTTCCTAGCTTTGGATCCACCACTAAAATTTGAAACTGCACAGGACGGATAAACTTTTAGAAATTCTATCTGAAAACAAGAGTCGTTATGAAAAACCTTACGAGCATCTTCGTTGTTTTGAAAAGGTCCCAAAAATGATATCAATCTATACTTGCATGAAAAATTTATGAGGGGGTAAATATTTCATTTGAATAAAACAGTGAATGACAGAATGACGTGTATATGGAGAATTGGAGATCATATGCCAGCAGTGGCATGACCAGTTGGTGGTGGTGGTTGTCGTATCATTTAACGTCATAGCGAGCAAACACGTTTATAAATAATACGTCCTTGGAGATAATTGCACTCCAGTAAGAATATTTCAAAACGAAACATTCGATTCGCTTTGTTTGGTCCGAATAAAATGTCGCGGAGCCTTAAGAGAAATATACATTATGGTCAACACGTACCAGAAATGTCAGAAACAAGAAGTTACAAACTACAAATATAAACTACGCTGTAACATATAATTTGTTCGTGTGGCACGGTTTTCAGCAGTCAGCTAATAACGCAGCCTGTTGGAACAGGCGTTAGGTAATCGTCTAATGAGATTCGACAACCGCGCGTGATTGATTTCTTCCACAGTTCGAGTAGAAATTGTGTGATTTTAAAGCCACATTGCAATGTCCCATAGTTCTTCAAAATGTACAAAATGTAAAAAATTGGCTCCAATGAAGAAAACATACATAAAAATGTTACGAACATAAAACGGTTGAGGGCTTGAGGAGACCTAGTTAATAATTAAATCTGACGACAACACAAGGAGATATTGTAATTGTAACATAACAATAAACGATACAATACAGGGTTGTCCGATGTCGCTTAGACAATTTACGGGTGTTGCGTTGCAGGTGTCAAAATATAAGGCTGCTTGATCTTCAAGCTGCTTCTTCTGGGGCATGTGGTGATACTGATAGTCCTGGAAATGACAAAACAATCAAAATTCGACAAGAAAAATGACAATGCTACACGAAAGAAAATAAAGATATGAACATATAAAGTGATTAATTGGATTCGAAGCAAAAGTAGCTATTGCCCCCCAAAATATTTCACATGGCCTGATAATTTGACGCAGGGGCTTTTAGGAAAGTAGCCCCAACCAGTTATCCCTTTATGGGGCGTTTCCTCTTCTGTAACCTCTATTGCCAAAATTCTTTTCTAGGTTCATCGTGATCTCCCGTTGCAAGTTGGGCCCTTTGTACGCCCCTTCCGACTGGATCCACGCATGAGTGAGCACTTGTTCGGCTGTGTAGCGCCTCTTGGTGTCGACCACAAGCAGGCGCTGGATCAAATCTTTTGCGGCTGCAACAAAGATGTTTAAGACTAAGATTGTTGTTAAAAATAAAACTCAGCATCTCGGGAGAAATGTAGAAAAACTGGTTAAAATGTTATGTTTTAATTACCAAAGTCCACCCAGACAACAAAATCAGTCATTTTTACATCGATTCAAAGTTTGCAGACTTTCAGCAATTTAGAAAGCAGACAGTATCGGAGTAGCCGAGTACTTCATTACCTTGAATCCATTCCTTCAATACTAAGCGCCAAACAAGAATAAGATGTAATATCACTTTTAGAAAGCAACCGACCCCATTTTTAACTCAAGTATACAAAGAAGGTCTAATTTTCACAATTAACTTCCGCAAGACAGTTTGCTTTCTGCCTTGGCAGCTGCAGTCCCGGACAACTACTTTACCCAGTACAGATCTGAACCAGACCAGGTTCTGAACCAAATAAAGTGTCTGGTCTGAGCGCCACAGCTCTACAGACCTTGCGAGATGGTATCCCAGTAGGGAGAAAGGAATTCATAGTCGCCCAACTGGATGATTTCAAAAAGCTCTTCCTGATCTCTTTCTAGGCTCCGGAAGGGAGGAAACCCACAAAGAAGGATGTAAGTGATGACGCCCATCGCCCACATGTCCACCTCAAGCCCGTACCCTGGAAGACAAAGACACATAGTGACGTAACAGTGTGAAACTGACAAACCTAAATCAGCTGCAAATGACTTCATGCAGAAATGCATTGAAACTTGTGCTATGATATCTATATTAATAATAATAATAAAATAACAACATTTATAGCAATCTTGTTTGTTTATCTTTATCCTGCATTGCGGGAAAGCGGTCTTGAGCGCTATGCATCGGTGTACGCCTTCCGACATAGGCTACACCTGACCCACGCTGCAGACGACGGCAATGTCTGTTTCCGGTTGTCTACTCTACTTATGACTTAAATTTGGTACTACCCATTACTCGAAATCGATCACTGGGTAGAGACAATTATCGTAAAGTTTCTTGCCTAGAGAAACAACAGCAAGTGCGGGTGGCTGGAGTCGAACATGCAGGCTTTCGACTGTGAGCCCAACGCGCTAACCACTCGCCATTGCTGCCGACTTGCAAGATGACAGTAAGATGACTGTCATCTTCATCTTGCAAGATGACTTGCAAGATGACAGTGCTTACAAGGCATTGCTATGGTATTTGACCAATGCTTTTGTTTTATGTCAGCAAATAGGCTACTTAACGAATGCAGTGACGACATAAAGAGAGAGACAACGTAATTAAGAAATTAACAGTGATCTTACACGAAAACAATCACAACTTTAATGAAAGCGTCAAGCTATTTCTCATAACGCTATCAAAACAAAAACCAACATTTTTAACCACATCCATCTAGTTCAGTGGTTCCCAACTCGTTTCTAAGGCGACCCATTTAAAAAAAAAATTCAGTTCGGTAAAATCTTGCGACCCAAGCAAATTGTCGTAATATTTTAAAAGCCATACAAGATTGTGTTGACAAACAGCGCTACAAAAGCAGTAACTTTTTCCGAAGATAATATGTTCATCAAATCACTGATGAGATAACTGTGCTGGCTTGCTGTCAGTGAGTTTTTGAAATCGAGGCGTTATTTTGCTTAGGCATAGCCGCATGTCGGCTTTAACTTCCAGCCGGTTTTGCTGTTCAGTTTTCAATACACACATGGCGCTAAATCCAATCTTACAAAGCCAAGTTGTTGCAAATGGAATCTGTTTTTGAATCCCTAATTGTGAAACTGTGAGATACACTTTGTAGATGGAAGCCCAAAAGCGGATGTTTGCAGAATCTTTGGGGCATTTGTCTTTGAAGGACGCAAAAGAAATAGCTTACGGTTTGCTATTTCTATCGTTATGTCCATAAACTGTTCTGCAACATGGATGGAAAGTTGAGGTAGATCTTTTCCAACAAATGGATCAATTATCCAATCCATAGCAGTGAATAAACTTTTTGGCAAACTGTTCCAGGTGTCTAATTATATCGTTTGCTTAATATCAACTTCATTGCCACAGATATATTGCGTTAGCTGAGGAAATATATTGTACTCATCTCTGATGACATAACTTTTCCAGAATATGAGTTTTTGTAGTAAGCAGAAACTTTTGCGGCGCGATCAATCACCGTAAAACCGTTGCCTTGCATAGATAAATTTTAAAATTCACAGAGTCAAATATATCGGCAAGGCAAGCAACTTTTGCCTTGAAATCTTCTTGCAAAAACTTCTCGGCTAATCTCACACAGTTCTGTTGCCTCAGGAAGGTAGCAATCCCCTCTCGCAAATTACAAACTCGCTTCAGGACACGACCTCGTGACAACTATTGCACTTCTGTGTGCAACAGCAATGCTTGATAATAATCAGAATCCACAAAGACGAAAACAAATGCTGATTTAGTGGACTTGTTTTGATGAAGTTTACACACTTCACATCATTCAACGCTTCGTGCAGCTCTTGAGACAGCTTTTTTGCAGCAAAGGCCTCTCGGTGGAGAAAGCAATAAGTCCATACAGCACTTGGGGCTTTGTCTTTGATGCGGTTTTACCACACCAGACTATGTGTCGCCCAACGTGTGGAAAACGTTGTCATGGTTTGTCCTACATAGCGTTCGTGACATATAGTGCACGTTACAATATATATCCCGTAATTTTGTCAAGTTAATTTATGTTTGAGACTGAAATTTTTGTTGGGTTTACATTTAATAATAATAATAACAATAATAAAAGCGAAAATTGTTAAAACTTCTTGCACTACGATCATGCTACAAAGCTTTCCGATGTCTCGACATGAAACGCTTCATGACTTGTGTTTATATTTTCCAGTTTTGTGATCGATCTCATCACGTTTTAATTTTTTTTACTGTTATTTTTTTCGCCCAAGATGCAATATGCCTGAAAAACAAGCGACCCAAAAAAATTATCGGGCGACCCAACTTTGGGTCGCGACCCATGAGTTGGGAACCACTGAATTCTAGTTTATCCCAGTTCATACCGGTTTCAGCTAGTATCTCAGGGGCGACATATGTGGGTGTACCACACACTGTGTAGATCGGTTCGGTCACTTCCATGGCGAGCCCGAAGTCGGCCAGCTTCAACGTCATACTACCGTCTTTGTTACGTGACACCTACATTAACAAATTCACAATATCGCATAAAATCAAAACGAAAGTGGCTGTTCAGATTACTTTGATTTCAGTGATTTCAGTTACATGCATTGGCTGTGCTTAGCATTGCGCTTGGCATTGAGCACTTCCGTGGTATTAATGTCATTTATGGTATCACAAATATGTGTTTAGGAAACACTTTTGCACGTTTTCCCTGACAAACCAAGTTGCTGGGTATGTGCCACCCTCCCCTACGGAACGTACCAATAGATTCTCCGGCTTCAGATCCCGGTGGACAATGTTCTTGGAATGGAGAAACTTGAGCGCCTCTGACAGGTCGGCCACCATGTTGGCCGCGTCACGCTCGGTGAACTTCACACTTTCGGTGATCGCATCGAACAAGTCGCCACCCTGCAACAACATATAGGATGGTGAGATTCAACAATCAACATACAATGCGCATTCTATACTTGATCATTCATTTACAACATCATCACTACATCATACAATCATTATTATTACCATTACAATCATTACTATAGTCATACAATCTTCTTGGTCGTGGTTTTTTCTTCCCGACGCAAATTCGTTGTCTATATTATCTAGACAGCAAACCAACAATTTCCCCCTAAGCTCCCCATGGCTACGTTCCTGTCAAGCACCTATCATTGATACTTTTTCCTTCAGCTTTGACTTGTCGATGATGTGAGAATCAATGTGAAAAACTGTTGGTTTGCTGTCTGGGTACCCTTCCCAACCCATTCCATCCATTCTATTGTCTAAGGATGATGCTTGAAATAAGCTGCACACACGACATGCATTCTGTGTGACAAACGAGTTCACACCAAAGGTCAATCCGTCATTAAACGCACGGAAAAACGGTGTCCGGGCATTTTGCCGAAAAACAATTTGCCGAAACCCATTTTGCCGAAGGACATTTTGCCGAATGGACATTTTACCGAAACTCATTTTGCAGAAAGGACTAATTGCAGAAAGGACTAATTGCCGAAAGGACTAAATGCCGATTACCAGTTCAAAGGCCCTGCTTGCATAGTAACAAGACTTGGTGGCAATTAGTCCTTTCGGCAATTTGTCCTTTCGGCAATTTGTCCTTTCGGCAATTTGTCCTTTCGGCAAAATGTCCTTCGGTATAATGGGTTTTGGCAAAATGTCTTTGGCAAAATCTCCGCGCACGCGGAAACGCAGAAGAAGAAAATACAATGCGATTCCCACCTTGATGTACTCGAGGATCAAGTAGATCTCATCTTTAGTTTCAAACTCTTCTATCAGCCGCACTATGTTAGGATGCCGGCAATTCTTCATGATGGCGATCTCGTTCTCTGTGGATTGGAATTGTGTGAGTTGGGTGGAAAACAATCTCGTTGTTTAACGCGCATTGGTAGAACACAGCCACATGCCAGTGAAATATAATTGTCATACATGGTTGCCATGCTAGGGTAAATTACCCCATGATGGGGGAAAATCCAAACTTCTGGGAATAATTTTGCTACGATATCTCTACCTCAACTAAATAATCACGTCAACACAACTGGTTAAAAATAACTTCTCGGAGGAATCATTACAGATGCTACACTGGCCATTTTCGTGGCTCCAAAGTCTTGGTTAGATGTTACCCCATGGTTCTACAAACCACCATTCAAACGTTGTGCTCCAAAGTACAAACCTAAGCAAGTTACAACTTTAATCCTAGCAAACAAATCATGGCAGCCAATGCCTTTGCAACTTGCGAGGCGATAATAAACAACAACGATTACCAGTGTTGTAGCTAAAAAGAAACTTTTAGAGGGCCAAAGCAGTTGCTGGGGGGGGGGGGGGGGGCAAACCTCATTTAACATGAATTACAATGGTATGAAAATGTTGTAATAATATTAAAATACACATTTTTGTTGGGGAGGGGCTACATTTAATTTAGGGGAGGGGGCAATTTCCCCCCAAGCTCCCCATGGCTACGTTCCTGCCAAGCACCTATCATTGATACTTTTTCCTTCAGCTTCGACTTGTCGATGATCTTCATGGCAAACTCCGACTCTGTGTTCCTCAACCTACATTCCCGGACCACCGCGAAGTTCCCGTCGCCAATAATCCTCCCGATCTCGTATCTGGTCTCTATCTCACCGCGACTGATGATGCGACGCGGTGGGGCCTGTATATGCAGCGCATGAATAAGTGTGACTTCGTATTTCTGCTACATCATAATCGCTGTGACGTCATCAAACACATATCAAAATGTGTTGAGGCATAGAGCTAAGATTTCAATGTTTTCGTTCTCAGATGCAATACCTTGTTTCGAAATTTACTCAACAACAATTTTTAATCATAAATCATTTCATTATCCCTTCAAGTTTTTGAGCAACATACCATTTGAAAAGGTATACATTAACGCATATTTATCTTGGTTTAAAATCTCTAGCCTAAAGAATAATGTAAACATACATTTCTACAGAGAACAGTTTCAAATATCATGAAGCTATGTATTATGGCTGATTCTAAACATAGTGGCTTATCGCACCAACAAGTCTGAACACATTACTCTACCAGAACAAGGTTGGATGATGGCTATGTACAATATGATAAAACCCAGCCCCAAGCCCATTAAGCAACGATTCTAACAAAGTAAAGTTCCAACGAACCGGAACAAGATTAGGGAGATTTGGTTCAGTTGCCGGAACATACAGTCTGATGACAACAAGTAGTGAAGCAATTGTTCCGGTACTTTTCAAACACACTCTATAACTTAATAGTAAGTTGCATTCTTATAAACTGGGGAAAAACAGCGTTTTGGAAAAACTGTAGAATCTACAATCTACATAGTATGTTGCTACATACCTTAAACTTCTGCATTTTCCTGAGCCGATCCGTGTCGTCTGTCTTGTTGGTGACGTGGGAGGTAGGGGGATGTCCCTTTTTGTCTAGGTGGTTTCTCCTTTCGGAATTGTGCTCCTACAAAAAATATTGCATTTCACTGAACGTTTATGACATAATCAACACACTGAACAAACACCTCTGGCTAGTGAGCTCATCAGCCTGGTACGCAGTTACCAGAAGAATGCAAGACAATAGTTTATATCATCAATATGATGATTACTATACTATTAATCTAAAAACTTAAAACAAACCTCATTTTGATTCCATCTCTTGTGGTGTTCCTTCTCCTCTTCTCGTTTCCTCTTCTCTTGATCTTCACGGTGACGCTGATCCTCCTTCAATCGACGTTCTTCATCGTAAGCTCGCTTTTTCTTGTTAAGAAAACAAAAGTTTATTCTAACAAGAAACATGTTCAGAGTGGTAAATAAATGTTACCACGCCAGTTGCAGGTGTGAAAGATGCTGGTGCACTTTGTATCTGTAACTGATGCTAGCCACTTTGTATGGAACGAAACAATTTTTATCATCGCGGCCAAGAATTTTGCATTCAATGATCGACTCTCAGATCAAAACTTTGTTATTTAAAAATACTGTACAAATGTTTTACATTCCAGTTCGTAAAATTGGTCCTTTTTGCGTTGATATAATATCTGCAAACGTTGCATAAATGTCAAAATGACAAGCTTTTCTTGCTGAGTTCACATTTTATACTTACTTCATTCTCAAGGTGTCTCAATTCCTCTTCTAGGCGTCGCCTTTCTCTTTCAAGCTCCGCTTGTCTCCTCTGTTCCTCCCATTCCCTTTTTTCTTCTTCTTCTCGAATTCTTTTTTTCATTTCATTCTCTTCTCTCAGCCTCTCTCGTTTCAGTTGTTCTTCGAGCAATTTTATTTGACGTTCACTTTCGGCTGCTTGTTCTCTTCTAAAAGCCAAGAACATGGGAAACATTAAAAAGGTTCACAAGAGCCACGAGCATATGGTTCGATACAGGTTGCGGTTACCCACTCGCCGTGAGTACTTGGAACATGCATTTATAGGTAGCATCAATTCGTTACCCAAATTAAGGCATAAATTAGTGGTGTGATACTAATGAGCCCAGCCTCAAGGGCAAAACGCGGTGTCTATCGCAATCATGGTACAATCGGCTGCCGACAAACATATATCGATTCGTAACTTTTCGGAAAATGACGAATTTGTTGGGTCAATAGCAGCCCATACTTGTTACCAGCACAACTACATAGCACGAAAACTTTTTAAATATGATTCCTTAGTTTACCTTAGTCGCTCCTTTTCTCTTCTTTCCTCGTCTCTTTGTTTTTCTTCTTCCAGCCGTTTCTTCCTTTGCTCTTCTAGATTCCACTGGAGGCGCTCTTTCTTTCTTCCCGCCTTGTCACGCTGCGTTTGTTCTATTTCGTCATCGCTCAGCTCCAAGTTGCCATGACGACGTCTAACGAAACAAGTAGGTCCATGAAATAATTCCAGAACTGGCATATTAGTTAGAGAGCTATCGTCAACACGGATCCCACAACGGAGTCGAGTTGACTCTGTCGCTAAACATCAGCTCTATGTGGCCTGACCTAGGGATTATAGATCATTGGGATGCGAAACAACATCCGCTTTTGGCTTATCCGCAACACTAGAAGGGTTGCGTTTTTTTTTTTTTGTAGTTTACAAAGTAATGTATTTTTATGGGTTACATAAAAGGAGTGAAGTCGGTTTTAAAGTAATTTGAGGTTCTTAGTTGAAAGCAAGCCAGTGGCGAAGCTTAAAAAATGCCAAAGTAGCAATTAGCCCTTCCAATGTTGCCGGAACAGCGGAGTTGCGCGTTCCGTAACGTACTGTCCCTATACCGACCAAATCTCGCTGCATTAATTTTTTCGTCATCAACGCATTCAGAAAAACACAAAGTACCAGTTTTAACATGCGGTATACTAAACTAATACCTTAGTTCCTCATCCAGTTCCTCTTTTTCTTTCTCCCATCTTTGCTTCTCCCATTGTTTCGCTTTCAACCGTTCTTGTTCTTTAACTCTCTGATCCACCACCAAGCGATTCCGGGATCTGTACTTCCGCCCGGATTGTTGCTGATCTTCCACGAACCTCCTGGTTTGTTTCAAAGTCATGAAGCAAAATTTATAATAAATTGAAACAAGGAAATTCAAGCGGATCCCGGAGTTCTATTGACAGATTATAAAATGTTCTTCCTCAGACTGACAAAACATATTCTGAAGATCGTTTCTGTTGTCGGTTGCGTAGCCGAGTGGTGAGAATGTCTGCACGACGTTCGAAAGGACGTGGGTTCGACACCGCTCCAGAGCACGCGTCTGTGTCTCGGCAAAGACACTTAAAGGGATATTAAAGGAAAAACCTGACTTAGCGATTGTAGCCTACACGTTCTTTGTGTTTAACATGCTACCATAAAACGATTTTCAATAAAATTTTGCCCCATTGCGGTCTGATCAGCATTCCGCGCCCGCTTTTGTCACAGCTTTCAAAACGAGAATGGGCGTGAGCAGCGAAGCGTGCGACTGCACAGTCTACGTCACTATAGGCGAGCAATCAGTTGATCGCGCAATAGTTGTTGCTGCGGGCGATTTAACTGTAGGCTATGTAGGTATGTACATCAAAACAGCAGATTTCAACATCAAAACATCAGACAGTTTGCTCAAAACATCGGATCTGATGTTAAAACATCTGATGTGGTAACGTGGCTTTTGTTATTGCTGTCGATAGTGACGTATTCTCGAGCAGTGTTTGCACTTTTTGGTCATTTTGAAAAAAATAAAAAATAAATGAAACATTGGACTTTGCGCCTTGCCAGTGCCACTGACAACAAATTTTCTTCGGTAATTCTTTTTGACATGTATTCTTGAATGTTCAGTTTACGCATTTTAATGCTTAATTCCCGTTTCAAAATTTCATTTAGTATGTCTTTAATGGCAAGCCAAAATAAGGGGAGCAGCTGACTCGAAGACTATATGTCACTTCGCTGCTTCCTGTCGTCTGTTGTATCGCATCTGTGATCGCAGTGCACTGAATGTTATCGCAATAGACGCAAATAAAAACATGATTGTTATTATTATTTCTAGATCTTGAGGTTTCGTAGCGCTGACACCAGCCCACTTACACTGGTGGATTTATTCTTTCGAACTATTGATGAGATAACACTTTGTGACGTCACATATATATTATTCAAAACACGATGGCCATGCTAAAAGTCACGTGATGGGTTCACGTTGCAGCTAACCACACATAGCATTCTATTTTGAGTGCAGTGCAATGCAGGTAATTACAAATATAACCCAACACAGTCAGCTGCAAGCACTAAGTTAACCGCTCCAGTAGTGGAATTCGGCCGGTTTTCATTGGTTTGCGCGAACCGGTTTGTAAAAATAAAAAAGTTTGCAGAATCGGTTCTTTGCCTACTTTTCGAGTGGGCTTAATATAATCACAGTACGCAAGATTGCTGGATGTGAGTAAATTTAGTCAAAACAAACCGGTTGCTAACTATATTGAATCCTCATTCTCTATATTATAAAGTTGCTAACTATTTTAAGTTATTTTGGCAGCCGATTGTAGCATCGAATAGACAGCGATAGACACGTGTTTCGCCCATGAGGCTGGGCTCATCAGTATCGCACCGTATTCTTGCCACTTGAGTAATCGACCGCCGCTTTACCAGTCAGTTTAACTCTTATCTTTGTGGAAAGAAAGAGCCAACAAAACCAGCAGGTGCCAGGGGTAGGTCAATGTGAAGAAAGGCGTTCTTCCCGGCTATCAGCACAAGGCTGATTACTCACTAGCACAGCGAGCTGCAGTGACGCTTCGCTAACCAGAACGGTGTAGCTTCCACGCCAGCCATTGAGACCCCCAATTAAACGTTTAAGTTATTTTGGCAGCCGATTGTAGCATCGAATAGACAGCGATAGACACGTGTTTCGCCCATGAGGCTGGGCTCATCAGTATCGCACCGTATTCTTGCCACTCTTTGACCAGGGGTAGGTCAATGGGAAGAACGCCTTTCTTCACATTGACCTACCCCTGGCACCTGCTGGTTTTGTTGGCTCCTTCTTTCCACAAAGATAAGAGTTAAACTGACTGGTAAAGCGGCGGTCGATTACTCAAGTGGCAAGAATACGGTGCGATACTGATGAGCCCAGCCTCATGGGCGAAACACGTGTCTATCGCTGTCTATTCGATGCTACAATCGGCTGCCAAAATAACTTAAACGTTTAATTGGAGGTCTCAATGGCTGGCGTGGAAGCTACACCGTTCTGGTTAGCGAAGCGTCACTGCAGCTCGCTGTGCTAGTGAGTAATCAGCCTTGTGCTGATAGCCGGGAAGAACGCCTTTCTTCACGTTGCTAACTATATTGAATCCTCTTCTCCCATTATGACATGACAACGTCTTCCACAATACAGACGCGCGGTGTTGACGGGAAGTCTCGGACAAGAGGTTTTACCACTTTTCTACGTAAAATGCGCCATGATGAGTAAGTAGATGACGCAAGCAATTATTATTCTGTAACATGTCAGTATGTTGGCGTACAACAAAATTTACTTTTTACAAAGTACAAAAATATTTAGTTCTCACATAGAGTCGCCTGACAATGAATCGGTCTTCGAGCCTTTTGTTCGGTCGGAATATCGCTTCGATTGGCCTTGATGCTTGGATGATTTCTGGAGGTTGTGTCGGATGAGGTTTTCAGTGTACGGGGAGTCTGGATAGAGTTCTTGCATCACATCCTGGATGTCAATTGCAGTGAGTTGCTCTTTTCCGACTGCGATGAACACGTCATCATCTCGGAAGAAATCGGAAACCGAACGCACCTCTCGGCCTTTCAACGTGTATAATCTAAAATGACATCACAAGAAACTTTGTGAACACGATAAACATGGACAATACAAGACGGTAACTAAGTGATATTATATCATAGATCTAGTTTCGTCATTAGCAGCATGATTGTACAGTAGCTTATTCCACAAGAGTAGATAAGTATTGGACATTGCACATGACTAGGGAACTGTGTTCCGAAAGTTGGTGAAAAACCGTTGTAATCAAGTGAACCCGCAGCATAGGACTGAAACAGATCGTTCTATCTACGCATGTAATATAAGCGACATAAGTGAAGAAAGGGCGTTCTTCCCGGCTATCAGCACAAAAGTTTGTTATTTTGCGGTGTATTTCAACGTTAATTGGATCATACGAACGAACCGACCAGTACGTCCTTCACCTCTCCCAAACAAACCACACATTCTCAATGCACCCTCAGTTCGTGCAATATTGACAACTCGATCACAGAATTTATGTTGTTGCTGCGAGTGATAGCCTAATCAGCCCGTGGAGGTAATGATCGCCAAAGAAACGGAAACTATTTGTTTTAGTGGAATTTCTATACAAATCACCTCCTGACATGAATTCCGTTCCACTTTGGTTGGGCAAGGGCATCAGATATATCTGCCAACAGCTGCTCGAATGTCTGGACCTACAAATAGAAACACATTCAAACTTTTCAAACTTTATTTGAGAAACTTAGCACATAATAAAATTTTAATTCATATAATAAAGTAGATGAGAAGCGGTTAATGAATGGTCCACTGTCGGCTGCATTGCCGAGTGGTCAGAGCCCTGACACGACACTCAAAAGGGCGCCGGTTCGACACCGCTCAAGAGCATGCGGCTGTGTCTTTGGTAGGAAACTTAAAAGCATGCCTGAAGGTGGACATTAAGATTGGCTTCCTTGCCTTCCCGTCCACTTAATCTAAATCTTCAACCACCAGGTTTAAGCCTGGATACGACAAACAAATGGTCCACTGACGATGAACATAGAAGATAAAACAATTTATATTCAGTTCACCTACCGAGCGTCTGTTCAACAAGATTGTGATCTTGTTATAAGGGGGTGATGGTCCGAGTCGAACCACTGTGATCATCTTGGGTTTTGTAGGGGAGTTTCCCGACTGGGTGGGTTGGGGGTAAGTCCCTTTTGGGTAAGCTTTGAAAGAAGCCGGACGAAACTAAAAAATAATTCGACCATGAATTAGTAAGGTAGATGTTTTAAAAAAGCAAAGTTTAATTAAGGCTGCATTACCTTGAATAAAAATGACTTTGAATTTATGACGTACCAGATCCACACCAATAGTGTTGGTGACGTAGGCCTAATCAAATGGTTACTATCTACGTCATCAAAGTTACGTCATAAGCCCATGCTGATCAAGTCTACGTTATCCGATCAAATTTTGCTACGGAGATGATTACAAAGCACAAAAACGACACACAGAAAGATGGGTTGCTGGCAGAAGTCAAGTACGATCGTAGCCAATATAAACAATCTTCATAGCACATGACTAGACAACTGTGTTCCGATCATGACATAACCAATATGGGAACTTTCAAAGATGGGAGAGCTTCTGTTCGCAGCCTATTACTGAAACTAACGCAATGTCTAGGTAGATAACTTGTAAAGCATCACCGACCGGGGACAGCCGGGGTGTTGTAATCAGCTTTGTTTTCTGCTTAAAACACAACTAAACGGCCATGATGACTGGTACTTTGTTGGAGCGTTTGGGGCCAAGGGTATATCATCTGTTTACCAGCCTAGTTTGACGATATTTTTCGGATCTCACAGAGAGACTACTGAAAAGCGGTCAATCTTTGACTTCATCATGCATGAAACTTTTACCGTTCCAGAACGGTCGCTATGACAACTACTGAAACAGAAAATATAAAACAAAAAAATTCCTAGTTATGTTTCCGCAACACAGAATTTCAAGGAAAAGTTATCACCCAACATTTTATTTTAGGCTCAGCTGATGCCTTACTAACACCAAATTGTAAAGCATGCTCTACAGCCATTTGCCTAACTAAATTACGTTGATTAAACATTTAATGACTGAATCAAATTATCTTTGTTAGGCATGCAATACAATTTTTGGAAACAAACATGTAGGTAAAATAGTCTGGTACCAAGCCACAGATATTCGTTACTCTAAGTATTATATATTAACGCAAATAAGCCAGATTGGAAAGAAAATCAAAATAAAGTCGTTGTTGCAGCTAGCAAGCATCAAGCAACCCACTTTTACAGTTTTGTCTTGTCTCGTCTGCTGTTGAGATAAAAGTAAATATTATTACCAACTTGCCCGCTATATATATACAGTACATCTAGCAGACATAGCTAGTTAGCTACATCTGCAAAGTGCAACTGCCTTCACAGTTTTACCGAATAAATTGCCGGCAACGGGAGCGATAATTTTACCGGTTTACAAAAAGAAAGGTAGCTCTTTCCTGACAACAAAAATCCTAGTCTAAGATAAATCTTGTAAACAACAATTTCCAAACATATATTTGTTTACTATTTACACATATTCATAACACACAACTGACCATCGCTCCTCCGCTAGGTGGGAACGTAGAGCGTAATGCACTTCTTCCGGTTCCGGTTGTTGTGTGTGGGAAGTTCCCATAAGGATCGCCATTGCTATAGTTCGGTATGCGATATCCTTCAATTGAAAACAAAGCGTTTAAAGCAAGTCGGATTTGTAAACGATTGGCTGGAAACAACTGTTATCACTGAACGAATGACATCACAGTTTTGTAACAATGTAGATTTGTAAGCATATTCTAAACTCTTGTTGAAAAACAAAGAAGATTGTTAAAATTGCAAAAAATGTCCTAAAAAAACGTGAAGCATACTCAGTCCAAGATTCACGGTCGGATTTAGGGATCATACCAAAGATTTTTAAAGTGGCACTGATTATGTTCTTATCTAAAGTAGTGAGGATATTCTAGAATAAGAACGTGCGCAGATGTTTGCAGGAACTCACAAGACTTGCTTCGAGCGAGCAAGTTAAAACTCGCGGATTAGCGATCGTGTTTAAAAAAAGCGATCATATGACAATATCACCAGCAGGAAACTTGCAGCCATCAGTTGACAAATAGTGTTGCTGCTATGCGACAATAAGCAGAAAACAAGTAGAACCAACAAGATTTCAACTGAATGAAGGGTGGAAACCGAGTCGCAATCACGATCTCAAAACTGTGCCAGGTTTTCATTTATCGTATCCAGGGAGTCGCCCGGTAGTTGAAGATTTGGTTTAAGTGGACGGGAAGGCAAGGAAGCCAATTGTCGTGTGCACCTTCAAGCATGCCTTTAAGTGTCGTGCCAAAGACACAGCTGCATGCTCTTGAGCGGTGTCGAACCGGCGCCCGTTTGAGCACTGTACCAGTGCTCTCACCACTCGGCCATGCAGCCGACACTGCACCAGCAAAAAAAAAAAAACAGCAACTATATGTCTTTGGCCAACTACAATGCCGACACAACAAAACCGCATTAGTTTCAACAATAACAACCACGCTTCACTCTCAAATGGAGAAGCGCGGGATCTGGCAACATGGCTGAAAATTATGACGCACTGGAAACTGTAATTTCAAAACATCTACGTTCTATGGAAAACTATGACCGAGGGTGAAAAAGCCAGGATTGTGAAGTCCGGTAAAAAATATACCGACTCCTCGTTTGATAACTGGCCATCTCTAACTCCGGCTTCAGTGTTGAGAGATATTTTAGGGTTGCCAGATTTTTTTAATTCTTGTCATTTTTCTTTTTTTTAAATTTAATTTCACTGAAGTTGAAACGAAGAGCAAACTTGAAACGGCGACTTTCACAAAAACTAATGGACAAGGGGAGCAGCTGACTCGAAGACTATATGTCACTTCGCTGCTTCCTGTCGACTGTTGTATCGCATCTGTGATCGCAGTGTGCTGTATGTTGTCGCAATGGGCGCAAATAAAAACACGATTATTATTAATAAGACAAAGCACTTCAATTTTCTGGTGCAGTGTTAGAACGCAAGACAATGAAGAAACAATATTTTGAGAAAAGATTGATATTAATGTTATTGTTCATCTTTTTGTATCATATCAGAGTCGGCCTTTTTTGGACGACTCTGAACTTGCCAAAATCCCACCGACTTTTGTAGCTAACCAGCAAGTCGGAACTCAAATCAATTACTTCCAAGTGGTTATAACTTGGTTATAACAAAATAGTGAAAGGCATTGTTTATTAAACGTTCCATCGTCATGACGCCATACAGTGGAATCGGGTTAAGCGTACTTCCACCGTACGAAAGAATTTCACTTCTCAGCAGCAAAAAATCGCGTCAATGTAGATTACCTCTGTTGTTGGAGAGACGGGCTTCCGGTGTCCATTGTATGTTCACAGGCAAGCCTGTTACTTCACAATCAACTTCGGGTTGATAGGCACTGCCATCCATAAGGTTCGGGTTAATTCTTTGGAGAACATGTTTGCTTTCGCGTTCCGATAAAGATGACGTATTACAGATAGAAAAATCTTTGTAAGGCAGTGTGCTCGGTCTTGGATGAGGATCTAAAATTCTATTTATCTTCCTCTTGTGAGATTGGAAAGATTCGGGGGAGGATTCTGTGTTTACCCTTGAGCGGTGTAGAACTCGACCTAGATTTGATGTTGAACAACTACTTGAATCGAACGCGCCACGATGCGATTGTGACGATTCAAAAGCAGAGTCGCTGCATTGATCGCCAACTGACATTGTAGCTGTGCTGCACTGTCCAGTGCCACGATCAAGCATTGTTCTAGCTTGACTTCCAATATGGGACAATGGAAGGGTTTTCAAACACAAGTCACAAAGAAAAAAATGATCAATTTTACTCTTCCTGGACTTTTGCAATTCTTCCTGAGAAGGCGAGGGGTTTCTTGTTTCTTTTTTAAATCCAAAAGGTATTATTTTTACTTTTTTGGAGCGGAAGTTTGTTTTGGCTTGACAGGCCGAAGTCTTTGACTTTGTACGAAGATTAATCGTCGACAAATGCAAATTAGTTCCACCTTTGAGTTTTGGGAAACTAGGACAACGACTGAAGTGTCTCTTTTCATTTGTAATGGTTGGATGAGCAAAAGATGTAGAACTTCTACATCTGCCACAGTGTGGTTGAAAGGGAGTACTTTCCATTCTTAGTCTGGAAACCTCACGCTTTCTTCCTTTTGTTCTCCTGCATATTTCCAAGGAATTCGGGTTACGTGCTTGACCGGCACAGCTACATGCTGTTGTGCGAAGTTCTTCTTCGCTTACGTTCTCCAATATTGTAGAAGGAACCTTGGAGATTTGCACAGGGCTTAAAAAATGCTTGATACCGGACGTGACGCAATCTTGTTTCCATTTATCAACATCGTAGTTGAAAGAAGGAACTTCACTTCGTTTGGCGAACCCTTGTTCTGCATTGTTCCTTTCTACGTGGTTGTTGACCGCGTCCGGCTTTGAAGCTTTTCCGTGCCGTGGCGACAAAGCGCCAGAAGGCGAGAAGTCCACCGCAAGATCATCAACGTTGATAGGAATATGCGACAATAAAGCGGCTTTTCTATTAGTGGAAAACTTCTGTCGCGTAGAATTCTGTTCGTGATCCGCTGGACCGGCCTGACACGAAACAGCGCGGTTGCTATGGCAACATGAACCGCAAGATTTCAGTGGATACTTCAAACAATTGATTTGTGAACCTGCACACGCGCATGTTCCAACTTTGGCCTCGTCAATCAAACGAGTCGCTATTCGCCATTGCGATTGTGAAGTAACATCTACTAACTTAGGATTACGTCCCGGTCTCTGGCAGCATAAACAAAGATCTCCATGTTCAAGTGGCAAATTAGTTCTGCCATTACCAACAGGATGAAGCAGTTTCGTTTTTTTAGATTTTTCTCTTGCAGTTGCAGCCGCTTTTTCTGCGTCTTTGAATTCAGATTTTCCAATTCCATTAACTTTGGACCACGTCGATTGCTTCCGTCGCCGACGAATCACGTGACAAGCGTCGCAGCGACAGCGTCGGTTTACGTCGCGCTCGTTCGCGTAGAAAACAATCAAGTTCGAGGTTTTAGCAGGAACCCGTTGATTCCAATTCGGTTTTCCTCCCTTTACAAAATCCTGGCAGCTCGAACGGGATCCAAACACTTCAAGTTCTTCAACGGAGTACAAGCCTTGCTTAGGCATCACAAGCTACGTCATAAAAGCTCGATATTGCGGAAGTACAAACGCTACAGTACCAAATGACGTCACCAAATCTCGGGGCTCGCAGTTTCAATAACAAATCAACTAAGACTAAAAATTAACTTAATCAAATAAAGTTAAATGTCAACAACAATGACTTAGCACAATTACAAGGGAACGTTTTATTATATTTTGGTGACTAATTAACGAGCAACAGCCATTTTCCAGCAAGGTTTAACTCTTAAAAATAAAACGTCTTCGAAAGCAACTGATCCGTATATACATATATAGCAAAATCCGTCATGTTTACATTGATTCAACGTCAGCAGACGTTGAATCAATGTAAAAATAACGGATTTTGTTGTCTGGGGAGGTCTAGTTCAATGTTCTTAACACGGCAAAGAATCATTGTATTCCTGAAGCTGGTTCTTTAGACTTTATATTTTCGTGGTGTCTTATTCTAGGGAAACGGTCAAGAAGTTAACAGAGTTTCCAAACTTATTAACTTTATCAAAAGATATCACCTAGTTTGGAAGTTACACAAAAATATTTGGAAACCCTGGCAACGTTTGCGCATGGCAGGAGCTCCAGTTGCTACTTGTTTAGCCTCATTACACTGATCTCAGCCTAAACCTAAAGTCGCTGTTTCCAAGGAACTTTAAACACAGTCGCGGTCTGCTCGAAATGAAACAGTATCAAAAATCTGTGGTCGTCAAAGTGGTGGTTGCCATGACAACACAGCCATGCCAAGAGTTTCATCCGAAAAGCAAATAAATCAATTAGTCGATGATAAATCTTAGGACGGAGCGTGTCACCGCATTGACGAAAAACAACATTTTGTTGATCCATCGTTCTGCTACGTTGATAATGTAAACAGCTGCTAAGAAAAAGGTTTTGTGTAATCAATAACAAAACAACAACAAATAACATAAACATCAAACAACAATAACATGCGATTGCAAATGGTGGCAAAGTCACACATAAATAACTTCAAGTGCCGTGAAGGGTCAGAAGTGGATGACTCGACCTTTTGAATGGGAACCTGTTCGATTTTCACACAGTAGACTGCTTGTGTTCAAGAAACACACAAATAACTCACGACGCTTCCACCATTGGGTATTTTAACTTCGTTTCACGTAAAACGAAAGATACAACGATACCGCTTAAAGTTGAAACAACATGACAAGCTGGGCGGGTGCTGAAACGCCCAGATAACCGGTTCGTACGCAAGGAAATCCTTTTTAGTGAATGTCTATGACAAAGTTAGCATAATCGTCCACGAACAAAGTTCGTAAATCGTAACCCAAACCAAGCTAATCTCCGTCAGTCAATGTCTATGACATAGTCAGCAGAAAGAGCTACAAGTCAATCGCACGACAGAAACAGGTCTGCTTCCACTAAATATGGACGTTCCAGGTGACCAGTAACAACTTATCACAAATGTACCAGCTACAATTACCAAAATATATTAAAGATAGAGATTCATACTCAAATTAAAGTATAAGATTAGATCCTTACAAAAGAGTCCCTTACACTCCCAGACGCAAGGACCACTGCACTTACTGGGCCTTCCCCATAAATATTGCTTTCCCAATGACGGTGAAGCATCGCCAAGAACAGGATCTTTGGAGGTTGGCATCACTCACAGAGAGCAAGCAGTCTGACAATAATCAACCAACTTTAAAAGCCAAAAATCATGATCACATGTCTGAACACAAGAAAATAACGTCAAGTTATATGCTCCGGACATTATTAGGCGTTCTCTATCATTAAATCTAATTTCTCGAAATAAGTTGTCGGCTTCAAAAATTTTGCGCTTAGTCAAAGCATAAGCGGTAAATTACTATTAAAATAAGCTACACCATATGAAAGTGCATTTCAAGTCGCTGATGTACAAAATATTTCAAAGGTGTGAAACATAGTTACAACAATGTCCAATTTAAATTTTCCTTGAAACATCGATGTCAAAGAAATTGGAAAAAATGACATATGAAACTAACAAATTATATACATCCTAGCATTTCACTACTTAGGAAAAACCTCATTCAATTCTACCCGACAGCAAACGACTTGGCCGTATTCGGACATTATGACTTAGCTTCAATAAAATCTATCTATATGTAGGATAATACTATCAGTAGATTTCCTGTGCTCTCTGGATAACCGCTGCCTGCTTTTGGTGATAAAAATGGTGGTCCTCCTGAATGCAGAGCAAAACCAACAAATCTTAATGGAAAACAAGTATCATAGTGCACAAATCACAGTTCACAATTCTTGACTCTTGGAAAACTACACACCGCACCGTATATCTTTACAATACGTGCCTCCTGTGTCAGTTTAAATAATTTGATAATTTCGAGTTCCTTTATCCCACTTTTGCCTAAAACAACCCAAAGTATACAACGTATTGTTCGACCTCACTTCTGTTATTCAATGAAGCTTTCTGATCTCATAATCTTCATTCAACTTCTTTGTCAAACGACCATTGTTCCAACAACACTGCGTTATTACGTTCTAGCTATGTACTATACATGCGAAGTATGTGAAACTGCTTTTTGGTATCTACTTTCTAGAAGATATGAAATCGAAAATATCGTTGGTCGGTAGAATAAGCGACGAAACTCCGGACGAAGTTACAAATTCTTTAGCTCCAAGGTTAATTTGTACTTTAAATTGAATACTTCTGTCCTTGTATTTTCAATTGTGCCGAGGAGCCGGGCGAAAAATATACGACTTCAACTTCAGTGTTTCCGGATTTTTTTTTTACTTTTTAGGTTAGCCTATTCAAAAAGAGTAGCCTAATGAGTACATTTGGGAAACGTTGACTTCAAGGTCAACCAACCCATTACTCACATGCTACAGGCAAATTAAAAAAAAAAAAAAACAGTAAAAATCATTGCAAAGCATTTGATTAGTCCATGAACAATGAAAATGAAAAGTGCGTTTGTTAATTACACAACTGCCTTCTGGCCACAATGAAACCAAGTATTGTGCACTTCAAAACTTGAAGTATTCGATGCGTATTCTGATTCTGAAGTTGTGATAAAAATTAAAATGACGACTATCACAAAAAATGACTAGAAAAACACTTCTACTTTCCGGTAAAGTTTTAGGGCGCAAGATGAAATACAAACAGCAATATTTTGAAAATTGCGAATTAAAATTTTATTTTTTATAGTTTGGTATCAAGCCGGAGTCGGCCGTTTTTAACGGCTCCGACTCCGGACACGCCAAAATCCCTCCAACTCCACCACAATCCTAGTCGTGCCCATTGGCTCAAGATTTAGATTGAAGAACGAGAAACTAAGAATACCAATCTTTGTTTGAACCTTAAGCAGGACATTAAAATGTCTTGCCAAAACACAGCTGTTTGCTCTTGATGGGTGTCGAACCGGCGCCCTTCCGATCGTCACTTTCACCCTCACCACACAAACAACAAGCTAAGACTCGTTTCTTGTTTTGTTCTTCGTTGTTGTCTTTGTCAGCTCACAACCCAAACAACAAACCAGTCAATTTTATATTGATTCAACGTCTGCAAACGTTGAATCAATGTAAAATGAACGACTGATTTGCTGTTTGGAAAACAGTTATTTCAAAAAACGTGTGGCAAAGTTTAAATGTTTTTTTTTCAACATATCAGCAACTGTTGTTAATTCAGCACAGATTTCGCGAGCAAAATGTGACTTCAACCGCGCTGCTTCAACGCATCTGTTTCACAGTTGCTTTGAAAACCTGTTTATTTTTACTCAGTGGCACCATCTAACGGTCGATAACCAACAAAAGAAGCAACATACCTCGGTCTTACAAAAAAGACAACAAAATTACGAGAGTAGTAAACAATTTCTCGTTTTAGCTAAATTCAACAACTAATTGACGCTTAGTCGAAACAAACATAATCGTAACAATAAAAGTTATTTTTGGGATCAAAGGGAAAAATATATTTGTTGCCAAGCAACTAAGTGCTGCCATTGATATTTCTAAAACTGTTGTTGTGATGCGGATAATGTGAATCAAAAACCACTTGAAACATCAGAAAGGGCACTTGTGAGCTGGCGAGTTGTGTGCCATAATTGAATACATTGTGCAAAGATGAATAGGAATTATCTGGTGATTAGAACATTTCATTGAAATTTCAACTTACTGTCGTTATTTGAACAGTCAATCCATAATAATTTATCATTTTCTAAATTTTCATAAATCTAGTTGAAATACAATACTTGTAAGTACAAACACAAGGTACCATAGACTATATGTAACAAACAATTTGGATGTAATTTTTCATATCTTTTATATAACTAACTACTCCTTGAAGCTCCAGAAAGAATTTCCGAGTTAATCCACTTGTTCAACGGATTGTAGTTACATTACAACGACACAGTGTCAACGTTTCTATGGCAACAAGTTTGTTACAATAAAAAATCAGATTTGACAACCTCAAATGAAAGCAGAACTACTGTATCGTACAAAGTTAGATTAAAATAAATATCCTTCCCTATCTCTACCTTTCCAAGTTTCAATGTAACAACCATTTGATTTAATCAAATAATGTTTTTTAATGAATTATGCTTTTTCAATTAAAGGAAACTTGTTTGTTTGTACGAGATGGCAACAATGTGACGGTCATAGACGGGACAACCTTACAATAAAACTTCAAACCTAACTCGTTAGGTATCACACGATGGTGCACCTGGTCAGCATAAAGATTCCCTGCTCGAAGAATAGAGGAGAGCATCTTGCGCAAAGTTTACATTTCTTATTAAATCAGAGTCGGCAACAAAGTGAGCCTTGCTAAACCAACAATGGCACCCACCTCCGCGGCGACGAAAACAACAAACGAGTTGGAAAAAGAATTTCCTACGCTCGAGTAACCATGGCAACAGTTACTACGTGCGCTGCCTGGACGCGTTCGACATCCTACCACAAAAACATCAAATGGAAATAACATTTGTTTCTTAAACATTCACGCATCACAAAAAGATGGACTACCATAGATTGCGACGCGGTTCCATATGGGATCACTGAATATTTATGCAGTAATTTTAGCGAATGTTGATCGTTTCATTTCCTTGCACCAAATAAAAAAATATATCCGCGGTATGGAATCCAGTGACGACAGTTCGATTCCTGAGCGGTGACAGTAATTTAAAAACAAATTGAATTTAAGCAGCAGCTGAGGTATGAAGTGTTTTACAAGCAATAATAATGGAGCATGGGAAAGTGTATTGTCGACTTTGGTGACTGAGTTAGTGCCAGTGGTTCAAAACATTTTTAACTATAAAAAACGGGCATGTTTAAAACTTGAGAAGACACTTTTCGACTCCAGCCACATAACAAAAACATTGGTCTGCGTGTAACACTTACTTAAGTGGTTCCGGTCAGAATACTGCCCGTATTTGATCCGGTGGAACTTCTCAAATGAGGCGCATACGTATGACTCGCCATCTTTAAGTTCCTCTATGTCTTCCACTAAAGTTCCTCCTGCAATGCAACCGTGACAATTCACATGTAAGCGTCACAAACGGCAGTTTTAAACAGAGTCTGGCGTTTAGCCAATCTAGTCAGCATATATGTCCAGCTTTCCTTCAACTTTAAACCCATCTTAAAAGCAAAACATCTTGATACGTACTTCATACATGCACTGATAATAATAATATTTCGCAAAGTTACCGAAGTTGGTTAATTACTTGCAGCTTCAACCAAGTCACATCAATACTTAAACTTACGATCCAAATGATCAATATTAAAAAAACATTGCAAAAACAATGATAGGAATACCTGGTCAATGTGAGAAAAAAGCCTAGAAGGAAGAAGGGATTGAATTTCTGCATTATGAGTTATGTACTTTTGACTGTCGGCTGCATAGCCGATGAGTGAGAGCCATAGTTCGACGTATGTAAGGACACCGGTTCGACACCGCTCAAGAGCATGTGGTTGTGTCTTCGGCAAGACACTTAAAGGCATGTATCGATTGCAGAGTAACGCCCTTTCAACCATAGCCCTTCGGCCTTCAGTTTTTTTATGATTATCAACAGTAAACTGCTCTAGAGAGAAATGCCTACGACCCTTAGCGCTATGGCTTGCTGAACTGAACTTTTGACTCAGATAACAAGTGTACTTTTGTGCAGATTGCCACATAGATAGATTACACAATCATCAAAGACCTTCCTAAGAGATGGCATACCAATTGGTGTATAGATCCTTCTGACCCCGTAAGGCAACGACATTGATTTGGAGAGGTCGGTGAGTAACTCATCAAAATGGAGGTAACGATGAGGGGTGATATGGAGCGTCTTCCCTTTGAAATATCTAACAGAATATAACATTGCAGATAATAAAAGTCGCCAACAGTTTTTCAATGTCGGCAAATGTAGAGTCCATGCCACAACTGACAATGTTTGCAGTTTAATTATATCCAATTTTGCATGATTAAAATGATTTACGTAATACTCTTTAAAGCTATTCTCTTTATGACGTTTCATATTCTATCTACCATGGCTTCTACAATTGACGTGTTTAGAACAAAGAATATATCATAACACGTGGTCGACCATACCTAAAAGCCACCAACAAAACACAGCAAACCGTGCCAGTTATAAAATTTAAAAAAATACGTTTGTTTTCAAAGAAGTGTGAGGTGTAAAGCTCAGCAAAAATGTAAGATATATATATGTGCACTGCCCAAACAACACAATTGTTATTTTCACGTCGTTTTAATGTCGCTACACGTTTAAACGATGTAAAAATGGCAACTCTTGCTGGTTGGGTGTTGGGTATATAATGGTTGTTGGTTTGAAAACTTTCATCTCGTACTGAAATGAAAGATTGGTGTGGTTTATGTAAAACTACTAGGTCTTACAAAATAATAATTCATCACTGTGTGGTTGCGAACGTGAAAGATGTGAGCTAGTTCTTCAAACTGACCTGTCTGCATTCTTGTAAAACATGACTATCCTTGGCCGCCGCAGGTCTCGAAGTCTAAAAAAAGAGCAGCGGCATGTCATCAAACAATCAACAAAATCAATTGTTGTTCAAGATTTTAAAATTCTATTTCATAATTAAGCAAGTAGAAATGGCATGTTACAAATTAAGCAAGTGAAAATAGCATGTTACCAATCTACAGGTTTGAAAAGCTTTCCTGATTTGAATATACATTTATAAAAATAAAATAAACTGTTAGTGGTGATTAAGTTTCTTCTTCTTAAGTGAATTATAAACTCACCAACTAAAGATATGTAAGATAACCACAGTAGGCAACCAATTGATAACAACATTGCCATAGGCGCCGACTTTTCAAAAAACCTTGGGGGGCGAGAAAGGTGATGACGTCATAACCATAACGCTATTTTACTCAATTAAAATAGTCTTTGATTAAGCTTACTGTCTTGTTTATATTGACACCTAGGTCGCAAACCGAATTTAGTAGAACCGCTGCTTGAAACGATTAGTTTTACGCATGCAGTACGCCTTGTAAAAATTTTGATATTGTTAGCTCATAATTGGAACAGTTGGAAAACAAGCCGGTTCATTTCCTTTTCTTGTGTGGGAATAACAACGACCAAGACAGTGAAGTTATCGAAATAAAGCGCAAAAAATCACGATCTCAAGCAGAATGAAAACCCGCTATCAGTTTTATTAACTTCGTTTCGCTCGTTTTGCTAATTACTTACCTTCAATGCGTTAACAACGGTGAAGTGTTTTCTCTTCTGTTTTTTATCGCAAGTCTTTATAGTCTTTTATCGAATACCGTATACACGAGTATAGGCCGAGATGTTCGCAAGCGATTGTCACCTCAAAAACACAGGTTCAACTTATACACGGGATAAGCTGTTATCTCCAGCTCGGCAGTTTTCAAAATGAACACATTTTTGCTGCGGCAAAATCATTGCCGAGATAGATTACGGAGTGTGAAATGGCGTCGGCCAAAGTACAAGTTTTGAATACGTTTATTTGCAGTGATTCAAAATTAATTTTCAAATTTAATGATTTCTTGTCATTTCTAAACTTTATGCACTTGTTGAGCAATATGCAAAGCTCACTAGACAAAACAGCGGAAAGAGCTGTTTTAAGAGATCAATTTTTTTATTTTTGCGTGTAGGATATAATCGTTCTAATTACGTGACATTCCATGATCGTTCAAGTTAGTCGATGTCAAACCTTAGCGGCCGCATAAAACATTGATGTCAGGTTAGCTAGGTCATAATAGCGGTAAGAGACGTCGTTAATGCAAGCAATACCTGCGACCAAGACCATTAAACAGTTAAACACCTTTTCTTTTATCGGTTTTCGATTTAATTCTCACACATTGCGAACAAAACAATGCGTTCTGTTGAATTATAATTGATCTCACAGCGGGAAGATCTCGTTGAAAATAGCGCATCTAATTTAGCTGGTTTAGTTAATATTGCAGTAAATAGTACGTGACTATTCCAGCAGCGTAAGTTACTCTACCATCTACTTTGAAATTTCCGTACCGTATGAGAAAGCCATGCGATCAGCTGCTGTTTTGCGGGCAAAAGCAACGTAGGCTATTTTTCGCTTTCGGCATTCTTTAAGTCCATTTAAATGATCTAAATCTCTTTTGCGAAGCGTTTTATCTTTGAAACACCACTTGTAATAACCATTTTTGTCGCCCCTCAACCATACGTTTACGGGGGGCGCCGCCCCCCGGAAGTCGGCGCGTATGAACATTGCAATCGATGTATTGCCACAAAATATTGGAAATAGGTGAGGAAAGGGAAGTGTGCAATGCAACCACAATAAAGAAAAACGAAAAGTAAACCTAATAACTAAAAACGACAAGAAAATTCCAAAACTACTATTTGAAGATAAAGTGTATGGCCAGGCCTACCACAGCAACATTAATCAACAAATGTAAACACACCAAGTGTCATGTTGGATACATGACCTCATGCATTTTAAAAATTGGAGACATGCATAAACCAGAAGCGACAGAGATACTTAAAGTGAAAATAAATAGAAAGAATAAAAGTCTTCTCATAGAAATAATGAACCTAACCGACTGTTTTAAAGTTACCGTATATAATTAATAGAGGAACAGTTAATGCACTTTTAAAATTCCATGTATAAAGACTGAGTGATCATAACAAAAACACTTTTAAATGTTAAAAAATTATTTTTAACACAAACCTTATTTTTGTATTGTGAAAGTAGATTAAATTCATTTTAAATCTTGTTCAACATTCCACAGGATTTAATGTTAAATTTACATATAATACCACATAAAAGTTGATGTTTTATTATAATTGTGTCAAAGATTTTTTTTTGATTAGGCGAAAGTGAAGTTGCAATTAACCATTGCTGATTTCAATTGACCATAAACAATACCAAAATGAGAAAAAATTGTGAGCAAGAAAACTCGATGCTATAGCAGGTAAAATTCCAAAGGTAAATATTCAGAATGGCGTTGCAGCACTGAAAACAAAATATAGGATTGCAAACAAAACTGAAGACTGGAAATAAGAAACAATGAACTCTTTTATTTAAATTCATCAAATTAAAAGCTGAAAATTGCATGCATATTGTCACTACATATAAAAAATAAGTGCACACACAAATAAGTAGAAGAGTTAATCATAAAATAGATTGTAGCATAGTACAGATCATCCGGTTAATTGCATATCCTATTATTATAAATCCCAAGCCATTGCTAAATAGTTAACTAGTCAGCTAGTTAGTTTCAAGAAGTTGAAATTTATTGCACTTTTATAAATATTATATATATTTTTAGATTCCTGATGAGGGCTTAAGTTAAGCTGAAAACATTCGAATGTTGAAACTATTTGTAAATGTGTAAAATATATTGATATAATGCTCAACCCTGTTGTATTTTTGTCTTGTCTGTCTTTGGTACATGAAAGCAAACTCTCTCCCGAAACTATATTGGTAAATATTTGTTAACAAACTTGACTAACCCCGTGTTGGGTAACTGCATGCTATATATCAATAGAATTTGAATTTAAACTTTGACTTGGTAAAAGTAAAAGATTTATTTTTTAATTGCACTGAGAAGATCACTTTTTCAATTCTGGTAAAGTAATTAAAATAAAGCGAAGACTAGTGAAAAACCCAAAATACCGTAGGTTAACTTCAGATTATGTGATAAACCAAAACATAGCATAGTTCTTTCAAACTTGAGATACAAGACTGGACTGGATTTCAAAGATAACAATATGTAAATTTTATTACTTCTTATATAATATATATAACAAAACAAGCATGACTGTTAATTGTTAAGTGTGCTCCTACATTAATTTACAAAATCTAAAAAGCAATGTAAAATTTAGAGTTTTAAATGGCCGCAATAAGTGAAATGATTTATCTTGGTTAGAGAAGATTGTTGATATTTAAGCTATTGGAATTGTAACACCTCAAAATACATTTGCACAAGTGTTCCTTCTGAATAAAAAGGACATGATTGTTTCAACAACCATTGTGGAGATATGTGAAAGCCATTATTCTTGTATATTACATTGAGAAAACAATAAAATAAATAATAAAAAAAACTTACATAAATGTATGACAAAGCTTTACTAATAGGCTATGTAATTAACCGGAAGTGTCTGTACTACCAATAATTTAGCTTTGATAGGTTGAATTACTTCTGAATTAAGTTGCAAAATACCATATTACATGCACAGCAAAACAAAAACATCCAGTGCGTTTTTAACACAACCATACCAGTGTAGTTCTTCTTTGTCCACTTTGCAATGAATAGAATATAATCAGGAACATTGTTTTGGTGTAATTGTAAAAGTATAAAACATACTGTAGCGTAATGTGTAATTTATTTCAACAAAGATATATCGTAATCAAACAACTCAATTCCACAGTTTTAGCTATTCATTTATCACAAGCAAGAAAGAACAAAATATCTAATTAATAATTTAATCAAGTCAGAGTGCAGATGGTTTGGGTTATGTGTGTGACGGTATGCCAAAGATCTATGAATAAACTTCTCATTACGACATAATCGCTTAAATTTTTAAGTGTTTGTTGTCGTTTGTATGAAATTACAACCACTGATACCTATACATATAAAACGTTATTCTCACTCCACCTTCAAGTGGAAGTTGCTGAGCTTAAAAAAAATGCTAATGTTCAGCCAAGAATGAGTTATCCTTGTCATATATATAAACAAAACTATTTTGGTACAAATCGCTATGAAAGCCTCATGCCCCCTAATCATGAACAATAGGTGCAAACGACTTAAGTTGAATAACATTGAGAAGTATCTTACATACCTACGTAGAACAAAGAAAAAAGACTAATGATAAAACAAATATACTGTAACTGTTACGAAAGAGTTTCTAAGCCACTCACCGGTCATCAGTTAGATCTTTCAATTCTTGTGAAATTTCATTTTTAGGTATAATTCTTCGAGCCATACTGTGTATCAATACTCCGTCACGCATTCCAACATTTATCGTAGTAGCGCAGGTACACTTGACACTGCACTGAACCTCACACTCGTGTTACAGTATAATTATACACTACTATGCCACAGGAAAGTTATATACAATGTTATGCAGCAATGTAACAAAGAAGACTGAAATCATATTGGATTTTACAATCAGTGTCAGACTACATTTTGAATTAGCAAATACGGAATACACTGTGTCGGCAGCAGTGGCCGAGTGGTTAGCGCGTTGGGCTCGCAGTTGAGAGCCTGCATGTTCGACTCCAGCCACCCGCACTTGCTGTTGTTTCTCTGGAAAAGAAACTTTACGATAATTGCCTCTACCCAGTGATCAATTTCGAGTAATGGGTAGTACCAAATTTAAGTCATAAGCAGAGTAGACAACCGGAAACAGACATTGCCGTCGGCTGCAGCGTGGGTCAGGTGAACGTTGGAAGGTGTATACCGATACATAGCGCTCAAGTCCGCTTTCCCGCAATGCAGGATAAAGATAAACAAACGAAACAAACACTGGGCCTATTACAAGATTATTTCCAAAAAAAATTGCAATGTAAATTTTCGCATTCATGTTTGAAGTCACTCTCGATAGCATTATCTCAAAACATTGATGTAATACCTGACTTACAAGCCAGGAATTCAACTTTTTCATGTTTAAAATTTGCCCAAACCCACCAATGAGTATTTTACTTATGAACCTTAACGACCGAATACCCATTTATGTTAGGCCTACCATATTTTCATTGCCTCAAACAAGGACAAGTTTCGCCAGCAAGTATTATAAAATGCAAGTAGAACCGAATTTCATGTTTGAAGGAACTTTTTGCATAATTATTACAAGAAAAATTACAACAATTGCAGAAAAATTACAACAATAAAAATACAACAGATTTATTTGGCGCATAAATATTTTGCAGCTCCCTAATAGGCTACAACTTGATTTATTACATTATGCAAAACTTTTCCAGAATTTTCTAACTTTTGGTGACTGTCTGAGTGTAAATGTAAAAAATAATACTGTTTGTTAACATCTTTTTTGTTCCTTTTTTCAGGTGACACAATGAGTTTCAACATCACAAAGGTTAGAGAAACGAAGACACTTTAATCCAGAAAATTTCAGGCAGATCATTATTGTAGTGTAAAGGCATAATACATGTTATGCCCTGAAACGCCATGCAATGGTAATTACGCAGCACTGTGCGCGTACTTGCCGTTGGGCGACGCAAGGGCTGCTACGTGAGCGATGACTGAGGTTTTTGTGATTCATTTGAGACTAACACAACATGGTGTCAGAAGTGAGATAAAATGTCGCATCAGATAATGTTACCAGATGCGTTTAACTGGCAACATAATGAGTGGGGCCAGTAAATTAAAAGATTTGAACGATATAGGCAAGCATCCCAATTACCGTCGAAACCTGAAAAAGTGCAAGTCAACTCTCTAGTCTATTTGCTAGGAAGCAAACGTGAGGATGTGTTTTCTTCATTTAAGTTATCAGGGGCCGATTCGATCAACTACGATGTAGTCAAGGAACGCTTCAACAACCATTTCAAACTGCGCAATAACGTAATTTTCGAAAGAGCAGTATTCAACCGTCGAGATCAACTGCCATGCGAGCGCTTTAATGACTATGTTACTTCTCTGTATGACATGATAGAAAAGTGTCAGTATGGCGCTATGTCTGATCAGCTACTGCGAGACAGACTCGTCGTAGGAATTACAAATAAGTCGCTGTCCGAACGCATGCAAATGGACCCAGAGTTAACTTTACAAAAAGCTATCGACGCCGCACGACACGCAGAAAGCATTGCAGAGCAACAAGGTGAACTTCAAGGTAGAGCGGAGAAAAATTTCGACTACGTGGACGGGGTTGAAAGAAAACGTCGCAATAAGTTCTTCCCGAAGCGAGAATGCTGCCAACGATGTGGTAGAAATAAACATTACGAAAACGAAAAATGTCCAGCTGAATTCATTACTTGTTTTAAATGTTCAAAGATAGGCCACTTTGCAAGACAATGCCGCAGCAATAAATATCAGGAAGTCTCGTCGATATCAGCCGATAAAGTCGTAACTAGTTACAAAGAGGAAAAGACGTCTTACTTAGGTGAAATAAATGAGTCTTCAACAAGTAATTGGACCGTGCCTATTAAAATTTACAACGATTTTAAAGTAGATACAGGAGCGGATGTTACAGTTATACCAAAAACCTTAATTAAAGATTTCCAAAAGCTTCAATTGATAAAACCTGACCAAAGGTTAGAAGGACCCAATGGACAAACATTGAACATTGTCGGATACTTCGACTACTACGTATTGTACAAAAAACGTGCGGCATGGCAAAAAATTTATGTTACATATTCAGGTAGCAGAGCCTTGCTCGGAAAACCTGCCACTAGAGGAATTAAATGTAGTTAAATTTGTGGATAATCTCGACCTAGAGTCAGATAAATATAAAAAGTTTGTTTGGAATTTTTAGTTCCGCTTGCTTGTTTGGAATTTTAACTGCTTCCTTAAAGGCAAAAAACAGCTTTCACATTGTTGCGAGTCAGTGAGAAATAAAACAAATTGAGTTTAAGAAAACTTCAGTTACACAGCAACGATTGTAAAAATCTAAAAAATGTGACAAAATGACAAATCAGGTCACATCTCTAATAGCCGTAAGGTAACATCTCTAATAGCAATAGCCATGCCTTAACTTTTTTCTGTAAGGAAAGATCAGCTCTAACAAAATTATGAAATTACTAGCATAAAATATGATTGAAATTGCACACAACTGTTTAAGATGCTAAAAATGGATTCAACTGAAAGGCTGTTTCTTTCCTTGCATTGCACCATTGTGGCTGCATCATAGAGTACCGGTAGTTAAATAAAATGCATTTTCTTTGCATCTACATAAGCTGGTAAGTATCCATGCAAAAATTTGTTTTGCGGTAGGTCTCGACATGCACATTGCACTTTTGGACATTCTTTTCAATTCACTTCATGTAACTAACTAGTTAAACTATTAAATTGGTAATGAGCAATGTCCACAAGTTGAATCAACATAAAATAGATACCGGTATAGTTCAAAGAATATTTTGTTGTTAAAACTGTGGCGAGAACTAAAAAATATAATTACGAAAAACGTTTTGGCAATTTTTTGTGTTGAGGTCATATTTTTAATGTCTTATTTTCTTGTGATTTAACCGACTCATTTTTTAATTTTCTTAACTTTAATGATTTCATCACAAACTTATCCACCATTGACCGGCATTACTTAGTTACGATAACCGAAAAACAATGGTGTTTGGGCCTAATAGCCTGATACAATAAACTCCTGAGTTTTTATTGTTTACAAAAACAGATTAAAAAGGTGGAGTGTTCCAATTTATTGGAGAATGTATAAATCAGGATATTACATTGGTGCAAAAAATATTTTTAGAAAATGAAATACAAGCCTTCGCAGAAATGCCAGATAACAATAAAATCCTGTTGAGAATATACGCAAGAAAACTCAAAATGCCAAAAAAGAGGACATTTGAGTACGGTATTTTTAAGTGTGCTCGGACGACCACTAATTTTTCAAATCTTCATAAAAGAGGACATATGCATTTATGTATATGTTAACAATCTATATGCATTTTCAACATTTCAAGATTTTATCATCTTTTTGTTTTGTTGATCAGTACCATAGCTTATATGATCAGTTAGCTTATATTTAAGCTTATATGTAATGTACTGTAGGCTTTCTAGAAAGAAAAAAACAGTGGAGGTGACTTGGTTGACCCAAGGTTTTTCAAATGCAAGTAGACTCTTTGCTTGAAGTTTGCTAAAAAAGTGAACACCAAAACACTGGTCATGCTACACCATTGATCCTGGCACATTTCTTATTGCAGCTAGTACTGTTTTTTTGTCCTCAACAGACTAATGGTAAATAATAAAAAGATATGGTGTGACTTCTTTGCTCGTTTTACAATATCTGTAATTACAAACTATTGACAAATTAATAAACTAATCGGAGCTAAAACTGACCAATGAAATTGAATGAACTGACCAGTGACCAATGAACAAACCTTTCACGTATAAAAACAAACGCTCTAAAAATTTCTTAAATTGTACGAAAAATAAAAAACGCGGACAAAAATCTTTAATAAAATAGGTTAAAAAAGTTTGTTTGTTTCTCAATTTCAACCCACCGCAGACAACAAACTAGAAACTGATTACCTTACCAGTTCTTGATCGTGTCCAATAGCAACTTAATCTCTGTGGACAGAACTTTTAAAAGCCAAAGTTGATATATTTAAAACCTTCTTAAAAAGCCTTCAAGTTTATTCATCAATCCCTGGCCAAGATACTTGATGGGCTACACCTCAGTTTACGGTGGCGTACCTTTGTCATAGGAATACAACATGATTGAAGTGCGCCACCTTGTGCCTGATGTGTATGTCTTCAGTTCGGTTCGATTTGTTTTTATTTTTGACAATCGCAACGAAAAACAATATATGCCAAACATAATAGAGGTCTAAAAAAGTAGAAAAAAACAAATATAAATCATGCTTAGCTCAGTGGGCTCTCGGGGTGTGCGCTTGAGCAACGCATTCTAATTTCTAAGGACTGCTCTCAATTCAGCGGCACCTAGTGAATGGAATAATTTCTCGGCAACAACACTTCAACAATCGGAAACTTCACTCTGCCAATACCGGTAACCGGCCTAGAACCGGCCCTACGTCAAGAGCCTCTACAAGTATGCGGAACTACTAGAAATAACCTATCAAGGCTTTGTCAGTCCAAGGATGAAGATTCAAAAACCAACCAACCATGATGTTCTACATTCAAGTTTTATTTTCAGTTTTATGTTTGTATTTATGATCCTTCCTTGGGTAAACGTGGTGTTAATCACACAGGTTAATCATTCCATCAAATCATTGCAACGCACCCAGTGCATTTTTTTGTAGCCTATCGGGTATTTATTGTTTCGTGGTTGTTGCTTTTTATAACTTACTACAGTATATATTTCTCCTATTTTTTTTTTCATGTAGGCTAATTTCCTATGAATGCGTAACATGTGTAGGCCTATATCTGAAGTAAATAAATAAATAAGTTAAAATAACAAGCAGTCTAATTTCCAAAAGATTGAAGAAGAGAAGAAGAAGATTTCCAAAAGATCATTTTATCTTTATGTAGCCTAATTGCATGTAGCCTACTTCAAAATGTAAAATTCATCATTTAATACAACACCGAAAATCAACTACGACCTATTCTATTAGATCGCAAGCTTTCCATTGTTCTGAAGATCTGACCATGAATTTTCCGATATGGTTGTGACATGGACCTTCTGGCTTCTTTGCAGAAACTAGGCTCAACATTGAAGCAGATGTAGTAGCGTTGATAGGGGAAAGAAGGCCTAAGGGGTAGCCTACTTACCTCGGATCGTGAACAGGGCCGGATTTAGCTGATGGGGGGCCCGGGGCACGTTTAGATCGGGGGTCCCCGTGCAAAAAACTTTTTCAAGCCTACGGCACGAAAAACCATCTCTACGTCTACAGTAGCATCAGTCCAGCACTGCACAGCATGTTGCAGAAACTTTAAAGGCCAAAAGGAAAAAAATAACACAAAATCACATTTTTTCCACATAGGGGGGCCCTTCAAAAGTTGGGGGGCCCGGGGCAACTGCCCCCTCTGCCCCCCTAAATCCGGGCCTGGTCATGAATGATTTCTAGACCCGGGTCCGGAATGATTTTATGGGTCAAGGAGCTTGAAGAAACTACCTCGTATTCGTTGGACATAGTGCGTTTTTCTTAGAAGTGTTTGAATTTAAGGCCCAAGTTCCGAGAATCTCATTGGTACGGGCCCAAATTATCCTCTCAACGTCCATGAGCAGTAGAAATGTGGTTTTGCAGAAGAACGCTGCTGATTTCATATCATAGAGATCTTACTACAAATGCAGAAGTGTTAAACCGTGTCCAACAAGATAAGGAATTATTGAACAGCATAACTCAAAGACAACTCAAATTTCTTGGTCACATCATCAAGAAAGAATTCGAAAACCTCCGTCAAAGCGGTCGCCTTCTTGGGAAGCGTGCACGTGGCAGATGACAAAATTTCTATCCAATTATCAATAGAATAAATCAATTATCCAACCAAGGACATTTTGGGACGTTGCACGACATAGGAACGCAGGAAAATTTATGAACTGAGCATCTACTTCTACAAAGACCTCGTTGGTTATCATACAAACACATGTAACATGTACCATGCATTATCGAAACAGCCGGGGTGATGCTTTACGTCCTGAAAACGGAAATGCTGAACTGATTTGATTTTCCTATCATGTGAAAGCGAATGGCCAGCAGTTTTCCGACGCGTCGAAACGATATTTGCATTTTCTAACATCTCTTTTTATCAAAAATAATTTTATTTTAATATTAAACAATTAAGTTACTTTATCGCATGTTGATCTTACAGTGATGAAGTTGAAAAATGTTTTGGAAGTTGCTACCACACTTAGCGACCTTCACACTCAAAATGAGCATATTTAAAAAAAATACAAATCATTCTATGTCTTTCATTCAGTTGGCTCCCAGCACGCACCAATTAAAGAGTTTATAATTGATCTATCAAACCTGTTAGTTTAACACTTTGCTCCTCAAAGGGAGGCCAGATTTGGCCCGCCACTGCTCTCCTTAATGCCAAAGTGGCCCGCATGCAAAAAAGGTTGGTGACCCCTGGTTAACTGATTTGAAGTATGGTTTTGACTTTTGAGCTTGATGAAGTGTAATATTGAATCAGTTTTACATTTTAGGGATGCGAACAAAATTTGACCAAATTTTGCCTTTGCAAAAATATTTTTAAAAGCTTATTAGTTTCTAGCACTAGTTGCAACGTTCATTTGATGTAAGTGAAAGTAAAAGCAACAACAAACAGGTTGACTTATTGCTTCACTAACGTTTCGCACACCATGACAATCCTCAGAGTGACCTTCACTTTCATCAGATGAATGTTGCAACTGCGCTAGAAACGATAATTGTCCTGATGAACACCAAAACTTTTCAATAGTCAACTTATTAGCTTGTTACCATTTTTCCAAATAAGTAGACATCTTTGCCCAAATTCGCCATGTTCATTTTTGGAGCAAGGGAGCTAGCTACCACTCCCACTGCAATCTCATCTCCTATAGCAGGGGTTCTTAACCTTTTTTGTCTCGTTTACCCCTTTTCCGAATGAAAAAAGTGAAATTTATCCCCCAGTGGCGTAGCCAGAAAAAAAATTTTGGGGGGGGCCAAACATTTGATGAATTGAAGAGAACGACAAAGTGTTTGATTTAAAACATCGCCACGTGATGTGCAGTGGCGTATCCTAGTGGGTTAAGCAAGGGAAACAATGAAGGTGGTGGGGGGTTAGAGCGTGCCGAAAGCACGCGTATTCTAGGGGGGGCGGGGGCATGCTCGATGCTCCCCTGGAAAATTTTTGCAAAATTACACTCAAATAATGGATTATAGCGCTTTCTGGAAACACTTTCAGGGTAATATTTGTACGAAATTTATTAGCAGATAAACAGGTATTAACTTATCAAAAGTAGCTGTTACACACGAACGGGCAAAAACTGCAGCTAAAATTAGAGAACACAAAAAACTCAGCTACACAAAAACCCAACAGAGTAAGCGGTTCTGAAATTGCTTCCACAGATTAGTTAAAAGAAGCATAAATCGCGTAAACTTTGCGCGATTTACGATTGGCAAATTCATTGGTGTCTTTCTGTGTGTCTAAAACAAGTCCTGGGGGTGTTAATAGCCAGATGTCTTGGAAAACGATATAAATTTAAACAAATTATATTATATTTTCAACAAAGGGTTCAACTTCGGAATCCAAACTTTGGAAATTTGGGGGGGGCATGGCCCCTTTCGCTCCCCCCCATCCTGACTACGCCTATGAACCCCCACCGTTGTTTTGGTGGCCCCTTGTGATGTCATCGTGTCCAGCCAACCATGCGAAGAAATGCAAATAAAGGAAGTTGCAATCTTAGCAGGTTTGCAATCCACTTTGTGGTCGAAGTCCTAATTAGGTTGTGTACAGTAAAAATGTAGCACACATAAACATACGCTGCTGAAATGAAACTGGTAGTCTGCTTGCGTGGAGATAAAAGAAAAAGATGAAAACTTACACTAAGCATAAATTTGGATCAAAATCGAGTGCAACACAACCAGTTGTTTAATAACTGAAAAAATTAAGTTTGCATTAATTTATGATTCAGTAAATTTACTCCCTCGGTAGATGAAATTTACCTCCAGGGGGTAAATTCACCCCAGGTTAAGAACCCCTGTCCTATAGCAATGGCCGGCTTGACAAAATTCCACACAATTATAGCACGTCTGTGGGGCGAGGTTGGCCTGTGTCATTGAGCTGTGACGTATCGAGACCTCCAAAAGCCATGCCTTTGTGAGTTATTTATTCTTGTTAACAAAAGCCTCAGAATGGGGTGATTGCTTGAAAAGATTGAAGATAGACGTTGTGTAACTGCTCACGTCTTATCTATCAATATATCTAATACAAATAGAGCGTTTTCTCAAACTCAAAAAAAGTTAGCAAAACGATTTCATGCGTGACGACTCTGTGAAATATTGTGACAACGCTACTTGGTACTTTAGCATAACCAGAGATGCAACTCAAACTTTCATGGTGCCACTAGTTTCACAAAAATGTTTTTACCACGATCAGCTACGCGCGTACGCAGTGATTAATGAAAACAAATGGAAGTTGGGTTAGTTACCAACTTAATCCTATTTTTCATGCAGTAAAATTTGTCATGTGTAATCAAAGTAGAAAACGGTTGGTTTTCTATCTGGGATTTATTTTTTGTGCGAGATTACTTTGGGGCATGCTAATTGTGCATTGTGCAAGGTAGATCATGTTATAAAATCAGCAAATATTCAACGTCTGTTTATATCAGACAAACAAGGTGCTGTTTTATAAATTGAATGCTTTGATTAATTAGTTTCATTTTACAAATAATTTGGCGGGTTAGAAAAGCAATGAACGGAAAGAGATAATGTAAAAGAAGTTTCGAAATAAGTTTTACTTTACTGCTTAATCTGCAATGCACTAGCTATGTTGATGAGAATGCAAACAGCATAAACAAAGCTAAGCTAAAAGTGTAGTCTGCAATCAAGTATTCAAACTCAGCTTAGCGTTGTAGGCCTACAATGTTGAGTGGAACATCAATGAAAAACATGTACTGTAACAGAAACCGTCACCATACATCCCAGACAGCAAATCCGTCATTTTTACATTGATTTAACATCTGTCGACGTTCAATCAATGTAAAAATGACGGATTTTGTTGTAGTGGTCAAGAATGAACTTCAATTTTAAGAGTAGCTAGACTCTAGCCAGTGCCGGTCTTTGGGGTGTGCAAACCGTGCGATCGCACAGGGCCCGCAAATTAGGGGGCCCACAATTTACTTAGAAGATGCAGTAATTTTTGTCATTTTCAATGGAAAAATTCAACAAAAAAATTAGCAACAAGAAAACATAGAGACTCAACGGGTGCAACCTATTTCGTCCCCTAACATTTCGTACCCTGAAAAGATCGAGAGAAAAAACAACAGAGCCGAAGTCGCTGATCGGAGTTGCCGCAAACATTTTAAAATTTCTCTCGATCTTTTCAGGGGACGAGATAGGTTGAAATTCGATTTTGTTGACAGCGGACAGCACCATTTAACAGTAATATTCATACCCAAATTTTTGTTGAACATGCTCTCAGAATGCCCCAAATTCAAAGTAATTGTTTAAATTTTTCTTGGGGAAGTCCCCCCAGACCACCTGCCGCTGGCTGTCGCCTTCGGCAAACACGCCATCAGGCATCGCCCGCCAACCGGCAAACCACCCCCTCCCCTTTCAAAATACCCAACTACGCTACTGAATTGGATCATTGTCATTGGGGCCCGCAAAGCATATTCCGCACAAGGCCCGAAATACTCTAAGACCTGCACTACTCTAGCTATGAGCCACTGAAATGCCACTGAAAATGCCACTGAAACTTGCGACATGAGCCACTGAAATGTTACGCTACTAAGTTCTTTCTCCGTTTGATAAAACTTGTGGGATTATGCGTTTGCGCCGGTTGAAAGTGCCTCTAGCAGCTAAAGGCTCATGTCGCAACCCTTGAGCAATTTCTGCTTGGTGATGACGTAGCTGCTTCGTGAAACGAAGGTCGACTTCTTTATCTTTCTACAGTCCTAGCCTGGATACGACATGAAAATAGCAGTTTGCCAAGCAATTTATAAAGAGGACAGCTAACTTCGGTGCCTTGGTAACCGGCGGTTATATTTAAGGTTTTAGAAAGACACTCACATTGATACTATCATTATGCTTCATTTGTTAAATCTGCACTCTAATATTGGCCTAGCCATGGCCACCTTGAGATGCGGCCTGATTTGTCACATTTTGCAGATTTTGATTACAGCTGCTGCTAGTGTTTGACCGACATATTCTGAGATTATTTTACTTTTTACTGTCTCCTAATGATATAAAAGCTTTTTGTTGCCTTGGGGAAGCAATAGCAAATGAGAAAAAGTAAGTTGAAAAACGCCGAATCAGACTGTTATTGAAAAATTAACAGTCTGACTAAAATCTTCGAAATCAAATTTTCTTTGCTTTTCAACATGTGATGATGTTAAAACCTATTGTATCATCTGGAGAAAACAGTAAAGAAAGCGTAATAATAAAATTTTTGAAAAATTTATTTAAACATTCACCCAAAGTTAGAAAAATGTGGAAATTTCTGCAAAATGTGACAAATCAGGCCGTATCTTTAGGTGGCCATGGCCTAGCATAGATGGAGATTTAGATAAGGTTGACAAGGTAATAAATAATTAAGCTTGGTTTTTTTGGTTTGGTTGAATCTTTATCCTCGGACTGACAAAGCCTTGATAGGTTATTCCTAGCAGTTTCGCATATTTGTAGAGGTTTTGTAGCAGGGCCAGTTACCGAGATTAACAAAGTGAAGTTCCCGATTGTTGAAGTGTTGTTGCCGGGAAATTATTCCATTCATTAGATGCCGCTGAATGGAGAGCAGTCCTTAGAATGCGTTGCTCAAGCACACACTCCGAAAGTCGAACCAGCGCCGCTTGATTTTGAAGCTTCTTCGTTCACGAAGTCACGCGCTACCAGCTGAGCTATCGGGGCAGACATGGCATTCTTGTCAGTTTATAGTTCCAAACTTCCAACATTTTTACGTAAGTTTATTTGTCTTTTGCAGGACAAATTACGGTATTTTACATCTATTGTCACTTCTGCAAGGACTTTTGCATTTGATCTCTTCAACTGTAGTTAAAAAAAAACAATAGCCTGGAAATGGTAAGTTGCTGTAGGCTACCACAGACAGCAAAATCCGTCATTTTTACATTGATTCAACGTCTGACAAGACAAGCGTGTGCAGATGTTTAATCAATGACGAATGTTGTTGTCTGGGACATCTCAGTGACGACAAAACAATGAGAGTGCAGTAGTGGTCGTGCAATCGCGGATGATTTCTACAAATTTATGCTGTTTCTTGTAAAGAAAAAAAACATCGTTGAAAAGTTGATCCTGTCAGTTTCGTGCCAAGAGTTGGGTACCCCAGGTTGATAATGTAATGCAGTGGTTCTCAACCTTTTCGTCTTGGCGGACCCTTTTTGGCACCATGCTTTTTTGATGCATTTTTCAGAATTTAGCTTGAACAAGGCTTTAACTTTGAACTGCTGCATTCTGAGAACGGCAACTGTCAGAAAAAATCAAAACATGGAAGTTGTTGTATTTTTAACTGTCTTTACAAATTTTGTGTATTTTTTTAAAAAATGTCCTAAATGACTAAAATTTTTGACAAACTACAAAATTTTGCGTTTTTTTATTTTTTTTTTGTTTTCGTTTGGACATCTAAAAAAAATCTTCAAACTGCGGAAAACTTCACCGCTAGACGTCGGGCAAGTGTCAGGCTTTCCACACAAACGTCGCCACAGTGATGTCGCCACAGTGATGTCCATGTCTTATGGGAAGAAAGAACCGAATAAACTTCACATTGCAAAAAAATTATAATTTCTCTGTAAATGATTGAAAATTGCAGAAAAAATTCAAAGACAAACCTAATAGTTTTTTTCAACTTTAAGAAAATATAAGTCTTCCTCTTTCTAAAAGAGTAAGATCCATGCAGTTTGGCAAACAAAGACCAGAGTTATGGTGATTGGCTGATTGCAATTGCAAACTAACAGGAACTACGTTGTTTGATTAGATAATTGTCGGAATATTCATCCTCGGACTGCGAAAGCTTTTTGCAGAGCTTAATCCTGGCAGTTTCGCATACTTGTAGAGGCTTTGAACCACTGACGCAGGCCCGGTCACCGAGATTGGATAAGGAAAGTTTCCGATTGTTTGAAATATTCCATTCACTGGATTAGTGAATAGAGTTGCCATTGACGTGTTTGCGTAACTGTATGCCCAGAGAGTTAAACCGATCGCTTTCAATAATTCTTAGTTTTGAATTTTAGTAGCATAGTGCAATGAAGAGATTCGTTATTTCAAGCAATTAGTATAATTTATAGTATGGTACTTGTTAATTTGTCACAATGAAGTTCATGTAGTTGACCATTTGAAATGTTGTTTTTCACATCTGTTGAGACAGTTTGGATTACGTTTTCAAAACTAGTGGGCCTAATGTCGGCCTAAGTCAATAATAAGTGGGTCTACTTTATGTAGAGATAAGTCTTTACTGTTTATTCTCCAAAATTATATTAGATTGTTATGCATTCTTTACAGAGCAACTTGACTCCTCTTCCCGATCGCTACTTTTTCTTCAATATTTTTGAACCTCCTCTTCAATTGGATAAATTTAAATCAGGTTTTAACAAAGCAGCAGACCACGCGGCAGCGAAGAAAGGGAGTTTCATCAGCACTTACTTGCACCATTCCAGCGCGCCAGACGCAAAGTTAGTACGCACTACCCATACAGCAAAATCCGTCATTTCTACATTGATTCAACGTCTGTAAGAGCGCTGTAAACGATTTTACAGAGCCTGAAAACTGTTCAGAGAACTTAGAAACAAATAAATCATATTTGCATACAATAATATACTGTATTGGCATCCAATCCTTTCTTTACACAGTTGCTAGTTTGAGGAAAAAATACAGCTCTCTTCAAGAGTCGTGTTAATTTGAAGATCGAATATTAATTAATTGGTGCCCAACTTAAATTGTTTTCCTAGTCACCCTGCATTATAATACTACAAATATAAAAGCAACAATTACTAAATGCGCAAGCCACGTGAGCTGGTCGAGACGATTACAATCAGTTACTTGTGGCATCTTTGATACAAAACGATGTTTTTGACGAAAATATAAACAATAAGCAACGTTGTTATTACTATTTGTCACGGTTCTTTCTATCTCTTACCAGGAAAGAGTCTTGGGAAAGATTAATGACGTAGTTTAATGGGATATCAACGTAAAACAGTCAAATAAATGGTCGAATAGTTCTAATTGTGAGATGACAAATAAAAATATTTGAAGAACCTTAACGAATGGCTAAGCACTTCCAACAAATAATCAAAGTAACTGTGAATACCCATAGATTCCAACACCTGTAACTCTTATATTTGACTTCAACGTACTTCACTCACTGCTTCTCATACAACTTTAATCTCGATCACAACTTATAATAGCACCAACCCCGTCCCCATCTACTCGCATTCAATAACTTCAATTGAACTCTCAATCAATAATCATCTCAATAATAACCTCCATCTCTATGTGAATTACGCAAATTACGCCACTATTTATAGCAGGTTTGTTTTGACCAGAAACTTCCAGAAGGTACGATAATGTTACGTCATAAGGACACATTGTTCTGGTTAAGTTTTACTACCCGTAACATTTTTGTGACGTCATAACAACCTACCACCTGACAAATTGTTCGATCCAGTTGGAGAACCTTCTAGTCTTGCACGTATGCAGATTCTTCTCTAGAAGTACATTACATAATAAAGATTTCGTAATCAAAGGTCGCTATAGGAAAGTAACCGATGATAATATTTTGTAAGAATTATACAATTAAAACAGTACGGTTAGTTAAGACACATAATGTAGTCTGTCGTGAGGCTTCGCAGATTGATTGTGACACTATTATTACTAGTATTATTATTGCTATTATTATTAGGATTATTGTTGCTATCATTACTAGTATTATATATTGGTATAATTTTTCATATTATTTATTATTATTATTACTATGGTCATTATTTGATTTATCGGGCTAAAACCTTGTCCAGCTTGCATTATGCTGCAGCCCCTGGTAATCACATTTTCAAGCTAATACATTGTACGAGCTTTACTGTCAAGAAATATTAGTTTTTTTCAAGGTGTTTTATATTTTGCAAATATTTGAACAATATCTACAAGGAAAACAACTTTGACAACATGTAGAACTTTGTTTTCATTTATTTCCAACTGCGGTTGCTGTAAATTTGCCTTTTTACTTTTTTTGCTTGTGTTTTCGATTCTGTATTTAAAGTTGTTTTTTATGTGAAGTGTTTCTTAAGATGAAATACGTTTTTTTAGATTTCCATACTGCAACTTTGCTGTCACAAGTTCTCCTGACGGTATACCCTTCTACGGTGATGAGGACTTTGACAAACTTACCCGCCAAGCCATGGTGGGGGTCGCGAAATCGTACCCAGGTAGGTTGATGCGCCACCTAGTGGCCAGAAGTCTAGCTTTTGCAAATGAATACAATTCAGTTTTGGTCAATTTTCTACACAAGTCTGTATCTTAAAAGTCTTTCAAGCGTATATTTGAAACACTTTGGGAAAATTTTGGGGACTTAGTGGTCCTCAGTTGGTTCTCCATTGGCTGCAAAGATATTTTGGGGGTTGTTTTGACCAGGGATACCTACTAAGTCCAATATCCCTAGTTTTGACAGAGACTAACGGGAAAACAAATTATATACACAGTTTTTAAACAAACTTAAGTCCACACTGAATCAAAGTCCTAAATGTTAACGACTGGAAGAGTTTTCCAATGATAGTGACTTGCTTGAAGCAGAAACGAACAAACAGTAAGGCATTTGATGGTTCCCTAACAGATGGATTGAATTGTATATGAATAGATTGAATTGTGATTGAATACATTGAATTGTGATGGAATACATTGCTACGTGCTGTCTTTTGAGGATGAAAATCAACAAGGACATACAAAGAGAAACGTATTAACATTTTTACAAATGAAAGCTAAAATTCTTCTAGTTTCCACCATCTTTCAATGTAAATATGTAAATGTTTGATGTTTACGTCATGTATGATTACATCACGATCTCGTCATCATGTATAGCCAAGTTGGCTGCATGCATAGCCTACTCACATAGCTTTGTCGGCTGCATAGCCGAGTGGTGAGAGTACTGGAACGGCAGTCGAAAGGGCGCCGGTTCGACACCGCTCAAGAGCATGCGGCTGTGTCTGTGGCAGCACGTTTAACGGCACGCCTGAAGGTGAACACAAAAATTGGCTTCCTTGCCTTCCCGTCCACTCAATCTAAATCTTCAACCACCGGGTGTAAGCCTGGATACGACAAACAACAAAACAAAAAAGCAACAAAACATCATGTATGACATCAATGTTTTGTTCTAGCTGGGTTCTTAGAGATTGCGAGCTACACTGGCAAACCACTAGTTGCTGACAACAAGGACCCTCCAGAAACATCCAGCTTCTTCATCACTGTGATCAAAGGTAGGACATATTTAACAAAACTGCTTGTCTCAGATGGACTGACGTATTCGATAAAATCATAATGCCTGGTAAAACTATTTATTTAAGTTTTAAAATCAAAGCCTGTTGGTTGATTGCGAGAATTTTCATCCACTGATTGCGAGAGTTTTCATCCTCGGACTAAATAAGATTCTTTGGAAGCGTAGTCCTTGCAGGTTCGCATACTTGAAGAGGCTTTGAACCGTTGACGCTGACGCGGTTACCGAAACTGTCGCAGTGAAGTTTCCACGTGTTCAGCAAACGTTTCGACAACTACAAAATTTTTCCACAGCACTGGAAAGGAAACTAGTTTAGTTTTGGAAACGTTTGCTTAACGAAAACAGTCTGTTCCATCCTTTCATTCAGCATCATATTCCTGTTCCAGTGAAGGACGAGGTGAGCGATGAAGATTTTGACGCCAATTGGAAGCAATGGTCTGGAGCAGATTTACTTCGCCAAAAAATTGACGACAAAAATTTTGTTGAAAGTTTTCTGTACAAGGTAATATGAAAAATGAACGGGTATAAAATATTTCTTCAGTTTGTCCGTAGATAAAACCACAGCTTTATGTAACGTTTTTATCGAGTAATTTAAATTAGTTTACTAAAATATTGCAATTTATTGAATATTGAAAAATAATTTGTCTTCATCATTTCAAATCGTAGTGGATCGCTTAAGAAATTTTTCCATTTATTTGGAATCCTTTTGTTAAAACAGAAAAGTTTCTTGACGACTCTTAGATTTCACAAACGTTAATTTCTTCTTCTACTCTACAGGCAACATTCTCTTCGGTTTTTCTTTAACTTTGTAGGGACCTGATTGATTGAACAAATTTAAAATGTCATTCATATCAACATTTTTGTTTTAGTGTCTGTGGGGAAAAATCACATCACAATTACATTGAAGGGATTTTTAATTTAATTAATTGAAGTAGTTCATTCATAAGAAATTGAATTTTCAGCGCTACACTACTCATATGGCTCCAGTGTTCCGATACACCGTGAGAACAGAAGTACAGAATTTATCTGAAGCTTCCGGTCACGTGATTGCCAAAGAAGCAAATAGTCGACAGTTTCCCGACGGCGTCGAAACGACAACCGCCTTTTACAACATTGCTTTTTGTCGAAAGTAATATTGACTGCACACCAAGCAATGAACTATCAATAAATTGATGCAAAATCAGTGTTGTCTTTGAAATTGCATACTGCTAATAAATACACGAGTGCATTTTGAAGAAAAAAGTTTGTTGACATTTTTGTTGCTGTTGAAATATAAAGTTATGGCTGCTCAAAACAATAACAATTTTGACAACATTTCAGAATTGCCAAATATTTCGTTTCGAAGCAAAATTCCTTGTTTCGTTTCGAATTAACTTTCTTGGTGAAAAATTCCCTGTCGAATTTCAAATCATTCCACACAAAGCGAGAAGAACGAAACATGTCGCCTAAGACGCTTTATAAGCAACTGAAGCTTTCAGTAATGCGAAGGGGGTCTGGGGGGCGACCTCCTAGAAGTATATGTGATGCGATAATCCAATAAGCCCCCTGTCGATGTCAAAACATCGTTCCCGCCCCTGCTTAAATTACCCCCCCACGCTCAGGAAGTGACCGGAGCCCCTGATTGTATGTATCAGTAGCTTAATGGCAACAAAAAGAAAAAAACACCTAGGCCTATGATGGAATGCTGTCAATCGTCAAGAAGTTTCCTCCTCTTGGGAGAAATGTGAATCATTTATTCCTTTCTGATTGGTCAATTCTGCCTAACGACAGTAGGTTTGACAAACACGAGTCAGGCAACCAGGGCCGGATTTAGCTGATGGGGGGGCCAGGGCACTTTTAGATCGGGGAGCCCCCGTGCACAATTTTTTTCGCGCCGTCGAAAAACCACCTCTACGTCTACAGTAGCATTAATCCAGCACTGCACAGCATTTTGCAGAAACTTCAAAGGCTAAAAAAAAAACACAAAATTACATTTTTTCAACGTCGGGGGCCTTTAAAAGGGGGCTCCGGGGCATCTGCACCCTCTGCCCCCTAAATCTGGGCCTGCAGGTAACAGTCCCGTTGGTTTAATACGAACCAAAAATCCAATTATTTCAGCAAGCAACGTAATATATTGCATGTCTTGATAAAGCGTTAGAAAGTTAATGATGGAATGATGGAAGATTGTCTTCCATCCCAGCATCAAGATCTTCCTTTCCATCCTTGACATCTTCCATCCCAAAATCTGTCTTCCATTCCATCCCATTCCCTGCCAGCCGGGGTGATTCTTTACGTCCTGAAAACGGAAATGTTGAACTTAGTTGATCTTCCTGTCACGTGAAAGCGAATGGCCAACAGTTTTCCGACGGCGTCGACACAATAATTGCATTTTCAAACATTACTTTTTATCAAAAACAATTTTATTTTAATATTAAACAATTACTTCATCGCATATTGATCTGACAGCTATGAAGTTGAAAAATCGTCCGCCCCGATAGCTCAATTGGTTAGCGCGTGACTTCTAGAACGAAGAAGCTTCAAAATCAAGCGGCGCTGGTTCGACTCTCTGGGTGTGTGCTTGAGCAACGCACGGGACTGTTCTCCATTCAGCGGCATCTAATGGATGGAATAATTCCCTGGCAACAAGACTTCAACAATTGGAAACTTCACTCTGTCAATGTCGATGACCGGCCCTGCGTCAGTGATTCACAGCCTCTACAGTCTACAATGTACAAGTATGCGAAACTGCCAGGTGGTCACAGCGGTAAACCATAATCTCTTCGTGGGAAAATTGTACATAAGATTCCCGGATCCGTTCGTCTGTATGTAATGACCGAAAAAGAAACACTCCTTTGAAACGTCTATTCAAAAAGTGTATTTCTGTAAAATTAGCCTCCGGCTATCGAAAATGGGATGCAACGCGATACACCACTAAAAACTTGTCACTACAATCCAAACTACTTAGATAAAGACGGAACTTTCGTCCAGCTGGCACGCACTAACCAAACAGTTAAATATGCGACTAACTTTCAAGCAACCATTTTACGAATGACTAGAATACATTGCTATATATCTCAAACTCACGTACGCAGTTACTGTGACGTCATAGTGAAACATTGTGAAGCAATTCTCAACAGGTGTGATACAAGTCTTACGAACGATGGTGCAATCTTGGCTCATTTTTAGGAAAACTTCCATGACGTAATACGCTAAGATTCAGTAGACCTGAACGGCTTTATATGACGTTTGATTTGGTGAACCATTGTCGGGAACACCAGGATTAAGCTCTTTAAGACGCTTTCCCAGTCCAAGGGTAAAGATTCAATCAATCAAAATGATCTGGAAGGTGTTGCCGCATTTAGCGACATTCCCACTCAAAAAGAGCATAGCCTACTTCAAAAAGATTGCGAAACTACCAGGAATAACCATTCAAGGCTTTGTCAGTCAGAGGAAAAAGATTCAAACCAGCCAGATACAAATCATTCATGTCTTTCATTCAGTTGGCTTCCAGCACGCACCAATGAAAGTGTTTATAACTGATTTATCAAACCTGTTAGTTTAACTGACTTGAGGTATGGTTTTGAGCTTGATGACGTGTAATAGGCCTATTGAATCAGTTTTAACATTTTGAAGATGCGAACAAAATTTTCCTCAATTTCGCATCATCATCAATCATCATCATGTTATCAAAAGTTTTATTTTTGCAAAAATATTTTTAAAAACTCAGCAGTTTGTTACATTTTTTCCAAATTCGTTTATTTTGGAGCAAAGGAGCTACCACTCCCTCTGCAATCTCACCTCCTATGATGGCCGGTTTGACAAAATACCGCAAAATCATAGCAGATCTGTGGCTTGAGGTTGCCCTGTGGCATTGAGCTGTGACGTATCGAGACCTCCAAAAGCTATTCCTTTGTGAATTATTTATTCTTGCCAACAAAAGCCTCAGAATGGAGTGATTGCTTGAAAAGATTGAAGATAGACGTTGTGTAACCGCTCACGTCTTATCTATCTTTATATCTAATACAAATAGAGCATTTTCCAAAAATCAAAAAAGTTAGCAAAACGATTTCATGCGTGACGACTCTGTGAAATATTGCGACGACGTTACTAAGTTCTTTAGCATTACCAGGGATGCAACTCAAACTTTCATGGTGCCACTAGTTTCACGAAAATGTTTTTACCACGATCGGCTGTGCACGTACGCAGTGATTAATGAAAACATATGGAAGTTGGGTTAGTTACCAACTTAATCCTATTTTTCATGCAGTAAAATTTGTCATGTGTAATCAAAGTAGAAAACGGTTGGTTTTCTGTCTGGGATCTATTTTTTGTGCGAGATTACTTTGGCCACCATGCTTTGGGGCATGCTAATTGTGCATTGTGCAAGGTAGATCATGTTATAAAATCAGCAAATATTCAACGTCTGTTTATATCAGACAAACAAGATGCTGTTTTATAAATTGAATGCTTTGATTAATTAGTTTCATTTTACAAATAATTTGGCGGGTTAGAAAAGCAATGAACGGAAAGAGAAAATGCAAAAGAAATTACGAAATAAGTTTTACTTTACTGCTTAGGCTGCAATGCAGTTCAGTTTGTTTTTTTATTTCTGACCATCACAACGAAAAACAATATGTAGCCTTTATGACAAACATAGCAGAGGTCTAGAAAAAGGTAGAAGCGACAAATGCACTAGCGATGTTGATGAGAATGCAAACAGCATAAACAAAGCTCAGCAAAAATGTAGACTACAGCCAAGTATTCAAATTCATACTCAGCTTGGTGTTGTACAATGTTGAGTTGGAACACCTATGAAGGTCACGTGACTGAAAACCGTCACTATCCATCCCAGACAGCAAAATCCGTCATTTTTACATTGATTCAACGTCTGCAGACGTTAAATCTAGTGACCTGCGTCTGCAGACGTTAAATCTATGCAAAAATGACGGATTTTGTTGTCTGGGGTGGTCAAGAATGAACTTCTATTTTAAGACTAGCCGGAGGCACTTCCAACCGGCGCAAACGCATAATCCCACAAGTTTTATCAAACGGAGAAAGAACTTAGTAGCGTAACATTTCAGTGGCTCATGTTGCAACCCTTGAGCAATTTCTGCTTGGTGATGACGTATCTGCTTCGTGAAACGAAGTTCGACTGCCTTACCTTTCTATAGTCCTCGCCTGGATACAACATGAAAATAGCAGTTTGCCAAGTCATTTGTAAAAGCGACAGCTAGCTTTAGTGCCTTGGTCATCAGCGGTTACATTTAAGGTTTTAGAAAGACACTCACACTGTTACTATCGTTATGCTCCATGTGTTAAATCTGCACTCTAATATTGGCCTCGCATAGATAGAGATTCAGATAGGGTTGGCAAGGTGATAAATGATTAGGCTTGTTTTTTGGTTTGGTTGAATCTTCATCCTCGGACTGACAAAGATCGGTTATTCCTAGCACTTTCGTACACTTGTAGAGGCTTTTGTAGCAGGGCCAGTTACCGAGATTAACAGAGTGAAGTTTTCCGATTGTTGAAGTGTTGTTGCCGGGAAATTATTCCATTCATTTATTAGCTGCCACTGAATAAAGGAGCAGTCCTTAGAATGTGTTGCTCAAGCGCACACCCCGAGAGTCGAACCAGCGCCGCTTGATCTTAAAGCTTCTTCGTTCACAAAGTCACGCGCTAACCAACTGAGCTATCGGGGCGGACATGGCATTCTTGTCAGTTGATAGTTTCAACATTTTTATGTAAGTTTATTTGTCTTTTGCAGGACAAATCACGGTATTTTACATCTATTGTCACTTCTGCAAGGACTTTTGTATTTGATCTCTTCAACTGTAGTTAAAAAAAACAATAGCCTGGAAATGGTAAGTTGCTGTAGGCTACCAGACACAGCAAAATCCGTCATTTTTACATTGATTCAACGTCTGACAAGACAAGCGTCTGCAGACGTTGAATCAATGACGAATGTTGTTGTCTGGGACATCTCAGTGACGACAAAACAATAATAATGCAGTAGTGGTCGTGTAATCGCGGATGATTTCTACAAATTCATACTATTTCTTGTAAAGAAAAAAACATCGTTGAAAAGGTGATCCTGTCAGTTTCGTGCCAAGAGTTGGGTACCTCAGGTTGATAATGTAATGCAGTGGTTCTTAACCTTTTGTTTTGGCTGACCCTTTGTGGTGCCACGCTTTTTTTGATAATAAGTGGGTCTATGTAGAGCAGAGGCGTGCAACATACGGCCCGCGGGCCAGAGCACGGCCCGCGGTGCCCATTTACATGGCCCGCACATTCTTCATCAAGTAGCCCATTATTTTGAAATACTTTACACTGTTAGATCGGAGGATGTTATTTGTTAACATATTTCCTCATTTCAAGCAAAAGTACAACTCTTTCGATCTCAGTTGAGCAAAGCATCCCTGACTCACTTTCCTTGTCTGGAAAGTAGACGCGTTCAAATTCAAGACTGTGAAAAATATGTTGGAATGGTTGAAAAGTTAACTTCGGCATTTGAAACTCGCTTTGAAGATTTTCGAAAACACAATCCCGACTTTCAACTTTTTGCTCATCCATTTGACCTGGTTGTGGGGAATATTCCATCCAGCATTCAAATAGAATTACTAGATTTGCAAGCAAACGTCGATCTCAAACGAGCCTACAATGAAAATGATTTGCTTACTTTTTACTGAAGCTACGTGTATAGAAATTACACAAATCTAGAAAATCACGCGAGAAAAATGATCTGTCTTTTCGGAAGCACATACTGCTGTGAACAGTTCTTTTCAAAAATGAAGCTGTTCATAACAAAATGCAGGAATCAGCTTACAGATGAGCACTTGTCCAGTCAACTTCGAGTTGTCACTTCTTCCGTCAAAGCTGTTAGCTGACATTGACAAGATCTCTGGACAAAGAAGATATCAGACATCTCACTGATCACTCACTCAATGTGTAACTTGATTGTGTGTACTTTTCCATTAAATAAATTGTTCATATAAATTCATGTGTTATTCGGTGGACTGGCCCTCAGCATCATTATAATTGTACGTTGTGGCCCATTGCGATAAACAGTTGCACGCCCCTGATGTAGAGATAAGTCTTCACTGAAACGTCGGATATAAAAGCCAGGTATCATCTCATCAGGAGGTAACCTAGTAGCCTATATAGTCACCAGAAGAACGCAAGTTACTTTAATTACGTCTTCACTATTATTCTCCAAGATTATATTAGATTCTTACACATTCTTTACAGAGCAACTTGACTCCTCTTCCCGATCGTTACTTTCTCTTCAATCTTTTTGATCCTCCTCTTCAATTGGATCAATTCAAATCAAACTGGAACAAAGCGGCAGACCACGTGGCAGCGAAGAAAGGGAGTTTCATCAGCACGTACTTGCACCATTCCAGCGCGCCAGACGCAAAGTTAGTACCCAGACAGCAAAATCCGTCATTTTTACATTGATTTAACGTCTGCAGATGTAATATAAAACTGACGGATTTTCTGTGTAAGAGCGCTTTGAACAATTTTACAGAGCCTGATACTGTTCAGAGGACCTAGAAACAAACAAAATAACTGCGTATATTTACACATATATATTACCATCTAATCATTTTTTTAAGACAATTGCTAATTTGAAGAAAAAGAAAACAGCTCTCTTTAACTGTTGTGTTAATTTGAGGATCGGATATTAATTGGTGCCCAACCAAAATTGTTTTCCTAGTCACCCTGCATTATAATATTGCAAATATAAAAGCAACAATTACTAAATGCGCAAGCCACGTGAGCTGGAGGTAGAGACCGTTACAATCAGTTGCTTGCGGCATCTTTGATACAAAGCGATGTTTTCACGTAAATGTAAACAATAAGCAACATTGTTATTACTATATTATTAGTATTATCATTAGTATTAATGTTAATATTATAGTTACTATTATTTTTATAATTTTTTGTATTTATTATTGTTATAATTATCATCATTTGATTTATCGGGCTAAAAACTTGTCCAACTTGTCTTATGCTGCAACCCCTGGTAATCACCTTTTCAAGCTAATACATTGTACGAACTTTACTGTCAAGAAATATTAGTTTTTTTCAAGGTGTTTTATATTTTGCAAATATTTGAACAATATCTACAAGGAAAACAACTGTGACAACATGTATAACTTTGTTTTCATTATTTCCAACTGCGGTTGCTGTAAATTTGCCTTTTTACTTTTTTTGCTTGTGCTTTTGATTCTGTATTTAAAGTTGTTTTTATGTGAAATGTTTCCTAAGATGCAGCACGTATTTTAGATTTCCATACTGCAACTTTGCTATCACAAGTTCTCCTGACAGTATAGCCTTCCACGCTGATGAGGACTTTGATAAACTTACCCGCCAAGCCATGGTGGGGGTCGCGAAAGGGTGCCCAGGTAGGTTGATGCGCCACTTAGTGGCCAGAAGCTTTTGCAAAGAAATACAATTCAGTTTTGGTCAATTTGCTACACAAGTCTGTATCCTAAAAGTCTCAAGCGTATATTTGAAACACTTCGGGTACATTTTGGGGACTAGTGGTCTTCAACTGGTCCTCTATTGGCTGCAAAGATATTTTTGTGGGTGTTTTGACATAAGCTAACGGGAAAACAAATTGCACAGTTTTTAAACAAACTTCAGTCTACACTGAATCAAAGTCCTAGATGTTAACGACTGGAAGAGTTTTCCAATGATAGTGACTTGCTTGAAGCTGAAACGAACAAACAGTAAGGCATTTGATGGCTCCCTAACAAATAGATTGAATTATGATTGAATGCATTGCTACGCGCTTTCTTTTAAGGATGAAAATCAACCGGACATATGTAAAAAGAGAAACTTATTGATATTTTTACAAATGAAAGCTAAAATTTTTCTGGTTTTCACCATCTTTCAATACACCATGAATGCAAAACTGTGGATCTCCGCCTGAAAACAGTTTGATGTTTACGTCATGTATGATTACATCACAATCTCGTCATCATGTATGACATCAATGTTTTGTTCTAGCTGGGTTCTTAGAGATTGCGAGCTACACTGGCAAACCACTAGTTGCTGACAACAAAGACTCTCCAGAAACATCCAGCTTCTTCATCACTGTGATTAAAGGTAGGGCATATTTAACAAAACTGCTTGTTTCAGGTGGACTGATGTATTCGATAAAATCATAATGCCTGGTAAAACTATTTATTCAATCTTTAAAGTCAAAGCCTGTCGATTGATTGCGAGAATTTTCATCCTCGGACTAAGTAAGCTTCATTGGAAGCGTATTTCTGACAGGTTCGCATACTTGAAGAGGCTTTGAACTGCTGACGCAGATGCGGTTACCGATTCAACTGACACAGTGAAGTTTCTGCTTGTCCAGCAAACGTTTCGACAACTAGAAAATTTTTCAACAACACTGGTCTGGAGAGGAAATTAGTTTAGTTTTGGAAAAGTTTGCTTAAGGAAAACAGTCTGTTCCATGCTTTCATTCTGCATCTTATTCCTGTTCCAGTGAAGGCTGAGGTAAGCGATGAAGATTTTGACGTCAATTGGAAGCAATGGTCTGGAGCAGATTTACTTCGCCAAAAAATTGACGACAAAAATTTTGTTGAAAGTTTTCTGTACAAGGTAAATTGCAAATGAACGGGTGTGAAATATTTCTTCAGTTTCTCCGTAGATAAAACCACAGATTTATGTAACGTTTTTACTGAGTAATTTAAATAAGTTTACAAAAACATTGCAATTTTTCAATATAGAAAAATAATTTTGTCTTCATCATTTCTAATCGTAGTGGATTACTCAAGAAATTTTTCCATTTATTTGGAATCCTTTTGTTAAAACAGAAAAGTTTTTTGACGACTCTTAGATTTCACAAACGTTAATTTCTTCTAAAAGCAAGATACTCTTCGGTTTTCTTTTAACTTTGTAGAGACCTGATTGATTGAACAAATTAAAAATTTTATTTATATCAACATTTTTGATCTAGTATCTGTGGGAAAAATCACATCACAACTACATTGGCATTGAAGCGGTTTTTAATTTAATTAAATACAGTAGATAATTCGTAAGAAATTGAATTTTCAGCGCTACACTACTCACATGGCTCCAGTGTTCCGATACACTGTGAGAACAGAAGTACAGAATTTATCTGAAGCTTCCGGTCACGTGATTGCCAAAGAAGCAAATAGTCGACAGTTTCCCGACGGCGTCGAAACGACAACTGCCTTTTACAACATTGCTTTTTGTCGAAAGTAATATTGACTGCACACCAAGCAATGAACTATCAATAAATTGATGCAAAATCATTGTTGTCTTTGAAATTGCATACTGCTAATAAACACACGAGTGCATTTTGAAGAAAACAGTTTGTTGACATTTTTGTTGCTGTTGAAATATAAAGTTATAGCTGTTCAAAGCAATAACAATTTTGACAACATTTCAGAATTTCCAAATACTTCGTTTCGAAGCAAAATTTCTTGTTTCGTTTGGAATTAATTTTTGTTATAGTGAAAAACTCCGTGTTGAATTTCAAGTCATTCCACACAAAGCGAAAAGAATCTCAGAAAACATTAAAAACTCACATTCCGTACACTATCCAGTATCCATACCGTACATCTTGGTTTTGAAATATCGGTATCTCAAAATAAGCGAATGCACAATATTACTATCCAGTGTAACAGTGCAGTGCAAGTGTTATCGAGGTCTAAAGATGGTTAGGGTTGCCAAATCACTAATTTGTCAATTTCTGGATGCACTTTAAGTAACTTATAGGGGGATACATCAACTGAAAAATTGAATTATTTGATGATTTCCACAAATTATATGCAGTCGATTGCAAAATTTTGGCTTTATAATCCAAGCTTTACTAACCTCTAGTCATGGAAGTACAAGGCAAACTTTCTATGTCAAAAACACCTGAGGGTTGAGTTGAAAATCAAATCATAACGTCGGGGACATGCATAACGTTTTTAAAGTTTAGTTACGTGTTTTGTCATTAATGAGAATAAATGAATGCTGAAAAGTTTGGGTGTTCATCAGAATTATTGTCTTTTCCATTAGTAATTAAGCTACGACGTTCACCTCATAAATGCGAAAGCAAAATTAGAAACATACAAATTGTTTTATTGCTTCACTAACGTTTTGTGCACCATGGCAATGCGCATTCTCAGAGCAAATGCCGTACACAAATTTTAAAATGATACACTGCAGAGCAATTAAAGGTAAAAAAAAAAATCAAAAACGGTGAACAAGGGCTGCAACAGCGGTTGTACGCTGGATGAAGTAAAACCTTTGAACAATTAAGTACAGAAAAATTCTTGAATACAGTTTAGTACTGAAAACGATTGAGTGGGCTACAAGCCGACGGTTTACAAATAAAATATTCGAGATCACATTGAATTAGGAGGATGTTTCCAACTGTGCCAAAACAGGTACGAAGCCTGTCCGTCAAGACAATAAAGAGATTTATACAATTTCGGAAGCAGATTGCCATTGTTGTGGTTACGTACATTCGTTGTTTTGTCGTAATGTTGTTGAAACAACTTTCTACTGTTGTGCGTTAACAATAGGATAATTTGTTTCATTTTTTCTAATTTTTGTTTGTGACCAGTTTATCATGTGAACTTCTTTGAGCATGTGCGAACAGAGAGCTGACTGTTCAAACTCCTTATTTTTGACAGTTCTGCAATATTCTTTTACACAGGAATTTATAATAAGCTGACGTCGTCACATTCACTGCACGGAATTTCGTAAATAACATCACAAATGGGACTGACTCATAATAAACGTGATGTTGATGAATCTACGTCCAGTAAAACCTGAGCTAAATTAGCCATCATTAAAAACGATTGATTGAAAATTGATTCATTTTTCATTGTAGCCACGTTAGCTCATTGGTTAAGCGCCCGACTCAAGATCAGGCAACGCTGGTTCGGCTCTCGGGGTGTGAGCTTGAGCAACGGATTTTCAGGATTACTCTTGATTTAGCGGCATCTAAGTAATGGAACCCTTCAATAATTCCCCGGCAACAACATTTCAAAAATCGAAAACTTCACTTTACAAATTTCGGTAACCAGCCCTGCGTCAATAGCTTTCCAATAAGGAAACACCATAAAAGTATCTGATGTCGAAGATGTCTCAACTATTGTGGGACTCTGCATTGAATACTTCGTTTTCGAATTATCCTTGCCACCTTACGGATTTTAGATTGACTTCGTTCCAACACTATTCAGTGCGAAAGACTTCTTTCATTGCAATTCCTTTGGTTTCAAAGTCTCATTTTAGACTTGTGACAAATTTCAACTTTATGGTTTTCATTCGTACACTGCTCAGCATGGAACACAGATGCGCCTTAGGACTTTTGTTCTAGAGCACAACCCGCGAGACTCGTTTGTGTGGTAGCCTACGCTTGCAAACCAGAGAACTAATTCAAGGTGGTCGAGAGAAAGGAACTGGCCACCGTAGCCTACTCCAGTCAGTACCGAAACTTCGGTACAATGAAAACTCGATGCTTGGTGTCAGGTGTGGAAACCACCTATCCCTTGACGATGCTATTACGCTGCTAGTGGCGTAACCAAATCAATTCTACGGAGGGGCAAGGCTTTTTTCCAAGGGGAGGGCAACATTTTTAGTGAAATCATAAATGGAGGCGATATAAATTGCTCTAAAATTAAGGTTACCGTAACGTTAAATTTTAACTTAATTCAATCAATCATTGGCTTATTTGTCGGATTAATTGAATTGAAATTTAACGTTAACGTCAATTTTAATTGACTATGAAGCTTAATTTTTTCAACTTTGGAAGGCTTTTTTGAAATGTTCATGCTTTGGGTCATGCGTAGGATAGCCAGCACAAAATCCCGGGAGAAGAAAATAATTTAACGCGAGGGGGTCTGAGAGCCTTAAGAATTAGAGTAAATTCTATACAAGGGATTTGCACATGTCGCAGAGGAGAAAGTTGCACAGCTCTTACGTTTTGGGCTAAGCAATGTACCAGTTTTCATGTGACAGCACAAAGTCTACAAGGGATTTGCACATTGCACATGTCGACGAGATTTAGAAAAGAAAACACAGGCTAATCGATAAGGTTAAGATGAGTTCCATACTTGATCCAAGCATCTGGGAGATGAGAAAATAAGGTTCTCATTGTACTGAGCCTTCGGCACTAACGAGAGTAGGGTGGCCAGTTCTACACCTACCCAATTTATTACACCCTGGGTAGAGGCGAGCGGTGTTTTTTAACAACCAGCTTAAGCCGTGAGTCGAACCAGGATTGCATGATTGCAAAGCGAGCGCCTTATCCGCTGCGCCATCCCACCAGTTAATCGATAAGATAAATGCCAAAAACATAAGTTGAAAAACGATGTTGGAAGGGTAAATTTATCTTAATACAGTAAGTAAAGATTAAACAAGAGCAAGGTTGAGGCGAATGGGCAGTGTTAATGAGCAATGGGCAATGAAACGAATGGGCAATCTTATTGTTTCAGTTGTTTGTTTTAAAAGAGTCTCTTTCAAAAACTATTGTAGCTTACTTTTTATCAGGCACGTGTCGACGAAAGGCTATTCCATTTATCTGAAGCGACGTTTTTTCAAACTTAAAGTGCCCCTGACAGGTTGGATCCAAGTATAGTAACTTTTTAAAGCATTTCCTAGCGCAGAATTACACTTAGCCAACTTTTTAATCTTAACCTCGTAGCTCGACTGGTTAGGGCGTAATTTAATCAAACGACTGCTCCGCAGCGCCACCACAGGCGAAACTCCATATTTCACTGCTCTGGGACGACTTTGGTGGTATTACGTCATCCTAAGTGGACGTCGTTAGCAACGGATGAAACAAACGCTTCCTAGATGTAATTGGTGGATCACAGTTTGGTCGGAGTTGGTACAAGCGGTTGCTTTTTTCAAAGATTTATTGTTTTTTGCAGTTTAATAAAACTGTACTGGATACGTTCCTACAAAACCTAAAATATACTTGAAGTGAAAAATGAAGAAATCGTACGAATCATCATTCATATTTAATTCATCATCACTATTCAAAAATAAATAAAAGTTCTCTCTCTCTCTCATAATGTGCCTTCAGTTGGCCATTGAAATCCTGTGTAACGGCCATCTGGATCAGGAAAATTGTTTCGGATTCGCCAAACAATGCATGACGGCAGCACAATCCGGTTGTTGCTTCCGAGAGCATCACCTTGTAGTATACACTCCAACACATGCCTGTAGGCATTTTTACTTGAGTGGTATTAACAAAATCATCTTCAGTGAAGTGAACATATAAGGTTAGTTTTGAAACAATGAAAACTATTAATACTACAAAAAGTGCTCAATGACAAGCAAAAAGGCAAAGCAGAGCGAATTAAATCAAATATAGTTATTACTATCTGAAGCCTTTACAAATTGTTTCACCTAACGGATCATCTGAAGGTCTTATTCAAATAGAATTTAAGACTAGTTTTGTATGGTCCATCCCACTTTCGAACACTTGAAGAAAAAAATTCAAAGAAAATGAAGGGGTGTACCAGCAAACATCTATAGGATTGGCCCATGATACAAGAGAAGGATCCCCAGAGGATACAAACTGATATGAATGAATCAACAAGTGAATAAAAAAATAACAGTTAACCTCTCAAGTACATGTAGCTCCACACAGAGTGAAATTTACATGCCTTTTGACTCTTTTTTATTTCTTTAAAAGTATTATTGACTCAAAAAGAATGTCTAAAAAGACATTACGAAAAGTAACTACGGACAAAGGCCAGTGTTTCGATCTTCCGATCTCTTCAGCGTAGTAAAGTGAAAGTAGAAAGTTGTCTTGAACTTGAAGCGTTAGTTGAGATGATGATTTGAAACTTGAGTGATTGTTGTGAGACAATGAGCCTGGATTTAAGTTTTAACTTTGGACCTCAGCGAAACGTAGTTTTACAGCCTATTAGCAGGTGTGATTTTTTTAAGAGAATTTGTGCTTAAGAAATGGCAGGAAACTGTTAAAAATAAAAACTGGAAAAAAAGACAAGAATTTGCAACTGAGCTAGGACAAAACAATCATCTGAGATGGATCTAAAATACAAGAAATTAGATTCTAGCGGCACATATAAGCAGTGATGTACGCGCATACAAAAAATATTGACGCCGTCAGCGCAAACGCAAACGTTCGAAAAACTATACGCCGCATGCGTCAACGCAACTTGTAAAAAAAGTTGGCGGCGTCAGCGTTAGCGCATACTCTAGCGCAAACTCATTTTGTTTGCTAGGTGCCAAACATTCACACGGTATAAACCACTCGAACCAACACACTTTTCAAGCCACTTCGCGATTTCTCGTTACAAGAAATTATCTTTTTGGCCGGAAGGCACATCTGGCATTGAAAATATAAGTTTTTGCCTTTCGAAGAAAAGCTTAAAATACTTTTCCATGTAGGACTATGGATTTGTATTATCATGCTCCATTTCACTTGGAGATTAGTATTACCGTAAGTTATTCCCTGAATACAATAGTGTAGTGTAAGAAACTGTAGCATATGCCTATCAAGAAAATTCTAGTAGCCTATTATAGGCTACTAACTGTCGCTCCTTAAAAATCCATTATAAAAAACACTCTTTTTAAAATAATTCCGTTTGAATAAGACTAATGTTGCTTTTAATGCCATAATTCTCTCAGTAAGCTCTATGCTTTTTTCTGATAAGATTTTTAAAAAGTGGGTTAATGGAAGACAAAACTGCCAGACACAAGCAAGTTTAGATTCTGAACTGCACAACTCTTTGTTATTAGCATTCAGGGATAGTTAGCATTACTAGTGTTATTAGCAGTAGGCTACTCAAAAGCCTCTCACAATTGGCCCCTGGATGCATGTTTTGCTAAACTGCTCATCTGCTCATCAAGTTACAAAACATATATAATTACATACTTACGCAACAGAATGTATAAATTGTCAAGTAAAAATTACCTTAGCTTGATAGCCTACTGTATGTAGGTCTACACATTACTACGCAGTCTACGCTACATAGCCTACAACAAGAATAACCGGCTAAGTAATGTACTACATATAACATACAGAGTACAACATCATGCAAGCAATCACGATCGGAGACCAAATATTTGAGTTTGTTTAGATACATAGGCTGCACTGCTCATTGCCTGAGAAGTTTCTGATTTGCCCCAAAATGCAAGACTTAACTAATATAAATTAAAGTGCTCACAATTACTTACAAACGCCTTCAACACTGCTTGACTAAAAAAAAACTTCACACTACGAAGCCAAGTCATTGTTTACATTTTACATGGAGCGGCATTACCAACCTACCTACTTGCTTGCTTACATTACATTTCTGTTCTGACCCGTAATTTCTCAGTAGGCCTAAGTTGTTTTAACTAATTCTTTTATTTTTTCTGCAAGACTTCAGTCTCCACGTGGGACTCTAGCGTCAAAGGCAGTAGTGCGATATACAAACAAACTCCAGCTGACTGAACAATAGATGACACTGTGACACAACACTAGAACAATGGGCAATTGCAAGACGTTAACATTTCGCAGTTTGACAAAAAAAATTGCAAACAACAACTAAGACATTAAAAAGTATGCGTTGACGCTATGCGCTAAAAAACCGCGAAAACTTTACGGCGCATCCTCAAGCGCAAACTATCCAAAAAAATGTGGCCGCAAGCGTTAGCGCACACAAAAAGTCTACGCCGCATGTATGCGGCGTAGAATTTGCGGCGCATACGTACATCTCTGCATATAAGTATTAAAATTCAAAGAAAATGAAGGGGTGTACCAGCAAACATCTATAGGATTGGCCCATGATACAAGAGAAGGATCCCCAGATGATACAAACTGATATGAATGAATCAACAAGTGAATAAAAAAATAACAGTTAACCTCTCAAGTACATGTAGCTCCACACAGAGTGAAATTTACATGCCTTTTGACTCTTTTTTATTTCTTTAAAAGTATTATTGACTCAAAAAGAATGTCTAATGCTATGAATCTAGAATCTAATTTCTTGTATTTTAGATCCATCTCAGATGATTGTTTTGTCCTAGCTCAGTTGCAAATTCTTGTCAAGCGTGTAACTTGGTAGCCTGTTGATATTTTTTACAATTTGCTGGTCAGGGAAGTTTGTTAGTGTCATCTTTTTGGTATCTTAGATAAATTTAGCGAATTTATTTACCTGTCAGAGGCACTTTAAAGGGATTCCGAGCCAGACCAGTCACATTGAGTTAATCATCGATTGTTCGGAAACTTTAAACGCTTCGAACAATAAAAGACCTGTGCTAATAATAACACATTGTCCTGGACAATGAAACGACAAAGGAACTATTGCCTAAGGAGAACAATGACTTCATCTTTTGGAAATCATAGCTCATAATAAAAGGTTTCGTCTTTTTTATAACAATTATAGAATTAGTTTATTGAATCAAAGAGAAAAGTAAAGATATTGAAATAAAATTGGTTCAAAAGAATTTTGTAAAAATAATAGTTGTACCGGTAGCTTAGCCTACAACTTTTCCAGTTTCAGGTAGACGGTAGGCTATATATAAGGCAGTTTGAAGTTGAAACAGTTTAACAAACAATTGACAAGCCTACTACAAAAGTCAGCCTAAACAATTGTTTCAATTTGATAATATTAATTTTATCAGAATATTATTATCTCAACGTTGAACTGATATGGACAAGCTTTTCAAATCAAATGATTTTGAACTGAGCTGAAGCTGTGAAGAGTATCAGGGTGTTGCTTGATGGGTCAGATTATAGCTCAATTGAAACCCTGGTGTAGGGTATTCAAGGAACAAGAAATCCCCTTGTATTCTTTGGATTTTGTGCGTTTTTATTGGAATTGTTGATTTGAGGCCCGATTATCGCACGGGGGTCAGGCTCAAAATACTCTCAACTACCCTGCCTCTACAAGTATACAAAATTGCTAGCAAGAAGCTTTCTCAGTCAGAGAAAACAAATTGCCAAAATTGATCATTATCTGATTAGTGGTCTGCTGTTATTGCTATGATTTTCAGTGTAATCGCAACTATCAAATTGCGTGGAAACATCAAACGATTCCAATGGGACGCCACGCATAGCACTTAGAGCCATAAATCTACTTTTTGTTCAAGAGGCTGTAAACAAACACTTGACTCCACTTAAGTAAACGTTAGATTCATGAAAGCCAAAGCCAAAAAGGCCTTTGATGAAAAAATTGCTTTCACTCTGTTTGTCCAGACAGCTAACTTAGTTAAACTGGTTAGAACTACCGTAGGCTTCGAAGATGAAGTTTAAAAGACCTCCATTGTTTTAGAATATTAGCCTACGAGACAATTTAGGCTACAATGGTCATATTTTGCTGCCTATCCAATTTAAGTTCTTAATATGTCAGGTTACCTAGATTTAAGAAAACAGAAAATTATAGCAATGAAACGTTGATATTATACATTTGCAAGATAGAACATCAAAAACTCAAGGTTTATTAGTTTACAATTTACGTTATGACTTTTGTAAGATATAATTCAGAAACAGTTTACAAAATATTGGGTAGCCTACAGGGAAATTAGGAACGGAATCAATCTTTGTAAAAATAATTGGGAATCCCCGAACAAATTCAAATGTCAGGAACAAAATGTGCAAAAAGTTTTAAAAAGCGTATTGCTTTGATCCTGCGCTGTGTGTCTATCCAACTGACATAAGTTTCTTGGAAGTGTTGTCGGCTAAATGTCAGTAACTTTCATGAACAGACTGTTGATTGGGAGGCAATCTATTTCAGGGTCACTTATACTTTTTTGATAGTCTGCAACTATAAAAAAAATGGTTTCTACGCTGTGAAGTTTCAACGGTGCTGGGAGAAGTCAATCCTGACGTCATTTCTGCGTCACATTGACGTCAAAGATGGTAGAAGAATTGAGGTAACGTCATAATAACATTAGTAGACACAAAACAAACGTTTCAAATGTCATGTGAAAACGATGCTTTAACTCTGTATTTGACAAAAAGTGAAACCACAAAAGAAAGCTTCACATCTTGGTCGCCAAGACATAACTGGGCGACTGTGTTGGTTTTGCATTGTTAGACAACCAATTGATATTTCCACAATCGGGCTTTGTCCCTCACAAACCACCTGCGCATGGCCTCCTATGACGAACCAATGTAACAATAGTTGTCAAACAAAGCGCAGGTTCTAAAGTCAACAAGGCCAAAGCTTCAAACGTTGTATCGTTTTTGCTTTCCAAAAGAATTCCATGGATATTAGTAACTCTACACAAGTGCAGACTGCTTCAAAAACGGTTGTACGAAATAATCTGATCAGAATTTGCCGGACAAGAAAGTAGGAGCATGTATAGGAGGCTAAAATGCCTTAGTTTAATAACATTTATTAGGGAACATTTTCTTGCAAGGTTATTTCTTATTTTCCTTTTTTTGAAATTATTATAATTATAAATTTGTTATACTCAGTAATACGGCGCAGTGGCTAGTCAAGGCCAGAGGTAGGCTAACTCTTCGTTGGCATAGTTACTGTATATTTTCTGGATATGCTAATTAAAAGCCACCCAAGAAAAAAAAAACAAAAAAACTACAAGACTTTTATCCAAGATGAATAACTAATTAACTACAAATACATGACCAATTATCCGTATGAGAAAAACTTGAATGCTAGACAGCTAGACCCAGCGTTACAAAGCAATTATAAAAATCTTGCTATTTCGTAATATTTACATCTGTAGCGTCATAATGCATTAAACCAATTTGGATAAAAAATAGAATTTTCACCTAAAACTGCCATGTCCAAGTAGGGACTATCATTTCAAGGGGCTTTTGCCTCACCCCACTTAACTTAGGGAGCTTAAAAACTAGTCAGGAAAACTCAACAAATGTTAACACCGAGTGGACGATTGCCGTCGAAAGATGTGAACCGAAGAAAAGTGCAATTCGACGGCAACAAAAATAAAGAAAAATTAAAAAGGTACAAAAGTTTGTAACTGCTGTTGGACTAAAACAGAGGTGACGAACCTGCGGGCCGCATGCGGCCCGTCAAAGAATTTTGTGCGGCCCGCAAACCAATTTGACATTCGCTTATGCATTAAGGACAAAAGACATCTCAAAGCTGTTTTATGCCTTCACTGGTAGGCTACACCTTTCCCTTGCTATTTTCTTGCCCTAAACACTAACTTTCAGGGTTTAATGCTTCAATGTTATTTTTTAATATTTTATCCTTCAATGCTGCATTAGATAGCTTCAGCTGTATGATTCGCATGGGCTTCTGTTTGTTGTTTGAAAAAGAAATTTCATTAACTGATGTGTTGTTTCGGAGCATAATGGTGGAAACATTTAGTCAACTTGAGCAAAAAGGATAGAGCCAAAAAAGAAGAAATCATACTCATATGAAAGCAAACGCTTCGAAAATTAAACTGTCTTCATTATCAGTGCAAGTAGGCTACTGTTGCTCTACCTTTTTGCTCAAGTTGATTTGTTTTTATTTTTTACTGTTGTATGTTTCGATTCTGCGTAGGCTAAGAAAATTTCAACTGTGTGGGTTTTATTACTTTCATCTGCCGTTTGTTACTTTTCATGAATAATATCTTGAGTGGCTTCTAAAAGATTTCATGGTAGGTTACGATTAAAAAGTTGTGTGGCCCGATAACTCATGTTAATTGGCAAAGTGGCCCGCGACCGCAAAAAGGTTCGTCACCCCTGGACTAAAACATCATCGCCGTCAATATTTTATTTTTAGCACCACCATTATTGTTTTCATCATTTTAGCCCTGGGACTTCAGCAATACAACAACTAAAGTCCGATGTAAGACAAGAAAACCTGTCTTCTTCTTTGTGTACCATGACTAATTGACTGTTCCAGGCTTGGGCGTTCAACAATCAACCTTATTATCGCTTTAATGAACTTTCGTAGAACTATGTAGAGTTGTAGACCAAAGTTTTACTGTTTGCATTTTTGCAGCATAAAAAGCGAAGAAGATGCCCCTACTCCTTCACAGAAAAATCATGCCCACAAAACCGCTAATGGCGTTACAAACGAAGAGGTACGATTGTGACAGGTGATGTAAAGGAAATCGTAACAGCAATGTTTTGTAATCGTAATAAAGGTTGAGTCGTAAATTTCCAAAGACCAGGTGCCGTTCGTTCTACTACAGAAATAAAAATAAACAAAACACTGGCCACTGTCCGTAGTTACTTTTAATAATGTCTTTTTAGACATGTACTTGAGAGGTTACTGTTATTTCTTTATTTACTTGTTGATTTGTGCATATCAGTTTGTATCCTCTGTGGTTCCCTCTCTTGTATCATAGGCCAATCCTATAGATGTTTGGTGGTACACCCCTTCATTTTTTTTTAAACAAAACACTGTTTTACCTTTTCGCGAGCCCTTCAATTTTTTTCATACTAAGTTTGCCAGGTCGTTACAAATTATATAATCAGAAACGAGTATGATTGATTGATTGATTTCATCTTTGTCCTCGGATTGAGAAAGCTGCTTTGAAAGCTTAATCCTTGCAGTGTCACACACTTGTAAAGGCTTTGAATCACTAACGCAGGCCCTGTCACCTAAATTGACAACGTAAAGTTTCCGATTGTTGTTGAAGTGTTGTTGTAGAGGAATAACTCCATCCACTTGGCTTAAAAAAACTGAAAAGGTTCTCTTCTGGGGCCAGTGAAGTCACATGGAAGATTAAGCATTGATATTTTTAAAACAGATCACTAATGTTTTTATTTGCGTTCGGATTTTATAAAAACTCACTTCCATGAAATTTTACTTGGCAACTATGAAAAGTGCAAGGTTGGGAATTGAGTTGTTTCATAGCTTCCCTCCATCGCAAAATTTTAAACTCATTTGCTCGATCAGGAACTGCTCGATCAGGAACTTATTTTTTTGTTACCGGTCTAACCGGACACAAATGCTTTATTGTTTCTTGAATTTTTAGACGTGACGATTTGTTATCTCCTATAAGTTACTGACAACTTTTGTGAAATTTTTAAAAATCTAGAAAATAAAACTTGGTTGAAGTATGACAAGTTATTCGGTTTGTTGTCGGGATTTACTTGATGATATGGCCTGATGCTACGATATGCTCCTAGCACAGCGAACCCACAGAATCAGGCTAAACATGTCGTTAGTATCTACATTGGTGATGTAAACGACAATCATGCTGCTAAAAGCGAAGTTCAATCTAATGCATTGTTAAAAAATTATGCGTTCAAGAAAGAAAGCTCTGATTTCTTTCTTAAATAAATATTATCTTTGTTGCAGTCATTGCCTCCTCTCGAGATTACTGGGAGAGGAAGAGAAGCAACGTCCTCAGAGAGCAAAAGATCGTCTTTTGATCAGAAGATGATCAATCCTGAAATCGTATTCCAGACACCAAATGGCAGCAAAGTCAATGTAGACGACATGGAAAAAAATGGAAACGAAGAAAAAGGTGAAAAGATCAACAACGTAGCTTGTGACAATTGTTTTGAATTAAGTCTTTATATTATTATGTAACTATAAACCAGGGCTACTCAACTGGCGGACCGCGGTCCGAATCCGGACCTTCTGGGTGTTGATGATGGACTTTGAGCTTTTGGAAGAATAACCTCATTGCCACGTTTCAGGGCTTCTTTAAACAGATTTCTACTGGGAGGAAGCAATTTTTACTGTGATTATCCTAGTTGCTGGGGGCTTCGACCCCCGGACTCACCAACACGTTCTCAAAAATTCAAGTCGAATTACATTTTACCTAAAAAAGTGGTTTGGTACAGATGGTTTAACTTTCGTGGTTGCGTGTGAAATAACTTATTGACCGGACCGCTAAAAATATTCAACTTGTCAAACTGGACCTTTATTAAGATTAGTTGAGTAACCCTTCTATAAACAGACATAACCCAGCAACAACACTACATTTAACATTATAAAAACAGAAAATAAAAACAAAAAGCTAAAAATATTTTTCTTTTAGGCTTGAAAAGAGCTGTATGACTAGCCAAAAACGTTAGCTTATTGTTTTTGTTTTTATAATGTTAAATGTTATGTTGTTGCTGGGTTATGTTTGTTTATGATTTAAAAAAGTTACCTCTCTACCCAAATTGTTTTATATAAATATCTACAAACAAAAAATATGGTTTTCAGACAAAAATATCAACCAAGAAATTTCTGATTCAAGCAACGCAAAACTAACAGTCAACACAAAGTTACAGTTTTTGAGGGAGATTCTTGATTATCCTGTTGTCAAAGAAGGAACCGACATCGAACGTGTAAAAAGACCAAGAAAAAGGTAGCCGGGATCATAACACAAAATACGATCAATTATGTGTATTACGACACAGGTAACATCATCACCAGTTAATTTTCTGTCTGGAGACATCATAATAACTAAAATTAAACTTTTCAACTTGTTTGTTGAGAAGATTAACTAAAATTGCTATGAAGCGATTTGATTTGTGATCTAACAATTGGAGACGTTTGCATCACTGGAGAATAGAGCATCGGTAATTACAATATAAATTTTCATTTTACTCGATCTGCTTTGTCACAAAGAGACCAGAAAGTGGATATTTGCCATCTTTGTTCTTTTCTGCAGTAATTCGTCTTTTTCAATTTCAAGGATGGTTAAAAGTTTTTAAAATCTAAATTAGCCATGCGCAAAACCAGAATAGTATGGTTGGAAGACAAGTGTTTGTTTCTTTGATCTGGTGTCCAAAATACTTTCTTTTGTCGTTTTGTATACGACTCAGCAACTTAGGTACGATCCTATAATTAATATTGCCACGAGTATATTATCAGCATTAGTGCTTACAGTTCACATTTTGTGCAAGTTAGAAAACCGATATAAAGCAAATAACTTGTGGCTTTGCCAGTTACAAGAATTTTTTAAACAGCTTACGCTTAAGTGAAATAAATTATTATTATTGACCTCATCTGGTTATTATTGTTGTCATTTTCCATTGTGGCATGTTTGTATTTTGAGTTTTAGATAAGCGATTTTCGCTTTTTATATGCTGCAAATTTCTCTTTTAGATTTATTGACCTTGCGCGGAAGAAACTCAAAGTCCTCCCGGAAGAGCTCTTCCTCTTTGAGGAGGTGGAAGAACTTCATCTTGAACACAACGAAATTGAAGAACTTCCGTCATCAGTGACGTCACTAATTAACTTGAGGTGCACACCAATACTATCTTATGGGGTGAAAGAGAGTTTGTTGTTTTTTAATCAACTTTCAATTAGGTTGGTTGGTTTTCTTTATCCTGGAACTGATGAAGCCTTGATAGGTTATTCCTGGTAGATTCGCATAAAGGTCTTCGACGCAGGGCTGTTACCGAGATTGATACGTGAATACGTTGATAAGGGAAGCTTTTCGATTGTTGAAATGTTGCGGGGAATTATTCCCCGGCCATTAGGTACCACTGAATGGAGAGTAGTCCTCAAAATGCGTTGCTCAAGCCCACACCCCGAGAATCGAGCCAGCAGCGCTTGATCTTGAAGTTTACGCGCTAACCAACTGAGCTATCGGGGCGGGCTAAAAACGTAACTTACATGGATAATCGTTTGGATAGCCAATAGCATAAACAAGGATTCCAAGGGAGACTTTGGGACCCGTGATGATATGACCACCACCCGTTGTATGGAAGCAGAGCGTTTTTCTTAGAATTGTCTTGATTTAGGGTCCAAATATCTTATTGGTACCGGAACCAAATTATTTTCTCAACAGCCTTGGAGATAGCTGGCCTCCATATCTGTTGTAGCACAGCCACAAAACTTATTTATTTTGATTTCTGCCTTTAATGCACCGAATTGTTCGTGCCCCTTTTTAATGATACTTTCATTATTATAGATAAGACATAACTTTGATTGCTTTTTTATTTTTTAGGACATTGTATATCAATAGCAACAACCTCGTCCACCTCAGTACTGCCATTTCACGGTTGCTTAATTTGAGATCGATTGATTTGAGTTGCAATCCTGTTGTTCTGCCAGTGCCAGCAATTTCAAAACTGGCATATTTGACGGAGCTGCGCTTGTACGCCATCTCGTTGAAAAGTTTTCCTATTGAATTCTGCCGCACGATGATGGGATTAAAAATAGTTGGCCTTTCAAACAATCAACTCCGAGAACTGCCAATAGAATTCAATAGGTTGCAAGAACTTCAAGAGCTTCACGCAGAAAACAATGAAATGGAAGAATTTCCACTTTGCATTGTGTCCTTGCCAAAGTTAAAGGTAAAAAATAAAATTAAGAAGATAATGTTTTTATATCTCCAACCTTAAACTGCCACCCACAAGATATCGCGTGATGAAAAAATTTCGATTGCCACCACTCGACATCATAACACCCCAAACAGCTGTGCCGCCAATTTTGAGGTCTGTCAGGTTGATTCAAACCAAAACCAACAAACGTTGACAATGACGCTTCAACAGCATTTTTTAGTGACCATGGGGACAGGTTAGTTTGGTTTTTGAATCTTTATCCTCGGACTGACAAAGCCGTGATTGGTTATTCCTGGTAGTTTTGCATACTTGTAGAGGCTCTTGACACAGGGCTGATTGCCGAGATTGGCAGAGACAAAATCAAAAGGGGCTTACCACAAAAACAGCTCAAAAAGTGCCTGCATAGCCACCCTCATGGTTACGTAAGAAAAACCACGAGTAGCCAAACCATTTTTAGTGACCCTAATCCTTTTTGTAAGCCTACCGCACACAAAAAGTCTGGTTCAACAGAAAGTTCAACTCACAATACCGAAAGCTCTCATCTTTGCATCTAGACAGGTAACATTGCCAAAATTTTGCGTAAAGATTGATGAGGCTCTTAGCCTACTGGGACCATAAACCTAGACGTGACATAATTAAATGTATTGTAAAAATTTAAATTTCTACAAAAACATGAGAAGAGAAATATTTTTCACATAATTATGCTAACTTGCTGGAGAAGGATTTAACTTCCTTACAGAAGGGCAACATTTACAATTACAACGTTCTCTTGTCCTGCAAGAATTTGTAAGCCCTCAAAATATGTAGACTGTCATTTTAAATCAAATATAGTTATTACTATCTATATCATATTTGATTTAATTCGCTCTGCTTTGCTTTTTTGCTTAGCATTGAGCACTTTTTGTAGTATTAATAGTTTTCATTGTTTTAGGCAATCATTTTTATTTTTGAAATTGCAGAACTTACGCATTTCAAGTAGCAACTTACTTTTGCAGATCGTCGACTTAGAAGGAAACAAATTGCGTCAGATTCCCCAACAGTTAGCCGACATGACGTCATTGGAGCGATTGTATCTGGCGCGCAATCGACTGACGCATTTGTCGGACGCCATGTTTCTGGCGACCAATCTTCAAGTTCTTGATCTTGCTGATAACTTCCTAACCTCACTCCCGTGCACCATCGAATGGCAACACAATCTCAAAGAATTGAGTCTCAACAACAACCGCTTGGTGGCACTACCGCACATGTTTTATAGAGTCTGCAATTTGGAAGTTTTGCACGTGCGCAACAACGCACTGCTCAGTTTACCAAAACGGATTTCCAGATTAAAACTGTTGAAATATATTGACGCCAGCGGTAACAGGTCAGCATAGTATGTAGCGTATAGTCTAAACTCTAAACTAAGATGTGACTCAAAATGTGCCATCTAGTAAATCTTTCCTAAAGCATAACCTACAAATTTTTAATTTAGCCTACTCTATCATAGGCTATGAATATTGTAGACCGAATTTGTGCATATTTTAATTTTGTTTTAAATTTAGTAAACTATAGTAAAGCCACACCCAAGTATTCACCTCAGGACACAGGCATATGATGTGGTAAAGCAGTGATTCCCAACCGGGGGGGAATTCCCCACTAGGAGGGAATTTTGCAATTATCAGGGGGGAATTTGGTTTTAGGATTGTAAAGCTTTTTAATCCTAGTAAGTTGGCCTAGAGCTAGACCAAACCTTTAAGGCGTTAAGGAGGAGCCCTTAACTCCCGATTGTTTAAGCAACTGTGCACTGACATGGATGCAAACCATCACGTAGGCCTATACTTCTTTTTAATGCAAATACTCGATGGCTTTCAAGAGGAAACGTAACCAACCGAGTGTTTGAGCTCAGAGACAAGCTTAAAATTTTTTGATCTTTAAATGAAATTGGAATTTGTTTTATTGCTGAATGACGACAGATGGATTAGATTTCTTGCTTATTTGTTTGGTCCATTGAATAAACTGAATCTGAAAACGCAAGGGAAAAACACCAATATACGGTAAATATTCAATCGCCATCTCCGTTTGAAGCAGATTGCGCATCAACGTGGGTTATCTGTATCCATGCCCCATTGACATATTGATACCATGTAGTAGTAGTACCCAAAAACCTGGCTCCTTTGTTCCTCCATCGGACTTTCTGTAAACAGCAAACATCTACCTTCCTCATTCTCAGCTCTTCACTCACCTCAGTACCTCTACAATGCAAGCTTCCTACATTTAGACTTCCCAGTCGTATCCCTGAATTTTTAACAGAAATGTGAGACAACCTGGAGATTCTTCGCACCCCCTGCCCATTTAAGGGTTGTCGGGGACTGGGGGCCATTCCTTATTTAGCACTTACCATTAGGGTTTTTGGTGCATGTTTTCTACAGGAAGCATGCCTTTGCTTACCCCCAACCTCCATTTAAAAACCGGAGTGGTCTTGATGTCAACCATGGTTTGACTTAAGTTTTCCTTCTTGAATGATGTTGCCATTGTAACTATGTAGCTATCCTCTGGCTACGCCTCCAACCTGCCTGGCATCAATGTACTTACGAACTGTACTGCTTACATGCTGGCTCAAAGCAGATTGGAAAAGAGTGATTGATTTATGTCATTAGGAGATTATTTTAAGGTGCTAGAAGGCTCTGCTCTCCTGATCGCGTGGGGACTACGTTTTGTCTGGCCTCTACCTTCCGACCAGCCTGGCTTTGGTGGCCCTTTCAGGAGCAGACGCCAGTATCGCTCAGCATTTAAAGATGCTTTGGAAGCTTTCACTAGCAAGCTTGATGATTAAAAGAGAAAGTTAGAATGAACAATTAAACATGTCACCATATTTAAAAAAAATATCATCGGTGATGGTTGTTAACGGCAAAGAACAAGTTCTTCCAGAGTTGAAAAAAGAATTGATTTTGCAACATTTCACAGCATTAGAACTGGAATTCATTCGATATTTTCCTGAAATTTATGACGATGAGCTTGATTTAATACGAAATTCATTCACATTGTTGATGGAAAAACTTCCCAATAAATTGCAGAATGAATTTTTAGAACTTAAAACGGATTCTTGCACAAGAGACTTATTCAGAGAAAAAATCAGTTACTGGATTTTGGCCATTAATCGTGTAATTCCTATCTCAAAGTGGCAGAGAAAGCTATTCGAAGTATCCTTCCGTTTGCTTTCACTTAGCCTATCTATGCAAACCAGGTTTTTCACCTCTTGAAGATGAAAAGAAAACAGAGAAACAGATTAGACGTGGAGAATGATATTTGTTATTCTCTTTCCAATACTCTTTCATCACATTCATGCTTTGTCGAAACAAAAAAATCACAAGCTTCACACAAACTGTTAAATTTATTGACTCTTATATTTTCAATGTCGTTGGCTCTAGCTCGTGCCCGATCGAATTTGGCTTTGGATGGTGATGTCATATGTGGCTTTGGTATCCCAGTCTATGATAGGAAGGACGTGGGAAAAAATCACATTGCATAGATGGTGGGGGACGTGGTATTTTTAGTTTTTTTTTTCTAGTGTTTTGTTTTTCATGGCCTTTTTGTATCCTGTTTTTTTTTTCGAAAACTTTCGTGCCTTCCCCACTTCTTTTCCTCCAGAGTAATCTGTCACTAGTTGTTCCCATGAATCCAGAGCAATGTTTGCATGGTTGAGGGAGACTTTCAGCTGATCTTTGTATCTCGTTTTTTTTTTTTTTGAATAAAATACTTTTCAGCAACGTTCTTCATTAATTAAATTATTTTAGTATGAAAAGGAATATTACAGGCTAAAAAGCTTATTACTAGTGAATATTTTGTTTATCTTACAAAACTTAGATTAAAATATTAATGTAAACAATTTTTTAACAAACTAAATTTATAGGGGGGGAATTTAAATTTGAATATTGACTAAAAGGGTCCACCGGATAAAAAAGGTTGGGAACCACTGTGTTAAAGTATCAATTAGTGGAGACAGCTGTTAGAACCATCACGCTGCTCCACACAGGGGTTAAGCGAAAATACTCTATTTACTGTAGCCATGGCCTTTGAACACCCTGAAGTGTATGATTTCCCAGATTAAGTTGCGTTGCTAAAATGTTTGTAAAGAAATCAAATTATTGCTTTTTTCAAGTTAAAAAACATTTTTTAACAATTTTTGTTAACCCTATCCGTCATGAGCTTTTTCATCATTTTCTTTTTTAATGTCGCCTGTGCTAGTTTTAGTCTAAACTTTATAAAAAACTGCCGAAAATTTTTTCAAATGCATTAAAACGTATCTACCCCACGGTAGCCTACTTGAAACAGTTTCTACAATGTTAAATCATTGATATAGACTGACACAGCTTCCTACCAACATTTGCGCACTGACAAACCTCACCATGTTGGCTCTTGATGACAACAAGATTACAAGTCTCCCCGATCATTTTGGCAATTTGGTGTCGCTCAAGATATTAGGAGTTTCCGGAAATCAAGTAAAACAACTGTTTGAGTAGATTTTAGAAAACGTAGCTTACCTTATAGGCTAACCAGTTTAGAGCTCACAGAACATTCGACATAGGCTATCCTATAGGCCTAGCCTTGGATAGACACCTCTGCTACATTTTTATAATAATGAGATATAACGTAATTTATCTTCACTCGAGTTGGGTTAAAAGTGAAGTGGTTAACTTTTGTCTACAAACACTGTTTTCCGCTTTTCTCATGCAAATATAATTTATTCACTTGAGTCATGATAGAATAGCCCATGTTTTCACAATGGATTAATTTTTTTATAGAACAATTAACTTACGTTTATGCGACTAAAACGTTATGTCGATAGGAGATAGCCTAAGCTTACAAAGTAGTGCACGACTCTACATAACAATTGGTGTATCCGCGTCTATTTTCAGCCTAGACTTTAGCGCTTTTGCTACAACAGTCCTTATAATTGCTTATGGACAACCAAACTGGTTTAGACTGATTTACTAAAATGTTAACTCACTGAACACATTGCAGTTTGATGATTTTCCAATGCCAGTATGCGCCTTGTCCGAACTCGAGCAGTTGTACCTGGGGCAAGACAATGGAAAACCCTTTACTCAACTTCCAGAGCAGGTAGCTTATCTAGGATCACGGAATTAGAAGGATTAAAGTGCTTAAATACGGTAGGCTACTTTTAGACCAGGGTTCATTTTATAGACCAGTAACTTTTTCAAGGGGCCGGAGAACTTAAAGAAACGACAGCATATTCTTTGGATATAGTGCTCTTTTATTGGAACTGCTGTGTTGATTTGGGTCTTCACCAGAGAATCTCATTGGTACCGGGCCTTAAATACCCTCTCAACGAGCATGTTTGTTGCCTATCTACAGAGTGCCTGGCTGGTCGTGAGGCTGTGGTAACTCTCTTGATAGCTTCGTCTATATTTAGAGAGTTTTGCTGCGGTGACATCATCAATCAGGCCACTTGAGAGGCTAATTTTCTCCGGTTTAAAATACCAGACAGGGCTAAAAAATGTATTATGGCGTATCAAAAAATCTATAACTTTTTTGAAGTTTTCTTTAACTTTCTGGGCCTGCTGGACAGGTTTCGGGGTCCTAAATGTAGCCTATTCCGAATCTAAAAAGTACCTCCTATCAACGCAACTGATGCAACGCAATATCTTGTGCCATTTCAGATTCAGTTCCTGGGGAAATTGGAACGGCTCCACCTGGACAATAACTTGCTGATCAGTTTACCTCACACGATCAGTCATTTGACTAAGTTGAAAACTCTGGATGTTTCCAACAATCGTCTATCAACCCTGCCACCAACTTTCATCCAGTTGTCAGGTGGGTGAGACGTACACCGGTACACGTCGTTATAACAGCAGCCACGTCTACGGGTGAGGCCGCTACTATGAAGCAAACAACGGGCACAAGCAATCTACTTGCCACGTCGCTCAAAAATAGTTTTCCTTAGGGAAAGTAGGCAGACGTTGAATCTATGTAAAAAGGATAGATTTTGTTGTCTCGAGTAGCCTATTAGAGCTCGCAATCGTTTATTTCATCAGTTAGCCTTATTTGTCACATTTTGGAAGGTCCCAGTAGAAGTGGTCATAAGTTTGACTTGATTGCATTATTTGTCACTTTTTTGTAATCCCCTTGAGGTGAATTTTACTGCAGGCTACTTCAGAAACAGTTGTTTAAATTTAAAAAAATCTCAACAAACTTATCAACCTCCACGTATCAAGCTATTGTTTTGAGAATCGACAACATGATATAAATACAACTGGCAGAAAAAACATGAACTGACTGGATTTTAAATTTTTACTCGTATTTCTGCTTGGCACTGAGTAATGAAGTGGATTCGGGTAATAATGTACTCAGTTGCGCCTCTATACGGCTGCATTGACACTGTCTGCTTTGTAAAGCGCTGAGGAGCAACGCATTCTGCGATGGATACAGCGCTATATAAAAACTAACATTATTATTATTTCCACATTTTGTTATTAATTCACTGACAGCATTGAATTTTGCGTTTTCAGAACTGCAACAACTCCATCTCCAAAACAACGACCTCAAAACTTTTCCTGAAAATATCGACGTACTAAAAAATCTAGTGGAACTCTCACTCCAAGGAAACTCCCTTGAAACACCACCTCAAGAAATCTGCGACCAAGGTTTGGAAATCCTCCTGAACCATATCACAACGCAGAGAAAATTGAACCAATCAGCAGTTAAGGTAAAGGATTAGCTTTGTGTCGTAATAGAAACACTTTTTTAGGCTACAGCGCAGCATTGGCAGAAGTAGGGGTCCGTAAACGTAAAAAACCACCCGTATTCTTTGGATACAGTCCGTTTTTCTTGAAGTGTCTTCATTTGGGGTAGGAGGATTTGATTGGTACCGGGCCCAAATTATCTTCTTAACGGACCTGCATACCGGACCAGGGCATCACTAAGCTCTCCGGAAAGTCATCAACTGCACAGTGCACATCTTTTTAAAAAGAAACCAAAATGCATAGAAGGCTAAACAAGAATTTGTTTGCAGATTCAAGCTTGGTGGAGAGGTACTATGGTACGCAAAGGATTTGGGCCTTACCACACTGGAGGAAAAGGAAAAAAAGGAAAGAAAGGGAAAAAAGACAAAAAAGGATCTGCTAAAGGCAAAAAAGGAAAAAAGAAATAAAACAACGGATGCTAGTCACATGACAAGCTTTGCTGACGTCAACAAAGGCCATTTGTCCGACCCACATGCGCGATTCTGAGTCAACTTCTTCAAGTTATGCTTAAACTTCAATGGTTTGCTCCATAACACGAGAAACTTGTTCTGCAAGGCTAAGATCTCACACTCACGGTCAATGCTTAGTGTTTAACGCGAGCGCTCATCCACTGTTACTTTGCTCGATTGGGACCGGTAATCCTTAGGTTGATGAGAATTCAATTGTTAAAATAACAAGTAACTGATCAGAGTGCCACCACCACCACAGTATTAATTAACATATTGCACTTATTATGGTTGAAGTTAAAACATTTGACTCATCGTAATGCGTCAATAAGTGGCTGAGATTCGAACTGGCCGCTCCTTAACTCGCTGAAATTCAAAATATACGCCTTCAATTGTTCTCCTGGTGGTGAATTTATATATAGTATAAACAAGTAAAAACAAACAGAAAAATAAATAAAATAAAGAAACATCACAAGAAAGAAAGTTTAACAAAATTTGAGCAGTGAGCAAAATTGAGCACATGTGTCCATATTTACGCTGTTGGTTGTAATGAAGCTTTAAGACGGTGGAGTAAATTTCTCACTTTAGTAAAAAACATCAAGCAAATAGATTAAACCATATTAGAGCCAACATCTTTACTCACACAAATTATCTCTTGGTATGGTGAAAAGGTAAGAGGGAAATGCTCCTCCAGAGTACAGAATAGTCCTTTTCAACAAAATATATGAATCGTTGGAAAATTAACTTCCCACAAGCCGGAAAACAAGATCACCTAGCCACTCACTCTTTGTCATTGAGTGAACATTGAGTCAAAACAAAAACATTGAGTGAACAATTAACATACGGTACCGTCAAAACTTGTGTTATGGAAGCTGATGTCACAATCAGGTTTTCCAAATGTGTAAAGTAACAACTACATGCTCGGGTTCATTATGTCATTGGCAGTAATTATGGCGACCCAGTAAAAAAACAAGGGCAAGAGGATAACCTAAAGTCTGGCTTTGCAACAAAGTGCTTGCGACTAAACATGTCGATCAATCCACAATGTAGTCTTCCTCATTAAGCGTGGGCATTGTGTGGATTCCTTCTTTACTGACAAGTTGAATCGTCATTGCTGGTAGGTTCATCACAAACCTCTTCTTTAACTGAAAGGACAGCAAGTTGTAAATTTAAAGTTGTGCGTGTTAAAATTTGCGAACATGTAAGATCATAGATCACCAATCACATGATTCGTGATAATAAGCCTTCACAGCAGGGACGTAGCGACGGAGCAATCGTCCCCTCTCACAATTTGTATCTTGCCCCCCGGAAAAATACTATTGCAATGTTTTAATGATATTGTATTACATGTTGAATAAAGTTTCTTAAATGTTTGCAGCATATTTTTAAACAAAATCTTTATTTCAAACAATAAAATAATTACCCTCCCCCAACAGTTTCTTTTGCTCTGCGAAAATATCCAACAAACAAAAACTTTTTGGAAAGTTATTAAACAAATATGATAGGCCAAAGTAAAAAGAATAAGCACCGTGCTGCAATACAACACTTTTGCAAAGTTAGATTTGTAACAAGAGAACATCCGAGAAGTCTAACCTCTGCCATGCACTTTCTCAGTAAATAAATGGCCTCCTCTTCAGACAAATCTTTTTTGTGCCAACGATCAAGAAGAGAAAGAACAAAATAAGATCCATAACCATGGCAAGCAAATGGGACTTGAACGCTTGATGCAAGGTAATCAAGATAATAAAGTTTGCAACCTTTGTCCTCATCATAACCGCCAATAAGGACATGAACAAAATACGGCTGTAAAGAATAATTCTTTAGAATGATTGTAGGATTGCAGCTTAGATTGACATTCGTCTCACTAGCTGACTTTTGTGTACAAAAAAAAACCTAAACATCATTTCATAGGTCACTTCACAATGTAGATATTAACGAGCTGTTTTAGCCTGATGCTGCGAGTTTGCTGTGGTAATAGCGAATTGTACTAGTTTTCCTAACATTGTACTATGACGAATGGTGTTGAAGTCAGCGAGTCGTTGTTTTATGCGGCTCTTTTGTTTGACTTGAGGCTGCTGTCTGTTCAGTTTCTGTGTTGTTAGGCGTTATTGCTGTGAAATTTTGTAAAATCAATCAATACAAAATTTCACAACAAAACGCCTAACAACACAGAACCTCAACAGAAAGCATTTGCATGTTTGTTTGATTTGCAGAAAGATGGTCCTGTGTTTTGCCATGCTAGACAGGTAGTCACTACCTGACCTCGGAATGGCCCGTTTCGGCAAGTCCGATTCGGAGAGTTCCCTATTCGGAGACAGCCTTTTTCGGAGAGTTCCCTATTTGGAGATTGTTTGAATTTTTACATTAGGCGCACCGGCTTATAAGGCGCACGATCAATTTATGAGGAAAAAAGGATTTAAATTGCGCCTTATGGTCCGTAAAATACGGGTATTTTAGTTATTGAGAAAATTCAAATTCTAAAAATAAGTTTCTGATGAACCAAAAAATGCTTGGTAGAACGATGAACAATTTGCACAGCCAACTGAAGTACAAGAATTTATTCCAACAAGCTTTTTTTATGAAAAACTTTTGCCATCAAATTTTGCCTGACAGGTCGGTATTGCCGGCCATTAATGAAAGTTCAGGCGGCCATGGCCGCCAGCTGTTTCAAGGCCTGCATATCAAAATGGTAACAACTGCTTTTATATTTTCTAAATAGCCCATAGCCCAGGTAGCCGACCAATCGACCATTCACTACATAAAAATATTTTTCTGGGTTTTGACCGGTTAAAACCAGGTTTTGACCACTTAGAGATCGGGTCTGCTACTATTCGGTGAGTCCGATTCGGTGAGTCTGATTCGGTGAGTTCCTAACCTCTAAATCCTAACCCTAAAACGGCAATGATAATTAGGCTATGGTACCCAATAATTTAAAAAAAAAATTGAAAAAACGGCAAAATCCGTCATTTTTACATTGATTCAACGTCTGCAGACGTTCGAATCAATGTAAAGATGACGAATTTTGTTGTCTGGGTTTGTTCAAAATATGTGTTTTACATCAAAACAACAGTTTTCATGATTAACAATAGGGGTTAATGAGATAAAGTCTCAGCGAATACGTGTCAACTAAAAAAAGACAGACTTTGCCAAATAGCGTTTGCCATAAAAGATGAAGTTAAAACCTTAGTGGCAGTTTAGAGTAAACCTATAATTTTTAAATAATTAATTTTTAAAATTAATAATAATTTTTAAAAAAAATTTCAAAAAATCTCCGAATAGGGAACTCTCCGAAAAAGGCTGTCTCCGAATAGGGAACTGTCCGAATCGGACTCGCCGAATAGTAGCAGACCCACCTGACCTAGCACCCTGAAAAAGCAAGTCGTGTCTGAATGACGAAACATCGGAATCAAAGCAGATGATAATCTTGTTATACATCTTGTAAATTGTGATAGTTCAGCATAGTTTGCACCAGAAGAACGCATATCATGTTGTTTAAAGTTGTGTTTTGGTAACTTATCTATGTCTTGATTATTTCAGAGAAGCAAAAATAAAAATTTTGTTCCAACATTTAAATTTTACACAGATTGTTAGTGCAAAAAAAAACAATCGTTTTTTTTAAACAAGCACAAAAAAATGACTCTCATCTCTAAATCATTCATAACTACGTGTTCAATTTATAGTAAATTTAAAACAATTAAAGAAACCACATAATGATTGCAATTTCAATTAAGAAAAAAAATGTAATGCAATATAAATTATATATATAGCAGTTGGATGCTTACATTATTTCGAAGAGATTCAGCAAGCGCCTTTCTTGTGAAATTAACCATTCCTTTTGTGGATACCTCATAACCATTCCTTATTTTATACAACTGCAAGTTTTTCTGAACATACTGAGAAAATTGGTTCACATCTCCAGGTTCACCACACATTGACATCACGGTGTGGTCTCCCAGGGGGTGGATTTTGTTTTCATCTAAAACAATTTGAAATAAACATTTAAGCTATTTTGAACGTAACACCATTACAATTTTACAGGGTAAGTCAATAAAGCTCTTAATTTGCCTTTTATAATGGCTATAATACATGAACACATATATTATTCTGTCAGATACTGATGTGAATGTGCTTTGCAATAATAAATACTGTAGGTGTAAAAAGCAGTCATGTATGTTACTAACCAAAATTCTTAATGCAAAGTTCCTAGCAGAAATGCAAAAATGAAATGCAAAGCTGCTTTGCAACATGGTACGGTGTCGGTATGATACAATATCATAACCATATCTACCAACTCAAAAGGTAAGAAAATTTAAAATAGAGCATTAAATGAATAGAATAATAGACTATGAAGCAGTATATATACATATACTTCTTCAAACTTTACAAATGTGATTGACAAAATCCCACATCAGACAGGAAAAATGGTGTTCGACAACATTAAAATGATGCAAAAAAACATATGCTGACTGTGGCATACGGGTGCAACCTAGTTCGTACCTTGAACCATTCGTACAGTCAGTTCGTACCCTGAAAAGATCAAGAAAAAAAATTAAAAAAGCCGAAGTCGCTGATCGCAGTTTAATAGCACAAAGCCGAAGTCGCTGATCGAAGTTTCCCCAAACAATTTGAAACAAACTCGAGGGTTAGGGTTAGCGGAAACTGCGGAAAAATGTTTGCGAAAACTGCGATCAGCGAGGGTTAGAGCATAGATTACTTTATGGTTAGAGTTAGGGTAAGCGGAAACTGCGATCAGCAAGGGTTAGAGCATAGATTACTTTATAGTTAGGGTAAAGGTTAGCGGAAACTGCGGAAAAATGTTTGTGGAAACTGCGATCAGCGAGGGTTAGAGCATAGATTACTCTATGGTTAGAATTGTGGTTAGTGGAAAAATGGTTGCGGAAACTGCGATCAGCGGACTTTGGTTTTGAGCTATTTATTCTCTCGATCTTTTCAGGAGGGAAATTTTAAAATGATTGCGGAAACTGCGATCAGCGACTTCGGCTATTTTTAATTTTTTTCTCTTAATCTTTTCAAGGTACGAACTGACGGTACGAACTGTTCATGGTACGAACTAGGTTGCATCCGTGGCATACCTACTCCTCCTTTAAAAGTGCAATAAAGAAATCAGAAAGCAAGACATTAGTTTAGGCATACACCATTCATTTTCATGCTTACCTTTCTTGAATAGAACTATGCTTCTGGCAGATGCAGTGTCAGCAGCAAGTAATACAAAATCACGACCAACAAACCCTATAGAAAACTCCATTGCAAAGTATACTGTATCACCTAAGCCACCGTACTGTACACTTATCTTGACAAAAATGTGGCTGTGCTATAATAACAACTTATTATCAAAATAGACAATATCCGAGTAGGCTACTGTGCATTTAGTTTTCATTGCTACAGAGAGTTCACAATAAATCAAAAAGAATAAACAATATATAAATGTAATACGTAAACGTCAGCACAATCAAAATGTGCGTAAGGCTACTAGGCCAAATATGTGCTACCGGTAACAAAGTGGCTATACAATACATACATATTCACGGCACTGGTTGTGATTAAAAAACATTGTTTCATAAATGGTGTTGCTAAGATTAGGGTTTTGGTTTCTGGCCAAGAAGTCCTTCAAAATTTCCTACCATAAATCACAAGTTTTTGTCTTTGACAGCTTTAAAGTTTTCTCAAAATAGGGCAGAATTCCTTATCTGGCAACACTAGTGACATAGATATACTAATATAGCCACGCATATATTCATATGCCGAAACTGGGTTTTTTCATACAATTACCGGTACTTCTTTAGAACTATTTGCTAGGCTTATAGGCTATGTGATACTTTTCTACAAATACATTAGACGAGAGTGTGAAGTATTCTTACTACTATATGTTTATAGGATAGGCTAATAAATAGCGCAATCTGCACCATTTTATACGGTAATTCTTGGCATGATTTGCCGGTAATCGAACACGGGCCTGCTAGCAGTAGATTAATTAGCCAACCATTGAACTGGAATCAGTGTCTTACTGAGTATTGTATACTAATGTCTTCTGAGAATTCTGAAACTGAATTGCTTTTATAGCCTATTGAAGGAAAATGTAGGAGTCCAAACTACATCCAGTTATCGTGTTGCACTTGCACATCGCAATTTCGGATATCAAATCGTCAAAACTGAGCCTTCTCTCTAGCACCAACTTACTGTGCGTGCAGTTGTTCTCTTACCTTATATTGTTTACTGGTAAGTGGTACCATAATTCATTATTTTTGCATTTGAATTTGAATCGCTTTTGTTTTGAATTTGAGATTAAATTCTTTGCTTGGCGAGTTTCCACAATTATTTGGCGATATTTATTTTCTGAGAGGGACACTTTTTTATCAACAGTGTTTATAACTATACGAAGTGGCTACTTTCCCAATTGCATACAGTTGCGGACCCCTGCTCTAATTTTAAATGAAATGAACTGCAAATGAACAAGCTAAATCTTCCTTGAAATAATCCTATCTAAGTATTACATACACCAAACATATTTTATTTTGTCCAGCAATGATAGGCCAATGTGTGTAGATTTATTAGCAAAATAGTAAGGTTGTAAATACTCCTACTGGCTTTCTGGTTCTTGTGTTTTTTGTCCACAGAAGTTCTACAGAGTCTGCAGAAGTTTTTCCATCCTCTTTGACCTATCGCCATCTTTCGTTGAAGCGGTGGCTATGTGTTCCAACCAGTTGTTTTATATCAATATCTTGGACTGGATCGTCATGCTATTGTCTGTTTGTTTATCTAGCCTATTTTTCTAACGTAAAATGACGAATTGTTTTTTTTACTTCAATTATGATTTAACTTGTAAAACATACGGTAACCCAAATTTCTCATATTACTGTGACATGCCACTACTACATCCCAGCTAGAGGTGCCTGTCATTTTTGCATTAATTCAACGTTTCTAACGCTGGATCGGTGTGGAGGTGACGAGTTTAGCTGACTGGAGTATAAAATTATCGCTTTATCAACGCAACTATATATCAAAGCACGCTTGATATCTTCAAGACATAACTTCTCTGGGTATAATTGAATTTCCGCAAGATGATAATGTTGTTTTTGCGTGTTTGTTTTAGTCATTGTTTTCATGTCGTCAAGTTATTTATAACCCATCTATTTTGTGAGTCGTGCAAGGCCTGGTGCGTTGCGCTTGAAATGGCTTTGCCCGTAGCAGGATTTCTTTCTGGGGTTTTCTTTGCCTGCCTTGCTCTTCTTTGCTATGAGCTAAACGCATCAAGACGTGTTCCCCTCACGACCATCAGCACTCTTGATAACGTACCAATGGCCGATCTTCATAGCAACTGTCCATACAAATCTTAATATATATCAGCTAAAGCTATGTGGGCTAATAAAGCTATAGCCTAAATATATGTTGTTTATTTTTTATTTTTTTGTAACATTTTCTTTTTTTTATTTTCCCTTTATATCTTAAATTTTTCTGAAGGTGTTGCGACCGTGCCAAATTTCTCAACCCAATAACTTACTTCGGTCACAAGCACGTTTTAACGTTCGCGTTTTGACGCTTCTACCTTTTTCTCGACCTTTGCTATGTTGACGTGTATTGTTTTTGATATGATGGTCAGAAATAAAAAAACAACTGAACTGAACTGAATTAACTACAATTTATCGTAATGTAGCATCTGCATGGTAGAGTGGTGAGAACGATTGCGCAACGTTCTGACATCTGATTGAATGGCAGTCCAGCTCAATAAAACACAGAAAACGCTTCCTCTAAGCTTAGCCTACAGCAGTGATGGCCTACATCAAATATAGTTTTATAACCATTATCTATAGCCTATTGTTATTCCAAGTTTGTTTAATTAGACAAAATAAACGAGCATGGTGAATGGCTTTCTTAAAGTTATGTCCCTTTAACAAGGCTTAATAGCCTACTCCAGTTGATTCATATGGTCATTTTATTTTTGTTTGGATGCGAAACGTAGCCTACATAAAACAAAGACATAGCCTACAGTGTGCATCCAATGAGAGAGTGCGAAAGACCGTAGGCTATCCCTGAAGGCGTAGGAGGTCGTCGAGTCTGCACTTTTTCAAGTAGGGTGCAAGTATATTCAGTGCAAGTAGGGCATAAGTGATATCCTACATTGCTTTCACAAAAAGCAAAAAAGGCTCCAAACGTAAACTTAACTTACTTAGCCAAGGCTACTTATTGTAGCAAATAAGACAGTGAGTAATTCTCATTTATTATGTTACGAGAAACCCCGTTAAAAAACTTGCTTTCAGCTGAATTACACTGTGCAACAAAATTCCGACATAAAAAAATTAAGAACTAGCAACGTTGCACTTTGTAAATTCAGGGGTGCTGATTCCGAATATGGGTTTATTTTTTTTACTAGGCTATCTCGTAAAAAAATTTTGAAATTTTTTTTTAATTATTCCAATATTGTGCTTAAAAATCCATGGCTATAATCAACAAAATTCAAGATCAATCTAATGAAATCGCTTGGTTATCCTTGCAAACCGGAATGTGTTGCTGCAAAGAAAGGCCTACTTAATTAACTTCCATTTTAAACCAAATCTTGCAACTTTAGTTTCTACAAAAATTTACTTATTAGTTATCGAACCCGGGCCGGTTGTGTGAGGTGCTACTCCATGCCCAATGCGGTTGTAGCATTTTATGAGTTTAGTGAGACTTCTCATGTGACAGCATCAATTATCGAACCCGGGCCGGTTGTGTGAGGTGCCACTCCACTAACCGCTACGCCACTCCTTGCCCAATGCGATTGTAGCCTTTTATGAGTTAAGTGAGACTTCCTGTGACAGCATATCGAACCCGGGCCGGTTGTGTGAGGCACCACTCCACTAACCGCTACGCCACTCCTTGCCCAATGCGGTTGTAGCCTTTTATGAGTTTAGTGAGACTTCTCATGTGACAGCACCAAGTATCGAACCCGGGCCGGTTGTGTGAGGTGCCACTCCACTAACCGCTACGCCACTCCTTGCCCAATGCGGTTGTAGCTTTTTATGAGTTTAGTGAGACTTCCTGTGATAGCACCAAGCAGGCTATCGAACCCTGGCCGGTTGTGTGAGGTGCCACTTCACTAACCGCTACGCCACTCCTTGCCCAATGAGATTGTAGCTTTTTATGAGTTTAGTGAGACTTCCTGTGATAGCACCAAGTAGGCTATCGAACCCTGGCCGGTTGTGTGAGGTGCCACTTCACTAACCGCTACGCCACTCCTTGCCCAATGCGGTTGTAGCATTTTATGAGTTAAGTGAGACTTCCTGTGACAGCATATCGAACCCTGGCCGGTTGTGTGAGGTGCCACTTCACTAACCGCTACGCCACTCCTTGCTCAATGCGGTTGTAGCATTTTATGAGTTAAGTGAGACTTCCTGTGATAGCACCAAGTAGGCTATCGAACCCGGGCCGGTTGTGTGAGGTGCCACTTCACTAACCGCTACGCCACTCCTTGCCCAATGAGATTGTAGCATTTTATGAGTTAAGTGAGACTTTCTGTGACAGCACCAATTATCGAACCTGGGCCGGTTTTGTGAGGTGCCACTCCACTAACCGCTACGCCACTGCATGCCCAATGCGATTGTAGCCTTTTATGAGTTAAGTGAGACTTCCTGTGACAGCATATCGAACCCTGGCCGGTTGTGTGAGGTGCCACTTCACTAACCGCTACGCCACTCCTTGCCCAATGCGGTTGTAGCCTTTTATGAGTTAAGTGAGACTTCCTGTGACAGCACTCAGTATCGAACCTTGGCCGGTGGAGTGAGGCACCACTCCACTAACCGCTACGCCACTGCATGCCCAATGCGATTGTAGTCTTTTATGAGTTTTAAGTTCTACGGTCACATATGCAATACAACAGACAACAGGAAGCCGCAAAGAACGTAGCCAATCAGAATTCGCTGCATAATTACAGAACACAATGCAATCAATGACAATTGTAATTAATACAACTCTGCTTTATATCTATTCAATTGTAGAGCAAATTCTACGTTAAAAGCATATGTAAACAAAGTAACATCAGAATAAACAACTAAACCTATAAAAATATAAATGATAACTTAAAACCAAAGAATAAAACTCGGTGATGAAACAATCACTATTCGCTAAATTGTAAATAATTTCAAAACATAAAAATATATAGGCTACTGCATTCTTATTTATCAAAAACTGACCTAGATGTGATAACACCGAACTAAACTATCGTAGCCTGGGTTACATGATTAACTAAGTAGTCTAAGCCATTTTCCTCAAGATTTGCAATGTTTACCAAACGTAAATGCCATGAAATGAAATATTTGTTGTTGTTCTTTTAAACATTACGTGCCAATCGTAACTAACAACAAAATTCAAAACGAAAAATCTTTATACGAAATGTATCGATGTGTGGAGCATTGAGTTTAGATGGGAAATCGCTTTTCAGGAGTGGACGGAGCCATTCATTTTCAAGTGAGTTATTAGCTTTTAAGAGGGCTTTGAGATCTTAGGTGGAATCAGTTTTGGTTTTCAGAGAGAGGACAACAAAATAAAAAAATGTAAACAAATTCAAAACACGCGTTTTATCATCATCTACTGAAGAAGAGACTTTGTCTTGTAACTGGCTGCAATCTTGGTCCAGCTTGGTCCAACAGAACTAGCCTAAATTTTGTTTCCAAATTCATGGGCCTTATGTTGTAGCGTAGTAGTAAGCTGCTTAGTTTTAGATGTTAGCTAGACTAAAGCTGGAAGCGAAATGAAGTGTAATGTTAGGTACGGTATATCAAAAAGCAACCAAGATATTGTTTGCCATGCATGACATCATGTCATTGACATGGAAACAGATCACAGGTCACAGGTTGGTTCCCCTTTCAAGTGTCTTTTCAATTAAAACATTCTCTCTTCTGTGATCATGCTTCATCGAAGGATTGAAATATTTTCTCTCCAACTTCATAAGCCAACATTGCTTATTCGGAGCAAAAACTAACCTGAAAATAAATGTAAAATTATTTTTAAACCTTACTATCTACAAAATACCGATAGATGAGAAAGCAAATGTAGAAAAGGCATGAAACATAACATTTTAAATATAGAAAACATGCATTGAATGACAATGCCTAAAATATTTCATTGTTTCACTGTGATTTCATCTGCTGTGACAATATGGATCCTCAAAACCATTAACACAAGCAAAAGCCTACTACAAAAATTCTAATTATTGCAAAACGCATGGCCTTGTTAACCGTCTTCCTACCAGTGGCCGGACAGGACCCCCGCGCTTTCAGTGTTCACTTATGTTGACTTTTTCAGCGTTTTTCGGTTATTTAAAAACATATAAAAATACTCCAAAAGAAGCTCGATATTCATAACTTACGTCACACAAGGCGGTGTTAACCATTTCGGAGTTTACGAAATTTATTTTTTGAATATGACTCGAGCTTGACTTCAAAATCAAGTTGTTTATAAGTTTCAATTCAATCAGATATTGAAAATATTTGAAAAGAAGTTTTAGTTGTTTGCAAATAAAATAATGATAACTCGACTTACACCAAAATAATTGTTTTGATCATTCATCAACTAAAATTTTAAACAAAACTGACATGACATTCAACATTAACTTTAGCCTACCACTAATTGCCAAAGTTGTAGGCTAGGCTTATTGACGGCAATTTGTTAAAGCATATTCATACACATCAACGTTAAGGAGCTGTCCATAAAAGACGTGTGCAGTCAAGGGGAGTGAAAATTGACACTTTTTTTATGACATAGTGCGGAGATTATGTGGATATGGAAGAGAGAGGGGTTATATTTTAAAAATTTTATGAGAATGTTTTTTATGGACAGCCCTTAAACAAAACAAAAAAATGGCGTGTAGCCAAATAGAAGCCTATTAACTGTAGGTTAATTCTATCGACTACCTAGTGCAACTGCAAATGGCAACCTGTTAAATTATAACCATATATTAACAACAGAGCTAAGCAAACTAACATGTAATAAGAAGCCGCAAATGCTGCTCCTGCAAGATCAGCCAACCACAGCAGCCAGTGACGATTCCATGCAGCGCCTCCAGTGGCCACAGCAGGTCCAATGGCGCGTGACGGGCTCAAGCAAGCGACTCCGACCCATTGACTGTTAAACAAAAGGTTTTCAAATGAAAAAAAAAATTTAAGCTAATCTAGGCGATAATTTTCATGGCACCAAGACATGATGAGCTGCATGTAACTATGTAACCTAAGCTGCATGTAACCATTTATAGACCCTTGTTGAAATTTTGACTACAAAAATTCAAAATTCATGACAAAAAATATAGTTTTCTAGCCTCTCTCATGCCTAGTTGCTGATAGTCCTGGTACAAATTGTATGCAAGACATCTGTCTACATCTTGCCATTTGTGGCTTTTGCGATTTTCATAATAAAGTTGATTAGTAGGCCTAGCTGTTGCAAACAAATACAAAAAACTGATATAATCTGCGTCAGCCTTCCTTTACAACAGAAACTCCCCAGACAACCACTTATATACAACAGAAACTCCCCAGATGTTAGCCAGATATGGAACATATAAACTGGCTGTCTGGGTTTCAATAAAATAAAGGTTATAAACTCACGCAGAAAGGATGCCTTGGAAGATAGTCAAACCTATGGCTAACGGTCCAGTAGCTTGGTCGTAAGACTTGTCTACTACCATGGCAACAGCAAAGAAGACAAGAATTCCGGTGATGATAAATTCATTGAAAAATACGGCAGCACTGCTGGCGTCGTCAGGAACAAGAACGACTGCTGGATCCGCCTCTAAGATTGCCTGGAAAATGAAAGCGGATCGGGATTCCAGTTCCAGTGGAATGATATGATAACACGGCCTGAGCCACAATCAGAAATGTGCGTTAAAATCAGAGAATTTCGGCTATTGGAAAGTTTCCATCAAAAGTCAATCAATCAATGGTTTATTTGTCAGTAACAGGATTATAGTACTGTACAGGTTTGAAATATGCAAGTAATATACACAATGCAAAAGTTGCACAAGTTCCCACACCTACAGGGAGACAACGAGGCGACCATACGGTCTACTGGTCAATTGTCACCCTACGGAAATGACGACTTTGCCATTTAAAAAACAAGAGAAAAAAGAAAACATTAAAACGTTTACGCACCAAAAAAAAGCATATTTAAGATAACGTAAACACAAAATTCCAAGAAGCAAACAGAGATTACTCAAATTTCCGACTGAACATGTTATATTGCATATGAAACTGACAAGTTGATTTCCATAACTTGTCACTTACGATGCACTGTAGCTTTGTAAAATTCACGTTTTAATCTCATTTTTGAAAAAAAAAGTAGCAATTTTTTGCTTCAAAGTCTAAAATATGACCAACCATCGAACATTTTTTATTTTAAGAAAACTGATTTTATAAAAATGCAATACCTTTTTACTGCTGGATTTTAGATAAGTTATCTCCTACACCTGATGCAAACTTATGGATATATCTTGAGTGTTTTAGAGTTCGACAAGCTCAAAGTATAGTAGGTTACTGGGATCGAACCAACCTCCTCGCGTTCACAGGTCTGATAGCCAAAAAAGCTCACAGGAAACAAGGTTAAAGTTTTACCTTTGCTATGAGAGCTGCAACTATGGATCCCAGACATTGAGCGGCTACATAAGGCACGAACATAATCGGTTTTAAATGACCGGTGATAAGGAAACCCATCGATATTGCAGGATTGAAGTGGGCAACACTGAAAATAACCAATGTTATTTCAAGCTATTCCAGAAAATTCCAACTGCAGACTTGAAGAACCGAAGACTTGGCAATTATATTAACTTTTCATGAAGTCGTGTCACTGGTAGCCACTAGAATTAATATCTTTTTTAACTTTTGCAGGTATAAGTTTATACTAGCCTATCAAATAGGCTATGAAGACTGCACGAAAAACAGCAAATTATAGTTATACGATTGATAGATAAATTCCTAGTAAACTAATTAGTCGTAGTTTTTTCACACAGTGATTCACAACGTATATAAGCAGTCACAGGCTTCTTTCAAAAATAATGAACTGTGTTGTTTGGAATAAGCGAGTTGGGAATAAGGTAGTAATTGAAAAAATGAGTAAGGGAGGATCATGGTGGGATCAAGACACATTGAAGCGTGATCTGACAACGATAAGCTTAATAATTGAAGATAGCAACGACAGAGAGAAGTGGAAAAGTCGCTGGAGACAACTGGTCAACTTTGATGTTTTAGAATCAAGACCAGGCTTCTATGAAGCAAAATTGAGAGGAACATATCGAGGTTAACGAAATATTTGCGGGAGGCCCCACTCTTGAATATGTGGTGTTTGGAGCTTATAACTTACAACTTATTATAAAATTGATGTAATTAATGTTCACGAACCCCTTAAACTTTTTCATGGACCCATTGGGTTTCCATGGACCAAGTTAGAATCCATTGCTTTAAGATTGTGTAATGATCACAAACGTAACTCATAGGAGGCGACTCGCCTCTCTTCTACAGCTTGTAAAAACAAGGGACTTTGTCAGCCGGTTAGCTCAGTGGTTACGCGCATGGCTCAAGATCACGCGGCGCTGGTTCGACTCTCGGAGTGTGCGCTTGAGCAACGCATTTCAGGACTGCTCTCCATTTAGCGGCAACTGGTGAATGGAATAATTTCCTGGCAACAACACTTCAACAATCGAAAACTTCACTCTGCCAATCTCGGTAACTGGCCCTGCGTTAAGAGCCTCTACAAGTATGCGAAACTACCAGGAATAATCTATCAAGGCTTTGTCAGTGCGAAGATAAAGATTCAAAACCAACCAATCAACCAACCGACTGCTAAAAAAAAGAGCGTCGAAATGCGCTGTTAACATCATAAATATATTGATTGATTTATTTGATCTATATCTTCAGACTGGGAAATCTGCTTTGAAAGCTTAATCCTAGCAGTGTCACATGCTAGAAATGTCTTTGAAGCACTGACGCAGGCCCGCTCACAGAGATTGTTAAAGTGAAGTTTTCCGATTGGTGAAGTCTTGTTGCCTGGGAATTATTCCATCCATTAGGTGCCGCTGAATGAAGAGCAGTCCTGAAATTCGTTGCTTAAGCGCACACCCCAAAAGTCGAACTGGCGCTGCTTGATCTTGAGGAGGAAGCGTAATCACTGAGCTAACAGAACTATTAAGTCAAGTTCAGTGTTTGCCCTCCACCACAATACTCAATTTGCGTCATTTGTAACCATTTGCTAGTGACCTTCACACTAATTTTGTCTGCACCAATCGTTGTCATGGCCAAAAATAGATAAAAGTTCAACCATAACCGCAAAATCTAGTATTTGCTTTGAATGTTCAATGACAATGTCCTTGAAAGTGAACGCCAATATTTGCAGACCACTGAAAATTATGTTGTGAGTAGATAAATCAAAGTAGGATGTGTCATAGTTTGTTGACTTTGCATAAGCTTGGCTCTGAACGTTATTTTAATTACGTGTGCACAACTACAACTCGATATTGAAGAGTTTTGTGGAATAGTCTGCTGCTGGGATAAATAGAAACACCAGAGACGAACAGTGTTCTCTTATAGATCGCTAAAATTCCTTAGTTTTGTTTAAATTTCCAGCCCCCCCCCCCCTTCCTTAAGTAAGCTAGTTATCTCACTTAACAAGCAACTGTACAATGATGGACAGGTTTAAAATCCAGTAGTGATTAAGGTTATCCAACCCACTGGTTTATTAACTTCTCTATGCAGTCTGTTACTGCCCGACTGCCTACTCAGGTGCGCCACTACCACTTGGGTTTGTTATAGATACGTCACTGATTTATCAATGCTACAACGATGAGCTGTCCAAACTTTAAAATTGGCTTGGTTGATTTTGAATCTTTATCCTCGGACTGACAAAGCCTTAATAGGTTATTCCTGGTAGTTTTGCATACTTGTAGAGCAGTGGTTCTTAACCTTTTTTCTATCAAGCCCCCTTCAATAATGGTTATGTGCCTCGCGCCCCCCTAGATTTGAAATAAGTATCATACCAAAAAAATTGCATTTTTGTCTGTTTATTGCACATATCAGTGAGATACTTGACACTGCTTCTTAGCGACTAGATTTTTAATGCGAGGTTTAACTCCAGAGAGTGAACAACGCAAGTCTCCTTTAACTCTTAGCCGTAGAAATGAAGCCGTAGAAAAGTAAAAATGAAGCAGCGTCAAGAAAATTTGATAAATCTGAAGGAGTTCAGCGCAAAATAGTTTTGTAAAGTTCTGGTCTAACTAATAAAGCAAGAATTACTGAATACAATATAAAATAAGATAAAATACGGAATATGACGAACAGCATACATCCTAGGACATTAAAGTAATTAAAAAAATTGAAATTGTTGTAGAGCTCGCGCCCCCCCTGAGAGATGCTTCACGCCCCCCTGGGGGGCGTGTCCCCCCGGTTAAGAACCACTGTTGTAGAGGCTCTTGACGCAGGGCTGAAGGTTAGGTAGGGCTTGGAATGATTCCATCCTCAATTTGTACTCCCATATACAGTCATGATGCACCTGATTTTCCAAAACACGACGATTTGCATCCACACGGAGAGACCGGCTTGGATCGCGGGAACAAAAACTCCTTGGAAGTAATTGTCCCCTTCTGCTGCAGTAGCACTGTGACGCAATAAGCACAACTAAGTTAAATCATAATACAACGTTACAAAAAAAGGCTAGTCAGCGGAGTGATACTAATTACCAATCGCGGCTGCGATTCGATTAAAATTCATAACGCGTCATCTTTCGTCTTACACTAAAACTGTACCAATATTCAAAGCAACAACAATGTCTCAAGAAATAACGAAACAACATTAACACTGTCGCCAATAACTGTCGGATAAGTTGTGTAGCAAAAGTAAACAGTCAAAAGCCTTAGAACATTCTTATGCACCGATCCTGCGTCAGTGGTTCAAAGCCCTTTCAAAATCACAAAGCAGGAAGTGAGAATGAAAACGTCTATTACTATGAAAGTGCACTCGAGGATGATGTGATGTGATGGACTTAGTGATGCTATAAAAGTATAAAGTAGGTAGTCTACTGTATGCGCATGCGGAACTATCAGGAGCTGCATCAAATGATGTCATAACATTTCTCGCACCAGTATAGCGTAGCCGTAGATAATGGAAGATTATGAACTCTAGAATCTAGACCCATTTTGAAATCTGTGTGACTTTACGATATTTGGATCAACAACAATAAATTTAGAAGTATTTTTCATTTTATTATCGTGATGTCAAAATAAACTTAAAAGATGGTTTTGTTGATAACAAGCTGTTCTCTGGCTAAGCTACTGCTAGTCAATCGCAGGTCAAAAATGGCTGAAAAAAACATAAATAAATCAAACAAACACCGCACTTACTTATTTCGGTCGTTTTGAGGAACATAAGGAGGAGATGACATGACACCCCAATATGTGTGAAAAAACTGGGCTGTGAATTCGGTCAATAGCGGAATGAAAACATCTTTAAATATGATTCCACTTTTTGATTTTTCTCCCATTTTTCAGATGTACTTGTTTGTCAGTAAATTACTTGAATCTATTCTCAAAACGTTCTTATCTCTAGCAACGAAAGCAAGGTCACGATATTCATTTTACGCAGACAAATGATACAGTGGCGGATATAAGAGCGGGAGGGGGACACTTGGCCACGTGCCTCCTTAAACAAAACGAGAAAAAAAATGCCAGCTTTTGCAAAGTTTTCATTTTTGCTTTTCTCATTCAAACACATTTTATTAATTTAATCTGTTGCGTTGTACAAGTATGTTTCCAGCAGTGGGTTGTATGATATTCCGAAGTAAACCCATTTTTCACTCAACCAGGCAACAATTAAATCAATTTATTTCAGTGTCAATAGAGAAATGCTTCTTGTACTAGGTACTAGCCAAAATAAGGGGAGCAGCTGACTCGAAGACTATATGTCACTTCGCTGCTTCCTGTCGTCTGTTGTATCGCATCTGTGATACTGCATGTCATCGCAATGGGCGCAAATAAAAACACGATTATTATTATTACTTGTACAGTGAAATGTTCTCAGTTGCTTCTCCATACGGCTACATTGACACTGTCTGCTTTGCAAAGCGTTGAGTGCAACTCACATCTACGATGGATACAGCTCTATATAAAAACTTATTAGTATTGTATACGTTCATGTGGGGAAGAATGGGACACCCCAGACGAAATTTAGAAATTATTCTGAAAAATTATACAACATTATAAAAGCAAATAACTAAAGTATTGAGATCCTTCTGTGGTCAGAAATATTATTATCAAACCTAACTGAAATATTTAAATCAAACTTTATAGCTCCAAGCCTCCAATTTGGACTCATAACAAGGTAAAAGTTGTGAGAGCAAGCCCTTGCCACATTAATGTATTTGCTTTTGGGAACAGTAACTTTTACCTTATCCATTTTTGTGGGAATTTTTGCATGGTTAAAACTCTGGTGCAAATTATACATATCATGAAAATATAAATTGCTACTCTTCTAAAAGTTTTTACTAGGCTACTGGCAATTTTTTTGCGTGATGGACTCACTACCTGAAAATATGTACGAAAATCAATCAATCAAAATGCTCCTTAACTCAAAACTGTTCAAACGAGATTAAAAACGTGCGGTCTGCTCTTATTTAGTTTCGGAAATTTAAAACAGTTATAAAACCTACTAAAGTATTGTCCTTCTGGTGGTGGAAACTAACTAACTAAATCCTAGCAAGATTCACAAGAAGCAAATTGCTGTCTTCATATCCCATGTCTATTGCAGGCATAGGTGCAATAGCAGATTAAGGGGTGGCTCTTGATTACATGCCCCTCAAAAACCGATGAAAAAATGCGAATTCTTTTCTGTTTTTTTCAAAGGATCTCTTTCTCTCCACTCTAGTAATTATCTTAACCAAACTGGCGCTATGGGATAAGCATGTTTTCTGCGGTGGATATAAAAGTAGGTCTTTTTCACCTTCCCAAATTTGAGAAATTTATGGAATATTCCAAAGTAAACACATTTGCTCACTCAACTATTTAACAATTAAATATACCTGGTCCAGTGCTAACAGAGATGTGAAATATGCCTTTTTGCCATATAAAATTAGGCAGAGAGTGATTCCTCTGAGAGATTTTTGAAATCTTTTTGAAAATATTTGACATTTTGCCAAAAATATTCATTGGACTCTACATTGCATATGATGACCTACTAATCATGTATATTAAATAACCTGCTGATGTATTGTTACATATGAAATGCTGCTGGAAAAGGCTATAGTTTAAGGAATTCCTCTTTTGTTTTCATTGAGAAGGACATGTTGCTAGACTTTGTTCAAAGTACAGTACTGCACCTCAAAATAATAAAATATGATTTTATTTATTGTCTCTCTAGAACGGCCATGGTCTTTTAGCAAAAAGACTCATGTTCAATATTTGTACCAGATTTACAATGCCAACACATTGATACCCGACTTATTCTCACTGCGTAATGCAAGAAAGAACACAATCGTTATCGTTTTTTAAGTCTGCGGTCTGACCCCACCTGGAATCGAGCTCAGACCTACCATTACTAGAGCCGAATATCGTCAGACTAATAAAGTAATGGCGTAACTCACTTTTTGACGAAATTGAGATATTAGTGTTTTGTAGGTCCCTAAAATGTAGCGCATCTGCCATATAATTTTCCAAGACCTACGTTAACGAGAAAGTGGTATTTTCGTAAAAATGTCAAATGGCCTAACTGAAACGCATGACTTAGGCCATTTTACAAATCTTTTTAATCGTTTGCTGGAAATAAAGCTTTCCTCCAACAGAGCAGATGGTCAGAAGACGACGATCTAAATTGTATAGAAATAGAGCTTCCACTTCATCACAAGTCTAGACAATTAATTTAGCACAAAATAATTATGTTTTTTTCTATTGTATGTATCGCAATCTTGGCCATTTCCAAGTAACTACCCTACTTAAATCAATCTGTTTCCTTTCTGTTCTTTTGAGAAGCTTCATTTTCCTAGCACTCTGATAGTTTGACTTATCACCTCACACTGTGATACAGGTCAGATCTTCTCAATGCACCGTTTTTCGGAGTCTTCTTGCACCCATGGCAGGTTTTTGTAGAAAGCCATTGTTGGATATCTTAATTAATTCTCAGCTTAATATCACACTTAGCAACTTTATAAGCTCATTGCTGGTTCTTCGCCATCATTCTTGAGTTTCACTGATGGGAGGAGAACATAGGAAAACATGGATTTCAAAACGTTTGAATTGATTTTTATGTGTAAGTAAATGCGCTAAAATGGGAAAAGAGGAAAATCACCTTTTCGCGAAATTCCTCAATGACTTGCTTACTGTAGATTCCCTTTACTGTACAAAGGTCACAACGTACAGAAAGAAGAAATTTTTGTACTTTGGAACTACCATAGTCCAACGTCATCGGCAATACAAAGAACTTGCTGAATCATCAGAAATACGATCATTGAGCACAGCCTATTTTAGTGAAGTATTTCATAATGAGAACTTCTCCGTCTTCATCGTCGGCTCCAGCTCGTGTCCGAGCATTGGTTTGTCTTCAAATTGAGTTTGGCTTTGGATGGTGATGTCGTATGTGGCTTTGGAGGCCCAGTCTATGATGGAAAAGACGTGGGCAAAAGGCACTGGGAGACAATCATCATAGATCCGCCTCCAATGTGTGAAAACGGGCTGGAGGCTTCCAACTCTTCCAAGCTTGCCCCCGTTACCCGTGATATCATCGCCATTGGGCTTTGTTTGGTCCAGGTCCAAATTGAGACAAAGGCCATTCGCTTGTATGGTTGTTTAAGGTGGTCGTAACTACACGAGGGCTACGCACACACTCTTGGCCAGCTCCATGTCCTATGCGGTCCAATAAGATCGAAACGTGCAGCTTCAGGGGAACTGGTTGCAATGGGCTGCCGGGTGCTCTGTTCATACCACGTAAGGATCAGTGCGACGTGTGTTTCATTCAAACACAGTAATATTACCAAGGAACAATAGAATGACCATATCAAGTTGAAGAATGAAGCTTGAGATGAGGACGAAAGACAAAGAGTCTGCTAGCACATTAAAATCCGTATGGACAATGGATTCACAGGCTGTACTTCTGTGTCCCAAAACTAAGGCAAGCAGTACCGGTATGTACTATAAAACGAAGCTGCAGGTGCACCAATTTTACACTATTCAATCTTGAATCAAAAGATGCTTATTGCTCTATTTGGAATGAAACAGAAGGTGATTTACGCAGTGAAGTATTGGCTTTCTTGCAGTTTAATCATTTCGAACGGATAATTTCTGGAAGCCCCGGTCTGGAGGAGATAGTTATTAGGAGTGATGGGTGTGGATATCAAAATAGAAACTCTAATGTTTCTAGTGCCTACTGTGGCCTTGCATGGAAGCATGGCATCACTATTACTCAGAAGTACCTCGTGGCTGGTCACACTCAAATGGAGTGCGATAGCATGCACAGTACTATCGAGCGAAAATTGGTAAACAACATTTTTACGACGAGAGATTACGAAATTATCATCCAGAATGCCAGGATCAGACCGCATCCCAACAATGTACAGAGGATTCAACACAGTGATTTTATGAAAATCGATGGATGATGCTTGTTGAGTATCAGGCCTGGAAAGAAAGCTGTAGATTCTACGGTTCATGATCTTAGACTTAGAGGCCTGGAGCATGAAAGCAGTGGAAAGGTATTGTACAAAGTCCCATTATGTGAGGCTGCACAGTGGGAGGATCTGCCACAGCGGTCACAAACAAAGTTAGGCGACACTACATAAATTCCTATTTTTTCAAGCCATCTTCCAATGAAATTGAGGAAACACAATGATCTCCAATCTATGAAACATGTTATGCCAACAGGGTGCCACTCTTTTTTTGACAATTTGCCTCATCATTGATAATTTATTTAGCTTGTCTTGCCAACTCTGAACTGTTTTTAGGCAAAATATGCAGTCTAGCATGAAATACAACTCCTATCCTTAGATTGGAATTGCTATTAGGGATTTTCCTGTTAATTCTAGTTGTATTATTACTGTTATTATGTCACCGTTAGAAAACTCATATTGATAAACTCGAAATATCAAATGGCCTAAGTCATGTCTGTGCATTCGGAAAATGGCCTAAGTCATCCCAGCACTTTATGGGATGCAAAATGAAGCAAATCAAAGTATACATGCTCATTGTACTTGTGTCTACATGCCATTTTCGTTTAACTGTACAATAAATACGATAAAAACAACTGTGTATACAGTTTTTTTCGATTATCTCAAAACAAGAAATAATGAGTTACGCCATTACTTTAGTAGTCTGACGATATGAAATCTTTCAGCTACTGAGCTATTCACTGCCCTTCATTGCAAACTTACATAGTTATTTATTGATTTTTCTACTGCAAAACCTGATGAACATTATTTATATATGTCACTTCTACTTCTCACTTTGCAGTGTCGAGGCAACGCAGCTTTATGACTTGATAATGCCTGAGGCTTCACTTCTCAGAACGTAACGACTTCTTTTCAAATACAATGTTTTCAAAATAAATAAAGATTAACTTTGGATTTTAGCAGAAAATCTGCGCTAACGGCCAACTGGCAGATTAAGAGGAAAATGGTAAGTTGCTTCGTATAAGTAACTAAACCGCTAAAATTGATCAAAAATCTGCAGCCCACATTTTTATCTAACTACAACCTTCTACAAGAGTAAAAGCGAAATTTCGTAAGTCAGTTATTGCGTTGTAACTTATCCATCACTACAATAATCAAACAGTCAGTATACCATTGAACAACACACGAAAGCTTTACTCTCTACTACGCACAACTTAATCAAGTATCACTTTACTGAAGTTGATTGTCGTATTGTTTGGCAACAATAAACTTCTTGTGTAACACTTTTCCAAAATCAAGGAGTATCATTGTCAACTTACGTAAAAAAAACGTTATTTGAAAATATAACTAAATTGGCATCTTTACAAAATTTAAACCGACTTTGTTCAATCAGTTACTTCAGGCGAATTCACACTGACAAACTACAACGTAATGATCGGGGAATTCCCGAGTGCCTCCTGATTTTGATAAAACATTCTGACGCCACAATGATGCGCGCATTCACACTGCACTGGAACGACATCGCTGATATTTGCAATTGTGCATATCGCCTTGCAATAAATATAAGATGTCTCATAGACATTTTTTTTAAAGGCTGAATATGGTGTAGTTGCTATAGTTTGTGTCTGTCGAATATTTCAAGCCGTTCATATCACCATCGTATCTTAGTTATTTCCGACCACAAAAGCAAAATAATGAAGACCATATTCACGACACTCTGATCCACCACATACAGGGCCTGATTAAGGCTCACGAGGGCCCGAGGCACAGCTAAGTTTAGGGGCCCCTATTGGCAATCGCTTTCGATGCAGAGCAGGAGTGCTCAACTGTTACTGCAAAATCGTTACACAATTTGAAATTGTAACTCAAAAATAACAGTGCACACACTGGCACAACAACTTTCACTACCTACGCCTACGGTAGGGGAAAGTGCTATAAAGTGGACCGGCTGATAATTTGGACCACTGCTGTTTTTTCAATGAATGAAGTAAATAATTTCATGGTTTGTGAACAGCTTGAATTAACCTTTCTTACTGACCTAGTTTTTACTATTTCAGATTCAAAGGATTGAGCTGGTTCTTTCTTGTTACTAGAGGTTTTGGGAGTCTGCGATGTTATTTTGCTGGTCTAAACTATTGAGAATTTTTCAAATATTGCTACAGTTGTTACAAAAGTAATCTGCAGGAGAGGCATTACTAATGACTATCTGCCAAAATCTTGAAGAAATGTCCACTGTTTAATTCTAAATGACACCAAGCAACATAAGATTATATGCTAACTGTAATATGGACCACCTAACTGTTTGGTAATATGGACCAGTGGTCCACGTTATGGTCAATTGGTAGAAATTTGTTTCTCAGTAATGAAGACAGGCATAGAAATGAAGTTCCATGAGATTTATGCATTTTTTTCAAACTTTCTAGAGTGCATTATAAAATATATTTGTAACTTGCTTTCTTAGCCTATAGTGATAAAAGCTACTACCAGTAATTTGCATAATCACTTTGATATTATAAACAATTTAATTAAGTTCTGACGACATGTCTAAGCATGGAAATTGGATTTAAGATGGATTTAAAAGAGCAGGAACTTACCCCATTAATCCTCTTGTATTTGATGAAAGTGATTTTCACTCAGCTGAAGTTACTGACAAGCCTCATGAAGTAGACACCTCTCCAATCAATGTATCACCGCTGATAATTGATGATCAAGATATGTCTACTCAAGATGCAATTTCTCGAAACATTTCATCTTTGTCACAAGATGTGGTAAACATTGAGAAAGTGGAAAAAAAATTCTATCATGTCAACAGAATTAAATGCTGGAACTTTAGCTGATGCACCATATGAAGCAATCTTACAAGCACCAGGACCATCGTCATTGAGTGTTAAGAACTTACAACCTTGTTAATGTTCAGTTAGCATTTCATGCAGGGTATCTGTCGAGGACATAAGCCCACTTCCAAAAAGTTACAAAGGAAAGAAAACGTAGAAAAACTACAAAGGCTACTGTGCTGACAGGTATGCCACACAAACATAAAATCAAGTTCACAGAAAAAGTTAAACCAGCAAAACAAGTGAGAAAAGGCTTTAACCTTTAAGTCTTCAAAAAAGAGAGTTATTCCAAGCAATGCTGCTTCTGCATGCACTTGTCTTGTGTGTGATGAGTCCACTGATGAGGATTGGATTCAGTGTTGTCAGTGCAAGAAATTGGCCCATGAAAGTTGTGCTGATATATCAAATGCTCATTTTTACTATTGTGACAATGTACCGACGATCAATGATTTAAAACTTGTTTGAGATGACTATCATGAACGTTTCAGACTATTTTTATTTATTGAGTGTTTGTGTTCTATTTCATGCCTTTGAAGTTTGACTTCCTTGATATATTTACTTTCACATGACAACGGTCCATATTACAGTATGGTGGTCCATATTATGAAACAGGGTGGTCCATTTTAGAAACTGAGTTGATAATAAGGACCACTATATAAAAAAAAATAATACTGTAGTTTTCTTTGTTTGTGTTCTGTTTTTTTTGATTGGAACTGTTTTTGCAAACCAACTAGCCTGTAACTAACCAAATAAAGTTAGTTGCACCCCAATGTTGTGGATCTTTTTAAAAATATTAAGATTTTTCAATAGGTGTTCTAAATTATAGTAGGCTACTTTCCCTAGTAATGTAAAACAAAATGGGGGCCCCCAAAACCAAGGGGCCTGAGGCCTGTGCCTCGTGTGCCTCATGGTTAATCGGGCCCTGACCACATAGTTCAGTTCAGTTGTTTTTATTTCTGACCATCATATCAAAAACAATACACGTCAACATAGCAAAGGTCGAGAAAAAGGTAGAAGCGACAAAACGCGAACGTTAAAACGTGCTTGTGACCAAAGTAAGTTATTGAGTTGAAAAAAATTTGGCACGGTCGCAACACCTTCAGAAAAATTTAAGATGTAAAGGGAAAATAAAAAAATAAAATAAAAAACATAAATTTAGGCTATAGCTTTATTAGCCCACATAGCTTTAGCTGATATATTTAAGATTTGTATGGACAGTTGCTATGAAAATCAGCCATGGTGCGTTATCAAGAGTGCTGATGGTCGTGAGGGGAACACGTCTTGATGCGTTTAGCTCATAGCAAATAAGAGCAAGGCAGGCAAAGAAAACCCCACAAAGAAATCCTGCTACGGGCAAAGCCATTTCAAGCGCAACGCACCATGCCTTGCACGAATCACAAAATAGATAGGCCATAACTTGACGACATGAAAACAATGACAAAAACAAATAAAACAAACACGCAAAAACAACATCATCATTTTGCGGAAATCCAATTATACCCAGGAAAGTACTTATGTCTTGAAGATATCAAGCGTGCTTTGTTACAAAGTTGCGATAATTTTAGACCCCAGTCAGCTAAACTCGTCACCTCCACACCGATCCAACGTTAGCAAACGTTGAATTAATGCAAAAATGACAGGCATCGCTAGCTGGGATGTAGTAGTGGCATGTCACAGTAGTATGAGAAGTTTGGGTTAGGCCTACCGTGTGCTTTACACGTTAAACCAAAATAAAAAAAAAAAAAAATCCAATTCGGCATATTACGTAGAAAAAATTGCAGACAAACAGATAATAGCATGACGATCCAGTCCAAGACATTAATATAAAAGAAAACAACTGGTTGGAGCACATGGCCATTGGCCACCGAATCTGCTTTTGTGAGATTCAAAATAATAATTACACAAAAGAAAGCAGCAGCAACTTTTTTTCTAAAAAGATAGTGCCACGATTCTTTCTATCTCTTACCAGGAAAGAGACTTAGGAAAGATTAATGACTTAGTTTAATGGGATATCAACGTAAAGCAGTCAAATAAATGATCGAATAGTCCTACTTGTGAGATGTTAAATGAAAGTTCTTGAAGGATTTTAACGAATGGCTCAACACTTCCAACAAATAATCAAAAATAACTGTAAACAGCACTAGATTCCAACATCTGTAACTCTTATATTCGACTTTAACGTACTTCACTCACAGCTTCTCATACAACTCTAATTTCGATCACAACTCATAATAGCACCAACCCCGTATCCATCTACTCGCATTCAATAACTTCAACTTCAATTGAACTCTCAATCAATAATCATCTCAATAATAACCTCCATCTCTATGTGAATTATGCAAATTACGCCACTATTTATAGCAGGTTTGTTTTGACCTGAAACTTCCAGAAGTTGCATTTTTCAAGCCGCGTTAAGGTTAGATCTATCTTTTCTATGTAAAATCTACAGAAAGCAGTATTTTACACGTCAATCAGAAAAACGAACCTTCGAATTCCGTCCATTCGGACTTCCTCTGCCCCAACCAAGTCAAATTGATATGGACTTAATGTGCGTTCAACGATTGACGAATAGTTTGCAGTAAACCTTGCAATGTTGCTCAACTGCGCACACAAAGAGTTGATTTCATTTATTGCTTTTAATTAAAAGAAGAATGACAGTTGAGTTAGCGCTTTCGGAAGATTCTTTGCACATTATAAAAAGTTCAAAAAATATTCAAAGATTTGGGTCTTGCAACCACAATTAAATTCCTGTCATGCTGAATAAAATTTTTTGAAAACTCGCAAACTCAGCTACCTACATCTCTATATGGCGCGCTACCACTGTCTGCTTTGTAAAGCGCTAAGAGCAACGTGTTTCTGTATCCATCGCTGTATAAAAGAAAATTTTATTATTATTAACGCTATCCACACTATTATTTTTATTATTACTTCTCCCGACACGAAAAATGTTTCAGTCATCGGACTACTATTTATTTGGCTTTTAGGAAGACATCAGTCCACTCTCTATTTTAATGAGTTCAATAGGCTATGTACAATGCTTAATATGTGGTTGGTTATTAATAAGTTAAATATTATTTTGCTTGCACAAAGCATTCTTGATATTGAGAAAACATCAAATAATTAATTATTACAAGTTTGCTTTTGAACAAAGCAAACATAAAATGGAACTCTTTAGACCAGGTTCAACTTTAATTAAGTCAAAGCTGAGAATGTGTACAAAACATATAATCAAAGAAAATATATTTTAAATCATATTTGTTCGCTAGGCATGGGCTTCTTGAAAAGTTACTTTGTGGTTAGGAGTGTTTACTTTGATGTACAGTAAGTTATTTAAAAGCTGAAAATTAGATTCGCAGATACGCCAAACGATATCAACCCACAATAGCTATTTGTTCAATTGAAGCCTTGAGGTAAAACTTTAACATCAAAATACGACTTTTGAGATGAAATAAACGTTACCTAAGCGCTTAGAGCCGCAAAATTTTTTTATGTGGGGAAAAAACTTACATTCCTCATTTTAGCAAAGAGTAAACAACTCTTACGATTTTTGGAAAAAAAATGGTTATTAAGCTATGCCAACAATAGTATGCCGAACACAGTATCGAATTTACAAAAAAGCTGGGGAAGGGTAAGAGCCTGAACAAAGCAAAATTTATAACATAACTGAACAATGAAAAAATTAATTTTTGAAAAAGAAAAACTGAAGTTGGGTGTGGGGGGTTTGCCTTCCTGAAACTTTTAACAAATATAACCCTGTTTTGGTCACTTTTAGGCATTTTTAGGAGCAATGATGTTTTTCTTTAATCAAGCTGCACACTTTGTACGCAGTTTAAACAAATTCATCAAAACAAAATTGGATTGAGATAGAAGTCTTGGGTTAAAAATTACGTCTCACGTAAATAACGAAAAAATTATCTTTGATTCCCTCACAAACCGCCTAACGTGACACAAAAGAAAGACTTTGTTAAACTAATTTCCGCTAGCTGGCGAATGAGTTGAACAGAAAAACGAAAACTAAAGATGAAAATCTCTTTCTGCTCAGTGCTCATCACTGGACGCAAGTCAGGAATCATGGCGGTAATACATGATATGTGTGTTGGCCTAAATAAAGGCCACAAAGTAACAAAAAATGTTCAAAAACCTCGTCACTGTCGTCGAAGAGAGATGTTGACGAAAAAGGAAAAGTTCGTCCGAGATCTCATTCGAGAAGTGGTTGGCTTTGCACCATATGAGCGACGTATTATAGAATTGCTCAGAATCGGCAAGGACAAGCGGGCGCTGAAATTCGCTAAAAAAAGGTTGGGATGTCACCAGCGTGCCAAGAAGAAGCGAGAGGAGATGCAATCCGTCATCCTGGCTCAAAGAAAAGCTGCACAACAAAAATAAATTGTGTTCTTTTTTCTATTCGAATTATAAGCGTCTGCTCTAAAAAAAAAAAAAAAAAAAGATGAAAATCTATTTCAATCTCATCCTTTTGGCCTAGCCATTAGTGGTCTATTTGAACGAAGTTTAGGATTGACAGGAAGATGTAAACTTTGAAAGATACTTTTGGTCCCGGACCTGGAATTATTTTAAGAGTTCCAAATTTTTCCAGAGGAGGGTACACAAAGAAAACTTCCCATATTCTATGTATATTAGTTCTTTCTTTTCTTTTGTCTTACTTAAGGCACCCAAGTCTCTCATTGGTAGTGGTCCCAAATTACCTTCTCAGTGCCCCTTTTTTCTAGACGTTGTGTCATGTAAACAGATTGGTTCTTACTAACTGGGCATTGTAGAATGAAAAGCGCTGAAAGAATTTTGGTCATAACAGCAACAAAAAATACAGATTTACATATCAAACTGGCTTCAGAAAAAAAAAAAAACTAAAAAAGCCCAAACGAATGTTTTTAAGGTTTTAGAAAACGTTTCGAAAACTAAACTATTCTCATCATCAGTGCAACAATTGCTGATGAAGAAATAACTCAATTATTATTTACGTAATAGAAAAAAAAAAGACTTTGAAAGTAAACAAAAATGGTCAAGTTTCAACAATAGCTTTTTTACTGTTTAAATTTTGATATGATGGAATGAGTCCAAACTCCAAAGGAGAATAGTTTTCCACATCTTCCTGTGTGAATTGTCAACTTTATTCCATGCATGTTTCCTTGACCTAAGAACTGAACTTTTGCTTCAAATTGTGGAGAAGTTTTGCAGCTATTGACTTTTAACAAGCTCAACTACACCTCTAAAAAACGGAAACTGTTAATTTTGTAGGCTATACAAACAAATTTCGACTCAATCTTTTGACAAAACCTCTACATTTTGAAAAGTCAAGGAACGATTTTCTAGCTTCATTGGTGTCGCCAGCAATGTTGGCAGGTAATTCCGGAGGAATTCGACAATATTATTCAACTGAATACTGAAAAGTTTAGGAGTTCATCAGGACAATTATCGTTTCTAGCACTAGTTGCAACGTTCATCTGATGAAATTGAAAGTAAAAGCAACAACAAACAAGATGGTTTATTGTTTAAACAATTCAAATTATTTTTTATTTCTCGGAAAACAACAGCAATGATAAAGTTACAAATACTGAACGGGAACAAAACCAACAAAGAGAAAAGGTGGCAAAACCACAGAAGTTTAAAACGTGCATGCGATGCAGATTGAAAGGTTACGTAGATGAAAGTAATTTAAGCACGGCCACCAAACCTACCAGTTTAAAATGGATGAATTAGTTGAACGAACCAGTTCGCTCCACATATCTAAAGCAACTGGAGGTGTGCCAGTTTATGAAGCCATGCCGGGACAACTAGACTTTACAACCAATACAAAAAAGAAAAATCAAAAACACGAGCATTTTAGAATAAACGTGCGGTACTGAGCTTATTATACAAAACAAAACTATGTACAGTGTTTCGTTTTAAATCTATTAGTTTGCAATTCAATTTTTTTTTTGCTGCTGGCGCAAACATGTAGGCTACAGAACGGCAAAGTAAACATGCAAACTTTACAATGTAGATATTAACGACCTGTTTTATCCTGATGCTGCCAGTTTGCTGTGGTAATAGCGATTTGCACTAGCTTTCAAAACACTGTTCCGTAGCCTAGTCATGTGCTGATACCAAACATAACTAGGGAACTGTGTTCCGAAAACTAGTGAAATTCGCTATTACCACAGCGAACTCGCAGCATCAGGCTAAAACAGGTCGTTAACATCTAGGCTACATTTTGGGTAACGTTTAGAACATCACACAACTAAGGCGAAAAAGAAATTGAAAAAAGAAAACTAATCGGGAAAAAATGATGGTTTGCAAAAGAAAGTTTTTTTGGTGCTAAAAGTAATTACTTTCAATTCTTTCATTTTCGCAAACCATCATTTTTTCCCGATGCAAACTTCAATTCAATTTTCTCTTTCGCCTTAGTTGTGTGCTGTTCTAGTTGTTACCTACATTTTGAAGTAAGCAACGATCATGTTGTTAAAAGCGAAACTCAATCTATTGCATAAACATACAAACTTGACACCAACAGAAGGGAAAGGTGGCAAAACCCAAAGGTTTAAAATATACTTTGATGGCAAAACTGCAAAGGTTTAAAATATAGCCTACTTATGAATGAGTATCCGTCTACGTATTGTGATTTATTTACAAATGCTTCATCTATTCATCAGCATAACACAAGATATCAAACAGGCAACAATTATTTTATAAACAGATCAAACACAGAATTTGGCAAGAAGTCCATGCAGGTATTGGGACCAATGCTCTGGTCAGAGGTTCCAAGCAGGCTAAAAAACTTATCATTTCATTGTTTCAAAAAAGAGATCAAAACGTTAATTTTACAAAGCTACAGTGCATCGTAAGTGATATGTTATGGAAACCAACTTGTCAGTTGCTTCGGAAACTTTATTATTCTCTGCTTGCTTCATGGAATTTTGTGTTTTGGCCTACGTTATCATCAATATGTTTTTTTTTTGTTTTTTTTTTGTGCGTATGCTGTTGTTGAAGCGCGGGAACGTTTCAATTATTATTTTTCTCTTGTAAGCTTATTTTAAATGGCAAAATCGTAATTTCCGTAGGGTGGCAATTGACTAGTAGACCGTATGGTCGTCTCGTTGTCTCCCTGTCGGTATGGGAACTTGTGTAACTTTTGTACTGTGTATATTGCATATTTCAAACATGTACCTATGTTCCTGTTACTGACAAATAAAACATTGATTGATTGATTGATTGATTGATACTTCGATAAAACAGTGCTACCACAATCTTAAAATTGTATAGCTACTAGAAAAAAAAAATTTTTTTTGTGAAAATAGTCCTACAATTATCACTTGTAAGACGTGCAAGAGCAAATTAAACTTTTATTACGCAAAAAATAATTTCAATAGTTTACCACTTTCCTTGTATTTTACTATTTTCCAACCCCGACCTTCAGGGTTGGGTGAGGGTTTCGGTTGGGGTTAGAAAGTAACTTAGTAAAGCAAAGGGAAAGTGGTCAAAACACAAAGCAGCTACTTCATCCTATACTCTTGATTGATTCCAATTTATGACGTATGAACACTTGCAACAACAACGACAATAATTTAAACATTTTAGGACAAATTATGCAAAATGTTTTATTTATGGTCCAGCACTTCATTGACATCACAGAAATTAGACCTTTACACCAACAACATGTCCTATTGACCTGCTAGCCGTCGGACACAGTATATAAAATAAGGTTATTTCATCATTTTTTTGTCCGAAATTTAGATCACCTGGCAATTCTGGTCGCCACATGTACTGCAATGAACATAGCCTACTCAAAACCCCTGCAAAATTTCCTTCTCAGATACCTAAGCATGACGTCATAATTGTCACTTCCTCATCACTCACAGGCATGTAGTCTAAATAAAGTTGCCAAATCCAACCATGGAAATGATTAAGTTCGATTAAAAAATGGCAGAAAAGATTAGCATTTGTGGATTTTTGGCTCAATTGAAAACCATATTTTTTTTTATCTCAAGCTATTTGAAAATCTTAGCCTAATTTCAAAATGCAAGAATAGAGCTCTTCTTCTGTTATTTTACTAAAACCTAAAAAGCTTTGGGCAACACTGGCTGCGATTAAAACTTGTCAATTTTTCAAGAAAAAATAAAAATGTTGGCCTAATGCTGGATTGCTGGCATTGCGTACAAGTTAGCCTTTATTTTATTGATTGCCGGGATAAAAAGGATAGTACATGTCATAGTTCCAGAACAGCCGTCACCAGCCTATTGTACTCTGTAGGCTATGATTTCAACAGTCTCACTAGAAATAGCATAGGGCATTTAAGTAGGCTATGAAAGAAGCGAATGCTTGCTGAAGCTCTTGCTTCGAATACAGTAGGCTACGGTATATCCAGAATTTTGTCCCTGTAAGTTCGAAGATTTTTGCTGTGTCAAGCTTTTAACAAGTCAAAACTTAAAGTTTCTTTGCTAAGGCATTTAATTTTATGAAGGGCAGCAATGTGGCTTATCGCCTATTGCTAATAGATGAGCAGGATAAAGTCTTCACATCTTTGCCTCAGACCCTGATATCGATCTCAACCGATTGCTATGTGGTTGTAAATACGTAAACGACAACCGTTGTTGACTAGTAAAAGAATATTCCTCGGTTTCACTTTCAAAGGATCTAACGCTGAAGAAAACGAATATTAAACGTACTAAATGAGGTTTGTAAAGGAGTGCATAAGACAGGAAAGGATGCGCCAGTTTGAAAACATCCTTCACACCAAAAACACGTTTCAATTGTAAAAGTATTGTTTGTTTACAGTGTAGGAGCCTAAATTATATCCGTTTTGAGAAAATTAACCAGTTAGTCGTCTGGAAGGAGATTCAAGCATCTGCCAGTCCAGTGTTGTACGCGTCAATGAAATGAATTGACGGCGTCAGCGTTAGCGCGAATTGCCTGAAAACTTTACGGCGTAAAGTACTGCGTAAGCTCTTAGAGAAATTGACGGCGCCAGCGCTGATTTCTAGCGCTATTTTAGCCAGGGTCTCACAAAACGGAAGTATGCGACTTCTAACGAGATTGGTTTTTGAGACTGTTTCGAGCTGCGAAAGACGATTTTGTCTTTTCTCGACCGAGATTAACCCAAGATACGATAAACAAACTTGAAACTGCATAATTGGATAGACGAACAGCTGCCACAGAAAAGATTGTTCATTGCTATCAGTCTGAAAGTCAAAACGTCAAACAAAATTTAACTCTCATTGTGAAACGAGATTTACCATGCAAACGAAAAATGACGCATAGCGCGTGACGCTTAAAATCGGCAAAATAGTTGACGGCGCTATCACTTCGGTCAACTAAAAAATAATCTGACGGCGCTAGCCTCAGCGTCAACGTACAACACTGCTTACGTCTCATCAAGCCAAGGTTAACGTTTTTTCAGCAATTGCCATGCTGATGGATGGTGGATTCCAATACGACAAAAGTCTGGTTTTGTCTGCTTGCGTGAATGATGTAGAAAGTGTAGATATCATACTTATCGGACAGTTTAATTTCTTACGATTGAAATTGCAAACGTTTGCTCATCGATTACCCAGACAGCGAATTAATCGTTGGTTACATTAGTTTAACGTCTGCAGATGTTATTTATATATAAACATTTATAGCACTGAAGATGGAGACAGTATAATATCAAAGTTTTTAAAACGTTTGTTTGCTGAACATGAGTTTACTATCGACATCTCGGGCTCTTTATTTTTTATTAGAATATTTTCAATCTTTCTTGACAAGTAGGCCCAATTTTTCTTAAGAATTTACCCTAGCAAAATTCCAAGCAAAGATTGCCTTCACAAATGTTTTCCCATAAGTGTGCAAAAATTGCTATTTTTGTATTAGTAACGTTATGTTGTCGTCATCCATCACATGTTTCTTATTGTTGATATCATTATGGATCAAAAAAGCTGACAGCCACGTAAGGTTAACGTTCCCACCAGCGAGGCAACACGCGTTGGATTACATTACTAATGTCCAGACAAAGGAACCTTGTGGAACACCACAGTATCCTGGTGAGTACAAGTTGTCTTCTTGGAGTCTTACAATTGACAGGAACACGCTCATTTTGCATGTTTTTGCGTTTTTAAGACTAAAAAATTTTACGAATTGTTTTATGAAAAATATGGTCTTGGGTTATAGAGAATTCTTAAGCGAAGTGTTTAATAGAACATTAATCGCTAACAAACAAACAATGTCAAATCTTCTTAAAAACTAAAATTTCCTTTTTAAATAAATACACGTCTGGATAGGTGATGTAAGATAATGGATAGGCCTAATCTGTTACTTTAATTGTATAACAGAAGCTTTATATCGGATGCAGTTCTTTAAATGGGCGCCAAATCAAGTTTTGAAGGTGATACTGAAAAACACATAGACTTGTGCCTTCACCAATTCAAACTTATTAAACGCTAGAATGGCTAGATGAAGATAGAATTATCCGTTATAATTGGTTTACATGTTTTCACAGGCGCTCCACGAACCAAATTGATTGAAGGAACTGTTGTAAGAGTAACATGGGATCTCGCTTTCGTCCATCGGGTAACTACATGCAAGTTCAATTTGAAACAATTAATCCTAAACAGTTTTTATTTCCTAAAGCAATTCCCATGGTTTACGGCTTTGGCCGAACGATTACTCTAGGAATATGAAAAATCAATATTGCTATATAGAAATTCGTAGTGTGGATATAATATTCCACCAAAATTTCATCTACCATAATCTGTTAGTCTCAACTGCTTCAATTTTCTGTTTAAAGTTGAAAATTTTACGTTATCTAACGTGGAAAGTAACCGCTCTTACATCTTTGGTCAACTGTTAAAATAATGTGTGTTTCACTTTTTCTCTTGCCTTCAACCGCACTGCAGTAGGCTGTATAACTTCGTAAATTTTATTTTGTGTATTATTCGCTCTGAGGATGCGCATTGTCATGGTTCGCGAAATATCAGTCAAGAAATAAGTCAACTTGTTTGTGTTTACTTTCACTTTCATCAGATTAACGTTGCAACTAGTGCTAGAAGCGATTATTATCCTGATAAACACCTAAACTTTTTAGTATTCGGTTACAAAACTTATTGTAAGACAGGCTATTTCGGTTAGCCTTCGAGTTTTTAAGTAGCCTATCCTTAGTTTTTTCAATAAAACTTTTGTAAAAGTTTTTAGTCTTTAAGCTTATAGAAATGAACGAGATTTTCAATTATCTTATTTATCATAAATATCATGAATAAACGACAGCTCACTAAACTATAGTTATTAACTAATAATGTAGGCCTACAAAGTGTAGTCCTTCTGAATCTGAAGTGGAGCTTGAAAAAAACGTTCCAGTTCAGTTTGAATTTTCTTTGGCAGTATTTCGAAAAAAGATATCTTTTTATGAGTTACTAAATAAGAAATAACACAAATAATAGAAAGAGGGAGACAGAAATTTGTTTCAGATAGATTTTGCATGTTTGTTTTTCTATGTTTACTATATATTCGAATCCGCATGACACTGGCCGTTGGTAACTCATCGAACTCAAACTTTGATTGATTGAATCTTTTGGGAAAGCTTCTTGCAGAGCTTAAGTCTGGCAGCTTCGCATACTTGTAGAGGCTTTGAATCACTGACGCAGGCCCGATCACCGAGATTGACAGAATGAAGTTTCCGATTGTTAAAAGTCTTGTTGCCAGGAAATTATTCCATCCATTAGATACCGCTGAACGGAGAGCAGTACTCAATGTGCGTTGCTCAAGCGCACACCTCGAGAGTCGAACCAGCGCCGCTTGATCTTGAAGCTTTTTCGTTCCAGAAGTGACGCGCTAACCAATTGAGCTATCGGGGCGGACATTGAAGATGTAAATACTTTGTGTGCATAAATACAAGTTGGAATCGATCTTGCTTGTAGTCTTTGTTTAATGTTTCAGGTGATCTAATTCAAGAACTGATTCTTGCTAAGTTGTCAAATTATGAACGACAGATTTAGAAGCGTTATCAATGACTTTTTTGTAATAGAAACTGTTTTATATAGTTTTTTCTTATATAAAGTTATTTATTTATCATCCATTTTGTTTAAATTACGTCCATAGATCAACCAAGGTATTTTCTTGTTTCGGTTAGTTTTTAGAGTAAATGGGTGGTTTCACCTTGGTGCGCGCACCTATCATTGGACAAAACACAAATGTCAACAAGTTAGAAGTTCTTTGTTTATATTTCTCCAGGGAGGAATTCAACTCCAATTCATCAAAGAAAATCCGATCAAAATTTTAGTCAATCTGACAGGGGAACAATATCTTTTTCAAAACGACACAACGTGAGTCTCCATTCTCAATTTCTCGTTCAAATCTGTCTTGTGTAAAAGCATCTAGACCACTGAAGCTGTTTCTATTCGGTATTCGCGTACCATTTAGCAGTTTCATACAGTGTTTGTGTGCCACCGATATCCTGAAAATCTCTAAAATACTCAGTGAAAAGCAAGGTAGTTTATCGAATGCCACCACAGGGCCCCAAGGCAAAAATATTGTTAATATTAAACTAAATATAAGTTGTTTAGCTGTCGCATAAGTAGAATACAATTTTGGTAAAGAGGTGATTTTTTTGAACCATAGACAAATAAAACCTAACAACCAGACGGCATTTGATATAATATAATAATGCGGGCGAGGGTGACTAGTCCTCACACCCGTTGGTAGACGTTGCCTCACATGCGAGAGTGGGAGCTCCCGATGTTGGTTTCTCAGCGAAGGCAAGTCGACCCTTGTGTTCTACCAGAAACAACTTAGGTTTTGAAAATAAAGTAAAAAATACAAACTTTTTTCGCCTTCACTTCGAGGTGCCACAATTGCCTTTGCCTCTAGATTGACTTTGCATTCCCATCTTATTGATTGTTACTGTACTCTAAATTAACCTACAATGTCCTCAGACGACTGTACGCAGATGTAGTAATTCCAATCAACTTAACGTGCGTCAATTGTACGCTTCTACTGCGCCGACAAGCGTTTGAATGGAGCGCAAGTTTTCTATACTGGAGCTGCGCTGATGTCACCATCTTCCCCCACCCAGCTGCTGGGATGACACCTTGTTCCAACGATTCCACGGTTTCGCAATCAAGCGATGATGCAGATGGATCAACTTTCAATCACACGACTGAAAATGCTTGCTTCCCTGTGCCAGCTCTCCAATTCAATTCGTGCTATAGTGGGAAGTGTTTGAATAGTGGAACTTGTGACAGCGCATCAGGAAATTGTTCGTGCTTGAGACTTTTCTCTGGCCACCGATGTGAATTTTTTGGTGAGTTTTCTTTTTTTTTGCCACCATAGCAATGAATCGAACATGCTAAAGATAACGTACGTACAGCTTTTCATTGACCGATTTTTTAGCGAAATGTCCGAAAAAATGTAGTCAATTCGGTCAAAATGTCCGAAAAAAACAACGTTTCTCAGCAAAACTTAATGTTGTAGCTAGTCAGGAAGTGCAAATTTTGGTTTGTATCAGCTACTTGAAAGGAAATATTTTCAACAGAAAAAATGACCGAAATAAATAAAAAATGAGCGAAATTTTTCAAGTCATTTCGGACAAATGACCGAAAAGTCTCAGCAAAAAAAAACAGAGTATAAATTATGTTTACGCTTTTCTATCCAGATTCATGGTAAGTGCAAAGACAGGAGTCAAACAAATACACACTTTTTGCAATCACCATAACTCTAGTTTTTGTTTGCCAAACTGCACGGGTCTTACTTTTTTAGAAAGAGGAAGACTTGCATTGTCTTAAATTTGAATAAAATTACAGTACTAGGTTTGTATTTAAAATTTTTCTGCAATTTTCAATCATTTACAGAGAATTTTAATTTTTGTGCAAAGTGAAGTTTATGCGGTTCTTTCTTCGCATAACGCATAAACATCACCGTGACAACATTTGTGTGGAAAGCTTGACACTTGCTTGACATCTACCGATGAATTTTACCGCAGTTTGAAGGTTTTTTTTTCAGATATCTAAACCGAAACCAACAAAATCTAAAAAACACCAAATTTTTGTAGTTTCTCAGAAATTTTAGTCATTTAAGGCATTTAAAAAAAAATACACAAAATTTGTAAACACATTGTAAAAGACTGTTGAAAATGCAACAACTTTCATGTTTTCATTTTTTTCTGGCAGTCAAATCAAAGCCTTGCTCAATCAAATCAAAGCAATTGCTCAATCAAAGCCTTAATTTTGAAAAAATGCATCAAAAAAAGCGTGGCTACTTCATTGAGCATGGTATTACAAGATTCGTAACAGAAATGTGTAGGCTACTGCAGATTTATTTTGTTGATGAAGAAAAACGATTTGAAACGCTGCTACTTGGTGTTTCTTTGTGACTATGATACTGTTACAGTACCATGACCATTTAACCTTAGTGTTCCTTTCATGACAGATCGTTGCTGGAGCGATTTGGATTGCCACAATGGAACTTGTATCGATACAAGAGGCACAACACATCCTCGCTTGTTTTGCTACTGCAAGGAAGGATTTTTCGGCGATGACTGTTTTAATGGTACGTCCGAGTCTTTTCTAATCGTATACGTTTTTGACAAAAACATGCATTATAACAATGTGATGGATGTAATTAACTGTTAAACTAAACGTTTTTCTGTCTTGGAAGTTAGTTGTTTTTTCTTTTTACCAGAAAAAATAGTGAAAATATATTTATAAAAATAATATCACTTGAAAACGATACTAATTCATTTAGCTAAAACGTGACGCGAATTTATTTTTTTGTTCATAGCTTTGCTGAAATCTTTTCACAGAGTCCACTCTCGTTGTTCAAGATAATTATGAAAACAACTCGTTGTACCTTAGCCGGGTTCTTAGTCCTGTGATGACGATTTATTGGAGGATAATTGGTGATGTGATAGAAATTGTCTTACAAGCCAGAACGATGAGCTGGGTAAGCTTGGGTTGGAGACCTATTAGCTTGACGGACAAATGCATGGCATTCCCTCCTGTAGAATCGGCGTCTCAGATTGACGCCGATTTCTTGAAGTTTGTTGACAGCCAGAAAGGTCGCAACACATCTGGGGTAAGCTGTTTAAAATACTGTTTGCCGATCAATTGCATATTAGGATGTCATTTTGCAACTGGATACTTTAGCATGCAGTTCAGAGTCTCCACATCAGAACGACGACGACGACGACGCCTAACAATGATTGCATCTCAGTTCAGCAGGCCATAGCCCTAAGCGTCGTAGCCATTTCTCTCTAGAGCAGCGTACTGTTCATAATCATGAGAGAAATCAATTGCTACGGTCAAAGAGGTTCCAATCCGCAATCAACGGCGTGCCTTAAGTGTCTTACTAAAGAAACATGCTCTTGAGCGGTGTCGAACCAGCGCCCTTTCGAACGTCGAACCAAGGTTCTCGCCACTCTGCTATGCAGCCGACAAGTTATTGCATCTACAAAATCAAAGACTTAGTGTGGGATGCACCAACACCAATTAACTTAAACCAGGGTTTCCCAAACTGTGGTCCGCGGACCATTGGTGGTCCACGACGACTGCACAGGTGGTCCGTGGCGATGTGACTAGAAATTAAAAAGTCACACATATACGTTGTACAGTACGTACCCTGTAAAAGATAATTGCCGCAGTTCTTTACAACTTAAATGATTTGGAAAGCTTTTGCTATCCAGTATCATAAATCTTACTTGTTGCACCTTCGTTGCAGTTAAAAAGTTGTTGACGAAAAATTCTCGTATTCAACATTCTCATTTAACTTGCTTGGGTTAAATGAGAATGTTGATAAGTTGGCGAAAGCGAATGAAATGAGGTGGTTGGGGCATGTTTTGAGAAGAGCTTTGGAGTTGCAAGTGGAGGGTCGTAGAAAACAAGGAAAACCTAAGAAAACGTGGAAAAGGCAAGTTGAGGAGGAAAGCAGCAAGGTGAGCTTGACAAGAGAGGACGCGTTAGACAGATTGATGTGGAGGCAGGGTGTGAAGACGATTGTGGTACTTGGAGGTGAATCCGGCCACCCTCGGTAACGGGGACATCACCGAATTAAAACTGGACTAACTAGTAAAATTTGTAGAACGCGTATTTAAACTGCGAGAGGAGCTTTTAGTTTTCCTGCAAGCGCACACTGCTGACTTGGCTTCACTAGTAGCCGATGAAATTTGGCTTGGGAAACTTGCATACCTGGCAGGCCTTTTTAACCTTTTAATCTAAACCAATTGAACTTGTCACTTCAGGGAAGAGATGCAAACATTTTACTTATTCAAAACAAAATACCAGCATTCATAAAGAAACTCACCATATGGAAAACAAGGATAAATGATAATATTGTGGATATGTTTCTTGTTCTGTGTGACTACATTACCAACAAACCCTTTACAGAGTTGATTTTCTCTGACATTACACAACATTTGGAATTGCTTTCTGCACATTTCATGAAGTACTTTTTAAAAGAGACATATGAGAATTTTGACTGGATTTTACACTCTTTTGTTGTTACAAAGACTGGTTTGTCAGGACGCGAAGAAGAAGAATTGGGCGAATTATCATCTGATCGAACTGCTTAGTTTCAATCAAACAGCTATTGCATCTTTCTGGTTGAGTGTTGTGGAGGAATACCCATTGGTATAGCAAAAGGCAACTAAAATTTTATTGCCTTTTTCCACGACCTACATGTGTGAGACAGCATATTCAGCTCTTACCAACATGAAGACAAAATACAGGTCCAGACTTTCCGTGAACCCTGACTTACGAGTTAGCCTTTCACAAATAACTCCGAGAATTGATGACTTATGCAATAAGAAGCAATCATCCGTCCCATTGATGTCAGTTTTTTAAATAAACAAAATTCGGTTTTATTCATTTTTACCTTTGTATTGGGGGTCCGCAAATAAACAGATTCACAAATGGTGGTCCGTGGCCCCAAAAAGTTTGGGAAACCCTGACTTAAACAATGATTAAAGTTAATCGTTGTTTGACTAAACATTGATTAAAGTTAATTCGTTGTTGGTATGCACCAACAAAATTTTGTTCATGATTAGTTGATCAATGATTTAATCAGACTGTTGATGGTTTTTGCTGAGTCATAACTGTCGCAATGAGTATTTCTTTGATTTGTTATGGGATTCAGTACAGTTCAGTGGCAGAAAAAGGTGCATGCATTGTTTGTTCATGGCAATGGCAAAAAGCGTTATATTTGCTGATAAGTTATTTGTAGGGGGGTATGTTAAAATATAAATTTGGATTACAAATTCTGAGTACCCCCAAAAATAATGCCACTGGGAGTAAAAAAACATATCATGAAAAAAATTTTGGGTTGCCCCGACACAGTAACTCCCCGATACCGGGGGGTTTACGAGAGATTGTCAAAATACATGGGATTAGATATCTAAAAATTGAACTGATGGTCATAGAAGGTTGAGACTAATCTCAAAAGTTTCGTTTTGAAACTTAGTTAAGATAGGAATGTAACAGTTTCAAAAATATCAGGAGTATGGATTGGCCCAGACAGGCCCATTTAGGTCCGAAATGGCCTATTTGGCTTATCGTGATTGTATGAAATTCAAAATTTACCTTAATAATAAGGGGATACTTTTTTGTTTAAAACGTTATGATTCGAATTAGTACTTTCAAATGAATCATATGCAATGCAATATGGATTATGCAATCAAGATTTTCTTTTTTCACTCCACCCTACTGCACATATTGCAATATAACAATTTCTGCTATTCGCTTTTAGCCTACGGTAATTATCTTTCATTTTTGCCTCAAAATGATATTCACGGCACAAAATTCTGCAACATAGTAGGTTACATCATTATAACATAGCATGATGCCCTTCTTTGTATACCCTACCGGACACTTGTATCATTACTCGCTAGTGAACTGATAGATGAGCATTTTCGCTATAGCTTATGTTAAAACTGTTAAAAAAATGTGCCTTTCAGCAACAAAAATGCCCTTTTTTCATAATCCCGCTCCCCCTCCAGTCAAAGTCATTTCGGCGCCCCTGGCTACAATAGCCAAATTTTGGTAAGCAACGCATAACCTCAACTATGGTACAATTTTAAATCAGTTGCTGTCCATGAAAAGTGAAGAACCCTTTACAATTATAGTTTGGTCATTCTAATCCAATCACACATCACACCTTCCATAGTTCAAAAGGTGCAGCCTGATGTTGCAATTACCAAGAGCTAATACAATACCAGTACTAGAAACCTTTGCTGGTAAGTTAATCAAGCTTTCTACTCTGGAGCTGTATTAACTCTGTTACTTAACTTTCCTAGTTAATCACACTTTGATCATGGGTTAAACAGCCCTTGGTGTTGGTGCATACGAACGTCTCACTTAATTGTAGTTTAATTCAAGGTTAAGTTAATTGCAGTTTAATCACTGTTAGTGCATTCGACCCTTAGTGACAATTAAAAGTTTAATTTAACTCATGATTATTGATTAGTAAATAGTCAAATTAAACTTCTATTTTGCACTTTCTTTTTGTACATCTTGCATGTGTAATTGTTATTAGGCTATTCCTGATGTTATAATTTGGGGTAGAAAAGTTGCTTTTTTTCGACCATAAACAGACATAGCTGAGCGACACCACAACATTTAACATTATAACAAACAACTTCTTTTGTGTGAGAGGATTGTTCAAAGTTCTGGGTAGGTGATGGAAAGCCAGGTGAGTGTAACTTCTTTCAGTTCTGCCATACTTTGCATTCCATTTAGCACCTTGCAAATGGGGCATTCAAGAATGACAAGCAACTAATGAGGACACAACGATGTGTTAGAAACGTTTTAACGTTCGAAACCTTATTACTTGTGTATTTATTTTATGTTCAGTAAATACTTATCGCGTGAACAATAACATAAAAAGTATGGTACACCCGTTGACGTTACAAACTTCTACCCGGTGTTAATAAAGTTCTGTTACAATTTCAATTAACAAATGCTTGAAAGTTTGCCTGGACTTTGTGAATACCCTGTCTATCTCTTCCTTATGAGTCTACAAATCTTGAAGAGTTCACATCACCCATGTATCCAATGCAGCCTTATGCGAGTGTGGATCCGGAAAAAGCAATTGAAGACGCCCTTGAGAGCAATATAGAAGCATTGTGCAAGGGAGGGAACAAATCAGTTGGTAGAATGATGCAACAAGCAAGTCCCACAGGAGAACCTTCAAGCGTCAATGCGGAGTCCAACAACACCAATAACAAATCCAACATAAAATCAGCTCCCGGACTTACAGGAAGGGCACACAAGGACGGTAATCCTTTGTCTCATCTCATGGATTGCACTGACATAGTGGTCGGATCAGTCAAAGGTATGTTGATGAATTAAGAAACCTCTACTTTTATAATATGCGAAGCTTTATGCGTCACATTTAAAACAATACAACATATCAATCTTTCAGCGATGTTGTCGCTAGATAAAATGTTGGAGGAAAGGGAATAGTTGAATGCTTGACTGAGCAAATTCTTCAATTGGTTGGACATTCATTCATTAATTCTTTATTTTATTTTATTCTTCAATTGTCCACTGAGACCCGGCATCGATGGCTTGGAATGAATAATAATTTAGTTCGAGATTTCTATTCTATATTGTGAAAGAATACGGTGCGATACTGTGGCAAGAATATGGTGCGATACTGATGAGCCCAGCCTCATAGGCGAAACACGTGTCTATCGCTATCCATTCTTGCTACAAATCGGCTGCCGAGAAACATTTCTATTATATATTGTATGAATAATTGTTTCTGCTTAACTTGTTTCAGATGAGTTTGTCTTCTAACATACCATCCCCATTTATAATTCAAACAATATTATAACTGTCTTCCATAGGTGACCTTCATCGTGTGGAGGATATGTACACTAAGGACAGATCCACACCAAGACCTGACTTTGCTTATAACGGTGAAGACGATCTAACCGGGACCGCAGGGTCACAGGTCAACGGGGTCACTACTATTGCATTTAGAAAGAAATTAAACGGTAAATTAGACACTGCAAATGAATATCACTGATTGAAAGGAATGCCCATCAGTTATCATTCTGCGTTAGTAGCAACTGCTTGTTGATCATTTCTCAGAGATATGTCAATGTCGCCTTAAACTATTTGTTATTATTCTAGTGATTGCCGGCTTGGCCTTTAGAGTTACGGCTAGCTATGTCGCATTTTGTGAGCAAATCTTAAACGGCCTACTTTTGTTTTCTTTATCTTTTCAAAAGTAAACAACTGTAGGGTTTGCTGAGGTTACTCACAGTTCGGGAAACTAGTGAGTTTTAGTGATTATACCATGCAGGAAGTGTTTGCGGGCCCCACAAACGCTGCACGCGGCCCATGTGCCAGGGTTTGGACCAGCCTGGTTTAATTTATTGTTTGGTAACAATAATTGTTTGTGACATTTTTGTGTGAAAGTGGATCTTCTCCACTTGCAAGTTTGAAGACAAACTTAACTTGCTGTGAATCTGGCATTCGATGTGCGTTGTCTTCAACTAAACAATTAGCTTCGAAAAGCTGCTACATCTCCTTCTTATTGACACCATCAGGGGCGCAGCCCAAAAGGTTTACAAGCCGCTGCTTTAGAGGCAAAACATGTTACACTACTTTTGCCAGAACTGAAGAAAAGCAAACGTTTGACATTTCACGCTTTTAAGCCCTGCGATCTTTGACATAAACTGCTATTTGTTTTACTTAAAACGATTTACTTTAGCTACCCATAACAGTGACCACACAATTGGCAACGAGCCGATGACAGTGATATGGGCCATTGGTCAAGAAATTGACAACTACGTCCACGTCCCAACGTCTGGACTTGAGGAGTGTACGGCCGTCGACGTCAGGTTGCATCCCAGTTATGTTGTCTGCATATATACTAAGCATTGTTAGTTGACTGGGTTTTGTTATTGTTACTTGTATTGTTGCCCTGTTGTTGAAGTGAGGGTTGAAATAACACTTCCATTGGAGTCTAGTAAGACTTGACTAAGTCATTTAACACAATTGAGAACCGCTGAGACTTTCATGTTGTGATATTTTTAAATGATTTCTCAGTGAATCGAACCAGGGTTACATGTTCAAGGCCTGCCAGCTGATTCCCACCCATCGTTCCTCCACTCATGAGTGTAACCAGCTTCATTGTAACCAGGTTCTATCGACACGATGAACTGAAGTATCACGGGTCCAGTTCCAACCAGAGGGGAACTGCTACTATCAACTTCATGCGTGCCAGTGAGTGAGTATGACGTAGTGCTTCAGTAATGTATAGCGCTGCCAGACTTTAGTAGAAATGTGATTACAACCCCAATGTCCATTACACTCCAAGCAGTACATGTTAATATGATAAGAACATTCATATAGCGCCACATCCACACTGAGTTCATGCGATGACCTGCAAATCCTCAACTCGTCTCAACATGGGAAAGAATTCTCAACCATTAAATCTGGTCATTTCGGCGTGCATTCAGTACTATGTTAGTACTAAGTAAATTTTGAACAAGTGTTAACCATAGAACTACCATACTGGTCAATTGACCGGTATGACATTTTGTTTTGTTCTGCAAGTGGTCATATATTTAGCTAATATTTCGTCTAATCCTGGAGTTAGGTATGCTCAGTTGCATTTTTGCGTTCTTTTCTCAGTGTATAAGTATGGCGTGGCGTTTTACATCACATTAGGTGAGTAACAGAGTATACTACCAGCTCAGTGGCCGAAGGGTTTCGACTCTGGTGCTAGTAGATCTGAGATCGATTCCTGGTTAGGTCAAACCAAAGACTTTAAAGGTCGGATGCACCAAACGTGGTTAACTGCTGGTTAAGTTAACCAATCGGTTAACTTTCATTTAACCAAAATGTGATATGCATCAACGCTGACAATGAGTTAACCGCAGGTTAACTTGGCTGACTTAACCGAAAAGTTAACCCAACGGACGATGTGGGTTAACCATTGGTTAACTTGATGAAAGCGTATGTTTCTTAGCTGTTTTGATAGCATTGGGAAGGCAGTACTTGGCAAGCTTATCTTAACCACTTTTCACTTTGTCAAATAGCCTATGTACATTGTACAGTACTGATGGTTAAAGTAAAGTTCACCAAAAATAACAACTTAACAAGTCGGGTGTGCCATCGATTGTCTTTCTTTGAAATTACAAGCTTTTGTCGTAGCGCAACAGTAAGAAATCAGGCAATCTTATGTTATGTTGCTGTTCGATGTGGTGTGTTAGATTAATAGGGTGAAACTTTAGTACAGTAGTTAGGATCTACGGTACTGAGTTTGTGAGCAGGGACATTGACAGGATTTTCCAGGCCGTGCCAATTCATTTTCTGGCCCCCTTTATAAACAATGCTAATATGAAGGTTTTGTATATTATGGACAAGATCTTGGCTTGCCCTACCTCCCTGTTTGTAAGTGTTTAAAGACATGTATTTTGCATTGCTGTAGTACTATAATGTTGTTGCATTACGGCTTCATACAAAATTAAGACTACCGGTACGCTCTGAAGTTAATCATGAATGCTCTTCATGTTCTTGATGTTGTTGACATAGCAGAAGTTAATGACGTTACAACCATCATACGACGTGTTATACGGGATCGGTCAAATCCCATGGAAGATTTTGATGCAACTGAGTTTTTTGAACGATTTAGATTCAGCAAGAAATGTAGGCTACACTGAGTATTTCACACCTTATTGAATGCGATTTAAAGTTTGCATCCAAACGAAACAAGTTTGTTCCTTCTATTTTGCAATTAATCACTACGTTCCGCTTTTACGCAACTGGTAATTTTCAAAGGACAGATGGAGACTTAGTGGGGGTTGAACAGTCAACTGCATGTCGGATTGTTCACAGAGTGTCTAGAGCAATTGCCAAACGTAAATCAAGCTTCATGATATTTCCGAGTGGTGAACAGCTGATGGGTGTAAAGCAAGATTTTTTCCAAGTTGCAGGCTTTCCCAATGTGGTCGGATGCATTGATGGAACTCATGTTCCAGTTGTTTCTCCTGGTGGAGAGCAAGCCGAACTATTCAGAAACAGAAAAGGCTATTTTTCTGTCAACGTACAAGCTGTATGCAATTATCAAACTAATGTAAAGCTATGAGAAGTGAACGCCTTAAGTCTGCTGTGCAAATGAATTAGCCTATTGTTAAAGCTACTACATCATGTTAAATGTAAGAACATAGCCTACGGTATCAAACGGAACGACTCGCTGCCATGCTTTCTTGTATTTGATAAAAGTGACTGCGTAACCTTTAAAATGATATTAACAAAACACGTAATGCCTCAAAGAACGCAATAACAAACTGTTTTCTGGTTGACTGCTGCTGATGACTCAGCAAATTCCGACTGTTCGCGCGGTTACTTAGGCCTAACCAGCGGTTGGTGCATTCGGTGGTAACTTTAACCGGCGGTTAAGTTAACCGGTGGTCAGCTAACCACCAGTTAAAGTTAACCGCCGGTTAATTTAACCACGTTTGGTGCATCCGAACCTAAAACGGTACCAATTATGTTCTTTCTTGCATAACGCTTTGCGAATAAATCGGGTAATAATGTGGTGAAATTATAAACCTTGATATGAATAATATCCAGGTCGCTAAAAGACCTTAGCTGCTGTAGAGAGACAAAAAATAAAACCATAACATTATTATTATTATTAGGTGAGTCTACTACTGTAGTACAAACGGTTAATATTAATATTTGACTTATTCTATCTTTTGTTGATAGAAGTCTGTAAAAATACAACAGACTTAATTGGCAGGATTCGAATCTACGCCAGCAAATCCCGGCCAAACAACGCCATGCGGCGGAGCAAATTGTCAGACTAGAACATCACCACCAGTCGTGGTGTGATCCATCACCAGATGTCGGCTGCATATCCGAGTGGTGAGAGCGCTAGAACGGCAATCGAAAGGGCGCCGGTTCGACACCGCTCATGAGCATGCAGCTGTGTCTTTGGCAGGACACTTAAAGGCATGCCTGAAGGTGGACACGAAGATTGGCTTCCTTGCCTTCCCGTCCACTTAATCTAAGTCTTCAACCACCAGGTGTAAGCCTGGATACGACGACATCACCACCAGGAACAACATCAACAAGATCAGACCAAATTGCTCCAGGAGCAACTAGGAAAAGTACAAGCAAAAAAATCGAGATCACAGCCAATAGCAATGCAATAGCAGGTATCATTGTCTAACTTCACAGTGTAGATTCTAACGATTTGTTTAAGCCTGATGCTTTATTTATTAGCTTTATCATTATCTAAGTTCGTAGCATTCGATGCCACCACTGAACTGTGGGCAGAATAAAGGTAATCGCTTTACACCAAATTTTTTTGTAGAAATAATAAATAAACCTAGAACTATCATACCGGTCATTTGACCGTTTAATGGTAAATGACTAAATTTTTCTTGCAAATTTTATTAACAATGCAGAGAAATAAGAAAAAGTAAGTAGTGAAAATTGAATGAGGCTGTTCACCAGGCATTAAATTAAATGATATGAGATGTTCTACTGGTGCAAATTAAGCTAAACTATCACAAGATGTATACAGTGACAATCTGCTTTTATTCCGACGTTTCGTCAATCAGACACGACTGACTTCTTCAGGGGGCTAGACCAGGTAGTGACTACCTGTCTAGCATGGCAAAACACAGGACATATTGCTGAAAACAACTAAACATGCAAAATGAAAATTCAACTTCTGGACAAAAACTTATCGCGCGCAAAGTTTGAAATAAGTTAGAAAAAAGGGGGACTTAATTGCGATCAACAAGAAACTTAAATAACAACAAGATAGGAGAGTGAACGGCATGAGTCATGAATCGAGTTTTGTACGCACTACTGCACAGTTTTACAATCAGCATGAAACCAATTTAAAAAAACGTCAAATCAGCACTTACAATAGTTTTTTGTAGATAGCGGGAAAAGAGATGCCATCATTGCGATTCATTACATGAGGCTTTTGATTGATGAACCAACTTTCAGAAAACATTCGCTTTTTATAATCACTTTCAACTTTTAGAATTTTAGAATTGCTCCAAGTTATTTTATGATCTGAAGTTATGGCATGCATGCAAGGAGCGGAATGTTCAGGGCGTTGATATTTGAAAGCTCTTTTGTGTTCATTAATGCGAGATTTGAGATCTCGTTTTGTTTGGCCAACATAAATTAAATTGCAATCATCACAAGAAACTTGGTACACTAAACCTGAGATTTCGCTTTGATTCAAGGGGTCTTTTAAAGATGGCAAAAATTTACTTATTGTCAAGAAAGGTTTCAAAGCGACTTTTACACCAATTTCATTTAAGATACGCCGAATTTTTTCAGAAACTCCCTTAACATAAGGTAAAGAAACAAAAGACTTATACTGGGTAGATGGGGGTACTAAACTTTTAGGTTGTCGTTGGCAAGCATGCTTTCTTGGAAATCCATTGAGGCGCAAAGTATTGTGTAATGCTTTGTTCTGTCGTGAACGTTCATGCGGATCTGCGACATGTGTGTCAATGCGGTCATACAAAGTTTTAGCTACAGTAAGTTTTTGATGTTTGGGATGGTGTGAATTAAAATTTAAATATCTGTCAGTGTGTGTGGGTTTTTTGAAAATTGTAGTGGTCAACGTGTTTGTGGCATTGTGACGAATAACTGAGACGTCTAAAAATGATATGGAGTTGTTTTTTTCATGTTCTGTTGTGAATTGAATTGAAGAAGATATGCTATTCAAATGTTGATGAAATTGGTTGACCGCAGACTTTTTTATAATGCAAAAAGTGTCATCTACATATCTCACCCAAAGTTGCGGTGGTGTATGGAATGAAGTGATGGCAGTGCGCTCAATGTATTCCATAAGTTGAATTTTCATTTTGCATGTTTAGTTGTTTTCAGCAATATGTCCTGTGTTTTGCCATGCTAGACAGGTAGTCACTACCTGGTCTAGCCCCCTGAAGAAGTCAGTCGTGTCTGATTGACGAAACGTCGGAATAAAAGCAGATTGTCACTGTATACATCTTGTGATAGTTTAGCTTAATTTGCACCAGTAGAACATCTCATATCATTTAAAAAGTAAGTAGGTTACAGGGCTACACAAGGTCCAGTCAGCAAAAGAAGAATTAAAAAGAAACAATTGTACAAAATGAAACCAGATATTTTAATTAGTTACATATTTTGTTTGTGGACGTAATAATGTGAAAAAAGCAAGACATGTTTGCAGATGTATTGAAAGTTTCAACACTTGCACGAAAATGTTTTGCCGACACCATGGCCTTCAGAGTTACGGCTAGCCATGTCACATTTTGTGAGCAATTTCTAAAAGGCCTACTTTCTAAAACCCCTAGTTGTTGCATTACAGCTGCGTCAACATCGAAAATTATATTGATCAGTGCGATTACTTCTGTAGTGGTGTTTGTCGTGCTTGGATCCATTACAATGATTTTCATGGTCTACTGTTCATGTGGTAAGTCAACGATAATTTACTTGGAAATTGTTTCGAAATGTAGCGATGATCTTAAGCGGCGTTTTGGATTTGCAGAAAAAAGTTGACACACCAGATAAGGGATCAGCTCTGTTTTAAGTCCAAATGTTTTGTTCTTGCTATTTCCCTACTGGTTTCATTACTGATTTCAAAATGAATTGACAAAAGGATTTAGTGACTGCTCGGGCAAAATTTCGCTGCTTCTAGTCAGGGCCGTTGAGAGGATATTTGAGCTGGTACAAATAAAAACCTTTGGGTCCAAATCAAGACCTTTTTAAGAAAAACCGCATTATATCCAAACAATATTATTGTAGTTTCTTCATCGGGGCGGCCCCTCGGAAAGGTTACGGCCCCCTAAAAACATGTCGGGCCTGGGTCCAAACTTACCCTACTCTTCCAACGCCACTGGGTCTGGTTGTCTCAATAACATCAAATAAATGTGACTTCCACCAGATCAGCTCATAGTCGCAGTTGCTTCCTTTCTTGCAGTTTTTTGTTTTTCCGTACTTATTGCATTTTTTCCGTATTTATTATACGCAGTGAAATACTCCATGTGGAGGCACTTCTTACATAATCGCGTGGTTTTTTGGTGCTTCCATATCAATAAAAGTAATATATTATCTTTTTTGCTTTTGGAAATTGAACTAATGGTGGAGCTATGCCGAAATAAACTTGATTGATTGCTAGTATTTTTAAGACTCAAAATCTAGTAATTTTACTATAATGACTACAGTAACTCCTCAACTTACCCACATTCGGGGATACGAACATTTAATTTCGTACCGTTTATATATTTTTCCACAAAATGTTTTCGTAAATGCATCTCTGGCGAGTTAGATTGTGTTAGAAAAAGTATTATTATTTTTTTGATAATCTCCATATCTTCAGTAGGTTACTTACACGGAGAGAGAGAGAGAGAGAAATAACTTTATTTGCCAATCAGATTCTATAATAGTACGATACACAATAAGCTTACATCACAATAACAAACAGTTCATGAACACAGAGGAACGCATAAGTACGCTCAGTGTTAACAAATTCAATCTGATTAACCAGGAGCAGCGAAAGACCATTTGGTCGTCTAGTCAGCTGCTCCCAACTGGTCATTAATGAAGACAGATATAAAACATCCTCGGTAGGTTGTCGTAATCAACAGTGACCATTCTCGCAAAAACAATCGCACAATTGTTTTTTCTTCAGTAGGCCGGTTTTCCGCTCAGCGGTATAGCCGAAAGGTAGCGCCCTACTTGGCTCCGCCCTTGTTTCCTTAATCTTGCGTCTTGGCGTCGCGGGGAGGACGGAAACCTCCTGCGGAGCGAAAGAACAAAAGCCCGCTCCAGAAAAGTCACCACAGAGATGTGGCTTGTGGTAGCCGAGCGTTCATAGTGACGTTGTTTTTTGATTCTTCCATCCCGCGCGCCAGGCGGAGAGTCGTCGCGACAACTCAGCTCAGTAGGCCTACGAGAGAAATCGCAGGTTTGAGCATTTGGTAGGTACGTGCGTTTGGCCGATCGGCTATCGGCGCGAATCTACCGTCTGCGGGCTTACGATTGAATGCCGCAAAGTTGGAATTTTTCACGACAAGCAACAGTTTGTTCACAATTGTTTGGCCGTTTGAATGGGTTGTAAATACGATGATTTGAGACATTGCCTGTTGTGTTTTGCTTTATTTCTGTATGTTTAGTATAAGAATGAACTTTAGTGTATGTTGCGTACGTGATGGACGAATGTCCAGTGGACCTGCCTTTGTAGTTCTTAAGCTACACTAAGTAACACTATAGTTTGAACTTACGAACAATTTAAGATCCGAACGGCTGTTCGCAACGCAAGTCATTCGTAATCTGAGGAGTTACCGCATAGTTCTTCGTTCTTTCGTTTCGCTTATACCTGATTTGTTTTCAGATACATCAGCAGCGCAGAAGCCAGGTGGTACTGTACAAAAAGTGAAGCGTATCAAATCCCTCATGTCAAGAGTTCGGCCAACACGCCACACTTCTGTCGCTCCTTTGCACAATGCGAGTAGAAAATCCACTTTAAGCCAAAAGCCAGTGACGCAACAAAGCGAAATTGACGCAACACCAAGCCAAAATGCAGTGACGCAACAAAGTGATAGTGACGCAATACCAAGCCAAAATCCAGTGACGCAACAAAGTGATAGTGATGCAACACCAAGCCAAAATCCAGTGACGCAACAAAGTGATAGTGATGCAACACCAAGCCAAAATCCAGTGACGCAACAAAGTGATAGTGATGCAACACCAAGCCAAAAGCCAGTGACGCAACAAAACAATACTGACGTAACACCAAACCAAAAGCCAGTGACGCAAAAACGTGATGGCAAGGCAACACCAAGCCAAAAGCCGCCAGTGACGCAACACCAAGCCAACAAGAAAACTCCTCAGGCTCGATGACATCCCCAAAGCCTAACAAAGAAAACTGGAAGTTTATCTTCAATATTGTTCGATATTCGTCTGTGGCAATAGAGCAAGGAAACTCATGGCGTGGACGTCGCAATAATAGCATCTGGTGTGGAAGCCAAACGCTGCCGGACAAGATGAGGCCAGAGAAGGGTTGCCATATTGGTGATTTCAACGCGTAATATGACATTTTTTTTAATGCGTTTGGCAGACTATTTTGAGTTAGACATTTTGACATAGGCTAGTTTTGGTGTTTTTTAATTTGTTTTTAGCATTGGAAATAATTTTAAAAACTCTGTTTTATCAATGCGCAGTAGCCTATTTACAAAACATCAGGTTTAAAAAGGCAACTTTTCAGGAATCTTGATGATGGTTTTCATAATATTGCATCTTGGGCTGATTTTGTCAACAGCATGATTATTACCATAGCCTAAGACAAGGATCTCGAATTCGAATTGCCCTGAGGACCAAATGAACATTTGTACATTAACCCGAGGGCCACGAAAGACAGTAAGAAGTTAATTAAACAAAATGGCACAGTTAAAACGCAGTAAAAAGGTAGTGGGAACACACCAACCGTATACTTTAACGTATAGTAAAGTATTATTTTCTTTTCATGATAATCTCCATATCTCCAGTAGGTTACTTACAGAAGAGACATACAACTACCGTCAAAATGACACAATTAAAACGCAATAAAAAAAGGTAGTGGAAACACACCAAGAACTTTAGATCGCAAGATAAATTAGTAAGAACAAAACGATGGAAAAACACTTTACGAACGCAAAAAAAGCAAAGGAAAAAGAACGCAAACGAAACGACGGACTTGGAGAGTAAAATTGTAGCCATCAACTTTCAAAAGCGCGGAAAAAACTAAACCCCTTCAAGAACTGACTTTGTGGTAAATACCAAGGTTGCTATTGCGAAAACGACACAATTAGTGAATAAGCAATGTGATGTGACAATACGAGTTTCTCGCTTAGCACAACAGCAGTGCTAAAAAGTCGTGTGAAGTTTGATGAGAATTTTCAAGTTTTATGAGCTACCTTAAAGTGCATTTTATCTTTCTAAATCTATAGAAAAAAGTATGTAGGCTGCTGTAATTTTTAATTATTTTAAAGTTTAAAAAGTCCTTGCGGGCCGCGTGTTTGACCCTTGGTGTTGGATTTGAGACCCCAACCTAACGTGTTGCGACCGAGCCATATTTATAACCTGAGAATCCATTAAAAAAACACGCTAAATTTAGCGTTAAAATCGCCAATATGGCAATCCTGTCTTGGCCTCATCTGGTCCAGCAGCGTTTGGCTTCCAGTCGAGATGCTATTATAGCGACGCCCACGAACATGTTTGTTGTGTGTTGTATTATCTTTTGCGACAAAAAGACGTCAAGTGATGTAGATAAATGGAAACAATATACATAACTGAGCAACAACACAGCATTTAACATTATAATATAAAAAGTAAACCTTTTGGCTGTGCTAAAAATAATGCATTTCATAGAAAAATTATTTTACATTGTATGGAAAATATCAGAGAAACATACAGTAACATCATCATTCATTATCCGTTTGTTCCTTCTTTACTAGATGAGACCTGGCGTTTGTCCCCTGTAGCAGGGGTCTGCCAGTTTTTACAGCCCTTTTGTCATGTTTCCCTGTTGTTAGGGTCGATTTTGTCCAGGTTACTTTGCACTGATATCATCTCTCACCAACCCTAGCCATCTTTGTTTGGTCTTCCTACTTTCTTTCCCTGGACAGAAATCTTCTTTGTCATCAGACATACGTTCCACATGCCCATACCATCGCAAACGGTGACTTCTAAGGAACTCAGATGCATTCTACTTCTGTCATATCTCGATTCAAAGTTGTTTTTTTTACATATCATTCGAAGCATTGTCATCTCTATTGTTTTCAACCTGTTTAAATCTTCCATCCTCAATGGCCCATCCTTTAGCTGGGTAACACATTGTACTTCCTACGAAAGCACTCCTCCATACAGAAGTACTTAAAGATGATAGGAAATGTATGCTTTTGCATTTCTGGTCGTATTTACGATGTGAACATTTAATAGGGGATGCTCTTTTATGTCTTTTTTGTGTTAAAAGTGATTTTTGGTTTATTTACGTTTAGGTCGAGGGAAAGCTTATACAAAACTTAGGGTTTTAACCTTCTGGAGAGGGTCAAGGGGGGCCCCTTTAAGTCCCGTTGCAGTTTTTCTTAAATGTGATGTATCCTCTTTGTTTATTAATAATGAATAAACAAAAAATGCACTTTGATTTTATTGTGAAGGATGGCACTTTCGACAGATGCAAATTGATCACTTTGAAGGGTAAAGAGCTTTCTTACAAGAGATAGAAATATGCCCGAGGCCCCGTATATCTAGCGACTGTGATACAAAACGTCACATTACAAGGATCTGTCGACGAGCGTGTGTCCTGTATGAGGATTGCGAGCACAAGCAACCACTGAACGAGCAAACAACAAGCCGTCATTTGCAGGCTTACGCCCAGTAGTTGAAGATTTAGATTAAGTGGAAGGTAAGGAAGCCAGTTTTTGCCACTATCGTCAAACAAGCATTTAAGTATCTTTCCAATTGCTCCTAAGCGGTGTCGAACCGGCGCCCTTGTGAATGTCGAATGCTGCAAACAGCAAATGTTGTTGTCATAGCCTTTTAGTTTGCCTTCACAGCTTCAACAGACTAATCAACACTTAGTCACTTACTATGCAACCAGCCCAGATCTCGATTGCAACTCACAAAAAGTCAAAATAGCACAAACGCGCTTGGAAGTCGTCAATAATATACCGTTCAAAGTACAATTACAAAGTATACGCGTCACTCGAACTGCTAAACACATCCATCCCATACAAACACTTTATCAGGCCCAGATGAAGTGGTAGTCTGGGATACGAGATTGGTCAATCTCAAGGGCTACGTCCTGATCAAAAAACACTTTGGGTCTAACAGTGCACAAAAAACGATTAAACAAACTAAATTAAGTCAAAATTTTCTAGGGAGTAAGCCTCCTAGATCCCTGCTAAACTTTTTCCGACCATGATTTTTACCTTGTCTAGTGTCTACACTACAGTATTTTATTTTACGAATCTTGCTTCAAGTAGATGCCTAACTTTGTTTTGATGTTTCCGGTCCGTGAATCTATTTTCATTTTAAAACCGGTCCGTTTTAGAAAAAAAGGTCAAAACAGCTACCGTTGCACCTAAGAAACAGAATTGTTTTCAAAAAGTGTAATACAAACGACCAGAATATGTAGCAGCACAACTTGCAGCAGCATTGCGCTTTAAAGAGTTAATTGAAAGTTTTTTGTTTCATTTTCTTCACAAAATTCAATCTACTTTCCCAAAAATCTTTGTTGTGCTTTAATGCAACATGGAGCGCTATGGGGTTTTAAGGACAGACTCCAAAGACGCTAAGATTCTATCTAACTCCACTACACAGCCATGAAGAATAATCACTTTCGAAATAAAGAAAGTTTATTCTCAACAAATTCACAAATAAATCTAACTAAAAAAAATTGACAAACGATCAAGCAACACCAGTGGTTCAAAAGTCGACTAGGCATGGATCGTTGTGAATACACTCGATGAGCAAAACAGCACTTTTATGACGTCACATTTTTTGCATAAGCTCTGTAAGCAAAACGTGATGATTGTTCATGTGATGTAACTTGTTACGTCATAACAACGTAGCAATTACATTCAGATGAATAATTACGTCACACAAGCAATTTCACAACAATATAATGGTTTCAATAAAATAATACTAGAATCGGCCGCAATGCTTATACCCAGAGCAATACAGCAGGAAAGTTACGTTAGCTGGATAACTTATGGTGGCAATTTTTTGATTCTTTCATTTTGGCTCTACAAACTGCTGAGGTTAAAAAGACTTTACTTTTTCAATGTTGCATCAGATCAAGAACTCATCGTTACCCAGACTCTGTGTGTATGACGTGGTGAAGACATTGCTTTCACTTCTAGTGCTTGTCAGCTGTGGTCGACGTTACTTGAAGGAAAGGCCACGTAGAGGCTCTCTTCATCTTATGTTTCCTTAGTACAAGAAAGATCACAATCGGTATCATTTAAAACCGTGGTCTCGCCTGGATTTGAAAACAGCCCTGTTAGAAATAAAGGCAGAGCATCACACCGAGCTGTCGACTATACTGACTTCACATCTTTTCGTTTTGGCCATGTGGCTATGTACCAACCCAATGGGAGTGTTTTAAGTTCTTTCGACCTCTACTCGAAACAAGGCCCACTCAAACTGAGGCGAAACCAATTTTTCACCGTGCTATCCACTTACAGCAAGCAGATAAGTGTAAAAAAATGACACCCAGCAACGCATTATGAATGACATTAAAAACGACATTCATCGCATCTTGAACAGCAGCTACCATGCGTCCTTGTTCTTGAAAGGTATTGAAAAGTAGACACAGTGCCACGAAGAATCACTGCACGAATACAATGATAGATTCCATTCAAACAGTAATTTGTACAGCGTTACCACAGATATACACAACATGCAATAAACTTTTAAATCAACGTGTACTAAATAATATCAACAACATTCCACATAGGCTAAAGCAGAAGCTAACATGGCCTACTTAACTACGTACTAATAAGGCAATCATTAAATTTCATTTTCTTCAATAAATATTCACAGCACATTGTGAAGTGAAGTTCGCACCGCTTCACACAATACAAATTAGTGGCTCTTAACCAAGGGGCACGTGTACCCCTTCGGGATGTAGAGTAGAGGTACAAAAACGAGGCTAGCCTAATTAGGCGGCATATTTATGAAGAAATAAATTGCCAATAAATTTTAATCCATTATGACTATTAATTTTTCACAAGTGTTCTAAAATTTATGATCCAAACACTTTTTAGACCTACTCTACTTAATATGGTCTGCACATATGTTATGAATACATCGTTTTAATTCGCATAATTACGATTTCATCCACTTTTGCCGATCGAAGGGAACGAGAAAATTTTAGTAAATCTCATGGGGTCAAGCACAAAAAAGGTTAAGAAAACGTGCGCTGAAAAGTTCACAACGCAGTGTGGCTATACAAGTAATTTACTATAGAACAGATAAAATAGTTAAAATTGGGCGGTTTCAAGAAGTTAGTCGAAAGAAACTAATAAAGAGTAGCCTAGAAATAATCACGCTGTAAAAATCAACAACACTTTGCAGCAAATATTACAATGCATTGTTTCACAAAAAAACACTGAACAATAATCATCGTTGTGCTGTGTGAGATGAAATAGCCTACTCAATAAATTAAAGTATTACAGAATCTCATGCTTTGTAGGCTACATTGCGTATCACAGGACAGATAATTCATTTTCAAACATGCTGTGGAGAGCTGCACTTTATATTATGAGCATTATCTGTATAGAACATACAGTATGACCTACTTGGCTGCTAAAACCCCTGACCTGTTAAATGTAATAATAATTGTGGGGTCCTTTGCATATAGTTTGCATTACATGAGAATCATAAGCAGAACCAGAAACATGTCTACGACTTCGGAAAACAAAGAGAATATTCCCTGCAAGTGTGATTTGGAGCTTCAAAGCTTCAACCAGTTTCAGCTATTCTTATCTCATTAAATACAAATAAATAGAATTGTCTGAAAAGGAATGTCTGAAAACAGACAATAAATCGTGGCTTTGTCAGAGTCTTATGTCTCATTACGTGCAGGAGGCTCAATATTATCCCAAGAGTCTCAGTGATCCTTATGAGTGGGAGAGGATCCAACATCCTAGGAAGCTTCCTCTTCCGGATCCTCGACATCTTCAAAACTATCTTCATCAGGTTCTTGCGTCTCATTGTACTTGGAACTGTTTTGATTGACTGACTGAAAAATTAGGAATATTATGGAACTGTAGTATGGAGATGTTAAATCGAATCTATTTGAATGAGGTCAAATCAGAAGGACCTTGAACTCAGGATCAACTCCCTCTATCAAAAAACCAAGATAAATTGTTTTCTTGCTATCAATGGCTATAATGCCTGTAGTTATAGGCAAAAAAGTTTCGGTCGGCAATGTAAAACTCATTGCGGTTCGACACTCTTAAAAACTACGCCATCTATCTTTTCGTCGCTTCTTCACGGATTGGATCAAAAAGGATCCATTTAGTGCGTGCCAAGCAGGAGAAGGATTCAGTGCCATATTTATGACTCGACAGGGCATCGAAACCATGCCCATAGATTCAGAGGATGACAAACTAACCGCTAAACTATCAGGATCAGATGGGGTTTATTACCCAAGCGAAAACAAAACACACTTGAAAACTATCAAAAGGTAAAAACGATCAAAATACAAAGACAATTAAAACCGTAATGACATACTGATGGTTTAACACCACCATATGATTAATAACTAAAATCACCATTATTAACTATCATCACCATTATTAACTATAATCACCATTATTAACTATAATCACCTTTATTAACTATAATCACCGTTATTAACTATAATCACCGTTATTAACTATAATCACCATTATTAACTATAATCACCATTACTAACTATAATCACCGTTATTAACTATAATCACCATTATTAACTATAACTACCATTACTAACTATAATCACCGTTATTAACTATAATCACCATTATTAAATATAATCACCATTATTAACTATAATCACCGTTATTAACTATAATAATAACCATTATTAACTATAACCACAATTATTAACTATAACTACCATTATTAACTATAATCACCGTTATTAACTATAATCACCTTTATTAACTATAATCACCTTTATTAACTATAATCACCGTTATTAACTATAATCACCGTTATTAACTATAATCACCATTATTAACTATAACTACCATTACTAACTATAATCACCGTTATTAACTATAATCACCATTATTAACTATAACTACCATTATTAACTATAATCACCGTTATTAACTATAATCACCATTACTAACTATCATCATCATTATTAACTATCATCACCATTATTACCTATAATCACCATTATTACCTATAATCACCATTATTAACTATAATCACCGTTATTAACTATAATTATCATTATTAACTATAACCACCGTTATTAACTACAATTACTATAAAATAATACGGAGCGGAATAGCAAAAACTTATACTGCAGTCATGAAAAAAGTTTTTTCCATAAATTTGTTCAGCGATATCGCTCACCTGTTTGGTTTGCTTAACATCTGGTTTATCCTTCATATCAACTGGTACCCTTGGCGCCCAATCGGCTTCTCTTGCGGCTGCAGAAGCAACACAGCAGCAATAAGCATCGATGGTGGTTACTGGTTATCACGTCACAATAAAAATAATCAATACTAATTAATTCAATTAAAATTAAATAATTCAAACTGAATATTGGTTGGGTACAAAGTTGAACATATTCTTGCGGAAAATTTCATCCTCGGATCAAGAAATCTTCTTTGGAATCTTATTCCTGGCAGTTTCACATATTCTTGAGCCACTGACGCAGGTCCAGTCACCGAGATTGACAGATTAAACTTTTTACTTGTTGTCGGTAAGTTACTCCATCCACTAGGTGCCTCTGAATAAAAAACTGTCCTAAAAAGGGTTGTTCAAGTGCACACCTCGAGAGTCGAACCAGCATTACTTGATCTTGCCCTGTTATTCTTTCACAAAGTCGGCCGCTCAGCCTCCTGAGCTATCGAAGAGAGCATAGAAACATAACACGAGAAGACCATTGAACAATGTTCCTCGTAACATCGATATAGGGCAACTGGTCACGTTCATTTAAATTCCTGAGACCACCTCAAGAAGCTTAATTTTGAACAACTGTCGCTAAATCCTTTTTGCTAATTCCTTGTTCCTTTTGCGATATTGAAAACAAAAAAGTTAAGAAATCATTGAAAGGGAAACATAACTATAGGCATTAAGAGAAAGATCCACAATGCTGAGCTATCATCAAGAAATTTTATTTATAATTTTCGACAATCTAAAACTGCGCCTATTTACTAAAGATTACATCCACATTCTGAATTATTATTATCAAACATTGGTCGCATCTTCATTCTTGGCCTACCTTTAGTTCTCCTGAGATATACAACAGAGAGACCAGCGATACTCAGAAACACACCCACCATGATAGCCGCGGAGACGACAATAGCAAACAACTCTGCAAGCACAGCTGCGCTATCCTGGTCAACTGTAACGCAACAATGAAGGATTGTCAACATCAAAATATTGCATCAGCGAAAATCATGGCTATGACACAATAATGCACGCCATGGCAACAACAACCTAGCAACCATGAAATCGTAAATGTAACTGAAATTTTGAACGAGCAACTTACATGAAATTGTGGCAGAATATTTTCCTAGTCTTCCCCCATTGTCGTTAACTTGTCTCAACAAACCTTGCTTCAGAGCCGCCTGTGTATATTAGAAGTTCATTAATTCAAAGAAGACAGCACTTGATATAAAATATGGAACGGGCACGAATATTTTGACACACAAAACCTGCTGAAATATGGTCCATCCCTTGCAGACCAATGGCCGACACAGGTCAATAGCAAGAACATGACAAAGCAAAAATTTACAATTTTTTTCTTGAAAGCATAAATTACATTTTCTTACTATCATTACCTGAACAGTCTCATCGACTTCTACTGCTTCGTTGAAGGCATACGTCACAGTGTAGCTGACAAGGATGCTTCCCGATGCAAACCCGGTCACATCAACCACCAGCGAACGGCTAGCCTCTTTTTTCAATGCGTCGTGGAGCTGCATGGATATGACGTCATAAGTGACTGAAGAACTGATGGACAATCGACATGCTAGAGATGAGAGAGACTATTGAACAACTTGCAAAGGCAAATGACGTAAGATGGGAAAAGAAAATGGGGACGTCTCAAAAGAACAGGTGAAAAATGGCCGAATTAGAATGAGGTAAATGAGGCAGACAAAGTTGGAGTGAAAGAAAAAGATGCGATGGACAAAACGAGATGCAGAATAGGAGTGAAAGTAACCGCTGCAAAGACAGAACCGGCCACCCCCACTAGTGAAGACAAAATTGAATTTGGATGATGATGAAGTGATACGCTCAAAGAAGATTGAGCAAAACTCTTCACATCCTTAAGTCTTCTCAAACTACCCATTTGAAAAACAAAGCATCAAATATTTACAAAGCAATATTCTGTGGATCCATCTCTTTTAGCCACTTTTGATGACGTCACCAACGTTTATGTCGTATACTCTTAAGACTTACAAGGCTTTCTGTTTCTCCTTTGAGGCTTTTATAAGCGGGTGAAGTTTCATCGTAGAGATCGTTCGTGAACGTTCCATCAATCAGGTTGAGAGTTCCAGAGAAAGATCCTCTCCCCTCCTGGGAGGAGCAAGGCTTGATGCAGATCTGAATATGTAACAAAAAGTTAAATAAAGGGTTTGTACTTCACTACTATCGCAAACTTAAACTTATCAGTTGAAAGCTGTCATAAGCCACATGTTTTGTTTTTCTTACTAAATAAACTTTTTCTCAATCACAATTTTAAAAATTTGAGTTAATACTAAAAATGTTCAGTTGAATGATTAAAGCATTCCACTCCAAAATTTCGAAATCTTGGGACTTACCTAATAAGATAATACAAAATGATATTTGCTTGAGTTGAATGATAATGTTGACAAGTTGGTTAAAGCAAATGGAGAGAGGTAGCATGGGCATGTTTTGAGGAGAGATGAAGATAATGAATCGAGAAGACCGCTGGAGTTTGTTTGTTTGTCTTATCTTTACCCTGCATTGCAGGAAAGCGGACTTGAGCGCTATGCATCGGTGTACGCCTTCCGACGTACACCTGACCCACGCTGCACCCTACTGCAATGTCTGTTTCCGGTTGTCTACTCTACTTATGACTTAAATTTGGTACTACCCATTACTCGAAATCGATCACTGGGTAGAGGCAATTATCGCAGTTTCTTCCCCAGAGAAACAACAGCAAGTACGGGTGGCTGGAGTCGAACATGCAGGCTCTCGACTGCGAGACGCAAGAAAACGTGGAAAAGGAAAGTTAAGGAAGAAAGCAGCAAAAGTCGGCTTGACAAGAGAGGATTCATCAGACAAGTCGATGTGGAAGTAAAGCGTGAAGTCGATTGCGGCGGCACGTGATCACGATAGCGGCACGACAAAGTAATCCGACCACCCTCAGTAACGGGGACGTCACATGATTCAAGCTAGACGACTGGACGTACAATCGTACATGCACAGTTTGTCTGCAGTTAGATTCATACTTCATACATATACAGTAGGGCAGGGTTTCCCAAAGTTTTTTTCGTAAACAATTTTTCGTAAACAACTTTTTAACTGCAACTAAGGTGCAACAAGTAAGATTTACGATACTGGATAGAAAAAGCTTTCGAAATCATTTAAGTTGTAAAGAACTGAGGCAATTATGTTTGACAGGGTAAGTACTAAGTAGCCTACTGTACAACGTATATGTGTGACTTTCTAATTTCTTGTCATATCGCCACGGACCACCTGTGCAGTCGTCGCGGACCACCAATGGTCAGCGGACCACAGTTTGGGAAACCCTGCTGCACTGCAGGGTACTGACAATCCTTCATATATTATACAGTAGCCTATACAAGAAAGGTCCAACAGTCTCCGCCTTGTGGTACGCTTCACTGTTGAACATCTCCTCACCTTTTTTGGACTGACAGTTGGAGTAGACGAATGCTTTTTAATGTCACTCCAATCTTGTTTCAAGGGTCCAGTAGCAAAGAAGAAATGATGGCAGGTATCATCCGCGAACGAGACATCGTGATTTTTGTCGGGTGGGTCTCGAGGTTTTCCAAACTAAGACATGTATGTACCAGTGGCGTACCGTGACCATCTTTTTGGGTTTTCACATTTTTTATAAAGTTTCAAACACATGCTTGATATACAGTACACTTATTCTTCAACAGATTGATCATGTTTGATCAGCTGTGATTTCCTATGTGAACCGCCTCCACTGTGTTCTGTCTTTTGTTTTTATTAAGTTAGTGCTTCCGGTCATGATATGCACAGTGGCTCTTTGTATCATGATCATATGACATCAGTTTATTTTGATATAATGTGATATGAATAGTTATTGAGGAAACTGCAAACCTAGTGTTTAAAGCCCGCTGAAAACACCCAAAGACATGGTCACCATGCGCTACTGGCATGTGCAGTAAGTATGCAAAGATCACATAATCAATACTAAAAAAATGTACATAACAAACTCTTGTTCTTAACACTCAGATATGATTTTCATTGAACAAACTTACTTTGATCGTCATAACCCCATTGACGTAGCTCCCACTTACAGACTTTAGGTTGTCTGCTAGGTCAACTGGGGGTAAGGAATACGCTGTTACCCACCTGAACATGAATGAAAATTACATTGACTTAGTGAATGCAGAAAAAGTTTTAAAATACGCCTCTTGGTCATGGTTCAGTATAATCACTTTCTCTGGAGTCAGTTCAATTCTATAAAGCTAAAAAACAAGGAAAATATAACTGCTAATCTCCTAAAAACCTTAACAGTCTGTTTCACCCATACTGGGGTTCGCAGAGGTGCTTGTTCAAATAAAATCTATTTGAATAAGAACGTTAAGAAGATCTCACCGGTGGGGAAACAAGCATACTTTATATTATATAGGCTACATTACACGTTGTGCAGCAACATATCTGGTTGCAATGGGCGGGACATGTAGCAAGAATGACATACAACAGATGGGCCAAAACAACCACAGAATGGACACCAAAATATGCAAAAACAACTAAAGGAAAACCGAAAAGAAGACGGCGGAATACCTATCCTTGGCCACTGCATTCCCATATCTACCAATCCAAGCGGTGACCGCGTCACTATTCAACATCCTTCGATCTGGACTGATGCCAAGTCCAATCCATCTGTTCTGTGCTTGTTTCGACTAAGAGGATAACAAAAGTTACAAGAAATAATCCACCAATTACGATCGTCCTCTTGTTCCTACTTGGTGCAAGTAGCTACTAAAAGATGACGCGGTTGGTTGGGGATGCCATGTACTATGGAACACACTCCTAACACCAACACCCACCCCACTGGCCGGTTGTTGTGGACACTGGACACCAACTCAACAGGCCTGTTGCTGTGGACATTCATCCCATTGGCCTGTTGCTGTGGACCCCCATCCGATTTGCCTGTTGCTCTGAACACTCACCCCAATGGTCGTTTATCACATGGACCTTTCCAATCAACCTTGTAACAATGGGAGTAACATCCCCTCTTTATAGAAGTGTAACAATGTGGAGCAGATCATGTCATTAACGAATGCATCGTTTTTCATCCATCAAATGGAGTAGAATGCCTCCGTGTCTTGGATGTAGAGATTCTTTGGTCGTCCACATGGATTACGCCCCTACTTCCAGCGACTGAACCTTTTTAGGCCAGGAGCCCTCTTCCATCCTTTGCACGCGGCGTACCAGCGGAGTCTCTTCCACCGTACGACCTTTTCTACTTGGTGGACGCGAAGCCTTCTCAATTCTTCACTTGATACTCTCTCTGCTAGTCGTTTTGAGCATATCCATTTCACCATAGCGTTGTCATTAATGACTCAAACGCTTGATGTCCTCCGCAGTGACTGACCACGTTTCACTGGCATAAAGCATTACGCTTCTGACACACATGTAATTAGAAAGAGGATACTGCTGCATACCAAAATTGAAAGGAGCTATCGGAAATTCTTCCATGCGGACCTGATTCTAGCTGTGACAGCGTCCCTATATCCAACTGACTGACTGATCATATCACCAAGATAGCAAAAGGCATTAACGCATTCATAATGGTCTTGACCGAACTTCAAGTGTGTCATGTCATCTTTCAAAGGAGGAATTTCACCACAACATCTCTTGCACATATAGGTTGGAATCTTCTTTAAGCTTGCCGCTAACACCAGAGTATTTATGATGAACCCAACTTTTGCAGATGGTGCCAGGGGCGAGTTTAACTGACGGGGGCCCCGGGGCACTTATAGATCGGGGGGGCCATGCAAAAAGTTTTACGCGTAAAGCGCGAAAAACTTAACAAGGTAACTTGAAAGTCACCCACACCGTTGCTAATGCCTTTACGCCAAGCTCAGTCGCAACCATTTGACTAAAAATTAACCTTGATAGAAAAAAGAGGCGTTTAAAAGAAACTTCAAAGGCTTCAAACTTCAAATAATAACAATAACACAAAATCCCATTTTCCACGTCGGGGAGCCCTTCAAAAAGGGGGCCCGGGGCAACTGCACCATTCGGCCTGGATGGTACAGAATAACAAATTACTCCCAAAATGTAATAATCAAATTTACCCATTGTTACCTTAAGAACGATCTCAATATAATCACCAGCTTCATTGTAACTGTACGACATGTAATAATCGCAATTGAAGCCGCGGTCTGTGATGTCACAATTCTTAGGCTCATGAAACTCCTCTTTTTTACCACAAGTATCATCGGCAGAGGAAGGTTCATCTGAACACACAAAAGTTAAGCGGGCTGGAGAACAAGAAGCAACTTGCCCAAGAGAGTCATGGAACAAACTTGCTGCCCCAAATGCGAGAATAAAGAAGCAATTTTTTCTAAAATTACTCGTTCGCTCAATTAATTATGTTGCATTAACCTAGCCAGCGACATTTTGAACTGTATGAAGAAATTTTCTCATGTGCGCCTCAAAACTTAAAAAAAAACTAGAACATGTATAAAAAAATATTATTGTTATGAAGTTACATACAGTTGTCATAATTTACCATACAGCGGTTAAATAAAGGCTTTTAACCTAAGAAAGGGAATATATTTGTACAACTCAAAACATGCTGCTTCTGCAAAACTGGTAACACGATTAAATCATACAGTATCATGCACAGATTAATTGATGAAGTAGTAGCATACATGCAATCTCCACAGAATATGTTCCTAAACGTCCTCCATTATCTTTGACTTGTTTGAACAAGCCTTCCTTTAGTTCTATCTGTGTATATAAAAAAGTCCATTAATTATTATTTATGCAGCAGATAGGGTACACAACAAAAATCAAAAGGCAACCAGAACCCATTGAAATGAGGCCTACACATTGCAGACCGAACCTCAGAGTCGGGTGAAAATAATTGCTAAAAAGAATTATTTTTAGCCGAAATGTCATTATTAACTGAGATGGTGCAGCAGATAAGGCGTTGGATTTCCAATTATGCGAATTTGATTCGACACCCGCTTGCTGGTTGTTGAAAAACATCACTCACATCTACCCAGTGTGTACTGGCCACCCTACAACAAAATGACTTTACTTAATGACTATATCCAAGAGAAGTAGCGGTATGGAATTTTTTCAGGTTATTATTTCTACTGCGCTAAGTAACCTGGACTAATCAAAACTATTGCTATAAACCACTTTGGATTATTTGTAAGCTACAGTTTTTTAAATTTTGAGCTCGGTTTCACTAAAAAAGTAATGGTTTACTTTTCAGCTAAGTTATACAAAATAGGAATTTGCATCAAAGCTGAAATAAGTTCTGGCAACTCTTTTGTATAAGGCACGTCATCAAGTTAAGGTGCCTTCTTCATTTCTCTGCAATTACCTTAACGTCCTCTTCATCTTCCGTGTCAATGTCGAAGGCATACGTCACATTGAAGCTGACAATGACACTTCCGCTTGTAAACCCGGTCACTTCCACCGTCGTCGAGCGGGTGTCAGCTTTCTTCAATGCAGAATGAAGCTGCAACAAAAATAACGTCGTAGACAAAAAGCACTCCCGCTGAAACAAAATCATACCTTGAACAGAAAACATTAAATTCTTTAAATGAGGATTCAAGCGTTTTGTGATGGCTTTACCATTTGATGAGGTTTTGACAACATCATCTGGATGACATGAATGTTTGAATCTCGATACCCAAAGGTCTATCATCTCAGTTTGGTGATGACTTTGTAAATTTTTTTTTTGTCTTATTTTCTGAAAGGCGTAGATTCGACACTGCTTTGTAGTCTGGAGCACGCGGCTGGGGCTCGCAAGACTTTGACACGGCAAAAATGGAAGCAGCTGACTCGATGACTACATGTCTATTCTTTGCTTCTTGTTTGCATGTGTGATCGCAGTGGACGATCATAAACATGATTATGACGACAGAGTACGCTGAAAAGTAACAGTAAATCTTTATTTACGAAACGTTAAATCAGGGGTGTCCAAACTACAGCCCGCGGGCCAACTGCAGTCCAGTTTTTATTTGCAAGGAGCAAATTTTGCAGATATATTTGAACATGACCCGCACAAGAAGCTTGAACTCAACTCTGTTGCACTTCTCAATGTCAAAACTAGATAAAGGCAGCCATGAAAAGAATGATTCGTGACTGTTATCGCTACTAAACAAAATAAAGCAAAGAAAAAAAATTACCGCAAGTCACCATAAACGGTAGCGCCCAAGAAACGAAAATTAGCAAGTGAGTGTAGAAAATTTTAGACAGGGTGGGAAAATATTTTTTTCAAAAAAATGTAATTTTGCCGAATACATGCGGGAAAAACAAAAACCGTAAATGACAAAAACCATTTTTAGTGGGAGGGTGGTCCGTTTGAGCAAAGTAATGGCCAGATTAAGTGAGGAAAATTGTACAAAAAAAATCAATTTAGATTCGAGACCAGCGAAAAATGGTCCGATTAAACGTCGGCCAATTAAGCGAAGTTGATTGCATATATGAAAACCTTTCATGAATGCCTTCCCTACAATATACAGTCTTGAAGCTAAGAATAAATATGAGTGTAAAATGTAATATGGCCAGCAAAAACTCACGATTAGCAAAATGCGACCCATGGCTAAAAAAGTTTGGTCACCCCTGGTTTAAACAATAACGTTTATTTTAAAGGCTAACCAAAGTTTCGATTTCTTTTTTAAAGCTTTTATAAGCGGATGAAGTTTCATCGTTGAAATCGCTCGTGAACGTCGCATCAACCAGGAGAGTTCCAGAGAAAGATCCTCTCCCCTTCTGGGAAGGACAAGGCTTGATACAGATCTGACGATGTAGCAAGAAATTAGAAAAAATCCTTTTTTCCTGTTTCGCTTTACCAACCTACATTAATTCTCTACTGATGTCCTGACGCCTGAACTTAAACATTCAATTCTTCTTTGGTTTCATCACTCTCTTTGACAAGTTTGTTTGGATTGTTCAAGAAACAAAATTATCATGAATTTATCAAAATTTTAAACTACAAACATTTTCGGCCATACTCAAGTTACCCCTTCTCATGTAACTTGAGAAGGGCTAACTTGAGTATGGCCAAAAACGTTCGTAGTTTATAGTTTTATGTTCACTCTAATTGTATGATGTCAAATGCCGTGTGGTTGCTTGGTTTTATCTGTCTATGGTTAAAGAAAGTCACCTTTCTACCAAAATTGTATTATCAAATTTGGAGAACAAATAAAGTGAGCCAGTTGAGGTTTTGGTCCATGGTGATCACAAATAAAACAATGATGTGTCTCTCACCTTCTTTGGACTGACAATGGGCGTCGACGAATGCTTCGTGATGTCACTGCCGGCTCCGTTCAAAGGTCCAGCCGCGTAGAACATGTAGTGGCAAATGTCGTCAGTAAAAGAAAGATCATTAGCTTTGTCATTCGATTCTCGTGCTCTTTTAAACTGACAAAGACAAGCAAGTACAATAAGCATGCAGTACAAGAAAAACAAATTCAATGAGAAAATGAACACAACAAGCTTAGGCTACATACCATGGTCAACTAGAATATCCAGCTAATAGCAACACAAGACACCAAACATTCGGGCATTATTTTCAATAAACAAACTTACTGTGATCGTCATAACCCCATTGACGTAACTCCCACTCACAGACTTTAGGTTGTCTGTTGGGTCAATTGAGGGTAAGGAATACCCTGTTATCCACCTGGGGATTAACTGAAGTTTAAATGTTCAATTAGTGAGGTAAAAACAATACACCAGCAAGTGTTTGGAAGAGAGCAACAGCAAAGTTTTGAAGTTGCTGTTTTTTTTTCTTCTCTTCCTCGAATGAACCTTCTTCGCCGCTACAAGGGTTGAGGGACCCTGACTTTTAACACCCTTGAGCAGTTGAACTTGTTGAAACAACAGTAAACAAAAAGCTTGTCAAATATATGGCAAAAGGTTCCTTTAAAGGCATACTAAAGGAAAATTTCAAACCGGAATTAAGCATTAAAATGAGTAAACTGAACATTCAAGAATACATTTCAAAAACAATTACCCAAAAAAATTTGTTTTCAATGGCGCTGGCAAGGCCCAAAGTCCAGTGCTTCATTTATTTTCATTTTTTTCAAAATGACCAAAACGTGCAAACACAGCTCAAGAATACGTCATAAAGTCCAGCAATAACAAAAACCACGTTACCAATCTGATGTTTTGAGCAAACTGTCTGCTGTTTTGATGTCAAAATGTGCTGTTTTGATGTAAATACATACATAGCCTACAGTCAAATCGCCCGCAGTAACAATTATTGCGTGATCGGTTGATTGCTAGACTTTATGACGTAGACTTTATGACGATCTTTACAGTCGCACGCTTCGTTGCTCAGGCCAATCTCATTTTGAAAGCTCTGACAAAAGCACGCGCACAATGGTGGTCAGACCGCAATGGGGCAAAATTTTATTGAAAATCGTTTTATGGTAGCATGTTAAACACAAAGAACGTGGAAAATCGCCAAGTCAGGTTTTTCCTTTAATACCCCTTTAAGCTGTAGGGTAGCCTACAGCTTGGCTAACATGATAATTTTATCGTTTCTAGCACTAGTTGCAACGTTCATCTGATGAAAGTGAAAGTAAAAGCAACGACAAACATGTTGATTTATTGATTCACCGACGTTTTGCGCACGATGACAAAGCGCATTCTCAGAGCGAATAACATTTTGTATGTCAATGTCATGGTGCGCGAAACGTTAGTGAAGAAATAAATCAACCTGTTTGTCTTTTCTTTTACTTTCATCAGTTGAACGTTGCAGCTAGTGCTAGAAACGATAATTGTCCTGATGAACACTCAAGCTTCCCAGTATTCATGACAATTTTATTTGAAAATCTGCAGGATTCCCATTCAACACTGCAATGATTGCCACTTCCAAATGATTCTACGTCATTCCAATTCCAGCTAATGAATCCAATGCCTACCAGAGTAAAACCCGTCATATTTACATTGATATAACGTCTGTAGACGCTGTCTGGGCATCGACAATGACATATTTTATAAAAGATTTCAACGTGAATTGAACAATTTATTTCAAAACAAATTGAACAATAGCTTTCATGCGTGAAGGATATACATCACGTTTTAAAACAATCCCTTTTCACCTCATTTTGAAGCCATTGATAACCGAAAGTTAAACTGTTGTCCCACCTATCCTTGGCCACTGCATTCCCATTGGCATCGATCCAAGCGGTGATCGCGTCACTATTCAACATCGTTCGATCTGAACTGATACCAAGTCCTATCCATCTGTTCTGTGCTTGTTTTGACTGGGAAGATGAACATGTTGACAAGAACAGCCACTCTCTATTTTATCAATGTAATATCAGTATCAGTTTACACGAAAATTCTGCATTATGTAAAGTGCTTAGCTTCACTTGGGACGACCTACTCTTCGTGTTTGCTCAAGTTTATCAAATCAAAACTGGATTTCCGTAAAAGTTTGAGTGACAAGTTTTGGTTTACAATGGAAGTTACGTTATCATTTCTTTTATGAACACAGAAGGATTTCAATAATTTATTTTTTCAAGGTTTATTTAGTGTTGTGTTATCTTTTAGCGTACAATTTCAAAACACATTTTTCCCTCGCATCTTTATAAACAGTAAAATAGGTCAATTTAATTGTTAACTAATTGAATGAGCTATATTTCGGAATAACTTATTGCAATGTTGTTATAGTTTTTGAGGAGTTCAGAAAACATTTCTACCCTTAAATCAACTGTTCATGAAACCCTGCGCACCTAAAATGCCTCGACGGGCTTGATTGAGCAAAGCAAGCGAAAAAAATTTGCAAAACGGGAAAGGAATGGACCTGGAAGGAGAGGGGAACATAGCCAAGTGCCTCCATGAATTCACTACTAACTCCACCGTGCAAGTCAATCAGCCATGAGTAGCTGATGTTTACAAGAGTTGAAAATGATGTATGCAAAAGAAATTGGTGCGAGCAAATAAAACTTGCTTGGTAGGCTACAAATCAGATTTAAGCACTAAATATGTGCTACAAATGGAAAAAAATTAAATTGTCGATTGCATAAAAACAAGAGCATGAAGAAAGAAACTGATTGTAGGTTTGGAATCAACATTCATAACTTATGCAGAATCCGTTAAAAAATCTCATGCAAGAAAAAAAAATTGTTGACCTGTGATAATTAATTAACACATCTTCACGGCTAATTGGGTTGACTATGACGTTCCTTTCAACACCTACCCTACATTGGCCGGTTACTGTGGAAGCATCGTGGTGCTCTATCACATAGGTATCGGAACATTCCAATCAACAATGCACCAATTCCTGGGAGTGCATCCGCTTTTTCTAGGAGTGATTGATTGATTGAATCTTTATCCTCGGACTGGGAAAGCTTCTTGCAGAGCTTAATCCTGGCAGTTTCGCATACTTGTAGAGGCTTTGAATCACTGACGCAGGCCCGGTCAGCGAGATTGATAGAGTGAAGTTTCCGATTGTTGAAGTCTTGTTGCCGGGGAATTATTCCATTCATTGGATGCCGCTGAATGGAGAGCAGTCTTTAACGTGCGTTGCTCAAGCGCACACCCGGAGAGTCGAACCAGCGCCGCTTGATCTTGAAGTTTCTTCGTTCCAGAAGTGACGCGCTAACCAACTGAGCTTTTTGGGCGGGCAACAATGAGGAGACAGCAGATAACGTAAAAAACGAAAACATTATTATTTCTTTAGCCCAAATCGAGAAGGAAGTCTGCCTGGTTTGAATGACCAAAACAAAGATAGGATTTTCTTTAATATCTTCATTCTGAATAGAGCAAAAGCTATCTTTTGTCTAGTACCTAAGTGTTGAAAACGTATAGGATGGTGACAAGATATAGATGGTTGCCTAATCCGTTCCTGTAAGTCTAGTGGTAAGCTGCTTTAAACAGTGCTAGTCAAATCTTAGCAATTTTGATTTTAAACAATCTCTTACAAAATTCAACAACCTACCTTGAGAACAAACTCAATGGATTGATCTGCTTGTTTGTAACTGTACGACATGTAATAATCGCAATTGAAACCGGCATCTTCGATGCGACAATTGCTCGGTTGCCGAAACTCGCCCTGTTCATCCGCACAAGTTGGAAGATGGGTATCTATACAAACCCAAGTTAAGTAAATATAATGAACACAAAAACCTAGGCTGGGATCATGGCTCGTTGCGCCGAGGGTGTCGTCAGTTAAATTTAAAGTTAAGTCAGTTAATTTAATAAGAATGCAATATGCAACACAACAATTTATTCACTTTAATTTTTTTGGTCTGTACGATATCTGAGCTTGGTTGAATGAGCACAAAGATGATACTCGGGCAGGAATTGCAGACAGACAAACTCTTGCGATTTTGATTTTCGACCAGTGTTCCATGGAACACAAGTCAAACTAATACATATTTTGTAAAACATTTGACGATCTTTCACGGAGCACTATAGTGTACCGCAGAGCACGGATGAAAACCACTGCTGTATGAGACACACAGTTAAAAGAGAATACACCGGAACGCAACTGTTGCATGGCAAAAATGTGGAATTTCAAAATTGTACTGTACAAAGCACAGAAGGCACGATGGCTGTGACGTTTCAGTGCCCCTATTGGTCACTTCGAAAACATCTTGTTCCTTATGGTAGAACTTAGCATAGAGGGATGAATTTGGGTTAATAATAAACTCTTATGGAATATCAAACGTAGGCTCAAGTATGGAAGATCCGATGCATTGGGTGAGTGCTTTTGATGTTCAATCAATTCATCTCAGTTAAACATTGGTAAACAAGATTTTGTTACGACAGTTAAGCATAAGAAAGAATAGATGTAAGATTAATAGAGTACGCAACATCACGCTGCAATCACTCACCGGGAGGCATGAATTCGATGCTGTCCGTCCCTCTTTGGCTAGAGCCGAACCCGTGATACTTCAGTTCATCGTGTCGATAGAACCTGGTTGCAATGAAACTGGTTACACTCATGAGTGGAGGGACCATGGATGGGAATAAGCTGTGTGGCCTTGATCATTTAACCCTGGTTCGATTCCCGGGAGAATTCATTGCTCACAAAGTCACTGAATAGGCTATCCAGCTACTGGCTAATATTCTTTCATTTGTACGGTAGGTGAAACACGATGAGATCTGTATTCTTATAAACATTTGCAAGCAATAGCTACAGGCGGCGTATTTGAAATCTGTAGGTCGCTGCAGCAGATGCAGTATTTTAACCGGTAGACACTTTAACATAGGACAATTTTCTCTCTGAACCAGCTGAATGCAGCATTGTGAGCCTTTTTAGCACTCAGCCAGAAAGTTGATTCTTGCTTTGAACTTCTTTTGGTAATTACAGAAGAAAAAAAGTAATGGCAGGGGTGGGAATCGAACCCACACCATCGAAATGACTACGTCCTAGCTCTAACCCGGTAAGCCCGACTGGCGAAGGCGAAACTTTCATTTGATTTACTTTCTAAAGTGCTTCAGTCGCATGACTGCAGTTAACTAACTTAAATCTTGCCTTCCAAATGGGTAACAAACCTCATCTACTGCAGCGACCTGCAGATTACAAATACACTTACAGTAGTTGTCTTAATATTAACAATATTAAGCTGTATGCAAAAAGATATGACAAGTAATTGAATAAGTTAAGCCGTAATTAAACAACGGTAAGTTGTGAATGAATCAATAGCCGGTAAAATGAAGTTTAAATGTACAATGGTAAGACACAACATCTTAATTTAATCACAAATAATGATGTCAGTGTGATGTAACTGCCAACAATCCTCTCATCTGTCGGTAACTCAGGACTGAGGGAAATAAACGAACCACACGTAACACATCCGATGAAATGATGTTAAAGGGCGGGAAAACCCAAATTAACTTTGCGAGTTTTTTGTTTCAGCGTGATGTCATTGTGTACAACATGCGTTTTAGTAAAAAAAAATCCAAATTTTGTTGCCCTCGTCTCGCTAAGGCCGCTTTTGTTTGATACCCGTTTGCGAGGTCTCTCGCGCATCAAGCTGTGATGCTGTTCCCTGTGACGTCACAATGTACATACAGTTGTGGCCAAAAGTTTAAGACCAGACTTGATTTATGACCATTTTTGCATTACTTCAAAATACTGCATCATATATTGTGTCAGTTGCATCATCTTTATGCATCATCTTATATCTGATGCAGTATTTTGAAGTAATGCAAAAATCGTTATAAAACAAGTGTGGTCTTAAACTTTTGGACACAACTATATGTACCTTGTGACGTCACAGCGAACAGCATCACAGCTTGATGCGCAACGAAACCTCGCAAACGGGTATCAAACAAAAGCGGCCTTAGCGAGACGAGGGCAACAAAATTTGGATTTTTTTTGCTCAAACGCATGTTGTACACAATGACATCACGCTGAAACAAAAAACTCGCAAAGTTAATTTGGGTTTTCCCGCCCTTTTAAAGGCACAAAGGTAACGCACAACAGGTTCAATGCAACTGCCCACATTACTTGAAATCGGGAGCTGTACACGATTCAAGGCCAGAGTGCGGGTTATGGATGTACTGGTCAACCCCTTGGCCCACGGCCCATATCAACGACATTCTTTGGTTGTCAATTGTGTGGTCACTGTCATGGGTCGCTGTTGGAAAACAATCAAAGCAAAAAATATTGATTAGAAAGTTACAAATTTTAATTGAAAAATAAATTACTATGTGAGTTTAGACGTCTTTACTAAACACATTCAAAATTTATTAGAATTAGGCCTATTAGCAATAAATGGTAATATCAAACAGTGCAAAATAAAGCACTTGCTAAATCTTCAGTCTGAAGACCTGCAAACACAGATGAGTTAACTTCACTTTGCCAAATTTACCTTTTAATTTCTTTCTAAAAGCAATTGTGGTGACCCCGTTGACCTGTGACCCTGCAGTCCCTAATAGATCGTCTTCACCGTTATAAGCAAAGTCAGGTCTTGGTGTGGATCTGTCCTTAGTGTACATGTCCTGCACACGATGAAGGTCATCTAAGGAAAGTAAGTGAATTGTTTCAACTATGGTTATCAAAGCAGATTGAATGTCCAGTCAAGTGAAGCAAGAATTAGGCTTTAGATTCGTTGCATTTAGTTGATTAAATGACTTCACTTCTGTGATGAAATGATTCACAATTTCATTGTAATCTAATCGCCACGCTGTTGTGCAAGTTGTCGTAGTCTAATATACTGTGCTGGGCCAGCGGATGTTTCTGTTTGTTCTATTAAGCCTTGCTGGATTTGTGCATTGCTCAGTTAGTGATGATTTGCAAAAATATCAGATTAGTTTCTTCAGTATGGTAAGTTTGGTTAAAAAAATACTGAAAGCTTATTTTGTTTGGTGCCATAATTAGGTGGCTTGTTGAGGTCCGACTACAATATGAGAAATACTGCAAGGGTTCGGCAGACTTGCAAAGGTTAAAAAACACTGGTGCATAATTTAATTCACAAGCCCACCTTTCACAGAGCCAATCACCATGTCATTACAGTCCATTGGGTGGGTAAGTGGTTGGCCACTTCTTCCCAAAATTTCTCTCTCTGTCTCTACTTTGGGCTCCGGCTCAGGCTCGCTTTGTAATTCTTGATATTCTGGTTCCGGTCTTGTATATTCAACAACCTCCAGTTCAACCACATATGGTTCTGGCTCTTTTGCCCCCCTACCAAATGGCTCTGGGGCTGGGCTTGGTTGTTGACTATTATGTAGATTTGTTTTTCCTCCCTTGCATAACTTTTCAATGTTACTTTCAAGAGCGTCTTCATTCGCCTGTTCGGGGTCTTCCCGAGAAGAAGGCTGCATTAGAAACATGGATGATGTTTAAGAAGCAATTTCACTTTATAAAGAAAGAACCCGGAAGGAAACTCCGTGCTGCATCACTTACGAAACTCACAGACTGCTTCAACCAGACTGACATGATCAAGTTTGAAAAATTTCCTTCACTTTGCAGTGTATCCACACAAACAAAAAGCGTATAGGCTATGGCCGTATTTCACTGCTTTCGTACAAGCGACTTTGTAACGTTCAATATATTGAAAAACAAAATTTATTTTAAACAGCTTACCGCAGATGTGCCGCGACCTTTCTGGTCATCAACAAACTTCAAGAATTTGGCGTCAACCTGAGACGTCGAGTTTACAGCAGGGAATGACTTGCAGCTGTCCGTCAAGCTGCGAGGTCTCCAACCCAAGCCTACCCAGCTGAGTGTTCTGGCTTGTAAGGCAATTTCTATCGCATCCCCAATTATTCTCCAATAGATTGTCATTACTGGACTAAGTACTTGGCTTTTGTAGAATGGGTTGTTTTGGTAATCACTTTGGACAGCGACTGTGGACCCTGTGAATACACTTAAGTAAAGTTATAAACAAAACTCAACTGCTGAAAAAATAAAGAGCGGAAATTGAAGATACTAAACTCATATTCAGCAAATGTTTCGAAAACTAAACTGTTTTCATCTTCAGCGCTAAAAAAACGAATTAATAAAATGGTTTTAGGTAAATAAATTATGGTGTGAACGCAGATGTGAAGTTCGCACTTCTCATTGGCTACATTTCATACAAACTTTTGTTATCTGCAAAAAGCAACTTTCAGTAACTGAAGTGTGAAATTAACTGGACACTTAAGCCTAGGACACTTCAAACCATGCATAGAATTTGTTTTTCAAACGTATCTAAAAATTCAAACAAAACTTTATTATTACTTGCTTACTTAGCTTACTATTATTACTTTGCTTAGCTTGCCCATAGTAAAATAGATCTGTAAACATGTAAACTACATTTATAATCGTAATATTAACAAAAATAGATGAATCATGGCTACATAGAGGTACACGGCTTGCTTTGTCATATTCTGCAGAATTTTCTAGATTTTTGCCAACTTTTAAGAACTGTCTGGATGAAATTATCAAAAATGATATTTTAACGTCTCCCTTACTGTCTTTCCAGGTGACAAAATGGGTTGTAACATCATCAGGTGTTGAGAAACAAAGATAATTTGATTCATTAAATTTCAGTCGCATAATAAAAGTCCGATTGGACATATTTTAAAGGGGTACGAAAGGAAAAACCTAACTTGGCGATTTTCCACGTTCCTTGTGTTTAACTTGCTACCATAAAACGATTTTCAATAAAATTTTGCCCCATTGCGGTCTGATCTGCATTCCGCGCGTACTTTTGTCAGAGCTTTCAAAACTAGAATGGGCCTGAGCAGCGAAGCGTGCGACTGTACACAGTCTACGTAATAAAAGACGAGCAATCAGCTAATCACGCAACAGTTGTTACTGCCGGCGATTTAACTGTAGGCTATGTATGTATGTACATCAAAACATCAGATTTCAACATCAAAACATCAGACAGTTTGCTCAAAACCTCAGATCTGATGTTAAAACATCAGATGTTGTAACGTGGCTTTTGTTATTGCTGTCTTTTGTGACGTATTCTCGAGCTGTGTTTGCACTTTTTGGTCATTTTGAAAAAAAATGAAAATGAACCAAACATTGGACTTTGGGCATTGCCAGTGCTATTGAAAACATTTTTTTTTCGGTATTTTTTTTTTGAAATGTATTCTTGAATGTTCAGTTTACGCATTTTAATGCTTAATTCCCGTTTGAAATTTTTATTTAGTATGCCTTTAACTTACTTTTTTATCTACTTCCTACAAAAAGCTTTTATATTATTACAAGTCAGCAAAAAACTAAAAAAAAAATATTAGAAAATTGCATTCAGATAGTAACAGCAGCGGTCATCAAATCTGCGAAATGTGACAAATCAGGCCGCATCTCCACGTGGCAATGGGTGAACGTACGTTTAGAGCAGTCATCACCGAACCATCCATCCTGGCAGTAACACAACAAACGAGGGTGAGTTGTGCTTCTTGTGTCGATGCAAGCTCCATTGGGGCAATCCGAATCGCTCCAACAACGATCTGCCAAGTAAGATACGTTCCAGAGATAACTCTTCTTAAGAAAGTCAAGACCACTAAACAACAACTGACTAATTTCACAAAATGTCTTGAAAACAGTAAGAGGGAAGAATTGAAGAAAATGAAATATGAGAATTCGTATCAGCAAAACAGAGGTCGTTAGACCACTTGGCATGCGACTTCAGCTACGCCAGGTCAGCAAATGAAATTTGCTTGCTCAATCGGATTTGGTTGGTCATCGGCTGCTAAACTGAATTTGCTGACTTGTGACACGCCAAGTTTCGGCTTGCTCAGGTGTTACGTGCTCATTTTCAGTTTCACCATTTGCCAACTTCAGCCACTTTGCTGAAATGCCATATCATGGATATACAGCAGGGAAGAACAGTCGTAAGTTACATGGCTTAGAGATTAGCAACTCTACTTCCCTGCTAGGCAAGGAACACTTTTAAGTGATATCGTGTTGCTGCAAGAACTCAACAAGCAGAAATCTGTTAAAGTCTGACTGACAATGTTAAACGGTGGCCTACCATACACATGTCATGCCAACGTACAAGCTTCAAACTTAACTGGACTGATCAATATCGAACATATATATCGAACATAATACCTGAACAATATCGCTTGATATCAGTCAGACTAATCTTAGTTGATAGTCAATCTGATAGTTGATAAATAGAGTCATTGTTGATGTTTACTATGATGTTCAACTACTTTTATGCTATTGCTCTCATACAAAGATTGGATTGGACGTTCATACTTGTGTTGGAACTACGGTAGCCTGCATAAAAGCGTCTCGTAAAACTGGTAACAGGAAATGATTTCTCATTATTCAGCGGTCACACTTTGAAAGTATGGTTTCTCATAATAACTAACACTTTTAGAGATACGAAGTAGCCTACATTTAGCTTGGAGAACAAAATCAAAATTGCATCAGCTTTTAGTCGTTTTCATAGGTTCACAAGTTGGCAAGTCGTGCGTGTGGGTCGCCGTAAATAGAACTGCATATATTTGTATTAGGTAAAAAAAAGTAAAAAAAACAACTTATTATTTCATATTGTTTTTTGTGTGAAAACGTTAATGAATTACGGTACTTCTTAACGATTTTCAGCATTGCCAAAATTTTTCACATTTAAGGTTTTAAACAACGATAAAATAGAATGTCAAACTAAAACCTTTAGTACAACAACTCTAACGTAAATACATAAGTGATTTAGGTTATCATCAATTAAAAATATAAAACTCACCGAAGACTTCACATCTGTCGCCGGAGAAAAGTCTCAAGCACGAACAAGTTCCTGATGCGCTATCACAAGTTCCACCATTCATGCATTTCCCATCATAGCACGAGTTGAATTGGAGAGCTGACGCAGGGAAGCAAGCAGTTCCAATTGCATGATTGTTAGTGGCGGCACCTTCTGGTTCTGGCTCTCCAGCTGGTCCGGGTTCTGGAGCGCCAGTTCCTTCTGGTTCTGCAGTTCCTTCTGGTTCTGCAGTTCCTTCTGGTTCTGCAGTTCCTTCTGGTTCTGGAGCTCCTGTTCCTTCTGGAGCTGCAGTTCCTTCTGGTTCTGGAGCTCCTGTTCCTTCTGGTTCTCCAGTTACTTCTGGTTCTGGTTCTCCAGTTGCTGCTGGTTCTGGTTCTCCAGTTGCTGCTGGTTCCGGTTCTCCAGTTGCTGCTGGTTCTGGTTCTCCAGTTGCTTCTGGTTCCGGTTCTCCAGTTGCTGATGGTTCCGGTTCTCCAGTTGCTTCTGGTTCTCCAGTTGGTTCCGGTTCTCCAGTAGGTTCCGGTTCTCCAGTTGCTGATGGTTCCGGTTCTCCAGTTGCTTCTGGTTCTGGTTCTCCAGTTGCTTCTGGTTCCGGTTCTCCAGTTGCTTCTGGTTCCGGTTCTCCAGTTGCTTCTGGTTCTGGTTCTCCAGTTGATTCTGGTTCCGGTTCACCAGTTGTTTCTGGTTCCGGTTCTCCAGAAGCTTCTGGTTCCGGTTCTCCAGAAGCTTCTGGTTCTCCACTTGGAATTATAACACGAGAAGAAACGTTGGAATCATTAGAACACTGGGTAGTGTTGCTGTTAGGATGGTGAATGATGGTCACATCTGCGCAACTCCAAAACCTGTAGTTGCTGCCCCACTCGGACGCTTGCCGGAGAAGTCGTAGAGTGCAATTGACGCACGTCAAGTTGATTGGAAGAACAACATCTGCGTATTGTCGCCTGAGAACAATCATAAACCGATGCCGAAAATAAATCAACTTTTAATAAAACAGATGCAGCAAATTTTCAAATAAAAAATATGCATAAATTTATTTGCTAACATAGCGGAGTATTTGGGCCTGAACTAGAACAACAAACAATAAAAATCATGAATTAGTGGTGCGATACTGACGAGATTCATATTTTAAACGATTTTGTGCTCTGGTGGCATTGCAGATGGTGCTGACAAAAGTACTCTTCCGCTGAACTTTGCTTTCCTCGCTAGAGGTGGCGAGTGAGAGCGCTATCTGCCCATCTTTTTGCTAGTCTTTTATAATTTTTCTTAATACGGTAGTTAGCTAGAAAACCAAATTACGAGTTTATAAAATAGCCTAAGTCAGCTAGATCAGTGGCTCTCCCTTGAAGGAAACCACTGATTTAGACGAGTAGTAAGTCTTTTTTCCCTCCCTAGCTTTTTTTTCAAAGCGGCCTTTTCCCTTTAAGGGAATTAGGTGTTTTCCACGAGTGGAAAAATTACAACTTTTAAAGTTTGGATTTCGGTAAGTCTGTTTAATTGCATTTACTATACTTACCAAACAAACAACTTCTTCATGGGCAACTCTAAGGCCAATGAGTATAACTACCAAAGAACTATGGTGGTGCAAGCTGAAAGCCAGACCTGGCTTGGCGTGAGCACCTTCATAAGCTTCTTTATAGAAGGCGGTTTTCTTTCCAAGTATGGGAAGGAGCTACAGCAGTGGGTGCCAAGTGCCTGCGGCAAGACATATTCCTTGTGAAATTCTCTCCCTCCGAGGATGAAACCAAGTCCTTGCTCATGGAACAGCTGGCGCAAAGTAATCACTTTATATCCAGTGCCAGGCGAGTGGTCACTGGATTTAATAAACGAATTTGCTTGTCAAGCAAATTTTAAATCTTTAGCTGCTGAGAAGCTGGATAATTTCCTTTCCAAAACACTGGAGTACAAGACGTCGACTCCAAACGAGCCCTTGAACAAGCGGAAATCGCTTACTCAACCAGTATCTCCCATGGCGACGACTCCAAAACACCACGACTCATCCCACGACGCTCCAAAGATGCGCCAGTTTCAGTTGACAAAGACCACCTGTCAACTGACTCGGAGTCCGCTTCTTCGAGAGAGTCTCCGTGGGCTGGATTGCCAGCGACCTCTCCTCACCACCGAAATGTTCGATGGATGAGCTCGAGTGGTTCTCAGCCGCCGGTCCGCGGACTGATGCAGGCCTGCGTCAATTTTCCTGCCGGTCCGCCAAATATCTTACAACTTTTTATCTCAATTGCAAAATGCAAGATGTTGAAGGCTTGTCCATTGATGAAAGAAATAAAAAATCAAAGTGAATAATTTGGTGTTGTGTTGTTTATTTTATCTAATCAGTATAAAATTTTGTTTGGTGTTTTGCAAGATTATTTTAATGCATAAAGTGTTTAGAGGCTCAAAACAGGTGAAAAAACACTGGTTTACAGGAACATCCAAATTGCAATTACTACGTCTGTTCTTTACTAATCGCAGGACACAGTCCACAACAGAGTGCAGAGAATTCCAAGAAAAGAATTTTTTCATTAATGCATCTTTCATTTCTTTACATTAACAAGGCACAATAAAAAGTAGGAGAAAAAGACGGTGGTAAAAATGGTCGGAACTGGGAAGTTCTATGCTTGTCAAAATACTAAACTTATTCTTACCTAAAGTAAGCACAGCTAAAAATATCAATTTACTTGTCCTGATAGCTTGAGGTTTTACAACGAACCGTTTTCATGACCAATCCCCGCGAGAAACTCGAAACTTTGATTGCACAAACTTACGTTGAATCATTTTGAAAGAGATAGTGTCCGTTAGTAAGACTAGCTAGAACCGTGGTCGGATTTTCTTCAATAATTTGTAATTGAGCTCCTCCCTGGAAAATATAATATAAAAAGCAAAACAATAAACTACCCAATGACCTATTTTTGCCACGAATTTGGTGTAGAATATAAAATATAGTGGTAGGCTATAGTCTGTTTATTAGAACTAAATACCTCGAAACAAAAAAACCTGTTGGCACACCTGGTTTGAGTGCTCCTCTTGGTGTCGAGACATGAGGATTTGACTCCTCATCCGGCCATACCAAAGATCTTTTAAAAATGGCACTGAACTTCATTCTTGTTTGGCACTCATCAAAAGAATGGGTTTAGGGTGCTAGCGCATAAACGTACTTCCCCGACGTCGTTCGGAACCGTTGAGCACTCTGCTCTCAGCCTCGTCGTGGGAAAAAGCTCGTTTCTGTGCGGGTTGTACAACTTGCGATCGGCCAACAAGGTGGACTCCTTCAACTGACGCACATCTGATCTTTCTAAGCACCAATCCTCCAGAAACGTGGGATGTCGACCAGTTGTTTGCAGTGACTCCTCCATTTGTCTCTGTCGTGGCATCTTCAATTTTATGTTTCTTTGTTTCAGATCATCCACAGAGTCTTTCAATGTTTTCTTTAGTCTTCCTTTCTCATTTTTTCTGTTACTTCATTATTCCAAACTCGCTTTGTCAAACTATTCTCATTCATTCAAGATGTCCAACACATCTCGGACGATGTTCACGCAAGTACTCCTCAATATCAGCCCATTCATTCAAGACAGCATTTCTAATTTTGTTGAGAAGTATCATGCCACACACCATTCGAAAAATTCTCATTCATGTCGTTTGCATTAGCTTCATATTTATCTTTTTCATCACACAGCATTCACCTCCATAATACATTACGATGACGGACATTTGACGACAGGGCTAAATGCCCCGTCTCATCTGTTGAAGACGGTAAGAACGGATGATCGACACGCAAAAAGTTGGCTCTTACAGAAAAGTGACGTTTTGATTCATGATTAATTTTAAACTGAGTGTTTCGCTTACCCTGTGAGCATATGATAGATGCCAGGTCACTCTCAGTGAAGTTCCTTCGACTAGAGTAGTTCTTGGAGCTCCTGTGATAAACGTTGGAATTTTTAACATAGGAATACTTTGAAGTGCGTATGGTTCGTTGATTACACGAGCAATGTGCTTCTATATATAACAGAACGTTTAATTACTTTCCTGAAAAGAAAAAGGCACTGAAGAACCTAATTTGGTAGTCATGAGAAGTTTCCAGGGCAAATTCACATTCAAAAAATATTATATATTTGATTTAACTTTCTTATGAAGAAGCGTCCTGAAGAAGAAGATGTCAACAATAGAGAGAGATGATGGAGGAGTCGCTGCAGAAAACTGGTCAACCCATTGTTCGGGATAAAGATCAGACTTCTTTGAAGCAACATGGATAATGATGAAAGGCATTTGTGAGGTTTTTTACTGTAAATTTGTCTGATCACTGAAAGTGCATTGGGCGCACTATGAGCTATTGAAAAGTTTGAGTTTGACTGTTTTTAGAGTGAAATGTTTGGTTTTGGCTTTATCAAAGTTCGTGGAAACAGTAAACCTTGAAAAAGAACAGAGTGGATCGACATTGCTCTTGATTGAAGAGGCGGACTCGATTGGGCGAGAAAAGATGTTCTTGGCTCTTTGTACGGCTATGACCTGCCGAACTTCTTAGAGTCAAATCATTCGAGTTTTAGCCTATCTGATCCACAGGGAAAACAAAGTTCTTGCAACAACTAGCCTACATATTTTACATAGAAGTGCAGTAAAATAAAAATGATAAGATTTTCTCCAGACATCTTGTACTCACCAGAATATGGCGGCGCTCCACAAGGTCCAGTGGTCCGAGCATTATCAAGAAAATCTAACGCGTACTGCCTCGCAGGTGGGAACGTTAATCTTACGTGGCCGTCAGCTTTCCAGGTCCATAATGACATCAGAAGGAGGAAACACGTCGCCAATGACGACAACATGACGGAGTAAACACAAAGTAAGCAATATTAACGACAAAACACGCCAGTGTAGCCTACTAACGTTCCTAAACACTGTCCCAATATTTTAGGAATGGTATCCCAATTCCTTGTTCAGTGGTGTAAGTCAAGATTGCCAGACGCCCACCAGTATTTTTTTTAATACCACTCCAAAATTTTCATAATTGCGTTCGTATTTCTAAAAATTTTAACTCATCGAGGTGCGTTTCAAAAAAACAAAACAAAGGTCTTCAACTTTTATAGACTGTGTTGTTTGATTGACATTGTTCTTATCGTATATACATATATACTGAAACAAAATAAATTGACTTGACTTATCTATAAAAACAGCTCCTTTTTCATTTAAACAGGTCATTTTTCAATTCAAAATGCGCGTAAGATATCTTAAAAAAACAATAAAAAAATGCATGTGTTTACCTACTTAATGCCTGTGTTTTTTTACGAAGAAGTAACTATTTCAGCTTCACCAAAAGTGCTACATTTCTCATAACAAACAAAATATCAATATGGCAACTCTGATGTGGGGTTTGTGTGATCTTGCCAATATGAATGTAATTTTTATGACGTCACAGTTAAGGTTTCAAGCAAAACATTGCACCAAAACACGTTTGGTTTTGCTAGTTTTCATTTTTTACCACCTTGCAAAAACAATTCCCATCCAGAATAGAGGTCTAATAAAAACGGAAAGTGACAAAACACAACCTGACAGCAACCTCTGTAATAATGACATTGTAACTTTTAAAGGACGAGAATTTTTTTCAGAGAATTTTCTTAGCATGCACAAAGTCATAGTAGTCAAGTCGCTTTATTTTGTTTCAATTTTATTTTTCATTGCTTGTGCGGACATGTAGAGAACGATAAAGTAAACACACAAATTTGGCACTAACAAAAAGAAAAAGTAACACCAAACGGTTTAAAACATGTATCAATAAAACACCATCTTAAAAATGCACAGTCACCAAGCCTAGAAAAGAAAGAGAAAAAGAAAACTTTTATTTCGTTGATTGAAAAAATAGGCCCGCAATCAACACTTGCAAGTTGCAACTTGCAAATGTAACAAAGGCAATTTACATTTGACAATACACCATGGCCTACTCAAGGTATTCTCGTATGCCAATAATACACAAAGGAAATTCTAAAAGTGACAAGTTTCTCGAACTTTTTACTTCGAGAGTCTCGCATTCAAAAACTTGGTTGTCATAAAACATACAGCAAAACACTCATTTCGATAGTGCCGCAACAAGCAGAGTAAACGAAAAGTGAAAACAATTGTAGCTGGCGCGTGCAACTTTATCTGATGCATATCTTTACCAACATACAGTGGCGTAGCTAGGGAATGTGCCGCCCGGGGCGGATTCAGGTTTTGCCACCCCTTCAAGAAAAAGCATGTGAAAATGAAATGCGTTTTTTTATCAGATTATAATCAAAATCAAAAGTCGTAGTCTGAAAGTGCCGCCCCCAGACGTGCCGCCCAGGGCGGTCCTGTCCCAGGCAGGAGATTCCCTACTTCCTGATCATATTCATGTTTTCGTACTTTGCTTTGACCATATCCAGAGCCGCTGAGTAAATATTTCAGGCCGGCTACCTATTAGATCCTCGGGCCCTAAATCCAGACAATTCCGAGAAAAACGCACCCCGTTCAAAGAATACGCGATGGCTTCTTCAAATTTTAGGGCACTTGGAAAAGTTACCGGCCACTAAAATCATGGCTGGTTTAAAAGTAGCATTTGGACCTTCCTCCCTGCCAACGTTATTGACTCTATCCAAGCCTCTATCACATCGCAGTTATGAGATGAAGCAATGCAGATATATGGTTGCTGGCAGTGATGTACGCGCATACAAAAAATATTGACGCCGTCAGCGTAAACGCAAACGTTCGAAAAATCATACGCCGTATGCGTCAACGCAACTTGTAAAAAAAGTTGGCAGCGTCAGCGTCAGCGCATACACTAGCGTAAACTCATTGTGTTTGCTAGGTGCCAAACATTCACACGGTATAAACCACTCGAAACAAACAAGTTTTATTTTGAATTTCCACGAAGAAACACAAGCATCTGAAACTGTTCATCTGACCTTTTGCTGTGTTTTGGTTCCAATATGTCTTTGCCCATTAAAAACATTCTTTCAACTGCAGCGCTGGAAGGTATTGGCGTGTTGTAGCGAAAAAAAAAAATACATTAAAAAGTATGCGTTGACGCTATGCGCTAAAAAACCGCGAAAACTTTACGGCGCAGCCTCAAGCGCAAGCTACCCAAAAAAATGTGGCCGTAAGCGTTAGCGTAAACAAAAAGTCTAGAATTTGCGGCGTATACGTACATCTCTGGTTGATGCATCTCTACTGTCACCGTCGCTTTGTATTCGGTTGTTGGTAAGCGTAACAATTGTTTTCGTGTTCGAAGTTTTTGATATTTCTTTAAGTCAATATTCTTTGCTTCCTTTTATGCATTTGAACTTGTTCATAGCCTACTTCGTTGACTTTCACAGTCCTTCCCAATACCAACACCCACTTGGAGCAGAACTACCCCGGAAGGAATGGGTGAAGCTCAATCGCCTGCGGACTGGAGTGGGCCGTTTTAGCACCAACATGTTCCAGTGGGGCCTCGCCGATTCACCATCTTGTGCGTGTGGCTCAATTTTTCAAACTGCACGCCACATTATCTATCAATGTCCTGTATACCGACCACAAGATAGACATGTGGACCTAACAACGCTCGATGAATACACAATCCATTGGCTGCTGCACCTGGATGTAACAACGTGATCTGTGGCGGCCTCAAACGCAAGAAGAAGAAGCGCGATTGAAGCGATTGCACCTCACTACAAAAAAAAGAAACACAGAAAAATAACTTTATTCACGGTGCATTTGCAAGATCGAATTAACGAAGTCGAATTAAACCTAAATATCATTGTTTTGTTTAAATCGCTTTGCTCAGGCCACGTCTTGCTTGCCACTACGCTGGTTCTGCCAGCATCTCTGCTGCACACTGCACAGGGACAGTAGCGCTTTTGAGAGCTTATGGTTTAGCATGGGACAAAAATGTCCGGTGCTTCTCAAAAACAAAGAAAATAATGAAATATTCCGAAGTAAACAGATTGCTCACTTAACTAGCCAACAAACTGTTTCAGTTTTCATAGAGGTATGAGATGACACATGCTTTGTAAAAGCTGAATACCGGTAAGCAGGGACATCTTATACTGATTGTCGAAATTTTAGTAAAACCTACACAACACTATATAGCCTACAAACCTTCAACGACTAAATTATTAAAATATTTTTGTGGTCGTAAATAGAAAAAACATTTTAAACGCGCCAATTTCCACTTTTGAAGAATTTGGTCAAATGCAAGCTGTGCTTCTTGATTAAAAACCATTATTGGGCTTAATATTGCACAAAAACCGTCAAAACAAGATAACTTTGTTAAAAAAAAATTAGGAGGCAAGGCCCTCAGGCCCCTAAAACTTGTTTTTTTACCTACACTTTTGCATTGTCTAATTTATCTTACAAACTTTACTTTATTGAAACTCTGGTGCCACCATTTTTTTCTGGATCTTTACTTTGCTGGGATCTAAAAAATTTCATTTTCTTGTTTTAAAAGTAGCAAATTAGTGAACCTGAAATAAATCGAAAAATTTTCGAGTTTTTGGAATTTAAGATTTGAATTTGGGCTTGGAAATTTTAGAGTTTGACAAAACGACCCAGGCATCCAGGTCTAGTTTGCAGTCTTGAGACTAATAGAAACACTACGAGGGAAAATTTCCACGGCATTTTCATGACTGTTTTTGAGCTATGGCCGTGTCTTTTTATAAGTCACCAAAAAGTCCCTTCACAATCTCCCAGATAAATTGATCCTTGCTGGTTCGAACAATCAGCTACTTCCCAAACCGAAAATCATCTAAAGTTTATGTAATTGTGACTTCGAATGTTTGTGCTTGTATTGGCAACAAATCTCCATCATTTGACATTATTTCAATCAAAACATATCAATTGCTATAATTGCCGCAAGAAACGATAGTGCAGCCAAAGCTGTAATAATCGCATTACCACAGAAGGGTTAAAATGTGTAGGCCTACAAAAATAGTTATCAAATTGTTTTTAAACATACCAGTTATTTTATGGCTGATTTAGCCTTTTGTCCTTGATGGCTAAGGGAAGTTTCGGTCACCCAGTCAGCAAATCAGTCCTTCTACATACGTTGAATCAACGTAAAAAAGGCTTATTTACTGAGAAGTCACAAAATTTAATCAGCTGGAACCGCTGCTCTGCATTCCAAAGTGCACACGGCCCCGACTCATCGCAATCTCTGTCACGCCACCTTACGAGGGTCGTGTGCAGATTTTGAGGCTTCATTGCGTGCCAAGCATACCAGATCTAGGACTGCAAAAACAAAACTAACCGACTTGCTGACAACATTGAAAGACGTTATTTGTATGTGTGTGTGCGTTATATTTTTTTAGAAGTTTTGTGTCCAAGTCTTAGAAGTCCTGCTCCTATAGTTTTGTCTTAGAAGTTAAGTGTTTATGGTTTTTACCTTTTGTTAGTATTTATAGTTAACAAAAACAAAAATAGATAAGTCATCTGCAAAGTGTCTTCAAGATGGCAGAAAGGATGCCGGATTCGTAACTACCATCACCGCGCAGTTGTTGGCATGTTTAGAAATGGAGACGACATTGTCATTAGACGAATTGCTTTCTTTCGTCATTCAATCCGAACCAATTGTTTGGATATGAAAAAACCATAAAATGAAACGAACGAACATCTTGTCACGAACTCTTCATTATTGTTGGTTTTGACATATCAGTGTTTCGGTGATAAATTCGAGTTGCTGTGACAAAGTTATGTTAACTGGACAAAACAAGACTGCAGTAGCAAGCTAAAGAAACTTAGTGGTTAAAATCACACAAACAAGCTTTGTTACGATGTTTTATTAATTACATTGATTACACCAGGGCTTCCCAAACTGGGGGTCGCGTAACGAACTTCAGGGGTCGCAGGAAGTATACCAACTTGCACAAGGTACTGCATATTATCACTTCTGTGCGAGATGCTGTGACAGTAAAGAGTCGCGCACTCAATAGGCTGCCCGTATTTTTGAAAATTTATGAGGTGAAATGGAATCGGAGTTAAAGACTCTTTTACTTCATCGTGAAGTGAAGGTGGCTTTCAAAAGTCAAAGCTTTAAATTGGCTAGCCAATTAACGCTGAAAACCGAAATCGTGATTTTTCCAACAGAATAAAATTCAGTCTTGGTCCACCATTTTCGCAATAACATCTATTCTATTTCTTTTGAAATTATGTCAAATTTGCTTGAAAAACAAAACGAATTTAATTTGTCCCCCTAGGAGAAAATATCAATATTTTGCATTGAAATCTAAAATTGATGCGTTTATCAAAAAATTGAAGATTTGGAAATTAAAATTTCAAAATGATTTGTCTAAAATGTTCTCACTTCGCCTACAGTTCCAGCCTAAGCAACATTGAAAACGCCTTGAGACTAGCATTAACAAACACTGAGCCACGGCTGGACTTGCTTTGTGGCAAAGTGGAAAGCAGTCACACCCATCACCCTGAATAAATGTGTTTGCTTTTTTGTTTTTTTTCCAGTAGGCTGCCCATAGGCTTCGTTGTTATGGTTAGAAATAAATATAAACAAACTGAGCTGAGAACGGTAAATTGTTTTTGGTTTTCGTTAGATTTAAGCTTTTCAATAAATATCACAAACGTATATTTCGCACTGTTCGTCGTTTTAATCGTAAGGGGCCGCGAAGCATTTTAGGAGATTGAAAGGGGTCGCGACCAAAAAAGTTTGGGAAGCCCTGGATTCAGGGCCCGATTAACCATGAGGCACACGAGGCACAGGCCTCAGGCCCCTTGGCTTTGGGGGCCCCCATTTTTTTACATTAGTAGGGAAAGTACTATAATTTGGACCACCTAATGAAAAATCTTAATATTTTTAAAAAGATCCACAACATTGGGGTGCAACTAACTTTATTTGATTAGTTACAGGCTAGTTGGTTTGCAAAAACAATTCCAATCAAAAAAAAACATAACACAAACAAAGAAAACTACATTATTATTTTTTTTATATAGTGGTCCATATTACCAACTCAGTTTCTAAAATGGTCCACCCTGTTTCATAATATGGACCACCATACTGTAATATGGATCGTTGTCATGCGAAAGTAAATATATCAAGGAAGTCAAACTTCAAAGGCATGAAATAGAACACAAACACTCAATAAATAAAAATAGTCTGAAACGTTCATGATAGTCATCTCAAACAAGTTTCAAATCATTGATCGTTGGCACAGTTGTCACAATAGTAAAAATGAGCATTTGATATATCAGCACAACTTTCATGGGCTAATTTCTTGCACTGACAACACTGAATCCAATCCTCATCAGTAGACTCGTCACACACAAGACAAGTGCATGCAGAAGCAGCATTGCTTGGAATAACTCTCTTTTTTGAAGACTTAAAGGTTAAAGCCTTTTCTCACTTGTTTTGCTGGTTAAGCTTTTTCTGTAAACTTGATTTTATGTTTGTGTGGCGTACCTGTCAGCACAGTAGCCTTTGTAGTTTTTCTACGTTTTCTTCCCTTCGTAACTTGTTTTGGAAGTGGGCTTATGTCCTCGACAGATACCCTGCATGAAATGCTAACTGAACAAGGTTGTAAGTTCTTAACACTCAATGACGATGGTCCTGGTGCTTGTGAGATTGCTTCATACGGTGCATCAGCTAAAGTTCCAGCATTTAATTCTGTTGACATAGTAGAATTTTTTGCCACTTTCTCAATGTTTACCATATATTGTGACAAAGGTGAAATGTTTCGAGAAATTGCATCTTGAGTAGACATATCTTGATCATCATTTATCAATGGTGATACATTGTTTGGAGAGGTGTCTACTTCATGAGGCTTGTCAGTAACTTCAGTTGAGTGAAAATCACTTGATCATCAAATACAAGAGGATTAATGGGGTAAATTCCTGCTTTTTTAAATCCAATTTCCATGCTTAGACATGTCGTCAGAACTTAATCAAATTGTTTATAATATCAAAGTGATTATGCAAATTACTGGTAGTAGCTTTTATCACTATAAGAAAGCAAGTTACAAATATATTTTATGATGCACTCTAGAAAGTTTGAAAAAAATGCATAAATCTCATGGAACTTCATTTCTATACCTGTCTTCATTACTGAGAAACAAATTTCTACCAATTGACCATAACCTGGACCACTGGTCCATATTACCAAACAGTTATGTGGTCCATATTACAGTTAGCATAATCTTATGTTGCTTGGTGTCATTTAGAATTAAACAGTGGACATTTCTTTAAGATTTTGGCAGATAGTCATTAGTAATGCCTCTCCTGCAGATTACTTTTGTATAATCTTTTGTAACTGTAGCAATATTTGAAAAATTCTCAATAGTTTAGACCAGCATATAACATCGCAGACCTCTAAAACACAAAACCTCTAGTAACAACAAAGAACCAAGCCCAGCTCAATCCTTTGAATCTGAAATAGTAAAAACTAGGTTAGTAAGAAAGGTTAATTCAAGCTGTTCACAAACCATGAAATTATTTACTTCAGTCATTGAAAAATCAACAGTGGTCCAAATTATCAGCCGGTCCACTTTATAGCACTTTCCCCAGGCGTAGGTAGTGAAAGTTGTTGTGCCAGTGTGTGCACACTTGTTACTTTTGAGTAACAATTTCAAATTGTGTAACGATTTTGCAGTAACAGTTGAGCACTTCTGCTCTGCATCGAAAGCGATTGCCAATAGGGGCCCCTTAACTTAGCTGTGCCTCGGGCCCCCGTGAGCCTTAATCAGGCCCTGCCTGGATTACACAATAGGCAATTTTCAAATCGCATGAGACATATCATTATCATGATGACATCACAATTAGCAGTTTAGCTATTTTTTGAAATGGATAAAACATGCGTCCATTTTATAAAATACACAATTCAATGCATGAGACACGTTTTCATGATTTTTTTTATTTTGTAGCGAACACAACGTCTTTTAAACAAATTTATCAAGGGGCATAGCATTTAACCCTGATTTAAAAAATAAATCAACTAGTTTTTGTTACAATTTTGTACAAATCACTGCTTCTCCAACTTTTTTATTCCGCAACGTTTGAGAAGCACTAGATAGAAATTCAAACATTGATAATGGAAATCTTGTCGAAAAATCATTAATAATGATGCAATAAAATGCTTTATAATAGAAAAGAACATCCCGTGAGGAGATACACAAATTTCTGCAGCAAAGCAAGGGGAAGAGTTTTGCAAAGTATTTCTGAATGCATAGCACAAGCTAGAAACAAAAATAGGCTAGTGTGCTGCAAAATATACAGTTGAAAACACTTGATTGATTAATTATGACCTCATAATTCATATGCATAGCAAACAACTACAGCTATGTGCTTCAAATTATGTCGCGATTAAAAGCAAAATAAAATAGAACACATCTTATAATAAAAAAAAAACACGAATTGTTAGCTCAAACATGTGCATTGTGTGTATCGGTAATATGAACATTTTCCGATTCAGCACAGCAAAAACGCCAAATACAGCTAATGTAGCTTATTAAACCAAAACGCTGTAAAATAACATCGTCTACTGAAACCGCACAGGCAAAAGACTCTGCTCCCCCTCAAACAGAAAGACCTCTCATTTTTCGATTGATTTAAAGTCTGCAGACATTGAATCAATGTAAAAATGACGAATTTTTCTGTCTAAGCAGTTCTCGATAATTACTTTATAATGTGGCGAAATCGTATTTTCGCTTTCCAATGATTACAGCACAGTGGTCATATAGGCTACATAATCTTAAAAACACAAGCATAGTTACGTTTAATTAATTTTTTTTACATAAACTACCGTAATAAAACGTTTGTGATACGTACAAGGAAGCCAAACAAATGTCTTTGTTTCATCACAAATGTGTTTCGGTGCATTGCATTGTTGGGTTTGATACAGCGTCACCTCTTTTGAGAAGAATGTTTGTTTCAGAGTGCATAGAAGCCAAGAAACTTTCCAGACAGCAAATCAGTTCTTTTTTTACATGGATAGGCGTGGGTTGGAAGCCTTGTCATGTCAGATCAGAGATTTTAGACCAGACATGGGCAAACGACGGCCCGCGGGCCAATTCCGGCCCGTTGGGTTATTTAATTTGGCCCGCCTGATATTGAAGGAAACGAATTCTTTAACCCAATTCATTACTATTTTTTCTGATGCACACACAATCATTCTATCTTATTTAAATTTTGTTATGTAGTGTCTGTGGTTTATTGTGTCTCTTTACGGCTGCACTGACACTGTCTGCTTTGTAAAGCGCGGAGGTGCAACGCATATCTGGCGATAGTTACAGCGCTATACAAAAACAAGCATTATTATGTGCAAAATGACTGATTTGTTGCCTGGGTTGACTTGCAACGAAAAATTCTTTGTTCTTTTGACAGGAACAGCATCAAAGTTTATTATTGTTTTAGACAAAATTTTTAATTTCGGTTGGTTCTCGCGGCGATGACGTCATGTTGAACAGTGACTTTTGTTCTGAAAGAAACAAAACTTCGGTTTAGGAATATTTTATCATGAGGAACCAATGTTTTTGGAAATTTTTACAAAAGTTATCAAAGCTTAGAGAAATGTCTAAAAACCAACAAATGAGCAAACACCGAATTGCTACCCAGGACAGTTGTAATGGCACCATTGCGATAATCACAGGTTGCATGGGCGAGTGGGTTTATACCCGGTGATTGAATATTTAAATTAAGTGAACCAGAAGACAATCTACGTGTCCACCATCAACATATTATTTGGTGTCTTGTCAAAGACACAGTCAGACGCTCTTGAGCGGTGTCGAACCGACAGCATTCTGAACATTGTACTAGGGCCCTCACCACTCGGTTCGAATGCCTAGCTACTCACAAGATGACAGGGAAGTTCAATAAATATTAAAATTTGATCAAAACGTTCTGTAAAATCTATTTCAAAACAACTTTTTCTTAAAATCAGGCGAAGCATCATGTTCGCTGTGTTGAAGCTACATCGTTGAGAAAGTGAGAGGGAAATAATTTATTATAAATATTTTAAAAAATCAATATTAAATTACAATTATTTATCTAAATTAAATCAAAGAAAAAACACTCACCTTTAATTTTTCTTGAATCTTTGTACATTTTGAGGAAAATCATCAAAAGAACAACAATGAGCATAGAGATTCCCAAGAACAACAAGGCAACTTGCCACCCCACCAAATGAAAGCCGTGAGATATCAGTTCGCTGGTGTCTGAATTAAAACATGATACTGTGGTTTAGAATACCTTTCAAAGAGAAGTGATTTTGGAATAATACATGCAGATAATTGACAACAGGTTAAAATGGGTTTGAATGGTGACATATTTTATTTACTTAATAAGATTGCCATAACAAAGGTTTTATAAAACATAGCTAAACATAAAGTAAGCACCTAAACTCTTTACAACCCTCACAACACAACTGAACAGGTTTTGTTTGTCGTATCCAGGCTTACACCCGGTGGTTGAAGATTTAGATTATTAAGTGGCCGGGAAAGCAAGGAAGCCAATCTTCATGTCCACCTTCAGACTGAACAGGTGACAAAGAGAAATGTGAACAAGAGCTTCGCGAATCACGCCAGAAGACAACACGTCGACTGCGCACAGAGCACGCAAGATCAATTAAACCCAACCAATCAGAAGTGAGAATCAACAGTTTTACAACAAATGGCATTACATACTGTAGTTGACAGTTAGTTAAAACCGTACAATGAAGTATGAGATTCCTACATAACAAAACCCGTCACTTTTACATTGCTTCAATGTCTGCAGACGCAATCTGGGATTTGTATCCAAAACATAAACAAGCTGAAAAACTATCAAAATGTAAACACTATCAAAGATCGAAAGTTATAAGAAGAAAATAAAACTGAATGGTTTGAGTAAGTTCACACAGACAAAATATACTCACTTATGAATTAGATCTCATATTGCTTTTGTTGTTGTTTTTTTTACATTGTAAATAAAACATTATAATTATATTAATACAATATTAGGATTACAAATCTATTTAATTTTTTTTTACTTTGCAATAAACTTTAATTTAGCGGCTTCGCTTAACAACGTGTGGAATATCTTCTCAACGTAACTTTATATGAATGTAATCGGCAATAAAATAAATATTAATAATAAAATAATATGATATATCACTAAGTTAAAATATAACACAATTAAAATATTAATATTTCATATAACATATTCAACAGTGAATGTACTAAGCAATGGTACCTGGAGTTAAGTTTGAAGTTTTCATTTTGGTTTTCTCAATCTTTGCTTGTCATGCAATGAAACCGACAAACTTCAAAATGGCGAGAAGCTAATCGAGCTCGAACTGACCACACCACAATTACGATTGTTCAAGAATAATGCTTCGTGGCTACTGAGTCGCTCTTATGTTGCAAGTTGGTGAGAGAGGGTGAGAAAAAGCGTTTTTTACTCTTCTTGATCCAAGAGCCGTGTGCAAAAATATAGTGCAAAGAGTTCGACGACAAATTCCTCATGAAAGGGATGAATGTAAAAGTTATTTAAACGACAAATCCCAAAACAAAGAAACAGTTTGGCTAAATGGGGACTTAGGCTATTCATAAGCTACAACAGCTAACTAAGAAAAAAAAAGAATAGACATGCGTGGCTCTGCATTGCGCTGCCGCTGTCCTAGATGTAAGTTGCTCTCAATGTTGTACAACATACTGCTATTTTGCATTCATCAAATGCTGGCATTTGCACAACAATCTAACCTCTTAGTGTTATTTATTAAGTAAGAATCGATTTCGCTATACAGTAGTTATTTTTGTATGCAATTGTACATACAAATTATGCAATTATAAAGTTTGTTATCGTATAAAAAGTGTTTCGAAATTGTTATGACAAAAATAATAGTTGGTTGTGAAAATATGACGATTTCGACTCAACGTCTTTTCGGGATCTTTGTCCTTGAGCTATATCCAAGGCTACATAGCCTATGTGTCGCGACATTAAATCATTGACACAGCAATCGCTTGCTTGTTCAAAATCAAAAGTAGCCGATATGCGGTTTAGGGAACGTTCAAATATTACGTAACGCTTTTTTTCCGAATTTTTGACCCCCCTCCCCCATGTAACGCCAACGTAACGCTTTTTTCAATTCCCCCCTCCCCCATGTAACGCTTTTTCACTACGAATTCAGCACAAAAAACTACCATTCCGTACTCGAAAGCGTTACGTAACGTTTTGCTTGAACCCCCTCCCCCCCGATGTGACGCTAACGTAACGCTTTGCATAAACCCCCCCCTCCCCCTCGAAGGCGTTACGTAATATTTGAACGTTCCCTAATAGCTAAAGAATAGAACAAGACAACTCATTACGACGGCCAGAACTCCACACTCTGCCGTTGCATCATAATTAATGGGTTCATTTGCAGGCCTTTTATTTAAGACGTCATTCAAAGCAGCAATTCATGGCCGTCACCTCTCGATGCAATGACGTTGTTGGTTGCTGGGTGGACTCGGTTAGCCTCTGCAAAGTAAAATCAAAATTTTTTCTTCAAAGAACGGTGCTCAGTTGCACTTGGCGAGAGTTGAGCTAAAGTCTCTTGATCTTGCGATTCTCATTGCAACTTGTTTTGAGCAACGAGACGGCAAGTGATGAAAAGTAGCCCTGGTTCAAACACAACAGAATTTTGGACATTTTCCTAACTGTAAACAAGTCGGAAGGGAACAGAGGTCTATCAAGAAACTTAGTCTAATTTGGATCATAACGAGATCATGACAGATAGTTTAAGCTGAAACCAAAAAGAAACAAAAATGTTTTGAACACCCTTAGTAAATTAATAGACTACAGTACTGTACCTAAAAAATTGTAAATTTTTACAATTGTTATTAGGAAGACTTGTTTTAGTAAACTCACTGTTTCGAACTTTTCTTGCTAAATAAAATTGGGCAAAAGCCATTATAAAAATGATCAATGCAATAAAACAGATCATGACCGTAGCTTGCATCCAATCCATATTGCCTTTTTTTAAATGTTAAAAAAAAAATTCCTGCAAGTAGGCCTAGCCGACACCACCGTTATAAAATACAGCAGCAATCATTACCTAAATCACAATATGACATAATAATGCATTTTAATAAAAAAATAAAGAACCCAAAATGTAGATACCAAACTCATGTTCAGCAAACGTTTCGGATACAAAACGCATGCTCAGCAAACGTTTCGAAAACAAAACTGTCTTCATCTTCAGTGCTATAAATGTTTAGCACCGAAGATGAAGACAGTTTAGTTTTCGAAACGTTTGCTAAGCATGCGTTTTGTATCGATATTTTGGGCTATTTATTTTTCGAATAGATTAACCAGGCGTTTCAACCATTTTGCTCATAATCCATTTTATTACAGAAAAATAAATTAATTATTACTCAAATCGTGCAAAAGTGCACTTTTACTAGGCTACGAATTAGATACCTCGTGGTTGTCGCTGGTATAGCAACGTCCACGGATACCTGTAATCGTGTACAGGGTTGCCAGATCCAAAATAGCTTTGAGAGAGAGAGAGAGAGAGAAACCTTTTATTTTGTCTGTTGCGAGAAAAGTATACGGTACAAAATATAGACAATGCAAATAAAATAGCACCATAACTAGAATCTACAACAGACAGGAAGCAGCGAAAGACTATATTAGTCATCGAGTCAGCTGCTTCCCGTGTTTTTAATGTGACAAATGTCAAACATCGGCATTACGTTGAAACCAAGATATGCGTTAAAATAGGATAAGCTTAAGTTCCGTAAAAAATGAAAACAAAAAGTTGTTTACTGCTGCGACAGTCAAGTGAATTGCTGTGATTTTATTCAAATATCAAAAAATATCATGCCCTACAAAAGTAGTAAGTTATGAGAAAAAAAACAAACAAAAAACTATGCATAAACAACAACTTCTAACTGCTAGCATAAAAGACGAAACAGAAACACTAAAAGTAGGCCTAATCATAGTATATAACTTTAAACCTTAACAAAATCAGTCAGTTTATAGGCCGACTTGAATACAGTTCATAAGATGACAGCCATTAATAAATAGTACTTAGCACTAGTTCGTGAGTAGTAGACCTAGGTCTACGTAGTATCAACAATGTTCAATCCGAAAAATTTGCGATAACACTCGTCAATGTTGTGGCAATAAAAACAGTCACAGACAAAGTTTTTTCATATAATAAATTTTACATTTTTTTGTGAAAGTTTTTACACTCGTAGCCCCTACTACTTCAGAAGGTAAATCATTCCATATTTTTGGGCCTAAGAATTTCAAACTGCCTTGGCCTTTTCTTGAGCTGACACTACGTAAGTGAAAGTTATTTTTTTGAGAAGCTCTAGTGCCATGGCAATGTACTTCAGTAATTTCCTTAAAGTAAGGTTCAAAATAGCTTGGCAATAGCATATTTTTAAATTTAAAGACAAATTTAGAAATTTCTAATTGATGCAAGTTAGTGATGGGAAGTATGTCGAGATCTTGGTACAGTAGTGAAAGTTTTGCTCTTCTGTTGCTAAAGGTTATTGTGCGAATGATTCGATTTTGCATTGTCGAAATTTTCTTGAGCAGTTTTTGTGTGCTTGAACCCCAACATAAAATGCCATATTGTATTATTGATCGTGCAAGAGCATAGTACAGTGTTAACATGCTTTGTTTGTTTGTGTAGTTTCTAATTTTATAAAATATTCCAGATATTTTTGCCAATCTCCCAGATAGATCTTCAATGTGATAATTCCAACTCAGTTTGTCATCAAGAAATATGCCAAGATATTTGATGTTGTTTGTTTTTTGAATTTTTGTGTTGTTTAAGACTACATTTAGTTTTGAAGTTGACCCTCCTTTTCGTTCAAGTAACATGTAAAATGTCTTGGAGTAGTTGATACATAATTTGTTTGCATTGAACCAATCAGTGATACGCTGCATCTCAATTTCAGTGTTTTGCTGCAATTGCAAAATAGATGTTGCTGAAGTAAAAAAAACAGTGTCATCAGCAAATAGCTGAGAATCGAAAGTTGTTATAAGAGGCAAATCATTTATGTAAAGCAGAAAAAGCAATGGTCCAAGTATAGATCCTTGAGGAACACCACATGTGATATTTTCATGCTTTGATTTGAAGCCATCAGCAGAAACATATTGTTGGCGGTTGTGTAAGTAAGATTTTATAAGGCCTCCCATTAAACCTCTCAGGCCATAAAACTCCAGCTTTTTTAGAAGTATTTGGTGGTTAACGGTGTCAAAACGCTTTTGCTAAATCAAGAAATAACAGGTAAACGTAATGATTTTTTTCTTTGAGTTCAATTAGTCTTTCATGAAGATTACTTAATGCTAACGTTGTAGAATGACCTTCCCTAAATCCAAATTGTTGATCATTAATCACGTTGAATTTGTCAAGAAAGCTCATCAAGCGTTTGTAAATAATTTTTTCTAAAAGTTTGCTGATATTTGAAAGCAAGGAAATAGGACGGTAATTAGTTGGATCTGCTTTTGCCTTTTTCTTGAAAATAGGAATAACTTTTGCAATTTTTAGAGCGTCAGGAAATATTCCTTGTTTCAAGCATGCATTAAAAAGTTTAGTTAAATGAGGTGCAATAATACTTTTTGATAACTTTAACATTCGAGAAGAGATGTCATCTGGTCCATCCGATTTTTTAACATCTAGTTTGTTTATTAGGCATTCGACTTCATTTTCATCAGTTTCATATACCGCACATGTTTGTTTTAAAGCAGGCCCCATGAATGAATCAAAGTTTGACTTTTGCTTTAAGTGTGAGGTTAATTTTTCGCCAATATGTGTAAAGTGGTAGTTAAGTTGGTTGCATATTTGTTCTTGTTTTTTGTATGAAATGTTTTCTGCAATAAGTTCATTGGGAAGAGTATTCGTTTTAGCTTTCTTTTTTTGAAGAAGTTCATTGATAGATTTCCATGTTTTTGATGAGTTGTGTCTCGATTCATTGAAGCGTTGTTTGAAGTAGTTTTGTTTTGAGATTTGTTTAATGTGAGTTAATTTGTTTCTATATTTCTTGTAAAAAGATACTTTTTCAGGACAATTTTTTTTGTAGCAAAGTTTGAATAATTTATTTTGGTGTTTGATTGAAACCAGAATTCCTTTTGTGATCCATGGCTTGTTGTACAATCCAGACTTTTTCCTACTGAGTTTTTTTAATGGGAAATGAGAGTTGATTAGTGTTTGCAAAATAAGTATCAATTTATTAGTGCTGTCGTTAATATTTTTATAGCTTGTGGTTAATTTTAGGTTTTCAAGTTGATCTGAAAGTTCACTCAAAAAAGCATCAATTTTATTTTCTTCAATTTTTCTTGTCAAATACGGACGTTTTTTCATTTTGCGTGGTACAGTTTTGATTAATAAAAATGTTGGTAAGTGATCAGATATATCATAAGTCAATACATTAGTTTGTGCACTTTCACTGTTATTAGTATAAATGTGATCAAGTAATGTTGACGAACTTTCGGTAATTCTGGTAGGCACATTAATCAAGTTTGAGCATCCCAAAGCAGTTACAGCTTGCAAATAAGAAGAAATTTTGGATTCTTTATTAGATTTGGCTAAATCAATGTTGAAATCACCCAAAACGAAGAAGTCACAACGTTCTTTTTGAATCATGTGTAAAGTATCACTGAATTTATCCAAGAAAACTTCATAATTTCTGTAAGATGGATGTCTGTATACAACGCCTATAATAATTTTTTTAGAATTGGTATGAGACAGCTCTATCCACATGTTTTCACAGTCTTCGATTATAAATTGTAGATCTTGTCTTTTAGAGTAAATGATTGAGTTATGAAGGTACATTCCAACGCCACCAGCATTGGTTGGAGAATCAGCTTGTATGAATTTGTATTCAGCAATATTAACTAATGGATTTTCCATTTTTAATTTTGTTTCCGTTATGCACATTATATTAGGTTTAAAATCCAACTGAGTCATTAATTCTTCTAATTTAAATTTGTTTTTTATTAAGCTAACCATGTTGAAGTGAAATATTGAGAATTTTTTTTTAGATCCATGCTTTAGTTTTGTACGTATTTCAGCAACGTCTGCATACTCAGAGGTGGTGACGATGGTTTTCTTTGACGTGTTTTCAGTGGCAAAATTTGCAGGCGTAGTAAATGTGTTCTGGTCATGAGAATATGTTTTGTTACTAGAGAGGGAGTTTTTTGAGTAAGAATTTACGTAGTCAGCAGACATTGCAAGAAAGAAAATGTTTCCAATAGACAAACAAACAACCAATGATATAGGATACAAAAGATAACGGAATGATTGTACAACAAAACAAATAAGTGAATAAACCACCAACACCTGCATTTATATCTTATAATCAATATAACAGAACTGAGAAATTACTTAGGCTATGGGTGACAAAAGAGACAATTTAATGCAAGAACTTGCAATTAATTAAGACTAAATAGAACGTACAGCAAATCAAGTCGAAGTAGTGTGAGAAAAAACTTAGAAACAAAATCACTATTAATACGTCATAATAAACAAGTTTAACAAGGAAGTTAAAACATCAGCCTTCTACCGTACGTACCAAGTTAGTGTTATTTAAGTAGAAATTTACAATAAAAAGTTAGTGGTGAACTACAAACTATTGGCCAACAAAAGAAAATTAAAGAAAAGGCAGAGTTGTAACATACAGTAGGCCGACAATGAAAAAGTCCAGATTTAATCCTTTAGAAAATTGATTTGGTAGGTCATAAACAACCTTTTTCTGAGTCAATGGTTACAGCACCAAACCTGGACAGGGTTTTCTCTTGTTCTGGGTGAGAATGAAGGTTGACAACGGTTAGTTAAAATATAAAGACGTCCGAAAAGATTTCTTGTTACTTTTCTTCAAAGTTCAAATTAACTCTGAGCAATCCAACTCAGAAAATGCAACTAACAGAATGGCTGCCAAATTCACTGATAGCTTCTAGCTTGCCTAAATCAAGGTTTCTTTATAGTGACCTCTTTCTACGAGTTCTTTTTCAATTTCGAAAGTTTTGCTACTGAAATGATCACAATTAAATACCTTTCTTATTTTGTCCGAATTTAGTTATTCACCAGGTCTTAGTTTTTCTTGAGTCCAATTTATATATTTAGACCTGGAGAGCAAAATCTTTTACCTGTATATTTGCCTGCCAAATGTTTCATAAAAACCGCCAAAAACTGCCAAATTTTTCAGGGTTTTAAAAAAAACTGCCAAAAAAAATGCCAAACTGTTAGTGTTAATAGTCAATTGTTCTGTTAATCAGAAAGGTCATACACCATACTATTTGGTGCTACATATAGCTCTGTCTGATGGTATATTGTCTTAGTTTAACTTGATAGACCACTTAGTATGAATAATGAAACACAAACTGCATGTATCAAGCTAAATTATAACAAACTTTCAAAGGTTGTACGCAGCCACATAGTTGGAGCTATTAAGCATCAACCAAGCGCAATCAGAGGAAGGTGATAAAGACCAATTGGCCTTGTAGTGCATGTTTTTACAAGTGGATGTGGAGCTATTCTGGCATCCGATGGGTTTTCACATGCATTCATAATATCAAACAGCTGTCTGAAACTTTTGCATCGCAAATATTCTGTTTGAATAAGCTTAACTGAAGGTGATCTACAGTGGCGTAGCTAGGGGGGGGGGGGGGGGGGGCGGACAGACTACAATTTTAGATTTTGATTATAATCTGATAAAAAAAAAACGCATTTCATTTTCACATGCCATATATACGTAATAGAGTGCATGTACGGTACTGGTGAAGAACTTCCGGTACCAATTCAGCAGCTCAAGTCAACGAAATTCCTGGTAGGCTGCACAGTGACCGTGTTCTCTTTGAGACAGTAGCCTCCCGTATAGGTTTATAGCCTACCTGTATATCAACGTGTTCAGCCCAGCCAGCCTCATACACAGTACAGCATACCGGTAGGCCAAATACGTTCCGGTTCAAATTTCTACAAGACCTCTGGCCTAAGCTATGCTTTCAACTCAAACGGTGCGACTGCGCATCATTAACCATACCCTGTTAACACTTACTATTGGCAAGAAAATAAATGTCAAAACTGCATCTCTCCAGCTGCCCAGTCCAACTCCAACTTTGGTTGGTGACTGGTGTGACTGGCCAGGTAACGACTAGAACATCACACAACTAAGGCGAAAGAGCCATGTCCATTGAGTCCTGTCTTTGTCATGAGTTACCAAGGGGGGTGGGGAGCTTATATACCAGTCCCAGGTATACAAGTCCCCCCCACCCCCCTTGGTAACTCATGACAGACAGGACTCAAGCTGCGTGGCTCTTTCGCCTTAGTTGTGTGATGTTCTAGTCGTTACCGACTGGCCAGTGGCCTCTGGTTTGGAGCTTCCATTTCAATAAATTAAGAATTCAGAGTTTCCAGTCAATAAATTAAAGTTTTTTGATTGACTTTCATTAATAAAAGTTTTTGAAAAAACTGTAGTGGTGAGTTGTACCGGTACCGTAATAATTACAAAAAAATGCCAAACTGCCAAACGTAATTTTCTCCTGCCAAACGCTTTCAAAAAACGCCAAATTTGTGGAATTTGGCAGGAAAAACGCCAATATGGCAACCCTGATCGTGTATGTGTATAAAATTGTATAAAAAATATGCTTTATTACTATGACGTAATAAATAAACACCTCGATTTTTAACATGAAGCTTGCTGTGTTGTCCTTTGCAACCAACCAGAGTTGCCAATTTCTCGTCATTTTTGTGAAGTTTTGGTAATTATGTTTCGAAGTGGCGGGAAAGATTAAGCAGTCCCGAGTAATGTGCTGGCTGATTTTGTTTGGTTTTGTTTCATTTAAAGTAAATTTCACAAAAACCATACTATTTTTAGCTAAAAATGTTAATAGTAGCAGTTGGGCTGAAACCGAAAAATATCTGGCAACCTTACAGTCCACCAAAAGTACCAGAGTTGCCAGATGTGGCTAAAACTAGCCATTGTGACTAATTTCTGGTGCGCTTGATTAGAAAAAAATTGAGCTTTAGCCACTTGAACAATCAAAGAACCAAATACAGGGAGATACTAGAACCATTAATCTTGGAAATCTTGCTGCGCAAAAATGTGACATTGTCTGTATGAATTTTCATTTGTGTCAGTTATTTTAATTGAAGTGTGTTTTAATTGTTTCATATGACTTTTGATTTTCATTAGGGTCGATATAGGGGCTGGCTAATTTTTTTGTGTCATTGTGGCTAAAAACGCTTTCAGCAACCTGGCAACCCTGATAAGTACTGCATTTGTTAAACAGTAGACCTACATTATGTAACTTTGATTATATTTCGATTTTGCGACATAGAAAACTAGATTATTTTTATATTGGTTGGTTGTCCTGCTGACGCTAGAGTAAGTTGTTATGAGGAGACGTAATCTATTGGACAGATAGGGTAGCTATCTTACAGGTACGGTAGGCCTACTTAGAAAGTAAGAAAGAAGCGAGCAATTGCTCCAACAAAAAGGACCACTAGCCGATTTGGTTAGCTAAATCATCCCAAAATTTAGAAACTCGCATGAAGTAAAGCCAAGCCAACATCTTGCCAATATTACAATGGTGTTTGTAAAATTAGGCTACTTGTGTAGAATCCAAAAATAAGTGACAAATCTATCTAATGTTGCCCCTTGCCACCTAAAGTGAAATAGGCTACTTCCTTTCGATAGCATTTTCCGGCACCTCAATATTGGCAATATTATTCAGCACTCTACTTGTAATTCTTCTTTTGTTTCAAGATTTTTGAGTAGCTATAATTTCCAAACACTGTTGAGTTATAAAATTCGCTTCAAATATACTTAAGCCACTTCCTTAAGCTAGTATTAACGAACGAAGATCGGTCTGTTTTTAAGTAAGTAAAAATCAGAAAATCAAAACATACCGAGAAGCGTAATTTCCGCCATCTTGTTTCTGACAGAGAAGGGTGCCTTATACAAAAGTGTTGCCACATTTTTGTACATTAACTTCAACAATTTCTTTTACTTGACAAAACAATTGATTATCTGCAAGTGTTTGGTCATTAGCCTAATATTTTTCATTTAGTACTTTTGACGTTATGTTGACGTCATCAGCGTTGTGTTTTCTGTTTTTGATGTCATTATGGACAAGGAAAGCTGACGGCCACGTAAGATTAACGTTCCCACCAGCGAGGCAATACACGTTAGATTTTCTTGATAATGCTCGGACCATTGGACCTTGTGGATCGCCGCCTTATTCCGGTAAGTAATATAAACCCATCAAATTTAGTATTTCAATACTAAATGTCGTCAACAACAGAAACTCTTGACAGAATCTCATATTCATATTTTTTGCATTCTCTACGTGCGTTTATAACACACGATTTATGAAGAATGAAATAAAAGTTAAAGAAAGCATGAGGCCATTGATCAAAGATCAGCAATTTTAAGGCGTGCCTAGATACAACGCGAACGTGGGTGGCTGAAGAACTATCGTCATCACTGATGCACTAGGTAAAGGTGGTCCCATGCTTGATTCCAGTGTAGGGTATGAGAAGATAAAGTTCTCATTGTACAAAGCCTTCGGCACTAAGGAGAGTATAGGGTGGCCAGTTACTTTCTTTCGGCCGCCTTTCTTGCAGCAATTATGCCCACCCAATTTATTACACCCTAGGAAGAGGTTAGCGGTGTTTTCAACAACCAGCTGAAGCCGGGAGTCGAACGAGGTTTGCATGATTAAAAAGCCAACACTTTATCTGTTGAGCCATCTATAAAATCACAAAATATGCAAAGCGCTTTAAGCAATATAGAATTAGATTGACCTTTAAAATTGCAAATAGCTATTAATTTTAGGTCTACATTACCGTAATGGCCTAAACCAGGAGTGTGCAACATACTATGGTCTGCTGAGAGAAAATATGTGACCCGCAGCTTTGGTTTCTGGCCGCGCCAAGAATACTTTGAAATGAAACGTAATAATCCAGTAAATTTTTCAAGCTTTCAATTACACTACGGCAGTCATATTTTTGGATGATATTAACTTTGTTTAGCAAGAGACCTGTTATTCCTTACATGTGTTGGCTGAGCAAGGGCCGTATGTTCAAACGGTTTTGTAATCTGAGGGTAGAAGTCAGATTTTTTAAAACCTTAAAGGCAACCAGTCGTTGAAATAGAAAGCGAAAGCTGGTTGTGTGAGCTAGTTCTCTTAAGTTTTAGTTTTGGAATAAACTAAATTCCTTGTTTTGTCTTTGTAGGAATAGTCGATGAGAAATGCAAGTTTGGTCCACTGTCTAAAGTTTGGCTTGTACACGCATATGTAGGCCGGTTGTATGAAATGTTGCACACCCCTGGTCTAAACCAAAAAAAGAACTTTCTTGATGCCAAAACAAGATTTGAAACTTCACTGTGTAGATTCTAACGATCTTTTTAAGCCTGATGCTGCGAGTTAGTTGTGGCAATATCGAATTACACGAGCTTTCGGAACGCAGTTCCCTAGTCATGTGTTCCGAAAGCTCGTGTAATTCGATATTGCCACAACTAACTCGCTGCATCAGGCTTAAAAAGATTGTTAGAATCTACACAGTGAAGTAAGCAACGATCATGCTGCTAAAAGCGAAACTCAATCAATTGCAAGATTTGAAACTTATCATCTCAATGGTTGAAAAGGATTAAAGAGCTTTGGCCTATGCACAGATTCACAACTTTTTTAGAATTTAGTTCGTAATGTTTATCGCCGGTTGCATGGCCAAGTGGTGAGAACGTCTGCACGTCGTTCGAAAGGACGTCTGTTCGACACCGCTCTAGAGCACGCGACTGTATTGCAAAGACACTTAGTCGAATGCCAAATCCAGGGAGAAGCCCGTCGAAGACTGCATGTTCCTTCGCTGCTTCCTGCTGTCTGTGATGTTGCATCTATGATCACAGTGTACTGTATGTTGTTGCAATGGGTGCAAAATAGCTGAACTCAATTCAGACCCTACTTGCTCGATATGCGGGTAATTACTGTACAATAAACCAAGTTGCAAAAACCACTATTGTTGCCTCCGATGTCCCAGTACATCATTACCAACTATGACACAAGTATTTTCACATTTTAAAATGTCCATGTTTATCATAGGAGCTCCAAGAACTACTCTAGTCGAAGGAACTTCATTGAGAGTGACCTGGCATCTATCATATGCTCACAGGGTAAGTGAAACACTCAGTTTAAAATTAATCATGAATTAAAACGTCACTTTTCTCCTTAAGCTAAATTTTAGCTTCTTACTTAGGCCACAGCATTTCCATCAGTGTCATTTTTGTCTTATTTGATTTGACTCCTCACCTAGTGAGTCATATTTTCATCAAAGCGATTTAGTCAAGCCAGGTTTGCAAACTGTTGGTCTATGATTTAAGAGAAATTTTTGTAGTATTGTAATTTTAAGACGAATTTTCATAATCAACTTAGTGTTGAAGTTAATGAGTCTCCTACAAGTCAGCAGTTTGAACTGAGCAAGTGGCTGAACTTGGTAAATGATGAAACTCAGCAAGTAACAACTGAGCAAGCCGAAACTTGGTATGTCACAAGTCATCAAAATGAGTTTGACAAGCGATGACCAAGCAAGTCCGACATGAGAAGGAAAATCTCATTTGCTGACTTAGCAGTAGCTAAAATGTAAGGGAAGTGTGGGACCTATGGAACGCCGGGACGCAACTTTTGAAAAGGTACCATTATAAAATCCCCTTTCAACTTGGTTTGGTAATTACAGAAGAAAAAAGAGCAACAGCTGTGGTGGGAATCAAACCCACGTCAATGTAATTACTAATTACTACCACCGCCCTAACCCAATGCGCCAAGCCAACCAATGGGGAACGAATGACTAAACTGAGCTAGAATATACGTTTTCCTTTGTTGCTCAGAGGGGATTTTTTGATGGTACCTTTTCAAAAGTTGCCGCCGGGACCTATGGAACACCAGATTTGCTCCCAAACCAAAAGTGGATTTTAAAAAATATTTATATTTGGAAACACCGTTTTGACATGTAAGCAGAAATCAACTTCGAAAATTCTGGAAAAGGCTGTTTTGAAAGACGCAAACGCTTTTTTATGTTTTTGAGCTTGAAAATGTACCTTTGAGGTCTAACTTTGTAAGAATTCTTCAGGAGTTTAGGGCAAGCAGGACTCTTAGCGCAGAATCTCCGATGAAACCATTTATTTAAACAGTATATAGACAATTATGCAGCACAGTGAAGTGCATCATTTCAAACTTACAACCAGTTATCTAAACATCATGGCTATGTGGGACCTATGGAACTATAGTGTTTCTACTGAAAACTTCGGAATAAGGAATTCACTTTGAAAGGTGATATCTTGGAAACGCCTGCACTTCAGTAAGAAAGTTTAAATTTGGAGGGGTAGAGTTTTTAGGTTTTTAATATTTTTAGTAGCCTAACAACTTTACCACGTGACTTTATTTTGTGGGTTTCATTTTTTGTTATTTTTCTGTGCATTCGTTTTTTTCGATTGGTGTTGAATGTTTTCCGTGGTGCTTTGTTAAAAATCTAGATTTTGCTTGACAAAGAGCAGTGCTTTTAGCTCTAATGCAATAGCGTTCCATAGGTCCCATCGGGTGTTTCATTGGTCCCATAGGGGTGGGACCAATGGAACATTTCGCAAAATTTTTGTTTTTTTTCGTAACAAGCTAACCAATCAACATATTTTTATTACGCTTTATCATAAGTTAAAACCACCCACCAGCATAATATAATCCAAAATTTAGGTTGTTTGAAGTTAAAATACAAAAGTTATGACCATTTCAAAAAAAAGTGTTCCATAGGTCCCACACTTCCCCTACTTGCTGAGTTGAAGCACTTGCTGATGAGTTGTCGCATGCCGATTGGTCCGACGAACAAGTTACATAGGTGTTCATTAGAAATTTTTATTATTTTGCCAACATCGTTTCCCAAATGAACGTAGTGTTCCACCATGTTTCAAATCTACTACAGTAGTTTATTGGATGTAGTAGGCTAATCATTTTCGAAAAGAAAATCTTACGGTCTGGTTTAATCTTTGCTTGTATTTCTTCCAAGGGAGGAGCTCAAATTCAAATCATCAAAGAAAAACCGATCAAGATTCTAGCCAGCCTTACAGGGGGACAATATCTTTTTCAAAAGGATTCAACGTGAGTCTATACTTATAGACTCGAGTTTACTCTTAAGATTTTCTATCAAAGTAGAACTTAATTCAAATAAAAGCCATCCAAGCAGTTAAATGCACATTTTTGCCTGTGTATAATTTCGTAAAAAAAGAGCAACAAACGGTTACAAAAAACGCACAATCGACTGGATTGGTAAGAAAAGGGAAAGGCCTTTGCTCAGCACTGGGCTACCACATGCTGAAAAGGATGACAATGAAGGTTTGTCATCGTCATTACGTTTCTTCTATGTGGTAAGGATTTGCTAATACGCCATTGTTTGAGGACACTGCTCTTAGCCTATATTGGCTTAATCAAGGTGAATTCCCGGATCTTCGGTAAACGTAAATTTCTCCGTTTTGGCAGTTGCTTTTCACCTCATTACCAAATATGGAAAACATAATGGAAAACCAACATAAGCAGAGATGTTTTTTACACGAAACCTGCGATCGTCCTGTCTTCACCGAGACTGGTGTGGATGCTTCATCCCGTTTGCGCATGAGAAGTTTTAACTCAACAATGCTGCAATATGAAAAGTCCCGTTAGCTCAGTGGCCAAGCTCCCAACTCAAGATCAAGCGGCCCTGGTTCGACTATTGGGGTGCGCGCTTAAAGCAGGACTGCTCTCCATTCAGCGGCACTTAGTGGAAGGAATAATTTACAAACAGAAATAAATCACAGAAGCACAGTTCAACAACTATTGGAAACTTTACTCTCCCAAACTCAGTAACCGGTGTTGTGCCAGTGATTTAAAGCCTCTTTCTGCAAGTATACAAAACTAGCAGGAATAACCCTTGAAGGCTCTGTTAGTCCGAGAATACAAATTCAAAATTAAAAACTCAAAACCAAACTAGATGGCATCTTCTTGCTACGCAAAGGAACAGAAAAGGGATCATATCATCAACAAATGTACAATTTTACCTCTACTGAATGGAACTATGCTTGTCTTGGACAAAAAGACTATACATTGAGTGCTCTCTGATTGCCTGTGTAATCTGGGAAACATCTCTAACCTGAGATAATATAACGGAAAGACCCTCGGTCATTAAAGCTGATATGACGGCGATCTCATTGGACACACATATACGTTGAAATAATTTGATTATTGGTTTGCATCTGATGTAGACTAAAATAGATGCTAAATAGTCTGTTGTCATAGTTGGACTGGGAATCCTGGAAGCTTTATCACTTTAGTTGTTCTGCTAGCTGTTTTTGTTATTATTTTGTTATTCTGCAAACTTTATCGCTTTAACTGAAAGCCGTAGAAATTTGCACCATGCGGTTGTTGGAGGACATATCCGGTTCTTGGTGGTTTGTTTCTAGTTTTGTCAACGTGCAAACTTCACCTTCGTAAAACCGGTCATAATGTTCCGTTTGTCGCTGTTCACAGTTTTGCATCGGTTTAAAATTCTTTTCAGGCGACAACACGCAGATGTTGTTCTTCCAATCAACTTGACATGCGTCAATTGCACTCTACGACTTCTCCGGCAAGCGTCCGAGTGGGGCAGCAACTACAGGTTTTGGAGTTGCGCAGATGTGACCATTATTCACCATCCTGACAGCAACACTACACAGTGTTCTAATGATTCCACCGCTTCTGCTAGTTCTACAGTACCAAGTGGACAACCAGAACCAGAAGTAACTGCAGAGCCCGAAGTTACCGGAGAACCTGAACCACAAGCTTCTGTAGAACCAGAAGCAACTGCAGCTCCAGAACCAGAAGCAACTGGAAAACCGGAACCAGAAGGAACTGCAGCTCCAGAACCAGAAGCAACTGGAAAACCGGAACCAAAAGGAACTGGAGAACCAGAACCAGAAGCAACTGGAGAACCGGAACCAGAAGGAACTGGAGAACCGGAACCAGAATCAACTGGAGAACCGGAACCAGAAGGAACTGGAGAACCAGAATCAACTGGGGAACCGGAACCAAAAGTAACTGGAGAACCGGAACCAGAAGCTTCTGGAGAACCAGAACCAGAAGCAACTGGAGAACCGAAACCAGAAGCAACTGGAGAACCAGAACCAGAAGCAACTGGAGAACCGGAACCAGAAGCAACTGGAGAACCAGAACCAGAAGCAACTGGAGAACCAGAAGCAACTGGAAAACCAGAACCAGAAGCAGGCGCAGAGCCGGAACCAGAAGGTGCCGCCACTGACAATCATCCAATTGAAAATGCTTGCTTCCCTGTGTCAGCTCTCCAATTCAATTCGTGCTATAGTGGGAAGTGTTTGAATGGTGGAACTTGTGATAGCGCATCAGGAACTTGTTCGTGCTTGAGACTTTTCTCCGGCGACAGATGTGAAGTCTTCGGTGAGTTTTTCTTTTTTTTCTAAATATCGGTGATTGAAAAATACTACATGTTACCAAACACTTTTCTTCATGTGTGACCTGTGCAGTTTGCACCCAAGGGTCTGGATGCTTTTCTTGTTGATTTGAGTAACAACTTTCCAGTTAAAGTAGTTGTAGTTTGCAAGGTTTATCGTGTTCGAGATATGAACAGTTTTGCAACACTTAGTACATTTGTGTTGTTTAAGTAACATAAATTAAAGTGCCCCTGACAGGTTGGACCCAAGTATAGTAACTTTTCTAAGCATTTTCTAGCGCAGAATTATGCTTAGCAAACTTTTTAATCTTAACCTCGAAGCTCGACTGGTTAGGGCGAAATTTATACAAAACGACAGTTCCGCAGCGCCACCACAGGCGAAACTCCATATTTCACTGCTCTGGGACGACTTTGGTGGTGTTACGTCATCGTGGGTGGGCGTCGTTAGCGACGGATAAAACAAATGCTTTCTAGATGTAATTGGTGGATCACAGTTTGGTCGGAGTTGGTACAAGCGGTTGCTTTTTTCGAAGATTTATTGTTTTTTGCAGTTTAATAAAACTGTACTGGATACGTTCCTACAAAACCTAAAATATACTTGAAGTGAAAAATGAAGAAATCGTACGAATCATCATTCATATTTAATTCATCATCACTCATCACTATTCATAAATAAATAAAAGCTCTCTCTCTCTCTCTCATAATGTGCCTTCAGTTGGCCATTGAAATCCGGTGTAACGGCCATCTGGACTTGAAAATTGTTTCGGATTCGCCAAACAATGCATGACGGCAGCACAATCCGATTGTTGCTTCCGAGAGCACCACCTTGTAGTATCCACTCCAATAGGCTACATGCCTGTAAGCAACTAATTACCGATAGCCTACTGCTTGCAAGGAAATAAAATCACTTCGTTTAGTGTGCATTCTTTAGCGTTGAGGGTATTTTTAGCCTAATGTAGCATCCTTACTCTTTTGATAGGTCTCCATTTTCTCCTTTCGGTTTATTGCTTTTTCTCCAGTTCTTCCTGCTCCTCATAAAAAAAAGTCCTCAGAACTGCAGGATGTAAGTGTGCCTCAAAATTGGTCAAATTGGTAACACAGCTAGAATGCTAGATGCGTCTTTCTTCAAAAGTTTTTTCTTCTGTGGCACTTCATGGCACCATACACATTCATCGGGCTGGGACATAGACTCGCACTTGTGGCAAACGCACCACCTACAGTTCCCAGTGTTCCCGACAATTTTCACCAAATCAAACGTCATATAAAAACCGTTATGGTCTACTTAACCTAGCTGGCATCTTACGTCATGGAAATTGCTAGAAAATGTCCAAATATTGCACCATCGTTCGTAAGACCTGATGAAATATTGCATCAGCCGCTTTGCACACCTGTTTGAATGACTTCATAATTGTCTTTCATTATTGCGTCACAGTACTGCGTACGTGAGTTTGAGATATTGCAAATCATTCTGGTTATTCTTAAAATTGTTTGTTGGAAGTCAGTCGCATATTTAACTGTTTGCTTAGTACTTGTCAGCTGGACGAAAATTTCCGTCTTTTAGCTAAGTAATCTGTTCTGTAGTGACAAGTTTTAGTGGTGTACGGCGTTACATCCAATTTCGACAGCCAGGTGGCTAATTTTACAGAAATACAAATTTGAATAGACGTTTCGAAGGAGTGTTTCTTTTTCGGTCATTACATGCAGACGAACGGATTCGGGAATCTTACGTTACAATTTTCCCACGAAGAGATTATGGTTTACCGCTGTGACCACCCAGCACGCCACTCATTGCTAAGAAGATCCAAATCGGGTTGGTGGTGTTAACAAAATCATCTCCATTGAAGTGAAGAGAACATATACGACTAGTTTTGTATGGTCCATCCCACTTTCGAACACTTGAAGAAAATTCAAAGAAAATGAAGGGGTGTACCAGCAAACATCTATAGGATTGGCCCATGATACAAGAGAAGGATCCCCAGAGGATACAAACTGATATGAATGAATCAACAAGTGAATAAAAAAATAACAGTTAACCTCTCAAGTACATGTAGCTCCACACAGAGTGAAATTTACATGCCTTTTGACTCTTTTTTATTTCTTTAAAAGTATTATTGACTCAAAAAGAATGTCTAAAAAGACATTACGAAAAGTAACTACGGACAAAGGCCAGTGTTTCGATCTTCAGATCTCTTCAGCGTAGTAAAGTGAAAGTAGAAAGTTGTCTTGAAGCGTTGGTTGAGGTGATGATTTGAAACTAAATGGTCCAAATTTAAAACTTAAATCCAGTCTCATTGTCTCACAACAATCACTCAAGTTTCAAATCATCACCTCAACCAACGCTTCAAGACAACTTTCTACTTTCACTTTACTACGCTGAAGAGATCTGAAGATCGAAACGCTGGCCTTTGTCCGTAGTTACTTTTCGTAATGTCTTTTTAGACATTCTTTTTGAGTCAATAATACTTTTAAAGAAATAAAAAAGAGTCAAAAGGCATGTAAATTTCACTCTGTGTGGAGCTACATGTACTTGAGAGGTTAACTGTTATTTTTTTATTCACTTGAAGAAAACTTTGACTATTTTCTTCTCGGCACCTTGTTTTGTTTGAAAGCATGAAAAGATAGGACGTGTCTTTGTCACTGACTCTGTCACATAAACAGCAATTTCCAGGCATTACCTCAACCATAAATTAAGGGTACTGTCTGTGAGATACTGCTGTTACACTGCAAATGGCTATAGCCAGATTAGGACAAATAAAAAATTATCCAAATTGTAGCCCTACAAGAGTTAAGAAAAACTGCAATTTCAATTGAATTGAGATGCTGTTTGATAACATTTAAACTCAATCTATTTGATCTAAACCTGATAGTAATAATAAGTTGACTTTTTCATTTCGGTAATTCTCATTTTGCACATGCTTTAGACCAATAGAGCCCCACACATTGACGTTTTGGAGCAGTCGTACCATACCTTACCAACTCACCACAGAGAAAGAATGTATCCTTCCCACCCACGGTGACGTCACAGCGAGGTTGCCGTTTTTATTTTCGCAATTGAATGAGTGCCAGATTTGCCGAAAGTGAACGAAAGTTTGCAAGCGTGTAACTTAGTAGCCCGTTGATATTTTTTACGATTTGTTGGTCAGGAAAGTTTGTTAGTGTCATCTCTTTGGTATCTTAGGTAAATTTAGCAAATTTATTTTCCTGTCAGAGGCACTTTAAGTTATGAGAGCATCACAAGGCATAATCCACCGCGTAGCCTACCTCTAAATCATGTCTAGGGCAGGTGAATTTCGTTGCAACAGTTAAAGCATGGTTAAAGTGATTTTTTTTTTAGTTGAAGAAACTTACGTTTTGTCTCAAACTTTCTAATTCTTTTCTTAATCTGCTCTTAACCTTTACAAAGCTATTGATAATTTAATCACCACGTTAAATGAAGTAACTCATGCAACACCAAGATGGGCTACATTTGTAACTTTGTAGTCACGTGATCTTAATGTGTGTTGTGTTTGCTGAGTTAGTTATCTCCAAAGTGTTCTTCACTTGACAGATCGTTGTTGGAGCGATTCGGATTGCTCCAATGGAGCTTGTATCGACACAAGAAGCACAACTCACCCTCGTTTGTTGTGCTACTGCAAGGATGGATGGTTCGGTGATGACTGCTCTAAACGTACGTAATAAAAATAATCCTATCAATTGGCTAAGGGGCAGTCTTGAAGTGCGGCAAAACTGTTAAATCGGATGTTATCGTAACAAATGACTTCTCTTTTTTTGGATACAGTTTCGGTACCCTCTGCTGTTACCATGCCAATTTTACCTATAACAGACAAGTTGCTAGATCTGCGATGTTGTAAGTCCTTTGCGTAAATCTTTTCAGAGTCCACACTCGTTGTTCAAGATAATTATGAAAACGACTCTGCCTACCGTAGCCAAGTTCTTAGTCCTGTGATGACAATCTATTGGAAGGTAGATGGTCAAGAAATAGAAATTGCTTTACAAGCCAAAACATTAAGCTGGGCGGGCTTGGGCTGGAGACCTCGCAGCTTGACGGACAGCTGCAAGGCATTCCCTGCTGTAGACTCAGCGTCTCAGGTTGACACCGATTTCTTGAAGTTTGTTGATGACCAGAAAGGTGGCGACACATCTGGGGTAAGTTGTTTGTAATGTGGTATTGTTGCCATGGTTGCATTGACAACCACAGGCTCGGTATGCATGTGCTGATCTCAATGAAATCAAATTTAAACTGAAGGTTTATTGTGTTTAGTTGTTTATTGTTGTTTAGTTGTTTGTTGTGTATGATATCATCTCTCTACTAAAGCTACAGTATACTATTAATTAGGTTTGAAACAAGAGAGGATTATCAGTCAAAGATTTCAGAAATTTTCAAAATTCCCCAAGAAATGTCACAAAATTATATTTACATATTCGCTTTTTTGGATGTTGCATTGAACTTGGAATCTGTGCAGAGTTTCTTAAATTCAAAGCTCCAAGTTAAAGCATCTATAAACACTGGATGACATTTATCGCTTTGTACTCGAAAAGATGGGATTGCACAGTGAATAAGGCCCTCTATTGACTTGTATACTTTTATGATGGCACTTTTTACAATAGTTGCGATTACGAACTGTTATTTGAACACTTTCACTCAAAACATGTCCCTGTACTTATTGTTGCTGTGCTTCAAGCAAGATCTGGTTTGCAAGGAATTATTGATTATACCAAGTTTTCTTTCACAATACAGATTTTAAATATATTTCACAAAAGAAATAAAATTAAAATACTCGCTAGCCGTGGTTAACCCCTGATTAAATTGCTGAAAAAAAAGTATCCGCCGAAACGTGTACAAAAGCCAAGCGAGCTGGTCCATCGTTGACAAGAATCATTTCAAATATCAGGTCCTAGTTGATTCCATACAGAGTTTCAGACCGATCGTCTAACTTTATAAAAATGAGTACCATGTCAAGAGTATGTATAATAGCATGAGTACTGTATATAATGTGGATAAGTATATAGTAGAAACGGCATTCATGTTCCACTGAAGGAGTAGTAAGGGGTTGTCTAAGTGAGGTTATTCTCACATATTCTATTCTTTTTAAAGCTTCTTTAAACCTTTCGTGGCTGACATTATTTATGTATCCGATGCAGCCTTCTGCGAGTGTAGACCCCGAAAAAGCAATTGAAGACGGCCTTGAGAGCAATATAGAAATGTTGTGCAAGGGAGGAATGACAAAACCACCAAACACAGTCCCGAAAATACTCGGTAGGGGGGCAAAAGAGCCAGAACCTTATGTGGTTGAACTGGAGGTTGTTGAATATACAAGACCGGAACCAGAATATCAAGAATTACAAAGCGAGCCGGAACCGGAGCCCAAAGTAGAACCAGAAGGAGAAATTTCGAATACAAGTGGCCAACCACTTACCCACCCAATGGACTGTAATGACATGGTGATTGGCTCTGTGAAAGGTGAGCTTGTATATGAAGAGTGTAGATTCATATTATGTCTTTGAATGTAGTTCTTCTTTAAATGGTCTTATAGCAGTAGAACTCGCCTATAGTCACACATGAAGGCACCCCGAAAAAAAATGTCTATAACTGAAGTGTCACTATAGACGAATTCTACTCTACTTTAGTGAATGCAAACAGGATTTTTCAACAGGTGTCCCTATAGGCTAAATGTCACGATAGCCGAAGACTTTATAGGAGAATTCTACTGTAATAAATATCCAATTTGCTTGTGACATCAAGTTGTAACTTGTAAACTATGAAGTTCGCAGAACATAAAATAGTCTAGCGGTACCAGATTAATAAGTGTACCAGATTAATAAGATTAATAAGTACCAGATTATTCATATTTTGACTTGCCAGTCAACCAAAAACCTTGGAATGGGATAATTACTTTCTTCCTCAGGCGGCTTCCATCGTGTGCAGGATATGTACACTAAGGACAGATCCACACCAAGACCTGACTTTGCTTATAACGGTGATGACGATTTAACGGGGACGGCAGGGTCACAGGTCGACGGGGTCACCACAATTGCTTTTAGAAAGAAATTAAAAGGTGAAATTAACACTGTAAAAAAATAGATGTGAATTCAGATATTGATACATTGACAGAGTTTATAATAGGCTACCTTAACTTATTCCCACATACAATATTGCATAACCGACTGGGGTAAAACCTAAAACAATGGTTTAATTCTAGACCCTTTCAAGAAATTGCAAAAAAATAATAATAAGAACAATCACTAAAATTATCATCTTGTTCATACATGTCTATTGTTTAAACATGATTATCTTCCAGCTGGAAGAGATGCACCCTTGAAACAAAAAAAACCCAAGCTCAGAGTCTGCATTAATCTATGCACTACTGCCTACTTTACATTGTTTACAAGTTCTTCACTCATCCACAACTGTCACACTAGATATCAGTCAAACAATAATTATTTCATTCACTGTACTGATACAGAATTTCATAAAAAATCAAGACAAGTATTTAGACCAATGGTGTGGTCAGAGGTTTCAAGCAATCTCAAAAAGTTATTTGCTTAGAAGCTTAAGAAACGTAGCAAAGCATCAGCTTACAAACCTATGATACTTTTTCAAAGGAAGTCCTGATAAAGCCTGTGCTGTGTTCCTAGACAAACGGTGTCTATCTGTGGATTTCATCACTATTGTTTGTGGAGGAATTTCCAGTAAACTTATAAGGCTGACGTTTGGCAATGTTAGTCCCGTTAATGTTTTGTTATTGTTGCCACCAATCATGGGAACTTTTTTAAATAGACTCCCCTGACAGCAAAATCCGTCAGTTTTACATTGATACGTTGAATCAATGTAAAAATGACGGATCATTAACAAAACTTAACATTGCGTGTAATCTTGTTTCATATCATCTTCATGTTCATGTGGATGAGAAACAAACAATTGATTGCTCGATTCTTTTTTTTCCAACAGCGACCCATGACAGTGACCACACAATTGACAACCAAAGAATGTCCTTGATATGGGCCGTGGGCCAAGGGGTTGACCAGTACATCCATAACCCACACTCTGGCCTTGAATCGTGTACCGCTCCCGATTTCAGGTAACGCGGGCAGTTGCGTTGAACCTGCTGAGTCTTATGCCAGACAGCAAAATTTGTCATTTTTACATTGAAACAACGTCTGCAAACGTTGAATCAAAATAAAAATGAGGGGTTTTGCTGTCTGGGATCAATGCGCCTTTATCATTTTACTGGTTCCTGTAATAATAATAATTGATTCATTGATTTCCCCGTGTTTCAATGTTCATGATGGATGACAGTATTATTTGCTGTTATATCGTTACAGTGACATCACATTACTATTTGTGATCACTAAGATAACTATTATGTGTAAGAACAAACGAAAACGTGGATAGCATGAAGGTATATGACGTTGATAATGAACCAGCGTCGTTTTATCTTACTGAAGATCACAGAGCACCTGGTTTTGTTTTGTGAAACCGAAAGAAGCTCAAGATATCGCTTTTCTACCCCTGACATTTGTCGTGGACACCACCACTTCAATCGAGCAAGAAACAAATTCACTGTCCAAATTATATTTGGCAATTTGAGGGATTGAATGTCGATTTCCTATATAAGTTAGTCTATGACGTAATCGAGTCAGAAAACCGGCTTTAAAGTCACATTCCATCGCAGCCAAACTTGAGAGCCAGAGACTTTCATGCTGTGATACTTTTGAATGACTTCTCTCGGGAATCGAACCAGAGCTATATGATCAAAACCACACAGCTTATTCCCATCCATGGTCCCTCCACTCATGAGTGTAACAAGCTTCATTGCAACCAGGTTCTATCGACACGATGAACTGAAGTACCACGGGTTCGGTTCCACCCAAAGAGGAACGGCCAGCATCAATTTTTTCGACAAGGGTGAGTGATTTCGAATGGTGCTTCAGTAATGATCAGTGGCAGCTGGTGGTGTTTGTGAGCAGTGGGGCTGCAATATATAGTCCGGGGGGGCGAAGCCCGTCGCTGAGTTCGCCGAAGGCGAAGGAGTTTGCGGGGGGTCCTCCCCCTAGAAAAATTTGAAAAATTACATTAAGTTTGGAGCGTTCTGTGCATGTTTTTACTCCAAATTTTGAATAAATGCATTCAAACTTTGTTAAAAAGTTGATGTATTTCTATGCTATAATTTGAAAAAACTAACAGTAGGTTATTGCTTTAGAGACAAACTTTACTAGTATTGAGCTTAGTCTTGACTCTGAGCCTAGCGGTTGCATACAAGGTTCAATTGATTTTGAATTGCCCTAGGCTGGACTAGCACTTCCTATAACCTGTTGAATACCCTAACGCTTCAGCTAACACTTCTACATTCGTGGCTCATCGCTACTCTGTGAAATAAAAACTAACTTTAAAAAGTCTGTTAAGTTATTCGGTTAGATGGGGCTGCGTTCTATGCAGCCCCAACAGATTCAAAAATTGCTGTAAAATACCAAAAGAGGTGGAGCTTCAAAGATAATTTTTAGCCAATCAGAGCGCTTGAAATGCAGAATCTCGGGCTGCAGAGCAATTTGGTAGGCACTTTAGCAAGCAGATTTCTAATAAACCACGAACTAATCAGAAGCTACGCTATTCATGACGTCATCAAGGTATTTTCCCTCTTCTCGTTCTTTCAGGTGGAGCTGCAGCCTCATGGCACGATCCGCCACTGGTAATGATTGTCTAAAATTGTTAGATTTTGGTGAAAAGGCAACATCAATTGGTGGAAATGGAACTTGGTAGAAATGTTACATTCCATTAAGTGGAATGTTAAATAAAAAATAAAAATTATTGCAATTGAAAATACCAGTGCATCAGGCCTTCATTGCTTTGCATTTGACGTTTAATATTCATGAAATGTACGTCCCATCCAACAGTTGTTTTCCCATGTCTCCTTTTTCCAACAAATTGATGAAACATACAACTAACATGTCATGAACGTAAGTGCAGATTGACCAAACAAACAAGTTTTTGATCGACGACACCCTCGGCGCTTTGTTGCAATGAGTTGTGATTTTTATTTATGTCATTCTGTTGAAGCTTGTCTCTGGTTTGCGTAGAGGCACCACAAGATTCTTGTACTGAAAAGAAGGAGTTTCATGACCCTAGCAATTGTGACATCACAGATGACGATTTCAATTGCGATTATTACATGTCGTACAATCACAATGAAGCTGGTGACTATATTGAAGTCGTTCTCAAGGTAACAGTCAGTAGATTTAATTATCAAGTCCTGGCCGTTAAGTTTTAACTCTTTGTTTCAAATTTTTTCGTTTTGACTCGATTTTATCACCTAATAGTTTCAATTTAAGTTTCTTACTGAAGAGCTGGTTTAGTTTTAAAATGAATTATGATTTCTACCCTCAAAAAACTAAGAAAAAAGTAAGTAGTTTTTGTACTATTCACAACTACGCGTGCGGACCCGGTCAATTTTAATATTTGATTCTTGCAACATTTTCTGTATTTGGGCTATTTACCAAAACTATAAAGGAAGAAAAGAAATGGAGGTTTTAAACATTAATTAACTTTTCTTTAATTTTCGTTTGTTCAGGGCTAGTGGTACTGTCATCAATTTATTGTAATTTTTTCGTTTCGATCCAATTCGTGTCCTATTGGACGAAAACCGGTTCCACAACATAAATAATAACTTTTATTGAAATACTGTTGTGAGTGTTAGCCTAGCCAAATGATATAAGGTTTTCTTGTAGATAAAAAATATTGATTTGTTTTCTTTTCTGACCTCTACCATTTATTATTTTGTATTGAATTCAGAAAAAAAAGTTTAAAATTAAAAATTCATATAGGCTACTATGTTGACAAGGAGCGATCTTCCTGGCGTCAGCACTACCTGACTACTCACTATAGAACAACGAGCATTGTGTTTCGCTAACTTTTCCCAAAAACAATTGTATTAAAGAAATATTTTGCTTATTGCTTGCTCTTCTTGAAAAGTTAAACCTAACACATCAAGGGCTGGGTCTCCCATGTTGACCATCAACCCTATTGGCAAAGCACCGCGTCCGACTAACATAGCAATAGCTACTGTCTATCATTTCTTTGTTATAGTTTTGTTATTTTGTCTATAAACTTTGTGACAACTTGATTACAATTGACACTTTGCATAAGACTGACGAAGGGGTTGTACAATGTACATAGCTACAAGTTTAGTAGGAAGCCGTTCCGTGATTTACAAATCCATATTATTATCCAACTAGGTTACTGGTAAAAACCTTGGTGTTGCTTAAATAAACTTCATTTTGTTCTTGGTGATCAGGTACCGTATTAATAATTTGCATATCTTAAAAAACAAATTCAAGTCCATTACAGTTTTATTGGGGTTCGACGTAAACCTTGAGAAATATCGTGATGGTTTGCCATGCTTGTAAAGGTTAGAACCATAGTGTTAGAAGTTTGGATTCGGAGATTTTAATCCTTTGAGTGGGTTACGGCCATCACTACAAAAAGACTACAAACCACTTTGTAACACCGATTCACCATGTCTTCAACATCAAATTTCAACGTTTGATCTTCAAGTCCAATGTTCAAGATAATGATGGTTATGTGCCTGATCTGATACAGACGTTGGCGATCATGGTCTTCTACACTTCTCTGTCATTCCCTATTCGTATAAAATCGTTCGTTTTGACTGTTAATGTTCAAGATATCGTAGTTAATGAAAACAGCTTACGCTGACTTAAGCGCTTAAAACAATATGAAAAAAACACTGGTTTATAGAATTGAGAGTGTTCTTTCCAACATGATCAGTTTTCCTGTATTTTTTACCATACACCTTCCCAGTCGAAACAAGCACAGAACAGATGGATTGGACTTGGGATCAGTTCAGATCGAACGATGAAGGATACTGACGCGATCACCGCTTGGATCGATCCCAATGGGAATCCGGTCGCCAAGGATAGGTGGGAAAGTTATTCATTAATATTTGTTAACAAAATAAATGAACTAAAAAAAAGCCTAACCCATAGTATCAGAACATGTGATAGCTGATCGCAGACAAATCAATTTAAATCATTCGTTTTCTCATTTCTTTGGTGGTCTTGGCTTGCTGATCGTCCCTGCTAGTCCGTTAGTGTTTGTACATTCTTCGCCTTGCTGTTGGGTTGTTGGATTGATTCAACATATACGTTGAACTTGCGACATTTTATATTCCCACGTGAGGACTCTTCCAAATTATCATCAATCTAACTGCAACGTTTATCCACGTACGACTAGATCTCCAAGCTTGTAACTGCACTGAGAGGAAGGGAGCGTTCTTCTTGGCTACCAGCACAAGGCTGAGTAGGCCTACTCACTAGAATAACGAAAGTTTGTGATTCGCTTGTCATAACGATGTAGCTTCCACTCTACCATTTAGAGTTGGGACCATCCAATCAACTATATGTTTCTCGGCAGCCGATTGTAGCAAGAATGGACAGCGATAGACACGTGTTTATCGCTGTCAATTCTTGCTAGGCTTACAATCGCCTGCCGAGAAACATAGCAATGACTGCTATTACTTGTCATTGGCCTGTTACTAATAGCCTCTGCTGACCAACAAAATAAATCTACCTACCGGTACTTATTAAACTATCTTGCCAATCTTTTTGTTTTTTATTTATCGCGATATATCATACGATTTGCAGGTTTTAAAACTTTTAGAATGAACCTAATCTATGTTTGAAACATATACTAACGGGCTATACGCAAGTAGGGGACCGTATCTGCTGTTATTTTTATATTTATCAGTTAATTCACGTTAATTCTTAGCAGAGTTTTTGTTCAGGTGGGTAACAGGGTATTCCTTACCCCCAGTTGACCCAACAGACAACCTAAACTCTGTGAGTGGGAGTTACGTCAATGGGGTTATGACGATCACAGTAAGTTTGTTTATTGAAAATAATGCCCGAATGTTTGGTGTCTTGTGTTGTTATTAGCTGATGTAGTGGATAATAAACTTAAGTGGAAGATAATTTCTATTGATTTTCTCATCCATGCATTACATGCTTACTGTACTTGTATGTTCTTCTTAGTTTGAAAGGGCACTAGATACAGGCGACAATGATAACGATCTTTCGTTCGCTGGTGACGCTTGCTACTATCTCTTCTACGCGGCTGGACCTTTGAATGGGGCCGGTAGTGACATCACAAAGCATTCGTCCACTCCAATTGTCAGTCCAGAAAAGGTGAGAAATCCAGATCAACCAACGTATTATCCTAGTTGGCAATCGGAGTGAAATAAAGTGCCACGTTTCCACCATTATTTGCTTTTCAAGTCCAATTAGTGTTAAATGTAACCTGCCTACAGTGGATCATCAATCAATTTAGAAAATCCGTTGATTAAGCAGATTAATTTACAGATTAGTCATTTTCCTGATACATCAATAGTAATCTTCAGAGTAGAATCCCGGATTACCAGTCTATTACAAATATACTTTATTTGAACTGATTCTCAATTAACCAATCAAATGGTTAGCTAAATCGGTTGCTTAAAATATTCTCCGTTGGCGTATGCAATTCTCCGTCTTCACGAAGTTTATTTCTTTAAAAATGCAACTAGCCTTACAAAAGAGATCGTGATCTCTTCATTAAGTTAACTTTCGTCTTTGCATTTGACCCCTTTAAAATCAGCAGTGGTATATACTAGATGTCAGGGAAAATGTCAAGCATACGATGCTATGATGTGGTCTGCATTGCTTAATCTCCCATTTTGTGCAGATTTTTTTGCCCACAGATTATCCGACGCCATTGCGTTAGTATTCGATTTACAGCTTTTGTTTGTCAAGTGCAGTCCTCGACTGCGCAGAGCAAAGTTAGAAACAAAACGCCATTAAGTTTTTATTGAGCCTCGTTCCTCATTGGTAGACTCTTAGAACCTACACTTACCAATGCAAAGGCTGACACCCTAACCCAGAGGTTCTGAAACTGTGCTTCTCGACATCTTGATGCGTCGTTTAAATTCTCCAAGAGCTGAATACTGAAAAGTTTGGGTGTTCATCAGGACAATTATCGTTTTTAGCACTAGTTGCTACGTTCATCTGATGAAATTGAAAGTAAAATCAAGTTAATTGAAAGTTAATTTTACTTTCAATTTCATCAGATGAACGTAGCAACTAGTGCTAGAAACGATTCTCCAAGAGCGTCGCCCTATTATTCCGTTTCGTATCTAAACTCCTTTGTGGTAGTATAAGCCTACACATATTGTATCAGCTGACACGTGCATTCGAACTCATTATTACGAAACATTGGCAGTTGAATATAATTCAACAAACACATAGCACGATTCTAATTCACTTCTCTGCGAGACAAATGAAGGATGGAGACACAAACAAATATAAACTACCCATAATTGTTATCGCTAAACGTTTGAAAACCACTTGGTTTAACCATTAAGCCGCCAAGTTAATTGAATCTTTGCCTCATATTCTCATCAGATATGTGAGGGGTGAATTAAAACTTACACAAGCTTAGGGATAACGAAGTAATAATCTTGCTCTGTCTTATTTTTTTACAGGTCTGCATCAAGCCTTGCTCCTCCTTGACAGGGAACGGATCTTTCTCTGGAACTTTCAGTCTCATCGACGCAACATTTGCGGATGATCTCAACGATAAAACTTCAGCCCATTATAAAACCCTCAAAAACGAAATGGAAACCTTGGTTAGTTTTTAAAGTAAACGTTATTTTTTCCTTGTCAAACTCAAGTCGTGTAAAATTACTTTCAGAGCAGAGTAAGTCTCATTTTATTTCTTTTTTTTTTGCGAAACTATCGTATAGTATCGTAAACTATCAACGATGAACTATTCTTTACGATAGTTTATCGTTGTGTATCATCAAAACTAAAGTAATAATATGATAATAATGTTAGTTTTTATATAGCGCTGTATCCAACGCAGAATGCGTTGTTCCTCACCGCTTTACAACCCAGACAGTGTCAATGCAGCCGTATAGAGGCGCAACTGAGTGCATTATTACCCGAATCCATTCCATTGCTCAGTGCCAAGCAGGAATTAGATTCATTACCATTTTTAAAAAGTCTTTGGTATGACCCGACAAGGTATCGAACCCATGCCTACCGATTCAGAGGCGGGCGCACTAACCACTAAGCCACCGAGCCGGTAGATGGAGTTGCGATATGTTAACAAAACAAACTGTAGTCTATAAAGATACCAAATCAATCAAAAACGTAATTTTGACGAATTTGGAGTTACGATAGTTCAGCTTATTAACGACGAAATGACAAATGTTGTTGCTTCGTTTTGTTTGTTTTTGACGCTATGTTTGATACAGCTCTACGACGCGTTGAAGGAAATCTCTAACCACTCGGTGGTGGTAGAGGTAACCGGGTTTGCATCGGGAAGCATCATTGTCAGCTACACTGTGACGTATGTCTTCAACAAACAAACCGAAGATGATAAGACTGTTCAGGTAATGATTGTAAGAAAATGTAATATGTGCTTTCAAGAAAAAAAATTATAAATCGTTGCTTTGTCATGTTCTTGCTATTGACCTGTGTCGGATATTGGTCTGCAAGGGATCGGTTTTATCTCTGTGGGTTTCGGTTGTAGAAGCATTCGTGTCTATTCTTTGTTGTACATCTACTGCTGCCTTCTTTGAACTAATGGACTTATTATGTACACAGGCAGCACTGATTGAGGGATTGACGAGACAAGTTAGTGACAGTGGAGGGAAATTAGGAAGATATTCGGCGTTGATATCATGTGAGTTATCTGTCCATGAGTTCACCTTCTTGCATTCGTGGTTGGTTTCGAGGCTCGGTTTCGATAGTCGTCCTTTCCTTTTTCATGCTAGTTACAGAAGGTGACTGTTTCGTGAAGGTTTGAAACACAGATATTCTCAGACAAGTCAGCTATATCTTCGACTGTGGAAGTTCGGTTAGACTAATTGTTGTATTTCCAGACGTTTAATATAAAATAAACAATAATAATTGTAGCGATAGCCAACCAAGTGAGAAAACCATTTACCTCTTGTTACTTACTGATTCAGTGCATAAAATCAACGCAATATATAGTAAGAAAGAAACGCAAAACAATCAACTAAGGAACGTGGTACAGAACGCTCAATTGATTACACGCGCAGTGCGGTGGTAATCAATTCCAACGTCTGTACCAGAAAACGCTGAACGGTGATTATGTAGTGACGCTGGTCACGAGTTACATATATTCAACGTAGATGACGACTATAACACCTCCCCGATAATTTTTATACACAAACATAAAAAAATGAACAAGACACCGAATTAACAATAAAACTCAAAGTCCGAAACGAGCCGGAGGTCTGCGGCGACGGCTCGACCTTCGTGGGTTGTGTGGCCCGAATTCCGGTACAGTCGGTGTGTCGTCCGAATTCGTTCGGGCTGAGGTGGAGACAGCGGAAGAGTCGATTGTTGGTGCAGGAGTATCTCCCGGCTCCTGGTCCTCCGATGATGCATAGCGAGGTTGCAGTTGGTCCATATGGCGCCTCCACGTCGGACCATGTGGCAGCAGACGTACCAGGAAGATTCGGCTACCCTGTCGCTTGATCACCTCGGCTGGAACCCAACGAGGATCCTGGCTCCGTCGTGGAGTGAATGATAGCGCGTAACAGGGATCTCCCGGTTTGAAATGTCGTTTGGTACCTTCGGAGGCGTCGGTGTTGTGAGGGTTTCGTCGGGGTACCACTTGAGACGGTGTAGGGAGAAGCGTGTCGATCTTGGTTCGAATCTGACGATTGTTGAGTAATTGGCTTGGAGAGTAGCCACTCGGAGTGGGCGTGCGTCGATATTGCTGTAGGAATTCCAAGACGGCCTGCTTCGGGGGTAGGGAAGATTTGCGAAGTGCTTGCTTGAACGTACGTACGAGGCGCTCCGCCGCTCCATTGGTTTCCGGATGGTAAGGTGCACCCGTGATGTGTACCATACCCCTCTCCTTACAGAAAGTTTGAAATTCTGTGGATTTAAAAGTAGTAGCATTATCGGTAACTATAGTATGGGGATAGCCGAAATGAGCAAAATCTTCTTCTAGCAGATTGATAGTAGCTGTTGAAGATAAGGAAGTAGTAGCATGAATACAAGGGTATTTAGAAAAAGCATCAATGCTGAGTAACCAATGGTAACCCATGAATTCTACCGCATGATCTATGTGTAAGCGACTCCACGGTGCTTCTGGAACCGTCCATGATTGGACCTGAGTTTTAGATTGCGGTTGATATTCGCCACAGGTACTGCACTTGTGACAAAGTTCCGCGATGTCTCGATCGATGTTTGGCCAGTAGACGGACGTCCTTGCCAACTGCTTCATTCTCTCAATGCCGAAATGTCCTTCATGAAGCAACTGAAGGACGGAAGGACGAAGTTTGGAAGGGATGACCACTCTGGAACCGTAAAGTAGACATCCGTAACAAGTAGAAAGAGAGTCTGCGTACTTACGAAACGGTTCGACCGGGTCTTGTGGAGAAGACTTGGCCGGCCATCCTTCATGAATGAAACGCATTACCGTGGAAATGATAGGATCTTTAGAAGATTCTTTACGTAGTGATGCAGCATTTGGGGTCTGGACCTGCAAATCCAAAGCATCGATAGCGCAGACGATATCAATGTCATCCGCACTTTCCTCTTTCTAGACGTCGTTGGAAAGGAAATTTCCATTTGTAGCAGTGTCCAGTTCTAAGTGTGTGGTTACCGAATTAATGGAGATCGGTACTTCCAACTTTGAATTTCGAGGTTTTCTGCAAGAACTAGAAAGCATGTTAATTTCCTCGATACAATTTACCTTAGAAGATTTGAACTGTCTAGCTTTCTTTCGACAAACACTCTGTAAGTGTCCCGTAATATTGCAGAAATGGCAAGTGGCTTTCTTAAACCTACAGTCATTGGCGTTGTGGTTGGAATTACCACAGCGATAGCATTCTTTATTTTTAGAAGAAAAGAAAGTACCTGTAAGTTGCCTAGTTTTTGGAGGTTTACTGATGGTCCTTACTTTCGCAACTGGTACTGGTGGAGTGCCGTAAACAGTTTCTTTGGCCACCTTGGCTGCCTCTTCGGTTTCTGATGCAACCTCCACCGCACGTTTGAAAGTAAGTTCATCAGCTCTGATTTTGAATAACGCCTTAAGCACCGCCTCGTTACCTATTGAACAAATAAAACGAGTACATAAAGCTTCGTCCAATGGATTTGAAATGGACGAGAAGTCACAGGTGGCAGCTGCCTGGCGTATGCGGATGGCTAGTTCTTGAGCTGTTTCACCGGGCTTGCGCTTCATTTCGCTCCAGAAATGGAATCGCTCCCTCACGATGAAGCGTTTTGGGTCGAATTGTTGAGCCATGTAATTTGTAATTTCCGTCATGGTGAGATCGTTGACTTCTTTTGGGTTTGTTTCCTGCGCAGCCAAATTTGTTAACATTTTGTAGATTGTAGGTGATTGATTGGTGAGAAAAACCTGCGGCATTTTGTCTTGTGCGACTGAATGTGCTGCTACAAAGGTGTTAAACCTCTTCCAATAGTCTGCCCACAGTTCAGTGGTGGCATCGAACGTTACGAACTTAGGTAAAGATACCTGCTGTTGTATTGTTGTTGGTTGTGGTCTTGAAGTTTGGGCTCGCATTTCTCGTAGTTGCTCCATGAGTAGTTTCGTCTGATCTTGGTGACGTTGTTCTTGTTCTTGGTGACGTTGTTCTTGTTCTTGGTGACGTTCTTCTTGTCTGGCAATTTGCTCCTTCGTCTGGCGTTCTTGGTTGGCAATTTGTTGTTGCAGGACTTCGATCAGTTTCTCCATGTTTCTAAAATCCTGTAGAAATTCTGTAAAGATCCTGCCGGCGACGCCAGTTAAATGTCTGTTGTATTTCCAGACGTTTAATATAAAATAAACAATAATAATTGTAGCGATAGCCAACCAAGTGAGAAAACCATTTACCTCTTGTTACTTACTGATTCAGTGCATAAAATCAACGCAATATATAGTAAGAAAGAAACGCAAAACAATCAACTAAGGAACGTGGTACAGAACGCTCAATTGATTACACGCGCAGTGCGGTGGTAATCAATTCCAACGTCTGTACCAGAAAACGCTGAACGGTGATTATGTAGTGACGCTGGTCACGAGTTACATATATTCAACGTAGATGACGACTATAACACTAATGTTTTTTAACAAAACCAGGTCAGATGTGTCAACATTGCAGCACAGCAGGGTCAAGGTAGACCAAAACTTTCTTAGGAAGAACTTGTTAAGCGTGACCTTTTAGCTCTGAGCATTTACTCTGTCAACCCGACGAACTGTGAGGTGAGGAGAAGAATACTTCGCTCTGTACGGACAGACAGGCCACACACTCAACATGAGGATTGCCTGAAAATTGATTGATGATGATGACAGCTAGATCAGTTCCAGACCCTATCGTAGCCACACAATCGTCTGGTTTCTTGTTCCAGAATCACTGATTCTGTGTTAGTCACAATTTGGAAAGAAAAGCCGTGTGTTGTTACAAGTAGGGCTGGATTCAAGTAAAGGATTTTTTTGTTTAAGTAAGAAATAAAGATTAAAACATTTGTGGTGGTAGTTTGATTTTGATTCTTTATCCTCAGTTAGACAAAGCCTTGATGGTTATTCCTGGTAGCTTCGCATACTTGTAGACGCTTTTGACGCAGGGCCGGTTTCCGAGATTGGCAGAGTGAAGTTTTCCGATTTTTGAAGTGTTGTTGCCGGAGATTTATTCTATCCCCTAAGTTTCGCTGAATGGAGAGCAGTCCTAAAAATGAGTTGCTCAAAGACACACTCCGGGAGTCGAACCGGCACCGCTTGATATTGAGTCGGGCACGTAACCACTGAGCTAACGTGGCGGACATGTGCTAGTGATATGATAATGAAGAGCTAAACAGAAGATCTGGAGCAAATCTTCAATAGACCGGCACCGATCTGACCCAAACTGGTTGAGATCTGTTCTAGACAACTTCAATGTATGGGATTGGGGTGAATGACCAGACTGGACATTGATCTTATGCTGGTCAACCACAAAAAAGTCACGAGTAAGAAGAAAAAGAAGTCTCATAATGAATAGCCCCGCTAGCTCCACCGCGATAGCTCAGTTGGTTCAGCGCGTGACTTCGTGACTAAAGAATCTTCAAGATCAAGCGGCGCTGGTTCGACTCTCGGGGTGTGCGCCTGAGCAACGCATTCTAAGGACTGCTCTCCATTCAGCGGCACCTAATTTATGGAATAATTTCCCGACAACAACACTTCAACAATCGGAAACTTCACTTTGCCAATCTCGGTGACCGGGCCTGCGTCAAGAGCCTCTACAAGTATGCGAAGCTACCAGGAATAACCAATCAAGGCTTTGTCAGTCCGAGGATAAAGTTTCAAAACCAAACTAAGGTAAGATTTGTTTTTCCATTGCAGTCACCGCAGACGTTTTTGATGAATCGATCATCCCTGCTGGCGCGGGGATCATAATGGGAGGTGTTCTTGTTCTTATCGTTGTTATTTCCCAATCATGCCACGTCTGGAATTCCCGTTGTAAGTCTAACACAAGTAATGAAATAGATTTTTTCTAATTTATTGTTATAAAGACTGGTGGTCGTCGTGTCTAAGCTGATGCGAAAGCAAGGAATCCCATCTTTGTGTCCACCTTTCTTCAGACATGCCATCAGCGTTCTGTCAAAGACAATGCCATCTATTTTTAAGCGGTGTCAACCCAGCGCATTTCCGACCGTCGCACCAGGACTCTCATCATTTAGTTGTAATTTTGCACAACTAGCACAGTTTTGACTTTGCAAGAAAATTAATTGCCTGGTAATCGAGAATATCTTTTTTGTGCATGTCCCGTTGCTCTTACCTTGCCAAAGTTTTATTGGTTTCTTTTAAGTTGCAATACTATTGTCAGAAAGAACTGTAAAAAACGTTCCAACGACAGTTGTTCAAACCCTCACTGTTGCCACTGCTCTCGGTGATTATAACCAGGGCTGTGGAGTACTACCATCGAGATAACAAGACCTGAGAATGGAGTTGGAGTATGTTGAATCAGTGTAAAGTTAATACTCAGTCATCATTTCTTCATCATGAAATAAAAACGGTAAAAGTTCAGACGAATTTTTTTGTCTGTCTATGGCACAAAACAATAAACGAGCACTTAAAAAAGCATGCGGTATGCTGGTCACCAAAACATTACTTTAAAGTTTGCAGTTAATGTTAAGCATAAATTGTCACTTACGGTTTATCAATGAAATTAACTGATTAACTAAGTAGTAAATAACTTTCCAAAGATAACGTAAGTTTGACATAACAAAATGGTATGAAATATGTCGTCATAGAGCTTTGTTAGCTTTTATTGCTCCAGGATTGATTCCGGCGTTCTAAAATTATACCGGACCCTAAAATATCCCCTGGATCCCCTGCCAGCGTTACTGGGCGTCCTAGCTATTAGTGGACATGTTTGATCAGCTTCAACCACTGTCAATTTCCTTATCACTGCTCCTGTGTTGTTTTTGCAGCCGTGAGAAGCAATAAAGAAACGAAGGAACGAAAACGCGTTGACGTCGAAGCAAATGTCGGGCACTCTGGACAGGTGCGTAGATGTCGCTGAAGAAAGTTTTAACAATTGGATTTTTAAACATATTTAACACTAGATCGTTTCTAACACTAGACGATAATTGTGATGATGAACACCCACGCATTCAGTATTCAATTTAACACTCAATGTTGGTAAAGAATTATACTAGTACACAGTTAGGTCATGGCCTCTCTAGACTTGCCTCATCAAGGCGTAACCGTTTCCTCACTGGTGTTGGGTGCTACATGTTGCGTTCACATAATCTTTGATTGAATTGCTGCTAGGTGATTTTAGAGCCCCAGTGTCCTAACTTGGAGGTGGCCCCAAACACCTACAACCGCCACTGGCTAGACTGCTGGTAGTTTGTCATTTTGAATGGGACCCTTACTTTCCCACTTCGTACTCTCTGCGAATAGTTTGCTTCAAATACAATAATGTTTCATTTTTCAGAGAGCTGTTTCAGACAAATTCTCTTCTTTGGCGAAAAATCAAACCAGTTCTATACAGAAAAAGAAGGCCACCCCACAAGGAAAACGTCGCAATTGATGTGGAACCGTAAGTCGGAAAAGAAGCCTTTTGACATTCTAAACCTCTCCCACTCACCGGCATCTCGGACAGTTTCAGGAATAAAGAATAATTGTTACACCTCTTGCACGTAAAGAAATGTAAGACTCTGACAAAGCCACGATTTAGTGTTTGTGAGGAAAATTAGATTATTTGTTATGAGGCAAATTGTTGCTTGATACTCGACAAAAGAATAACGCACAATAATAACAGTTCAAACTTTGTTGAACAACTGAAGCCAACAGAACAGCATCAATGCGTAGAATATACAATTATACATACATAGAGCAACATGCAAAAACTTGAACTCATGTCAACAAACGTTGCTCTTGAGTGGTGTCGAACTGGAGCCCTTTTGAGTGCCGTACCAGACCCTCACCGCTCGGCTATGCAGAGTATTTTTAGCCTCCTGTAGGTAATGAGATAAAAGACTCTGACCAATCCACGATTTATTATCTGAGGAGGAAAGTATTCCTTATTAGACAAATTGTTTCTTCATTCAAAAATTGACAATGTGGACTTTAATGTTGTCGAAGTGATGTTGTCTGTAAATTGAAATTGCCTCCGGAACAAGATACCTCTGAAATTCACTAAAGGAGAAGTATAGGCTCTGAACACCCCTCTAGACGCTACTGCTCACAGCAAGAAACAATGAAAAAGGGTTGCCCCAGCTTTTTACGTTCAGCTTGCCAAGAAGAAATTTCGCTAACAGTCGGTTATGGGGCTATGGTTCTATTTAGGATATATTGGTCGGTCTAATATAAAATAAAGCACTCCACAACACACTTGAGAATAATATGTCATAGTACAACTTGTAACTTGATTGTTTTCTCAGATATATTTATTGTTTACATGTAGTAATTATGCTACTACTGAATTAGAATTTAACAAGTAATTTATTTAGCACGGTACGCATAGTGATTGTTTAGTGTTGCTTTGTCTAATGCTGCTCTTTGTGACAATGGCTCTTATTTTTATCGGGACAACAATTGGTGCTTTTCGTGTCGTTTCTCATTCTGATTTGACAGATAGTTTTCATCACGTGACCATGGAAGACTACCACGACCACACACTGTGTGAGCGTAGTTGTTTATTCGCTAATATCGTTTGTGAGCTGCTTTTGTTGTAAACTTTTTGAACTTTATTTATTTCAAGAAATGATTATCATTTTTATGGCTGTGGGCAGCTGTGGATAAGATTACAAAGAGTTTTAGCATTTTAGCGCACATCCATGCATTGTAGAATCGTTTGTTTTCAATCCGACGTTTTGTCACAGTTTTCCACAGGACTGTGGAGTTGGAGAGATTTTGGCGTGTCCGGAGTCGTTAAAAAGGTCGACTCCGGCTTGATACAAAGCGATGAACAATAAAATTTTGGTTTGCAATATTTTTTCAAAGTATTGTTTTTTATTTTCCGTATTGCATTGTTAAATTTTCAAGAAAAAGAAGTGGTTGAAAACCTTCGTAATTACGCAAAACTGCAATGATTAAGAGAAAGAGGAAAGTAACTATTTGCTAATCAGATTCTATAATATTACGGTACACAATAAACTTAGGCCTACATCATAATAGCATACAATTTATAAACATAGAAGAAGCAATAAGTACACTCAGTGTTGAATAATTCAATTTGATCAGACCATTTGGACATCCAGTCAGCTGCTCGAGTGAAAAACAAGCCAAAGTTGAGTTGATTTTTGAAAATTAATTTTCGAGTTGTAGAAAGGTTTTGTGTAAAAATCTCAATTTAGCGTGAGGAGATTTAAACATAGCCAGCTTTATATAAAATAAGTAGGCTAGTAAAGCAATCTTGATGGCTCAGTTCAGTTTGTTTTTATTTCTGACCATCACAACAAAAAACAACATATACCAAACATAACAAAGGTCTAGCAATGACTATCAGTAAAATATGGCACGGGCACACCTTAAAACATAATAAGTCTGGAGGAGACAGTTATTTCATTTTGCGGCAAATACGAGAGGTAGGCTATATGCACGGATAAGCATTATGTTCCCAACAACGTTCGAAACCACATTAGGTTCTATGATTGCGACCGTGCCATATTTTAAACTGATTGTCCTGCTTTGGTATCATGCACGTTATAACGTCCGTGTTTTGTCGCTTCTACCTTTTTCTAGACCTCTGCTATGTTTGTCATAGCCTACATTGTTTTTTGTTGTGATGGTCAGAAATAAAAACAAACTGAACTGAATGATAACACAAAGTGTACGCGGGCAATTCTATGCAGGGCCACAATGATCCAACTTCAACCATTGGACTAACGTAGGCTAGCTGAGAAAGGATTAACCTTTTCTTTATTTTTCAAAGTCGAGCCGGTATGACTGGTCGTTTCTAATTTACTTTGAGTTGCAACGCATTTAGCCATGAATGGAATTTATTTTGAACTGCATCTTCTACGTCACATCCAACAACTGCCTGTCACTTCCGGCCTTGCACAAACAGCCTTTATGTTATCATAAACCCTCCGACTGTTGCCACAATTGGTTGAAAGTGATGGCAACCAAAGCAATTACGTTTGTGCTCAGTAGGCTAATCAATATCTAACCTCATTTTAAGACAAAATAGCAATTTGAGTGGATTTAGTCCAAAGCAGTTTGCCAGGTGAGATAGTCTTCAAGGAATAATTGCTGGTTTGCAAATACGCGCTTGTGTTTCATTCCACAGTTCAATGACAATCAGTGATCGGTTTTCCAAGCTACCAGCTACTTACGTTTTGCAAAACTAGACGAGATGTGTGTAAGTGATACTGGTTATATAGTCTTGTGCAAGTTACAAAATAATTATTTATTTCGAACATAAACGTTGGCAGTAGAGTTGACTAGAAATACTTTTTTACCCGGATTCTGGATGATTTTAGGGCCCATTAGCTTGGAAAAACCGCCATTGTTTGGTTATAATGTGTTTTTCTTGGAAATGTCTTGATATGGAGCCCTAGGATTTTATTACTACCGGGCTTGAATTATCCTCTCAACGGCCCTGAGCGTAGGTATTTATCAGGAAGACGTACTGTATTGTTAACATACTAAAGTTTAATTTACGTAGGTTGGCCTAGAATAGTGTTTCAAAACCTTCGCTGGGCCCACGACCCTTTAAGAGAGCCACGAAATGTTATCCAGAGGAGCACAACTAGTGACACTCAATGATCAACAACAGCAAAAAGAAACATGCAAAGTTGAAATACTCAAAAAAGTACTCAAAAGAACTACTTTGGCGTCTTTTATCCAAGACGCAGCTAAGTACAAATGTAATACCATTTTCAGCAGGAAAAAAACTCGAATATCATAACTCCTTTAGCAGAAAGTAATAGCTTTATCGCATCGCTGACGTTTTGTGACTAAAGCGATATGCCTCCTCAACTTACAGCGAAAAATAGCACAAAAAGAATGTTTTTCGAGCATGAATCTTAACACGTTGTACAAAGCGTCAGTGAAAGATAAAAAAAGCAGCATCATTGTTGTTTTCCACATGATCATACTCAGTTTGGAGGAACAATAAATTAGGTTGCAGTCTAAATGTTTATTTTCTTTTTTTATCCAAGCCATAACCACGTTTTGCGGTGGGAGTCGAAACTAAGAGCCTTCTGAGCGTCGACCATACTGCCACCACTTAGCCAAGCAGTTGATAGTCATCATCATCACGTGCTGTCTCCGACCCGAAGGTTGGCTGTCATTTTCTTCCACAAGTCACGTTCTTCCGCTACTCTTTTTGTTTCTCCGATGCTTGAAAAATCAGTCCACTGTATTACGTCATCTCCCCATGTTCGTTTCCTTCTTCCCCTGCACTTCTTTCCGTCCACCATACCTTCAATAACCAATTGATGTTGATAGTCACCGATGAAAAACAAAACCTTTCAGCACCCATTTGAAGGTTTTTGAAACGTACAAAAAAAAAGGAATTTGTGAGAAATTAACACCCAGCTAGCAAATGAGATCTTTTTTACATTGATTCAATGTATGCAGTTATTGAAACAATGTAAAAAAGAGCTGCTAGCCGGCACAAATTTTAAAATCTACTTCAACGTGGTTTAAACGCTGTGCATGCAATTGCACTGACCTCACAACTGCGCCTCGCCTAACAGCTTAGCGTCCATTGTAAATCACAGTTTGTCATCAACAGCAGATTTCTTAATTTTTATTCACAAGCATCACGTCCCTTATTGTCTACGTCACACCCGGAACAATGATTGGCATTCGTGGCAGACCAGCAAGTCATAGAGCAGGCAGCGGAGATTGTTGTTTTTGCCGATGCAACGTTAGCACAACATGCGGGAAATGACTTGGGTTATGAGACGAAGCTTTGTCACACTTGTTCTTGCTTTGACAGAATGGAACGTAGAATATGCGTCAGCTGCTCTTTGTTTGTTAACAGTTGCTAAGTTGTGATGCAAATGAAAGTTCAAGGTTGGGAAGACCAGAAGAATGCCTTTGCACCTTCCCAATGCGGTCAAAACGTGAGTTGCGTGTGCTAGCTTGCCAACAAAACAATTTTGAAATAATCCAGAAGTTTCATTTTTAGGCTCGACTAAGGGTCATAGACTTTCTTGGGCAACGCAGTTTAGAAACTCGGAGCAAATATGTGTAACATCGTAGTTACGGTCACAAGAACGTATAGGTTGCTAGGCCTACATTGACACTTCGTAGCCAGTAAGAAGCCTTAGCTGTTGTATCTTGCACAAGATAACTTATAATTGAAAAGGCAGACAGGAATTTTTTAATTTCTATTCCATTTCTAACAAGAACGAATGGTTATGATCATATTGCAGTAAAATTCGGGTCTAGTGTAATGAAGAATTGACTCAAGGAAAATTAATTTATCTTGTAAATGTCTATAAACTGCTAACACATGCAGCAGAGAGCAAGCAATAATATCGTACAGCGGTGTGTGATTGCGGTTAGCGCATGTAAAGAATAAAACACGACCCAGCCTATGGTGTCATAATACTCTCAGCAAATGATTTTGCGTTATTTTAATGTTGTTAGTCGTTGAAACGACGTGACTAGTCAAAAAGCTCTTTCTAGCTGTGAAGAATTTCTTAGACATTTTCCTGTAACCAGCTATTGTGCTGTCAATACAAGACCTGAGTAAAACTGTGTTGTATTGTCATGTAGCCTTATTGAACGAAGGAATACAGTATATATGCTTGCTGTAATACACAAACAGCTCACCTAACGGGCAGCAGTAACCTGTAGGGTAATTTTGTGAACTTAAAATCATGCCAGGTTACCAAAACTTATGCTACTACACAGCATACAAGTGACCACTTAGCAAAATTTGCCAATTCTAGATCAACTCAACACTCAGCGATTTATAGAATTACTTTCAGCGTAAAGGTTTCAACTAAACTATAATTTTTCTGAAAGTTATGACGTCAGATAATTGTAGCAGCAAAGCAGTCAATTAAATGTTAACCATACAAGTAATCTTGTCACAAAACGCCCAAAGCGGCGTATCTGTACGGATAGTTCGCCACAGTTAGCATAAACCAACGAATAAAAGCAGCTACAAGTGTCTGCCATTCAAAGAAAACGAAACTAATTTTGTTACCGACGAAATGCCAATGTCACTTCCACTATGTTAACTATGTTTATGTTTCATTGTTGTAACTTTTCTTCGGTGACAAAATGACGGCGTAGGTTACTTATTTTTGCAATTGATTGAGTTTCGCTCTTAGCAGCATGATCGTTGCTTAGTTCACAATGTATATTTTTAACGACCTGTTTTAGCCTGATGCTGCGAGTTCTCTGTGGCATTACTAATTTTTCTTTGTCGCATCCAGGCTTGCGCTTGATAGTTCAAAATTTATAAAGTTTAGATTGAGCGGTGGAAAAAGTAAGACAGTAACAAAAATTAGAAATAGTAATGTAACTAACACTCAATAGCGCGCTTGAAAGTGGTCACAAAAAATGGCTTTGATCAATCAATCTTGCTCACCACTTTTAAGCAACTTACTTCAAACCCATGCCCTTTCGTACAACAGTAGGCACTCTCACAACTCTCAATAGCAAATAAAGACAACGTTGTAATATTTTCAAATTTTTACATCCATATTATCACGGTAACACCGTCTTCATTGTTTTGTTTTTATGTCGAATTAAAATTAAAATGGCACAAAAATAAACAAATAAAGATATTAGTTCAAATAAGCTCTTGGAAGAATGTGGAAAGACTTTGAATTGTTTGAAAACTGGCAGTAGCCAATACAGGGTGTACGCGTGCTGTGGCTATGTCTAATATTCTATTTGTGTCAGTGGGCATTTCTTATAATCCATGAAACATAATTAGGTTTACCCAACCCTGGATCTATATCTCAGCAACTGTGAGTGCTAAGAGGGCCTAGACGAGCTTCTAAAGGGTTCTGGTTCGACACCGCTCGAGAGCATATCACTCTTTCTTAGAAAAGACACTTAAATGCATGGCAACAGTGAGAGTGGCTGACTTATTTTTCTCTTTGCATGCTTAGTTACTACTGAAAGCAGTTGACTCATTTAGTTTATAGTGGAGTCATCTCATGTGACATGAGTCATTTCATTTCATCCAGTAGGCTACGGTGTATCACAGCATAAAATTTTGGATTAAAATTTACCAAGCTTATAAAGTTCAACAGCCTGACTTCAAAAAAACTATATGATTTTGAAATTTGATAAAACTACCATTCAACGTTTTATAGGCAGAGAAAACTTTTTCTCGAACCGTAGAAAATTTCATGATCAGATCACCGCTTCAATGCGTGATGGAAGTCCACAAAATAAATCTTCATCAGGCATTGCAAGAGTGCAAAAACAGTGTTGCAGAACGCGTTTTCGAATATTAAATTCTCATCAGTGCAACTACGTTTACGAACGCAATAACAACGGTTAAATTTAAACTCAATACAATACATTACAAAGATTATAAGGACATATTCTCAGTGTTCAATTGAATATTAATAAATCTAGAGACATCAGAAAATCACTTCCCGCATGGAATTCCCGACCGACATTACTCGCTTAAGGTTTTTTTTTGTTAAATGTCGGTCTGGAAATTGCTTGCGGGAAGTGATTTTCTGATGTCTCTGGATTTATTAATACTCAATTGAACACTGAGAATATGTCCTTATAATCTTTGTAATGTATTGTATTGAGTTTAAATTTAACCGTTGTTATTGCGTTCATAAACGTAGTTGCACTGATGAGAATTTAATATTCGAAAACGCGTTCTGCAACACTGTTTTTGCACTCTGCAATGCCTGATGAAGATTTATCTGTAGATTTCCATCACGCATTGAAGCGGTGATCTGATCGTGAAATTTTCAACTGTTTGAGAAAAAGTTTTCTCTGCCTATAAAACGTTGAATGGTAGTTTTATCAAATAGTTTTGGAAACTTCCTTGGTTTCGTATTATCTGGATTTTGAAGTTTGGCATAAATTGGCAAAGTTATGACAATTTGAATTTAATAATTATGTTAAGCGTCCAAGCGATTTCTTTTCCATATTTCCACTATGACATAAAAATTCAAGATCTTAGTAATTTTTTAAACCATTGCCTTCAATTTTTTTTTTAAACTGATATGAATTCAGTAATTCACTCAATACACAAAACTTTTCCAAGTCTAACCGCTGAAGGTTTTGAAACTTGATTTTAAATCACCCCATTTTGAGTGCACTCGCGGAACGCACATTTCAAGGCATATTTCTCAAAAAGAACAATTGATATTTGCATAGTTTTGTCTCAACTCAAAGTTGTTCCCAAGAGGAATCATGTTTTTGAGGATTTATGACACAAATCAAACAATTCACGATGTGCATGTGGAATAAGTTAAATTTGAGCAATATCTCAAATGGCAACATTGTTTACCCAATTTGTTGCCATGTAAGTCCTTCCCTGCACCCAACTGCTTGTTGTGTTTTGTTCTTGATTGGACTGTATAGTGTCACAATGAACGCGAAATAAAATGTTTAATAATACAGTAATATCGTTATTTAAAGTGCAGCGGTCCGAAGCGAACATAGCCAATGTTCTGATGAGGAGTTTGGCAACAACTGTTGGACAAACTGTACAAGAACTTAAACTCTTTTCCTGCACAGTTCATCGCTATTTTAAAACGTTGAAACGAAATGTGTTGCAATAATAAAAATAACAAAGAATGTTTTGTTGTTTTGCAGTGGTCAGAAAAGTCCTTTAGCCAGAGTTGGCGCTAGTGATTTATCTGTGAACAAAACTACAACTTTTGGTAGAGGACCTGCCCAGTGGAGAGTCCGAGACGACCGACATTCAGGCAATTTGTTAGAAAGACTTCGTTTCTTGAGAGAAAGCGGGGAGTTTACTGATATCACCTTCACATACGATGGCGAGGTATGGTCAGCTATCATAGCCTATTTATTCGGTCGTCGGACCACTCGGCATGCGACAATTCAGCAAGTGCTTCAACTCGGCAATTACATTTTAGCTACTGCCGAGTCAGCAAATGAAAGTTTCATCTAGCATCGGACTTGCTTGGTCATCGCTTGCTAAACTGAATTTGCTGACTTGTGACATGCCAAGTTATGGCTTAGGCTACTCAATGGTTACTTGCTCAGTTTCATCATTTGCCAACTTTAACTACTTGCTCAAATGTTGCTAGTTCAGTTGTCACTTGCTCAGTTGTCGCTCAGTTCACAATTGCTGACTTGTAGGAGACTCGCTTATTCTCAATATCTCTAACATGGGGATTCAGGGGATAGTTTATAACCAGACCTAGGGTGACTATGAGCCTGTACTCTTCCCAGGGTATCAGGAACTGGAAGAAGATAGGGTATATTTTTAAAGCCTGTCTTGGTTTTAGATGTGTCTAGTTTGGGGCCTGTCTATAATAGTAGGCCTAAAAATCCTTTCCGCGACCGTGCTTATCATATCCCTTGTGTACAAAGTTTCATTCTAACATGCAACGTTTATCTTTCGGTTTAAATTTAATTTTTCACCATAAAAGCAAAACTAACATTTGCCATAGCATATTAAGGGTGTGCACAAAGGTAGGCACTTTAACGAAGTACACTCTTCGAAAAACGTACACGCAAATCAGCTGACTTCAGTCATGTGACTCAACACGTGATTATCTGGTCGTCTTTATCGAAAAATTTTGTTAGAAGGAAATTTAACTTAATACATCCCCACAACCTGCGTGGCCGAATGGGTTAGGGCAAAAGAGTAGTAATTTCGATTGCGTGGGTTCGCTTCCCACCTACTGCTAACACTATTTTTTCTTCTGCTACTGAACTGAGTGCAAGAAGAATCTTAATGACTGCAATCAATGGAGTTAATAGGTAGGCACTTTAACATTACCCTCTCGTCGAAAAGCGTACTCGCGATTCAGCTGATTTCAGTCATGTGACTCGACACGTGATATTCTGATCGAAAAATTTTGATACAAAGAAATTTAACTGAATGCTTCGCTACAACCAGCGTTGCCTAATGGTTAGGGCAGAGGAGTAGTAATTTCGATTTCGTGGGTTCGATTCCCACCCTCTGCTAATACTATTTTTTCTTCTGCAATTGAACTGAGTGCAAGAAGGATCTTAATGACTGCAATCAATGGAGTTTATAAGGAAAATTGTGACTAAAACACAAAGCAATTTCACATTGAAAAGCAGGCACTCTTCGACGAGTGATTGTGACTGAAATACCAGTGATGTCATAGTGACTGAAATACCAGTCATGTACGTCACGCATGATTGCGTTATGGAATTCGGACAGTGTACTACGTTAAAGTGCCTACCGTGCACAAAGGTAAAAGCAACATAATATCGCAAGTTGAAACCTATGCAGAATCATAATGACATGCTAACACATGTCAAGGTTTTGTCATTGTTCCAACGACTTTTGTTTGTAAACATCAAATGCTCGGCTGACGATAGAACTGTATCGTCAACTATTGCCGCGATGATAGCACTAGATTATGACGAAACATAAATGGTCGATTATGGAAGTTAAACAAAAGCCAGACGCGTAAGCATATCAACTTTATGTCAAAGTGTCGCCATTGTAAATCACAATAAAAACTTTTAAACTCCTGCATCTGGCCGTTTGATGATGCTTTTTTTCCAATCACGAGAGGTTCAATTTAATTCGCTATATTTCAGCAAAGTTTTCGTTTGCTGGATTTAATGTATTTACCAGTCGACGTTTCAATTTAATATTACTATATAATAGTATCATTGTATTATAACATGCAGTAATTGCAATCTATATTTGTAATGGTAACATTGTGATATAATTGTAATGATCATAATGCAATAAGAATCTGCGAACATTCAAACCCAGTGGCCTCTGATTGCACTCGATCTTTATGTTAGGAGGCCTCAACTTCAATGTGGATTCTATAAAAAGACGGTTACATTGCATCGATTTGTGCAAACGTGTTTTGCACAGTTCTACATTGATTTATATTTCTTGTATTACACTATAATAATCGTCATCCATTTTGCTTCAAAGAAGCCTGGTCTTCATCCTAAAACATCAAACATTCCATACAATGAAACTAATAAAGTGAAATAAATACAACATAATAATGATAATAATATAATAAGTTACAAATGAAATAATAATAACCGTAAATAAATTACGTTTACCCACTACGACTAATAACAATTACTTTGTGGTTTATTATATTTTAAGTCTATCAATGCCAACCGAGTAATCCTTGCTGCTGTGAGCCCAGTCATGCGTAACGTGTTCACCAAGCGTGAAAGTTTGATGAACGCTGAAGTCCTGCCACCGGAGGCGTTACATCACCTAGTACGATTCATATACAGGTATGGTAAACACTTTTTCATGTGTTTTTTACATATCCCGATCTTTGACTGCATTAAAAATTGATACGGTTGTAACGTGAAGATGATCCCTGAGATTACTGGGTACAAAAATATTAAAATAAATTGAGATTTTTAATGATTTTGTCATGTTCCAATGATACGCAGCCTATTGAGTTACAGCATAATGGACTTAATGGACCTTTTTTCCTAACCATTGAGTATGGCTACATAGGCTATGCAAGATTGAAAGGCCAAAGAATGCATATTTACGTGTTTGGAAACTTGCATCAATAAGCTAGAGAAAATGCCATGCGGTAGACACCATTATAACGACAATAAGTCGTTGTTATTGTTCATACAATAATACAATAACTAAATACATTAGAACTTGCTTATCTAAAGAGACCTTCTGAAGAGACCTTCAAAAAAGTGCTACTATTTTGAAGTGTAATTTCTATCCGAATTCGAATACACTAATCCGAATTTGCAACCGAATTCTATCTGTAGTTGCAAAACCGGACTTTGCAGCATATAGCCTATAGCCAGATTCTACTGTGCTATGCTGCAGATACGATTTTAAAGTCACGCTTCGATCTCTGTGATCATACACATTATAAACGTTTATTTTGCAGTTCTAGTGCCGAAGTGAGCTATGACATCATAAAGCAAATCGAACAGGCGTCACGCGTTCTTCAGATGACAATCGTCGCTAAGATGTGCTCCAATGTGCTGGGAAACATGGCCAAGGTTTCAGGTCTATAGCAATCAAATATGACCCAACCATAGTTTAGCTAATAAGAACCACAGTAACGTACTGGTTTGCTTTAACTAAACTTAGCTGCATGACCAAGTGTTGAGAACGACTGCGTACCACTCGAAAGGACGTCAGTTCGATACCGATTGAGACCACGCGGCTCGTCGTCGTCGTCGTCTGAGCTTCTGGGGCCGAGGGTCTATCTTTTTACCACCTCAGATTCACGATGTTCCCGGACTACACTGGAAGGCTGCTAGAGAGCAGCCAGTCTTTAGTTTCATCATCCATGACGCGCAGACCTTCCACTCCGTTAGGTGGCTTGAAGATGGTACAGTCATTGATGATGTGGTCTGCGGTCTGTTCCTCGGCACCACATTCACAGGAGGAGGAAGAAGCCATTCCCCATTGGTGCATGGTTGAGCGGAAAAGCCCGACGCCCGTACGGAGACGGTTGAGGCGCACCCATGCCTGTCTCTGTAGTGTCAAGCCGATGGGGCGTGTGTCGGCGTCGGGGATGAATGAATGGAGTCTGGTGGTGCTTGACCTCCATTCAGAATTCCATTTATAGTCCGCCCAAGTAGCCGCAGAGATGTCTTGTTCATCAGCTTCCTTGATCAGAAGCCGAGCGGCTGGCACGAATGGGTGTCTTGATTTCAGTCGGCGGGGGTGCCCGTTTGGGAAGGCGGAGCTCTTGTGATGGAGAAGATGGTTAGGCTCCAGTGCCCGAGGGACAGAGTGGCTTCTTCGCGACGAAGCTCAGCAGGTTGGATGCCAGCGAGAATGGGGAGATTGTCCAATGGTGTGGGACGCAGGCATCCGGTCACTGTGCGCAGGGCGCTGTTTATGGCAGTGTCGATGTTATGGCAGTGAGCACAGGGGCACCAGACAGGTGCACAGTACTCTGCAGAAGAGTAGACAAGGGCTAAGGCTGCCATTCGCAAAGTGTCAGCCCTCGCCCCCCAGCTAGAGCCTGCCAGGCGCTTCAGTAGTGCAGCGCGGGATGTCAGTTTCTTGCGCAGTGACAACGCGGCTGTATCGGCAAGACATCAATGGCTTGCCGAAATAATGAAGACAGCTGCTGATTCGATGATTACAAGTATCTTCTTTTTTCTCTGGACTCATCATCATTCAATCTAGGATTCTTGCACTAGTGGGAGTTTATGCTTTACACTAGCATATGACAAAACTAGTTATGCAACCTATATCTCTAACTTTAACCCATGTTTCACAAAAGTAAAGTATACAATTCAGCTTAATGCATGTAAACGTGGTTCCATACATGATTTCAGTCATTGGATGGCGAGAAGATACTGTTCTCATTATATTAAGACTTTGGCACTAACGAGAATAGGTTAACCAGTTCCTTTTTGCTGGTCCTTTACCACGTGTCATCATCATCATCCAAATACGGTTTAAACACAACTGGTGGAGAGGCCGATTCTTTCCTTGCAGCTATTGTCTTTACTTCTACTCTCCATCTCATTCTGTCCATCGCATCTTCTTCCTTCAGTCCGACTTTGTCTGCCTCATTATTCACCTTTCCTTGTTTTTTTTGCTCGTCTCCGCTTCCTCTTCCCATTTACATTTAAAAGCAATGTATTTTGAAGAAATCTTCCTTCTTCTCTCCTTAGTAATGCCCATACCATTTTAGCCTACGCCATTTGTCTTCGCAAGTTATTCAATAGTCTTCTTCATCTCTAACAAATTCTATGTATGCAATGTTACAATATGTAACCGATCTAGGTTTGATAAGTCATACAATAACTGGTACATTTGATAGCCCAATAACTCAGTTGGTTAGCGCGTGACTTCGTGAACGAAGAAGCTTCAAGATGATCAAGCGGCGCTGGTTCGACTCTCGGAGTGTGCGCTTGAGCAACGCATTCTAAGGACTGCTCTCCATTCAGCGGCACCTAGTGAATGGAGTAATTCCCCGACAACAACACTTCAACAATCGGAAAACTTTACTCTGCCAATATCAGTAACCGGCCCTGCGTCAAGAGCCTCTACAAGTATGCGAAACTACCAGGAATAACCAATCAAGGCTTTGTTAGTCCGAGGATAAAGATTCAAAAACCAAAAGCAACCAAAACCAAACACCAATGAATGCAGTTCTTAAAACAGAGTTTTTTCAACGTAATACAATGAACAATTATTGATTTCAGAGACCCCGGCTCGACGAAGGAGCCGACCCGCTTTGAAGCGAGTAGACAGTTTTGATCAAACTACTGCAGAAGATGGCGCTTTGCTATCCAAGTCGATCTCCACAGAAAAAGTAACATTCATTTTTCAATGATTGCGCAGTACAGCAAACAACCTCGGAACCATGATTTTTCCTTTTATTATGACTTATTTTTAATTATTCAATCACAATTTAATCAGCCAATTATAATAATATTTATTATGAATGCAATCTGTCTTGGAATAATGTGAAACTCAGCTCAACAGCATTGATTAACGAAACATCAACTTGTCAATTAATTTGAATACAAGCCATGTACTATGTCAAATCTCGGATCGACTGGTGAACCATTAATGGCAGTGGACCAGGTGTTCCTCGCTATTCTAATAATATTTTAGTCACCGTTCCCCTATTTTTCTGCAGTTTCAAACCAGGTGTACAAAAGCTTAAGATTACTCGTCAGTTTCGTGATTCTGTCAAATTGTTGTTAGTTATAACTCCCTGACAGCAAGTGACACGGGTTCGATTCTATATCTAATCAACGTCTGTGCCTCACAACTTTTTATTGACACAATAGCCTCTTGTTGGTGTTCAACGGCGTTACATTGATCGGTAAGCCATCCCTCATTACAATATCGTGACGTACCTTTATTACATATTCCCATGTGTTTGTTCAGGCATTAAGTTCCGATGAAGGCGTTGAAGCGGAAAGCAGGAACGTATTATTTGGCGGATTAAAAAGGGAGAATCAAAGTTCAATCAAATTAACTTTTCATAGCGAAAACGGAACTCCAATAAATCGTTCCACTGAAGATCTCAATCAATTATCTGACGCAGATAGTGTAGGAAGCGGAATATTAGTAAAACCGGAAACCGCTTCAAATGATGGATCAAAAGAGGACGGACAAGCGGAAGACTTAAAAACGGAAAGATTGCCAAAAATTAAGCTTGAAATTCCAGAAGAAGAAAAACATAAAACTCAAGAGAAGTCTTGGGAGGAAAAAAGAAGGTTATTCAATTTAAGTAAATCATTAGATGACAGCGCGTTTGACGATTCCAACGCTGAGAACAAGAAACTCAGAAAGCCAATACCGCTATCCAAGTTTCTTCTGAATTCCATCTCCAATCTATCCTCTGCTGAGTCACTTGCTCAGAAAATGATAACTGGGCAGTCTCCCTCCAACGGTACTTGGCCTAAAAGCGTAAAAATGTCACCTCGGCGGAGGAATATCCCGAAACAATGGCGGAAAACTACAGGACATGTTCTGTCTTCAGAACCATCCAATCAAGACACTGTTTCTCTATCCCACAACCCGCCGATTAAGATTGGACCTCAGAAGTCACATGACATTCTTACAATCGGTTTTAAGTCGAAGTCAATTCCTAATTTATTGAAAGGTACGTTGCAATGTAATCAACAAGGACGGCTTATGAAAACTTAGTTTTACAATGAAACTATTCATTTTTTAAAGGTTCATAAAACATTAAAGTTTAGAAACAAAAATAACGTGAACTGATCTAGTTTCGATAAACTGTCGCTTCGTTGAAATTCACGTTATTTTGCCTCATAACATCTTTACCAATATATGGTCTCTCTGGTACTGGCTGTCATTGCACCTCCATGCTTTACTTTGATATCAATGTTGATGTTTGTATGTTCAGTTATGGTCGTTATATCTTACTCCTTGTACGCTCTGTGTTTAATTTATGATTATCGCACAATTAGCTACATTGTGCGTCATGAATTATTGCAAACCTTCGAAACCTAAAACAAACAATGATATATTCTAGTCATAGTTTGGTCACTTCATATACGTTGCACGAATCTTTATGGCCGGATGCCCTTCCTGGCGCCAACCAAACATACCATTGGAAACGGTAGATACTCTTCTCGCCTCCTCTGGTAGACTGCTTGGAGCGCCTACGCCCTACGTGTTATCGAGGTTCGCCCAGATTAGCGAAAACAGGCTCGCCACGAGTAGGTTCTGAGATGGTCTTGTCTGGGATGTGGTCTTCTCAGTGGTCTCCATCTTCTCCTCATCCCAGACACCTGGGATGAGAAGACCAATGAACAGGGAGGGGCTATGAACTTGCGCATCACCTGCTGAAAGGTGCTACCCCCCCCCCCCCCCCCCCGAGCCCTTGAGCCCATATATTCTAGTTATTTCAACTTTTTATTTCATTCACTGGTTATTATTCTGTAAGCTATAAAGTGCTGAAATACATGTGCAAATATTGTTTAGGTTTAAACTCACTTCGAGAGCAAAGCCAGTTTTGTGACTTGACATTGACAGTGCTCAACACGAAAATACTATGTCATCGTGTTGTTCTCGCCGCTAGCAGCGACGTCTTTTACGCTATCTTGCGAAAAATTAACTCTAAGGAAATTGAACTGCGGAAGATAGACGAAGGTGCTCTTCAGGAGATGATTAGGTTTATTTACACTGGCCAGGTAAGTTCATTTGCAATATTATTAAATTTGCATCGTATTCATACAGTTGTGCATTGTTGCACACAATGTATAAAACTGTTTATGTTATATACACAAGCCATAACATTGTCACAATTAATATGGCTTAAAATTTTTCTACTTGCAACCAAAGAAGTTGTGTCCATGAACGTAGCTTAAGAGGAATTGAGAACATTAGTGCATGGGCGCAATACCAGGGGAAACGACAATCAATAAAATGAACAATTTGGGAAACAATTTGATTTGACATTATATGTAACAGTTACAGGGCGTGACAATAATAACAGACATTATTGTCATGAGGGGACGCAATTATTGTCTCTGAGTGCCAGTTTTACTTCACTTTTCTGTAGGCCTATTCTTTCTTTTTTTTAACTGCAGCAAATATTGAATTCTAGTGCAGCATCGACAAAGATAATGTGATGGGAGTGATGAGAGGTTCCAGAAGATTCCATCTCCACGTCATCGCAAAAAAGTGCGCGAGATATTTAAACGCCAATGTCAGTTCCTATAATTTCTTTACATCCGAAAACGTCTTGGTGGCATACAAGATGGCGGGGGAGTTTGGATTCCCAAAACTTCGGGAAGAGAGCAAGAAATTCGCGATATCTAGGTTATGGGAAATCATTGATTCCCTATGTTTCAAGGACCTAACTCCAATGGTAAGTTAATCTCCCTCTCTGTATTTCACTATCATAGCGCATGGCTAGGAAACTGTGGTCCGAAAGCTAATGCAATTCGCTATTACCACAGCGCACTCGCAGCATCAGGCTAAAACAGATCGTTAAAATCTATATTGTGAAATAAGCAACGATCATGCTGCTAAAAGCGAAACTCAATCAATTGCATTTCTCTGTATTGTTTGCATTCAATTATTTTTAAGTTCTTTTTTGTTAGGTCATCCAAATGATGTATTTTTTTCAGTTTTGTGTTGTTTTTACTTGGAGAAACGATAGTTACGACTGGCTGTTTGTTTTTCATCTGTGAACTGTTATAGTCTTATTGATTTCCCTAAAATTACATGAGCAAGATTTTGCAAAACAAGTTTGTGTTCACAACGTTTCCAAAAACAAGAAATCTAGGTGAACGCATCCCAAAATACAACTCTTGATTGGGTCTTTTATTATCGCCTGTTGTTGTAGTCTACAACAGTAAACGTTTGTCAAGATGATTTTGTTTTAACAAAGCGAAAACATTCAACGAGCAATATATCTAGGAACTCAATAGACTGATCAGCAGCGAATTCTTGAGGTTGGGAAAGTCACGTGACAATGATCAAGAACTCCAATTGTTCCAAGGGCTCCTCCAGTGGTTGCTTCACAAGCCCAAAGCCAGAATTCCTCATTTCACATCAGCAGTGATGAAGTTTGTCAACTTTTCCAACATGACAATTGCGTCATTAAATCGTGTCGTTGCTAAGGAACCGGTCGTTATGCAAGATGACGTAAGTGTGTGTACACAATCACTACATCAAGGTATTCATAAAGATTTGGGCTGACCATAATTTTCCACCTACAAAGCATTTATATTACTTTCAATCACACAAAAGTTTAAGTAACAAATTATCGAAAGCCTTAAGTTTTATGAATATCATTGTATAACTACTGTGTTGTGCTTGTTGCAACGGAATAAAACTGCGTTTGAATGAAAACAAATTCAAAGTTTCAATGCAATTCCAAAATTTCGCTTAACAGCTTTTTCAATAATTTTGTTTAGTCGTTGTGTGTATCATAGCCCATGCAGCCTTTGATAAACTTGATGCTAAACTTTTCTAGCGTTCCTAGTGTTATGCAGTGCCCCAGAGTGTTGTTACATGACTATTTGATCTTTTAGTTTAAAAATTTAATAAATACTGTACGTTGTTGGCTGTTTGCTGCGGGCACACCTCTCAAGAAAGCGACCACCCAGACAGAGATCTCAGTAGCTTATTGTTCTTTCCTCATGCTATGTCTAAGAAACTTGAGTTGAAAAATTACTAGCTTATTACTTTCCTATGCATCATAGTTAACTAGGCCAAATACTGGGGAGAGTGGCCTATGTATCCTTCCCTGGAGATGGTATAGGTTCAAGCAAAGACCCCATCATCGGGGTCTCCTGGTCTCCTGGTGATTGAGAACCATTCCCACGTGAGGCTGGCTTCGTCGCTGTAGTTTCAACTTTGCTTCATATACATATGAAAAGGATGAACCACGATGGCTTCTCGCTCCCATACAGTGGTGCACAAAACTACGGTTATTACAGTAGCCTACAATATTGTTAGTTCATAAACACACAGGAAACCCGACAAAGAATACTCGAAGCGCTGAGGAACAGCACGGCTTCGTGCAAACGCAGTCAATCCATGCAACTCAAATCAAGTCCTTTCAACGAGATGACCTTGAAGAGGAATAGTCTTTTGCACAATGACGTATTTGCTTTCGTCACAGAAAATGACGTAGAAACTTCAAAAAGAAGCAACAAGCTTTACAAGTAATGCTCGCGTTTATTTTGTGACAATATAGCTATATAAAAGTTTGGTTTGCCAAAATCAAATCTAGTTTCGCGTTTCGCGATGCCTAGATTAAAATTGCTAAGATATTCTTTCATTTAGAGCAGTGGTTCTTAAACTGGGGGGCGCGCCCCCCTTGGGGGGCGTGTGAGATTCACAAGGGGGCGCACAAAATTGAAAAACTCTGCATGAATTATGACTAAACATGTCTTCACAAATACGCTGGACAGTCGATTGTTGAAGATGAAACTTTGTTTTACAGCAGTACCAGTGTTTGTAGAGCGTGTTGTTGTCACATCTTTGTGATTTTTAGACGTTGCTAAATATTTCTGCAACGCCTTAACTCTCGTAACACAACGGTTTCTTGACACAGCAGCCGCGAGCTCTAATTGTAATAATAGTGGCAACGACTGACTAACAAGTGACAGCGGCTAGAAGTGCAGCAGTATCCCCACCTCTACAACAGTAGGCTACCATGGGTAAACTTTTTTTTAAATTTTAGCGTTGATTTAATTAGGTTTAATGTTAATTAATCAATTCTATTGACATAAAATGAGTGGAAAAAAGAGAAAGTATGACGAAGATTATCTGAACTTTGACTTTATAGGCTAGATGCCATAGTAAATGACCAAGTTGTACCACAATGCGTCATATGTTTTCAAAATCTGAGCAACGACGCTTTGAGACTAACTCGTTCGCAGCGTCATCTTGAAAGAAAAAAAAAAACACCTTGACCATCAAAATAAAACTTCAGCTTTTTTCAAATGCAAGAAAGACTTTTTTTAAAAATATAAAGATTGCAAGTAGCGAGTGCTTTCGCTAATCGTCGTCGGCAGAAGTCGTAGAAGCGTCTTTCGGAATTTCTCACATGATAGCTCGGGAGAAGAAACCCCACAGACAATTTACAAGAGGAGTTCTTGGAGCTAAAATGAAAGTCTATTGAAAGGAACGACTTTGAAGCAATGCCATATACGCACACTTCTTCCATTTTCATCCACTTACTTGTGCGGAAATGTTTTTTGTACTCCCGTAAACATAAAGACAAAATCTAGACACAACCTTGACTGTGAAGCCGATCTGAGATGTGCAATATCTGCTACTAATCATCGAATTAAACAATTGGTAACCAAAAAACAGTTACATTCTTTGCATTAATGCAACTTACCTGGAAACGAATTGCTGTTCTGCGTAATGTTTTTTGATTTTGAAACAAGATGGGGCGCGAATTTTGTTAAAATTGTAAAAGGGAGGCGTATCTCAAAAAGTTTCAGAACCACTGATTTAAAGAGATAGTAGTTGCAAAAGGATAAACAGAAAAACTGACTTTGTTTGTTTGAATATCTCATCATAAAGTTTAGCGAAAGAATTTCTTTTTCTCCAAGGATAGCAAACTTTCCGTCATATATTTATCACCAATTAGAATTAGTGCTGGTCGTCATAATTTATACAAAGGATATAGCATCATTTTTTCTTCTCAGCTTTGATACCGTAGTGCCTTGTAACCGAGGGATGAAGTGCTACTTAGAAAACGCAATATACTTGTCATGTGTCTGCAGCTCTATAAGTTGAAATTTTGCTGAACATGCCTTCTTTACGTTCCCGGGGTAGCATTAGATGACGCTACAATAATGCCAGCTACACGTTTACATTTGTTAACGTATTCAATCAAAGTTAAAACCTATTTTTACTTGAACAGTTTATCAGAATCCGCTGGCCATGCTAAGGTCGTGACGTCATCGCCTTTAGTTTGGAGCGGTCATGCTCTGACGTCATACAATTGCACTTTGTTCATCGCCGGTGGCCGTGATGCAAAAAAGAACAAACGGATTTGCAGTGACGTTTATAAGTAAGGATCTCGGACTAAGGATATATCTAAAGTATTCCCGTTTTCTTTCTGTATTTTGTTTTGAGTTTTTAGTTTATATAGGCTACAAATCTAATATCAGTTGATCACAATTTTTTTGTCAGTTACTCTCTGAAAAGATATTTTAAACAAAAGTAATATTTATCTTTCTTCCGCTAAATTCCTACCAAGCTTGGGCCAAATTCTTATTTGCTGAAATGTTCACCAAAATTTTTTGTTGCAATGCATATCAATGTAAACCCGGCTAAATTCCCTCAAACTGTCAGTGTGCACGGTGGCTGTGCATGCGAAATCGGTTGCTTTGACTAAACTCAACGCTAAAACGGCTGTCAATGTCTTTCAATTACGCGGTCGCTTTGGTGGGGTGTTGGTTTCCTACCATATAAGCCTATCAACATTTTGCCTGGAAATCATTTGAAGAAATGATATTTTTGTGTTCGATGGCACCGATGATGAAACCAGTTTGGGTTCTCTATGTTGTGATTAGAAGTGATATAATTTTCCAATAGCTCAAATCTTGATGTTTGAACCCTATCTTTCGTTAAAGGTACGATAAAGAAGGATGGACACAACTCTCCAACATGAAAGTGGCCAGGTCCCACTTTTCTCTTGTGGCGCTAGGTGGCGTTCTTTATGCCATCGGAGGATTGTCAGAAAACCTTGATAAACGTAAGCACCCACAAGCTAGCAGTCAAATTGTCCACGTTGTTTTAGTTGTTATGTAATAATTGGTATGATTGTTTAATTATGTTATTAGATAAAAACAATCAGTTGGGATAACTAATGTTTGACAAATTCAATATTTGAATTTGAAAATATGGAGATTGATTGATTTATCGTGATACTCATAAAGGACATTACGCCTACTGCTATCATTCTTACACCCTTGACCTCATCTTAGTACATTATACACTAAAACAAAGTGAGGTCATGAAATCCTCATTTGAACAGCTTCATAGTTCAGAGAATAACAGAGAATTTCGTATATTGGATTTTCCAATATACGAAATGATAAAAACGGGCAACGTTGGTTCACCCTCGGAGCGTTCGCAAGCGCAAGAACATGTCTCCATGTTAGTGGATGAAATAGTTCACTGACAACAACACTTTAACAAACAAATAAAAACGTCGCACAATCATCCCCAGTGATGGAGGTTGTGTCTGCAGCTCTATAAGGCTCAATGAATCCATGAAGAAGAGGCATAAGGGATGCAAAACCAACATTTCATCCTACAAACAATCAATTTCGATTTTGGAAACAAACAGCTTGAACCTTCAATACAAATTTTAAAAAAAAGAAACGCATTCAGAACATTACAGTAACTTTGGGAGAGTGGGTTACGTTTACACTATTTGGTTGTTGTATTTGCAACCTTGTATTATAAACTGTACAGTATGCTTTTTTGTTTAAAATATATAATACTTTTTTTCGCATAGAATACATAGCGACCACAAGTTGTGAACGACTGGACCTCGACGCACAGCGTGGGAACCAAAAGTGGAAGTTGGCTGCATTGTCACTTCCGGGTCCAAGTTATTCTCACGAATCCGTGACCTGTTTTATTACGTCACCAAGTGCAGCTTCAAATACACTCTCTCCACAAAACAAAGTAAACAAAAACAAATGATTTATTGTAGTTTTTATAGGCTGCAATTCTGGTTGTGGTAGATATATATGGTATTATAGTAGTTCATTTATCTATTCACAAATCGTTCAAGCTTACCATATCATTACTATCAAGGTGTCGCGACCATGTTAAAATTCTTGCATTTAGTAAATCATTTTCTCTCGGGCACGAGTTGACAACGTTTTGTCGCTTCTATCTTTTCCAGACCCTGCTTTGTTCTAGCAAGTAATATATTTCGCTTGATACTCAGAAAAGAAAAGCATGATGATGATGATAACTATGTATTGTTTTTTTTTCAGACAGAGGGAAGAAGAAAACCTCCCGGCTCCCCACTACGTAAAAGGGCGTTGAAAATAACCCCCACTTTGAATGAGCCAAAGTCCCCAGCTTTAATAAGAGGCTCACCACGACAGTCTTCATTGAAGTTCGGGAAAACAGACCCATGTATGTTATCTATTGTTCAACTTAACAATGAGCGATTAGTAAAGCGTCATAAAGGCCAAATCTATCACTTGATTGTGACGTACATTTATGGCTGTTCCAGCCATCTTGAAGTGCGTTTGTGTGTTTTGATCTTTGTAGATTACTGCGTTATAGCTTATTTTCTTCAAAGAGTATGCTGATGTGTTGCGCCATTCTATATTAGATAGATACAGTAGGTATTAAAACAAATAGAACAGTAAGAATTAGTGTTTTATGCATCTTGTGGATTTGAAATTGTTTGTTACCGTATTGAAGAAAGATAAGAATAAAATTTTAGGTCCACTCCACCGGTCTCATACTTCATTGTTTTGATCAGGTCTAAACCAAGTTCACCCCCAGGAAGTTATATTTATCTGCGGTGGGAAATGTAATCCTCGTCAGAACATCATGCTGTCCAATATGGAAGGAGGGTGAGTTTGGTTTGGGCTCAAAAAGTCGTTATAAAAGTATGAGGTCACCACATAAAGTCAATGCCAACTATCGAACTCACCACGGTCAGGCCCTAAGGCTAAGTATTTGTGGCCAGGCATTAGGCCAGGTGTAAGTAAAACATAGTTGTTTTCCCACTTTCACTTGCACACTTACAACATTGACGACACAATTTGGATGGCCGAAATAGCGTCATAATTTTCCAAGCAAGTTGTCTACCTGTCTAAGAACCTAAGTTAGTGTATTACAGTACAGCTAGTTCGTGTTTTTAAAGTTTCTAATTTTGATAATTGCCTGACAATGAGAGATTGAGAGTTTTTCTATTTTTCATCAGGAAATTCGTTGAGAAAAGCCCTCTCCCTTGTCCATCCACTCGTTTGTCGCTGACGTCATTAGACTCGACCGTCTATTTCGCGTGCGATGACGTCATGGAGACGTCACAGTTCCGTGTGTTTGCGTACAAAGCCGATTATGATCAATGGTTTGAGATGAAGATTCCAATTCTCATAGCAAAGTGAGATAGATACTTTTTAAAATTATACGTTGATTTAATTGCTTCTCACAATAGATCAGCTTATCAGCTTGCCATGCAAGTCTCAATGACAATTGGATTATTTGTACACCAGGGATCAGCTTTGTCACCTCTGATATTTGCTATTGTGGTTGACGTTGTAACTGAAGGAGTGAGGGAGGGCTTATTGAGTGAAATTTTGTATGCAGACGACCTGGTCTTGACAAGTAATAGTATGGAGGGACTGGAGAGAAAGTTTGAGAAATGGAAAGAAGCATTTGAAACCAAGGGTATGAAGGTAAATCTTGAAAAAACAAAAGTGATGGTGAGTGGAGCAGAAGGAACAGTTGTTGAGAGCAAAGTAGATCCCTGTGGAATATGTGGCAAGAGAGTGATGAGAAATTCAATGCAATGCAAGGAATGTGGAAAGTGGGTACATGCAAGATGTGCTAATGTCAAGAGAGCCGCAACAAGATTAGCGAAGTGTTTTGTTTGTGGGAAATGCAGTAAAGGAAGGAATGAAGTGGAAGGCCATGATGATGAGTTCTGCCATGGCATCGAAACAGTGACAGACTTCTGTTATCTGGGTGATCGGATAAATGGAAGTGGTGGATGTGAAGCAGCGGTGACAACAAGGGCAAGATTGGGCTGGGCAAAGTTCAGGGAATGTGGGGAAATGTTGTATGGCAGAAAATTTTCACTAAGGATGAAAGGAAAAGTATATCGGAGCTGTGTGCGGCCTGCAATGCTATATGGTAGCGAGACATGGGTATTGAGAGAGAGTGAACTGGCAATCCTGAGAAGAACGGAAAGGTCAATGGTGAGAGCAATGTGTGGGGTGAAAACGAGAAGGGAAAAAAGGACTGAAGAATTGTTGGATATGCTAGAGATGAGAGAGACCATAGACCAACTGTCAAGGGCAAATGGAGTAAGATGGTATGGACATGTGATAAGGAGGGAGGAAGGAAGTTTTCTTAGAAAGGCACTAGATCTAAAGGTGGATGGGAAGAGGAAACGCGGTCGTCCAAGAAGAACGTGGAAACAACAAGTGAAGGATGAGTTTAAAAAAGTCGGACTGAAGGAGGAAGATGCAAGGGACAGGGTGAAATGGAGAAAAGGGATTAAAACAATTGCTGCGCGGAAACAATCGGCCACCCCCACTAGTGGGGAACAAACCGACGATGGATTATGATGATGATGATGTTACTAGACAGCTATTTTCCAATACATATCACATTGTATTTACGACGTCATCGAATTGTTGAATCCACGTTTCGTCTCGTCTTTATTACGAAAGAATGAACACGATCTGTATCAGGTGTGCCTCAACCTGGAATCGAACTGCGGCTTACAAAAATTGTATTGCAGGCATCATTCGGTTTGGGGAGGGGTGAAACTTTTTCATTGAATAATCGATGGTAATCTAGCGACATCAAGTGATTAAATTGTTTTAAAGCACTGAAATGGAAAAACATGTGTATTACAATTAAAAAATAGAATAATAAAAAAATAATAATCAAAAAATAAACATATTTATAGCACTGAAGATGAAGACAGTTTAGTTTTCGAAACGCCTGCTGAACATGAGCATAGTTTCAACATTTGGAAATCTTCATTGTTTAGTTGGATTAACTAAGCGTTCCAACTATTTGCTCATAAAAGAACTAGTTTGCTAAATAACTGAACTGTTTTTTAAAACTATTTTTTTCAGCCCCCAGCCAAGCAGCAATACGGAAGGACCAATCAAAGCGAACAAACCGTCCTTTATGTCGACCATTAACTGTATTGCGACCACTACCGGATTTGCTCTGGCCGTCAGCGCCGATGACGTAATCACGTCTACGTCATACAACGTTGCGTCATCGACGTGGACAACAAACAAGAAGGCTTTGTTACAATCGCCTATTGTTGATTTCAATCTTTGTTCGATGTGAACAGTAATTAGGTGAATTCATTAAGAAAATTATTAATTCTAATTTCCTGACAATATTCGCATAGCCTACTTGCAGCAGTTTCGAACGAATGACGGAAGTCCAACTACCTAAGTGGACAACGTAGTGGTTGCCTCTGTAATTGAAGTATTAACGATTTTCTAAACTATTCGTCAAGCTCATAGTGCACACAACATGGTCGCCTTGTTATTGGGATGGCGCAAAATAGCGGATGGATTCGTTTGCCGCGACTGGCATCACTGCCATACCCGAATCGTGCATGCGCGATTGCTGTGCAATTTTTACAAGATAGGCTGTAGTTTGTTTTTATATTACGTTTTATTATTTGAAATAGCCTTAAACAATCATTATAAGCAATCTACCTGAATGAAAATTAGGGTAGACAGTCATCTACCATATATTTTGCCCAACGTTTTATCTGTTGTATGTGCAATGTCTTCATATAAGAAATAAAATGGAATAGCGACGTTAACTTCTAAGTTTCAAAGCTATCACAAAGCTGGTGTTGACTCTGCATCCAACACCAGACTTGCGCATACAAATCTGGAAGTTTTGAACAGAAGCTCAACTGGCAAAGTGGAACCTGCTCCAGATGTTAACGATTCGGCCCAATCCTTTGTTTTGACTTGATCTGACCATCTGTTGGATAGAGTTGTGAAATTCATTTACAGTAAATATAGATGACATAAACTTTTCTTAAACCTAATTGTTATTTAGTTACAAGAAACGATAACACGATTTGTCGGGTAAACACATTGTACACATGTTCCCGCTACAATAACAAGGCCGCCTTTGCGCGCATAATGACCCGTGTGAGTGTGACGTCACAAAGGCTGGCAGGCGAGATGTCAAGGATGTTCATAGAACTATTTAACCCTTTGCTTTTCAACGTTTTTTTGGAAGTTAACTGCTCAAGGGGGGGCCGTTTTTGGATCAAATTCAATCAGCTGTTACGTGTTATCCGCTGGTGCTATTTCAACAGAAGTTGCACTGGTGTGAAAAAAAATCATTTGTCTATAAGTTTGAAAAGTCATTATTTTAAAATTTTAAATGTTAAACTTGATATTTCAATTTTTGCAAAGGTACCCAAAAACGACAATTTTGATTTAACTTGCCGCTATTTAATTACCGTGCTAATCCGATTTCATGCAAACTTCTAAATAACAAAGAGCTCGATCGAACGCACGAAGTGTGTGTGCGGTGTGCCGAATCATTGCATTGATAAAGATTTACTTACGACTTGCGAGCAAATCTTATTGTAAGCTACTCACTGATTCTAAAATAGTTACAATCAGAGTAATATTGTTACACAAATTTGAAAAAAAAAAAAAATGCGTTTGTTGTCTTACATTTTTGTCCTAAACTAATGCATTCCCAAACTCATGGCCAGCTTCTAGTTTTATGGAACCAAACTTCTCATAAGTAACACCTTAGCCTGCTTGAATAGCTGTTTACATCTTCGTTTGTGTATTTTAGGTCTACAATTGAGTTTGTAGTATGAATATTTTTAGTAGAGAGAAGACAATTGAACAAGTTGTTGAAATTATCTGAAATTTCTAAGTTCAAATTAGGTGCTTTTGAAATTGTGGATTTGTGTCAAGTCGCATCACAAATATCATGCAGGCTACATCATAACTCATTTCGCTTACGAGTGTTTATAAACATGACTCATAAATTACAGTACATCCACAAACAATACAGCATTTACCTCAACAAAGCTAAGTTCGAAGCTAAACTTTTTATTGAAGATTGTGTCAATCAATTTGAAAATACATTTTTAGTTCGCCAGCGTCGAAACAATGCAACAGCGAATTGATCAACATGCGTAAACAAAGGAAATGTGAAATACCCACAGTCAGCAAAGCTACATAAATTTAACGTTTACAAATGTTGAATCAATGTAAAAGGACTGGATTGCTGACTGGGTCGTCATTGTTTGAAACACAAAAAATACGCGTAAAGGCGACAACATCAGCAAGGCAGCGATTATGTTTCTGGCCAAAAAAAAATTAACTTTTGACTTCAAAGATAAAAATGATTATAACGAAGCTTCAAAGTTTGTCGTAAAAAATATTGCAGAGATACAATAAACATAATTATTTTGTGCCAGATTGTGAGAAGACTTCCTAGATTCTTTCCAAACATTTGCAGGATTGCAAATTATTTTCTATAACTTTGTATTGTCAAAAAATGGCTTCTTTGTTGAAACAACGTGGCTACAATTCTATAAAAAATTCTTAGGCCTACTACACTGAAGTAATAAATTTTTTTTTTGTGATTTTGCTGATGACGTTTTACAATATCCGAGAAGTAAAAAATAATAATGATGAATTATTTTACAAAACCGTGGTTTGCAAGCGCTTCACAAAAAATTGTTGGGGGAAAATTTACCATTAGACGTAAAACGTTTGTAAAAGAAAATTGTCGGTTTACGTATTTATAATGTTTATTGCGTTGTTCGAATTATAAACTGACTGTATTGTCTACCTTTGTGGTTGCCGGCCAGCTTAGAGCAGCATGCAAACTACGCGTTTATGGTATTTGCATCGTGTTATGATTCTCGAAAATTTCCCACAAGGTCTTTATTTTTATCGTGTTATTTTTGTGCCTTTTCTGTCCGAAACTTGAAGTCATTGTGCAGCACAATCCACATCGGTTTTTAGACTCAGTCTTCATTGAAAATAATTTGTGTGGTGCATCATTTCAAGTAGTGTCTTCCCCTAAGCTGGTACACAAACGGCCCAGAACCAGGTTGATTATTATGTATCTTACAGCCGTTGAGTGCCCGTTATTGTATGTGTGGAATTATTACTGTAGATGTCTGACCACATTCATGCTAAAGTCGAGAAAATTCTGCTTTCGGGTCCTTGCCGTTATTTACGGTATTTTTTGTTGATAAGTTTAGGCAGCATTTTTCCAAGATAAATGAAGACATCGGTATTGCTCGTCACCTAGATTTAGTTTTCTCAGCATTGTTTATTCATTCTTTGATCCACTAGTTTGTCCCACTTTTGGTATAATCGGATCGTTTATAAATGGCGGGTCTTCACAATAGCCGACCTCTTATACATTGGCGCAACGTATTCAGATGTTGAATCAATGATGAAAAAAGCTGATTTGTTGTTTATCTGATGTGACGCCTAGCTTTATGCCTCTTCTACATTACAAAATATTTAATAATGTAGATGAGGCATTATCATCTTTATTTTGCGCTCTTTGGAACAACACACAGTGCGCTGTGAAACAAAAATGCAGGACATAACAACAAGTAGGCAACATAAAGCAGGGAAGGGACATGTAGCCATCGAGTTAGCTGCTACGTGTAAATGGAGCCTATCTCATAATTTTGAGTGTATCTCACAATTACTGTTTGCAAAAACGCCATTTCTTCGGCCTCTCCCAAAAGCATTTGCGGTGATACATTTCCTCAATTGCAAGTTTTGTCACTGAGAGCATTTCCATAGAACGTTTATTTCGAAACCAGGTTTTCGTGCATTTACCCAAGAGAAGATTTCTTATTGTAACGTTTTTTATTCGTCAATGAATATCATCTGCTTGAAACAACTGTTTTGAATAGTTTGTGGCCTACATAGCCTACTATTTTGATCGTGGATTGCTATTCTTCTTTGTAGAGCTGATAACGCAAAAAACGTTTGCTATTATTGTTTCTAATTAACAGCTTTGTGATCACTGGCTTTTCTTTTGTGGCATAAGAAATAACGCGCTTTGTATTATTGAGGTCAAACCAAACAAAGGAAAACAAGAGGATGTTTCTCTCTGCTCGCGCATATCGATGCACGAAGCAATTATGAGCTTATGGCTTGTTATCGCAATGTAATCCATTTCACGCTTTGCTGGAAGTGAGCTAGAAATAGCAAAAATTCACCAAAATCTTGAATTTACAAGAAAACTACACAACTTTTAGCATCAAATTTAATATCATCAGATCCGCCTGGCAATTTTAGGAAAAGTCAAGAAAAACCAAGTGCATGGCGTTACTGTGCTTCAAATAATCAAAGGAAATATGAGGGGGGGGCCAAATCTGGCCTCCCCTTGAGGAGCAAAGTGTTAAGACCTGAAATATCATCTCTTCTTACATTAAATCAATGTTTTGAAATGAAAAACACTCACAAAGAAGTACAGTGTGTTCGTATGAAAAGCCAAAAAGGCATTGAGTTTCTTAAAGTATAAAAAAGACAAAAATCTCCTACATTGATAATTACATAATTATTACAGCACAATGACGAAGGCACAGACAATGACATGTACACAATGCAATCTGATAAGGCGATATTAGATAGATTATGATTGATAGGTGAGGCAATAATGCTAATTCGATTAGCCTGATTTGAAGGTGCCACCAAGGGTGCAGAACAACAAGAGAATATATTGCGTTGTCGGTTTGTGGATGGCAACATTGCAACTTGAAACGGAATAAGAAAAGTCGCTAGTCACCATATGCATTGTAGCAAAGGTTGTTTTGTAGTCACTAACTGGAATTAGGTGACAGTTATTGAATTAAAGCTTTGGTAGCCTGTGGGTTATGAAACAATAACAGCAAGCGAACGATTATGATGATAATAATAACGTGGGAATTGGCTGTTCAAACCAGAACTTTTGATCATGAAATTGGGATGGGTAATCCCAGACAGCAAAATCTTTCATTTTTACATTGAATCAACGTAAAAATTACGGATTTGTTGTCTGGGACGCATTTGGCCAAAATTGAGCCATGAAAGAATATTGAATAATAAACGAATTGTTCAGGGTTCAGATCAAAAGGTGAAACAGTTAAATCAGTGAGCACCGGCATTAGGTTTGTAAACAGTGGTGGTCGTATCTGGGCTCATTCAAGGAGGTTAAAGATTTAGATTGAATGGAGCAGAACACAGTGCAATCAAACGCAGTGTCTACTTTCATTTCCAGTTAGTGTCTTGTCCAACATGTAGCCTGATGTGTTCGATTGGTGTCGAACCGATGCCCTTCTGAGTCGTGTAAAAACTCTCATCACTCGTCTACGTAACGGATGACGTCAAGAACAGTAGATTAATTTGTAATAAAATAATCCTTAAAATTGAGGCGGAGACTAATGTGGCCCAACCAGGTTGAGGAGGACAAAACTTCTCCAACGTATAAAACTTCTTAAACTCTCTGGTTTTGCCAATGTTTCTACTCAATAAATTGTGTTGCAGGTTATATAACTTACCATTTACTGTCATTGGGCTTGTTCACAAATGTAGTAGCCAGTGTCCCAGGCAGCAAATCAACCATTTTTTACGTTTATTTAACGTCTGCAGACGTTGAATCAATGCAAACATAATTGATTTGCTGCCTGGGGTGATAGCGTACAATTCTTGTCCTCAACATCAACTTGTGTATTTTAGCGTTGAATCAATGTAACTTGATAGTTAAATTGATCGCTAAAAAGAGGAATGTGTTTTCAGCACATTTCCTCCTGTCAAAATAACTAACCCAGACAGCAAAATTCGTCATTTTTACATTGATTACGTTGAATCAATGTAAAAACGACGGATTTTACCGCCTGGGTAAGTTTTTTTTTTCTTTTTACTCCATCACTATCTCCTCTCTCGGTTTTTGCCAAAACATTCCAATCGACTGAGCTGGTGATTCTCAAATCATGGGTCGCCCACAAATTTATGCCTCGGGAGAATCGAAATTGGAATTCTGATTTTGATTGCAAGGAAAAATGAACTTGGAGCAAGTCTGATGAAAAGTGGGCCGCGAAAGTCATTTCCGCGAAAAACAAACAATTTTGAGAGTAGCAAAAAGGTTTTGGGAAACACCGAAGTATGCAGACAGTCTGAGTTTGCTGTGGGGAGATGACCAGGTTTATACCAATATTAATAATATTGTTTCTGCATTATTCTGTATCCAATGCAGATACGCGATGTTCTTAGCGCATTACAAAACAGAAAGATTCAACGCAGGCGCGTAGAAGAGCAGCGGAGTACATGTTTATAAATGCAGCAATCATTTGCAGTTCTTCATCTATTGTTATGTGCAAATGTTTCCTTAAGTGTGTTTAAAACTTGTAGCAAAAAGCATGCCTTCAGGAAGGGTATCTCCCTTGCACATGCCAAAGCTCATTGGTCGATTGAACCAAGTTCATTATGTACCCGTTTATGACGCCATCAAAGACAAAAAGAAGAGTAAGCAAAGTAGTGACGACGAATGGATTCATTATTTGGTAAGATATTTAACCAACTTTATATTTCATTATTTACTTTAACTTTTTCGTTGAAGTAACTTATTGCAGGCTATTTCAAAAACTATTTTTTTGTAAAATACTTGGAGTTGTTTTTATGCATTTTTTTTGCATTTCTATATAAAGTGAAAGCATATCATCTTTTCTAACCCACCAAATGTTGCCCAACTAATGCTGGGTGGAAAGTCTTTTTTTTTGTGAAAACATGTCACAATAGGAATAATATGAATTAGACCTGAACTAAAATCGATTAATTAAAGATTTTGTTATTAGCTGCATAACTTACTTCTGCCAATTTTCATTGTAAAGAAATATCAAAAACTCTTAAACACAATCTCGTTCTTGCAGGAGCAAGCTTACAAGCAAAATAAACGTATACAAGATGGGGGTTCCCCTGACGCCCTGTCCACTTACGTTAGAATGAGGCAACCACCACAGATGAAGATGATGGAAGCAAAACATGCGAGTCCTGCTTTAGGGGACTTACATCGGTCTAACTCAACCTCCAATATCCCTGGGGACCTCAATAACCAAAAAATGGTGGAAAAGAAGAAGCATAAAACCAAAAAAGAACAACAAAAACACAGAGCTGCCAGACGAAGAGAAAAATTGGCAAAAATAATGGAAGTTGACACAACTGTCGGACATAAAAACCAAAACTCTACTTTGCATCTTCCCCAAATCATAAAGTCGTTTCATCCAGCCGTCAGCCGCAGAGGACAATCAAAGTCCTTTGTCAAGTCATCATGGATTGATTTGACGCAACAGACGAAAGTCAGGCAGGTGATGTCACGTGATTATAAACCATCAGCGGTGAGTAGAGTTGCGTCATCAGTCTTGTGTGACGTCAAAAAGTAGCTTTGTCGGAAAGATTGCTTCATTTGTTGACACATAAGGTTAAAGAAATAGTAAAAACACAGTAGCCTAACCAGTGGGGAGAACATTAGCTTATTGCGTAGTTTGTATTATTACTTTGCACGCACAGTCTGCTACGTGTACTATTTACTATGTAAGCTTGTGCGTTCCATTACCTTAAAAGTTGTTTGAAATTCCAGAAAGCAGACCCTAAGGAACCCAACATAACATTTTTCACTGTCAACTACGAAAGCAGGGCTGCCCCAAAGCTTCAAAGAAGGCCCCTTCCCCCATTGAACGACAAACCAGCGAATTCCAGGTGACTAGGATTTGAGAGGAAAACTTTTTGGTTCTTTAGGCTTCTAATAAAAAAAGAATCCCGGGACTGATACAAATGTTTACAAACAGTTCAGCAAGAGTTTGCAAAGCAAGTGCAAGATTTTGTTTGTTTTATGTTCTTTCAAGGATTGTCTGGAGTTTTTCTTTTCTGCGTTCAAATAATTCTAACGATTATATTTTTTCCTACAGTCTCCCAGCAGCAAATCCTAACGTTTGGCTCCCTTCCGAGTCTCAATCGGGAAGTGGCCAACCAAATTCTAACGCGTCTAAACTGGAGAAGAAAGTTGGTCCAAAGCCAGCAGCACAAGTACAGGATGTCAAAACTAAGGCTATGGAAACTCTTCTTGAAAAGCTAGACAAAGCAAGACAGCTAAATTTCCCAAACGATTCTTTCAAACGAACCATTTCTCGCAACAAACAAGGCGATCACTGGGAAAGCAGCACAAAGCCAACACCTTTGCGTAGTCGTCACAGCAAAAGGAAAGAGAGCGATCGCCATTTTGGAAACTACAAAAATGGAATCGTTCTCAATAAATTACCGGCAGACTTCATGGGTAATTTTCAATCAACATTTCAGAATCTTGAATATTACTTGGGTAGAGTGAGTGAGCCGAAAAAGAATACACAAGATGACAGGACTGTTCACATACCGACAGGTAGGCCTACAAATGTTGAAAAATCATTTTTCCGCAATTTGTGTAATGCTGGATGGGGGCTCCATGGAGACTTAAAGAGTTTATTTTACATCATTGCCTTTTTGTGATAAGTTAGATTAGCATTTAACCCAGCACTGTGGTTCGATGCTTTATTTGTATAATAACAATTAACAAGTCAACTCTCAAAAAGTTAAGTTTTCTTTCATAATGTAGATGTAAATGTAGAGGATAAATATCTATTGTAAACTTGGATGGCACATTTAAACGTGTTTGTTAACAGACCTGTAACTGGTGTTTTGTTATGAATGTTTAAGCTTTGACAAAAATTTAAAACAATAAGATCATTTCTGCTTTCCACTGAGAGTAAATGTAGATTGTGGTTCAAACATTTTCTCCATTTATCATTAAAACTTTTGGCAGTTTAATCAGGTGAGTGACAATATTTAGCTAAAAAAACAAGAACATCAATTTAATTTTCAATCATAACTTTTCTCTCAGGTCGCGTGGGAGAAATTCATGTCTTTGGGAATGAAGAAGATGAAGAGCCCACCAACCACCAACACATGGGGAGGCTGAGACAAAAACGAAACGATGTAAAAATAAGATACGCCCACAGAGATTCAAACGACACGCCCCCGATCGACCAGTTGCCCTGGGAAGAACCTAAAGAACCAACTTTACGGCAACCGAGTGTTTTCATTATCAAATCTAACAATTCCTATCCAGCAACAGCTAAAGCGAAAGGAATTAAGCGCGTCACAATTAACATGCCCAAAGTACCGCCTCCTAGTCCAGAGACCCAAACATTAAGACCCACATCACGAAGAAAAGTACGAAAACCGAATCAACAGAACAATGACAATTGCCCCTACTGTGAAGGCGACAAAGGAAAGAAAGTATCTTTCAAAACAGACAAGCTCGCTGACATTGCAATAACCCTACCGACTGTCGTTGAACATTCAGGGCCGGAGAAGTATACAACCAACTTTCACTTGAAACAATTCGATGCAGGAATCGAAAATGACGTCGCCGTCAAACCAACAATGCAAACGTCACAAAGCTCGGAGAAACCTCAAGCAGAGAAGTTTAAGTCCCAAAATAAATTGGCCGACAAGTTGGTTATAGCCCATGGGACTCTCAAACGAAGACATAGGTGTCCCAAAAAGGAAGTTGTAATTGCCCCTTTTAAAGTAGAAATTGACAATGAGGATGCAAAGTTGGACACGAAATTTGACGCAATGAAGCTGGAAGAAAAAAAGCTGATGCATAGTAAGGTGACGAAACCCTTCACTTTTTCCTATATGCCGTCTAAAGATAAAAGAAAAGAAACAAGCAATAAAAAAACTTTTAAAGATGTTGAGAAAAAAACAAATTTTCTACCAGCAATTTTCAACGACAAAGGCCCGAAACACTTCTCGAATGCTGAAGTGAAAAAGAGCAAGTCGTCTTTTGTGAGTAGCTACGTAGCAGCAAATCAATCCCAAGAAATCTATGACGCGTTAATCAATAATTGTCAAAACGCTTCTACCAACGCCACGTCAATATCTTTAGACAAAGCAACCGATTGTGATGGAATAGAAATTCCCACAACTCCGCCTTACAATCGTAAGGTCAAAGGTCATGACCGGGTAAAAACTCCATTGTTGTCTCACAATACTTCCATTACTGATGCTACAGAGCAGCTGATCGCGGTTTGAAATAGGATCCTTCGATGTTATTGTGAACCAAAACCGAATCAAACATCTTTATTTTTGAACTTGACCTGCCCTTTTCCAAACTGTTTGGTTGAACTTTTTCCTCCAAAAAACTAGGGTTTAACAAACTTACGAACAAAAAACTAGTGGTGCGGTACTGATGAGTCCAGTCTGATGGGCGAAACACATGTCTATCGCTGAGTTCTTGCTACACTCGACTGCCGAGAAACAAACTTTTAACGAAGTGCTTTTCTTTCTGGATACTATATAAGTTTTTTGCTATACCGGTACTTGACAGAATAATTTGAAAAATTATAGCTTAACAAAAAATAAAGTAACAAAGTACAATGACACAACAATTTTAAATACTGTTGCAGTGTTTATCACATTATACCAGCGGTTTGATCATGTTTCAATTGGAAGTTTAGTATTATTACAATGGCCTGATGTCGCTCTCGCTTCTTGGGAAACAACTGCGGTGCGCGATAACGCATCTTGTCGTTGACCAGCAGCTGATACTTTGTGAGTGCAGACAACATCGAATGCTTCAAGTTATGATGTTGCCTTTCTGTATCGCGACGTGTAAATACAAGAATTGAAACCATTGTGCACGAAAAGAAGATGTCTGTATTTATTTTCGTTGTGTCTATGTGTTTGTTCATTTATGGCCTAGGCCTACATTTGATCAAGGCAGGAGTGACCTTGACAGACTGTGGCAGGACCACTCCTGACATACAGTTCTCCATCATTGTCACTGCTTTGAACTTTAACATAGCTATCAAGTTTTTTTTATTGAAATCTTTATTGTTTTTCTTTGTTTTTTGTTTTTTTTATAACAGCGCAGCAAGTGTCCTTCACAAAAAAATCATTCAATCCGCTTGGTGCTGATCTGAATAAACATTTCTATTTGACCTTACGTGGAAGCCACGAGCTGTGACTTTGGTCGAGCCCCTTTCGTGTTACAATTATTTGTACAAATGGACAGTTTTTTTGCCAAGTGACCTTGACAATTATAAAAAAATAATTCTGACATCGATTCCAGGTCGGGTCAAACCGAAAACCTCAAAAACAGTTCTTTCTTGCATTACGCAGTGAGAATAAGTCGGGTAATAATGTGAAAACATCGCATGTAAACCTGATACACAATTAAAAATGAGCCCTGTCGCTAAAAAACCTTAAGCGCTTAGCCGTTGTAGAGAGACAATTCATAGCACTTTAACATTTTTATTAATTTTTTTCTTCTCGCATCTTGTGTTATGCCCGGAAGTTGAAAATTTGTAGCTTATGAAGTGGATAGAAATTTTAGCATGCCGTAAAGTGTCTTCCCAAAGACACACGCGCTTGTTCTTAAAAGGTGTCAAACAAGCGTCCATTCAAACATGCTGCAAGTTATGGTTATGGTTTTATTTATTGTCACTCTACAACAGCTAAGGTCTTTTAGCGACAGGGCTCATGTTTAATTTTATATCAGGTTTACGATGTTATCACATTATTATCCGATTTATTCTCACTGCGTTACACAAGAAAGAACACAATCGGTACCGTTTTTAAAGTTTTCGGTTTGACCCGACCAGGAATCGATCTCAGATCTACCAGCACCAGAGCCGAAGGCGAAACCACTCGGCCACTGACCTGGTACATGCTGCAAGTGTCTGCACGAATTAAATTAACATCACTTCAAAACTTGTTTCTGCTCCGGAGGCGCCGAGTTGAATTTCGATGCGCGCATCAACAGCACACGCGTCAAACGCTTTTGATTGCGACCGCTGGTGAGGAAAGAAAAAGGCAACGTCGCACAGCTCTTGAAGTCTCCATTGGCACCTGCAGACCATTCAAAGAAGTAGGTGGTAACGCAATACATGCGACTACCAGAAAGGCAACAGCATAGTCTTTGACAGATTTCCCATATTCAAATGCGAGTTATATATTCAGTTACTTCCGGTGAGTACAAGGTTTATATACTGTACTTAACTTAATCTTTGGTTTATAGTCTTAACTTAATGATTTATTGTTCTTCAGAGTAGTTTAGTCAACATGGGACAGGCCGTAGCTCTGACTAAACTTTTACAGACATGATTAAACAAATGGATAAAAATCACTTAGAATAAAGGGGCTTGTTAGCAAACTTTTGAGACAAGTAGGCTACTGAAGTTTTATTGGATAAGGCGACCAGTCGAGGGATGTATTTTTTCCATAATTTTCTCGCCGCATTGTTCATAACTTTGCCTCTTGGCAGCTCCACCTCAGTAGCCTACAACCTGCAATATTTTATGATTATTTTTTCTCCAATTGGTTAAAGTTCTTAAAACTTTTTTAAAGCTTTCTTCTCGTTGAATATACCGGACATAGCCTACTTTAACTGCTCTACAATGCAAAGTTTCGTGCATTGCAGAACTCGGAATTTACAAAGTTTTTTAAAAATCTCAATGTGGCCGTAAATTGTGACATTTTTCTATTATCCATGTGACTCAAACAAGAAAGATTCCTGTAGTGAAAAAGAAACATCGCTTTCGAAGCTTTCTAAAACAGCAGCTTACCTATTGTCTTCTGTAACATAAACAGACTTGTCCGTGCACTTGCCCAATCTGTAGTTGATGACGTATTTACGTTCTTCATTTGCAAATGACGTAGTCATCCATCATAGTGATACGTCGCCTAGTCTTCGTTCACGCATTTTTCAATGAATTAACTACGCTACAGCAAAATATATCAACATTACATATGACGTAATATTGCTGTTCACAATTTGATTCTTTTTAAATGAAAGCAGACTCTAGAATATGCGACTTGGTGTGATGCGCGAACACTATGTAAAATTTTAGTAGCTGACTTTTTTGAAATTATCCCTTAAGTCTGCAGAAAAACATAGAAATAAACTGTATAAAGCAGACAGATCATGAACAGCAGCGTTTGGTTGCGAGACTAGCGTGAGTTTTTCTTTTTTCTCTTATATCAATGTATTAAAAAATTAGCACTAGCCTATAGTGAACAGCCTCCTTCAATTTTTACTATTAGGCATGCTACAAGAAAAAAGAAGCAAAGATCGGCAAAGATTAACTTGTTTAAACAGCTGGAACTAATAGACCACCAACACAACAGTCAAAACTATCGATTTTATGCGGATGTCATATGACAGAGAAGTTGGGAAGACCATGATCGCCAACGTCTGCATCAGATCAGGCGCATAATAATCATCATCAAACAATGAAAACTATTAAGACTACAAAAAGTGCTCAATGACAAGCAAAAAGCAAAGCAGAGCGAATTAAATCAAATATAGTTATTACTATCTAAACCCTTGACAGCCTGTTTCACCTAAAGGAGGATCGATTCTATTTGAATAAGGACCTTCTGATGATCCTCCTTTAGTAGGTGAAACAGGCTGTTAAGGGTTTAGATCAGGGGTGGGGAACCTGCGGCCCGCGGGCCGAATGTGGCCCGCGTGACTGTTCCATGTGGCCCGCGTCAAAATTTCTTTACCCAAAATATATTGAAACAACAGCTCAAAAAAGAGTAAGCTCTGCATTCTCGGTATATTGCGAATGGCCGTCGATGAAGAAATAAAACGAAACGAAGTCGATCAGTTCATGAATAATCAGGGAAACCATGTCGTCGAACTCACTGATAGCCAATGGTTGTGTGACCTAGCGTTTATGGTTGACATTAGCGAGCACCTCTCCGAGCTCAACGTCAAGTTGCAGGGACCGAATCAGCTTTTGAACTCCTTGTTTGCAAAAGTGAAATCATTTGAAGCTAAACTACATCTGTGGAAAGTACAACTTGAAAACAATAAGATGTTCCTAATAATGATGTTCCTAATAACTTCCAACATGAAATAGTAGATCTCCAGAATGACGGTACGTTGAAAGCGATGTACCAAAACATTCCACTGCTCAACTTTTATCAAAGCTGCATAAATGCTGGTGATTTTCCAGTCATGCGGAAACATGCTTTGAAATATGTGTCTCTGTTTGGAAGCACCTACCGTTGCGAATCAGTTTTTGTCTGTAAATAAAATTTCGAAATTTTTAATGGCCCGCTTGTGTTATTTCTCATTTTATGTGGCCCGCAATACTGAAAAGGTTCCCCACCCCTGGTTTAGATAGTAATAACTATATTTGATTTAATCATCATCATCAATTTATCTCAAGCATTAGGTTCAGCAGTTCAGTTGAAAATACTTTGCAGAGAGTTTTGCATATTCGTGGTCACAAATATCAATATGTTGTTTAGCACAATGTTTTGACATTAGCTGATTCACAACGTTTTTTAGCATATTGTGTCTTTTGATCACGATATTCGAAAAATATGCGGCCGATCGAGACGATATTGCATGCGGCGTGGGGCGTTTGAATGACAAAACTACATAACGCATTCATTGGGCGTTTTTCTTTTGTCTTTATTGCGTCATAATTTCTGCTTGTAAAACGATTTTAATGCAACTCGATCTAATGAACTTTCTGTGTCGGAAAGGGGTCATATAAACAAACCTATGGTTGAAAACAATCGCGAACAGTCTGAACAGTCTTTGAGCTGTTAACGTTCTTTATTTGATATGTACAATGATACAAGTAATCAATAAATACTTCTCATTAGTACAAAAAGTGCTTAATGCCGAGGAAAAACAAAACAGAGCGAATTATATCAAATGTAGTTGCTATTCACCTAAAAACCGTACCAGCCTGTTTCACTCTTGTTGGGATAATCAGAAGATTCTTATTCCAATGGATTAGATAAAAGAAATGGTACAGGTAGATATGATGATGATTATGTGCCTGATCTGATACAGACGTTGGCGATCATGGTCTTCCAAACCCTTCTGTCTTTTGACATCCGTATAAAATTGTTCGTTTTGACTGTTGTGTTTGTGGCCCATTGATTCAAGCTGTTTAAATAAGTTAATCTTTGCCGACCTCTGCTTCTTTTTTCCTGTATCATCCCCAAAAATATAGATATGGTACAGATAGATATAATGGATGCTATTTCACGGATAAAGATTGTGGGTATCTAAAAGAAAATTCTCCTCTTGATGCTCTTTGGTAAAGAGTCGTTGTGAACTACTGACGCTACGGTGAAAAATGATGCAATTAGCTCACCGACTATGAATAGACTTGGTTTACCTTAGTAGCATGAACGGTACGTGTAAGAAAAGTATCAAAAACGTTATTCACTTTTTCATGCTGATATTTCAAAATGTTCTGATGCAATTCTTTGTAATTTCATAAAATGATGGTGCTTTGGTAGAATGTTTGTTGAAGCTCTGGCAACATTTCACGCAATGTATCACTTTTGTATTTCGCAGAACAATATTTCATTTAATAATTTCAAAGAAAATCTTTCACAAGTGACAAATTATTATTTCAGCAGACAGAATGCACCGCAATGGAATGTTATCCCAGCACAAAGCCTTGCACCTCGCTACTTGCCTGTTGTTCTATTGTTACCTGACTGAAAGTAAGACATGTGATGTCTGATGACGTAATAGCATGCGAATATCAACCACGATGTTTTCTAAGAAGAAAATTCTTGAAATATCCAACTGTTTTCAGCTGTTCACTAATCGTTTCCATTCCTTTTTACTAAAGGAAGCTTTAGTTCAGTGAAAATTTAATTTTGGTACGTTGACGTTGTACATCTTTTTTTTTCACAAGTAAAGTTGAATTCTTGAACATCACTTTTACATCGTAAAACATCGCAGCAATGCTGTAATTTGAGTCAATGTTTGTGTGAGGTGGCAGCGCTGTTACGATTTGACTGCGGTACTGACACGCGTGACAATTCCATGATTGCAAAATCTGTCATTTTTACATTGATTCAACGTCTGCAGACCAATGTAAAAATGACAAATTGTTTGTCAAGTTTGGTCTCGTCCCATGATATTGTTTTGAAATTACATAACACTATAACAATAAAACACAAATAGCACAAAACAAATTCCGAAAAACTTCGGCGAAGCGCTGTGCAAGATTAGCTTCTCACCAATGTTCAAATTGCAAAAAATTCCTTGTCACGCGCGGTGCGATGACGTTTGGGTTTTCGCGATTACAGTCAATCACTGGGACCCGAGTTCGATTCTCGTCTCGTCCCCCATCACTCATCACTTTGATTAAAGATTACTAAGGTTAAACCGGTAGCCGTTTTTCGATAAAAGTTATAAGTATAATATAAGTTTATAAATAATAATAAGATATAAGTTTATGCATTGCAAAAGCGGCACAAGTTTCCACACCAACAGGGAGACAGCGAAACGACTATACGGTCTACTGGTTAATTGCCGCCCCTACAGAAATGATAATTTTGTCCCTTCATATACAAAAGCCACCGATATGTTTGGTATTAATATTTTGCGAGTATTTTTAACCGAAGTAGGCACGAAATATGCACTTGTGCCCAAAGTTTTTTTTAAGTTGCCACCTTTTCCAGTCCATTGACGTGAATATCGATTACTGTCTTTTCGTCCAGTCACGTTAATGACGAAAGATGAATATGATTTATTGGGTTTTAGAATAATATCTGCTTGACAGAGTGCGGATTAATATAATGATACGAATTTATGTTTTATTGTCAATAATTATTTGTCACATAAAAACCTTTCCAGTCGTGATGGTTCTAAGTCGGCATGAGAGTAGTTATTTAATTAGCCACGACCCAATTAAAAGCTTTCTGTGGCTTAATATGATTTAACTGCGGCTTTACAGTTTAACTGTCTGCAGTTATTTAGAAACGTCATAAACACAATATTGCTGCCATCAAATAGATTCCGCGTCGTCACTTCGTTTGGCATCAACTTCTTATAAAAAGTGAGCAATTAGTAAAGGTCTTTATATACCGATCATTTGGATGGCTGTAAAGTGGAGTGAGTCTCAATCACAGTCTATCTGCCAAACCCACAATAAAGACCAAACAAGATATTCATTGGCACAATCCTTTAAATTCGCTCTTTTTGTTTTTGGTGTATGCGTAGTTTGAATATTAAAATTGCTTTCAATAATCCGTTTTTGGTGAAGAAAATGTATTTTTCTTTCAAAGATTTACAATTAAAATTTGATTCATCCAACAGAAATATTGTACGCCTTTCAAAAAATAGCAAAGATCTTTTATTAGTGTTCCTGCGACGTTAAATATTCTTTGATGCTGCGTTAGTTGAAGCAAATGCTCTGTATATCAAGTTATGATTTGTAGTGGTTTCTTAGTAAATTGTCGCATAATAATAATGAAGCCTTTTTAACTTTGAAATGAAGTAGGCTGTTACATTTAGATGCTTACTATGTTTGCATACAGTTGTATAATAAAATGACAGTATGTCGGCCTAACAACCTGTATAGAACAGTCTGAGCACTTTACTTCACTGTAAGAAAAATGGGCCACAGTCTATGGGTGCATTATACCAGCTCATCAGCTTAACTGTCAATCAAAGTTATATTCTTGGAAGGAATAAGCTGAAGTAATCCTCCATTTAAATTATAATGTTACCCCCGGATTATATTAATCCGTAAATGATCCAAAGTAACATTTGACGTTGATCGGTATCGGCGTGGCTTTTGTTTACAATGTCGTTTTTCATAGGCGCGACATTTCTTTGCTTTGGTTCCTTGAATTTCTTTTTGATTTCTCAGAAAAAGGCAAAACTCTCGCTGGAGAGCTTCCATTTCTTCTAAACAGCCAGTTCCGTCCTTTCTAAGCGATCGTGATTACAACTTTGTGAGACAGCAGCTGGAAGTAGCCATGCAGCTAATTCTGCCAGTCAATCAAAACAACAGCTTGCATTAATTTTATTTTTCCTTGTCAATTCTCTGTCTTTTATGTCTATTGTTTTTCAGCCCAGCAGTTCCTTGCTATAACTCCTGTTGATTTCATTTTTGACAGCAGAAAAGCTTTTCATCAACAATATATGGTAAAAATAAACCAATTTGTCTTTGGCCGAAAATAATTGAATTTATTAAAAATATAGATACGTATTGCTTGTTCTATAGGACTATAGCCTACTATGTAGCCTGTTTGTTTATCTTGCTTATTACTTTGAGTGATTGTGAGTGACATTTTTTACGAAATGGCTAGGACTTTTACGGCTTAAATTCCGAACCTTGAACTCTAAAACACAAGCAAATACCAAACAAAGATAAATTAACAACTTTCATTGTCATCAAAATGGGCAGTTATCAAGCCACCTTGACCATCAGTATTAACGGACAAGCCCATTGAAAGGGTAATTGGGCCCAGTACCAATGAGAGCCTAGAACTCCCTAAACAAAACAAAACACTTCCAAAAAAAGAATATGGCACTGCACAATACCCCGTTTTTATTCTCAAGCTAATAGAAAAGATTTAGGCTCACTCAAAATATCCCTGGTCCAAATCCAAAAGTAATTTAACTTTTAGAACCCTGTCAATGGGTGCATGCTGCAATGACAAACATTTGAAGGCACCGTCTATTGAGTGAAAAAAATTCAACAACTCTAGAGCTTTTAAATTATTTTCTTACGACCAAACGGCAAGTCGTTAGAAGGATCGTACGTGAACTCGCAGAGCCCTAATTGTCTTGGCGCTGTCGCTTCAACTTTTGACTTGTAGCTTTGTCAAATCACATCCTTTTACTGTACGAATAAAAATGAATAGATTTACATCTGCTCTCGAACCATTAAAATTCAATTCGTTTGTCCATATACTCAGGGCGTTGAGAGTGCTCCACGAATGAGATCTTCGGCCTCCAAATCCAGACACTTCTGAGAAAACGCCCTACATTGAATGAATAAGAGATGAGTTCTTTAAGTTCTCGAATCAGGGGCGCCGGAAGCGGGGGGGCGGATGCCCCCTGCCCTCAATTTTTTTGCAAATGGAGGGGCAGGGGGGCAATGGTGCCCAGTTAAAGTCATGTAAGCTACTGCACATTTTGCAATATAACAATTTCTGCTATTCGCTTTTATAATCTAATTATAATCTTTCATTTTTGCCTCAAAATAATATTTACGGCACAAAATTTTGCAACACAGTAGGCCTACAGGCCTTAAAACTCGTTTTTTTTTTCGGCAGCCATCGTGGCTTACCGGGAGCTCCTCGGCGCCAAATCTGCGTGCTTAGAGACCAAAATACAAAATAAAAATAACGATAGCACAAGTAAATAGAATTAAACTTGCAACAATGCTAAAACGATCACTAGCGTTGTTGAATTCTGGGCCTGGGCGACGTCATACAATAGAATCGTTGCACCACGCAATAACTGCTTCATCGGGATTGTAATCCAGTACTGCGGGACCATCTAACGACACTCGCACGAGTGTCTCCAATGTGGCTGATTTTAAAGAAGTTTGCCACTCCCCTAGAATTCTGTTTAGCAACGAAAAACAACGTTCGACATGTGTTGACGATGACTGCAAGGTAATAAAATAAGTAAAGGCGCTCGCTTTCCAATCATGCAATCCTGGTTCGACTCCCGGCTTAAGCTGGTTGTTGAAAAACACCGCTCACCTCTACCCAGGGTGCAATAAATTGGGTGGGCGTAGTTGCTGAAGTAAAGGCGGCCGAGAGAAAGGAACTGGCCACCCTACTCTCGTTAGTGCCGAAGGCTTGGTCTAATGAGAACCTTATCTTCTCGTTCCCCGATGCTTGGATCAAGTATGGGACTCACCTTTACCTTTAACTAAAGGACATTACTAAAAGAAGCATAATTTTTGCAAAATATGATCAAAAAATGTTTCCCCCCTCGGATGTCAACTAACCTAGTTCTCCTTTTTAACAACGATTCAATGTCCGACAACATCGAATCGACATAAAAACGACAAGATTGCCACTTGCCAGCCGATGTAAATTAGCACTTCGGATTTACACTCTGTTAAAATAAAACAAGACTTACAGCGCTGGTGATCGCAGATGGATATTACAAACAAGGAATTACAAACAAGACTTACAGCGCTGGTGATCGCAGATGGATATATTCAATCAATAACAAGTATTCCCCCAAAATGCAACAGTGGCGATTATGACGCGCTGACCTAATTTTGCATCACTCTTTGATACTACATATTTTCGACAGTTAATTCACGATCATTCTATTGCGAAATTAAATAATTGGCTAGAAGAGACCGGCGGCCAAACTTGGCCGATTGAAGAGGTAGCACCGGCGGTCAATTAAGCACTACTTAGCGGCCATAGCCGGCCGCCATAGCCGGCCGCCATAGCCGGCCGCCATAGCCGGCCGCCATAGCCGCCATAGCGGCCATAGCCGCAGGCTGCTGTAAGGCCTGACAGTAGGTTACATCATTATAACATAGCATGATGCCCTTCTTTGTATACCGGACACTTGTAGACTATCATTACTCAATACATAGTAAGCTGATAGATTGGCATTGTCGCTATATCTTAAAACTTGAAAAAAGATTGGCCTTTTAGTAAACAAAAGTGCCCTTTTTTCGTAATCTTGCCCCCCCAGTCAAAAATCGTTCCGGCGCCCCTGTCTCGAGCCCCTTGGAAAAGTTAGAGGCCTTTGAATTTATCTCGATCCCGGATCCAAAAGTCCCCATAGACCCCCCTGTCAACGCTACCGCGCATACATATTTCTCTTTAAATTAGTTTGATTTGTATGGCCTGGGAGTGAAGTGTAATCTATTTAACATTTTGCAAAACCACACGTCTGTGCAATTCACAATACAATCTTTTATAATATACTTTCTCAGGTACACGCTTCTCTGATCGCCATCCGAGAGAGTGTCTTGGAAAACCAAGGATTCCATGCCATGGAAGGCAATTGATTCTACCGGAGTTTTTCTGCGTGTTTCTGGGATGCTGTGTTCGAAAAACAAAATATGGAAACTTGTGTTATAAGAAAGACACTTGGAGTAAGTTTGTTTTATTTTCACTCATTTGACAAGTGCTGGTGGTGGTTCAAAGACAGATGGTGGTTCAAAGATTACTGAAAGCATGCTCTGGGTCCTTGACAAGATAATTTTAACAACATGCGAAAAGATGAACACGAAGAATGGATCCTTTGCTTTCATATTAAAACTTATCTACTGTAAACCTTTATTACCAACACAAGTCTGGACTTGATAGAAAGGGTGATTTGGAAACTCGCCAGATTTTCAGAATTTTGAGTTTCGTTGTTTGCAGTTGTTAATCTATAAAATCTTGAATAAAATTCACAATTTATGAAAGAAAATTCCAAACACTTCAACAAGTAAGAAAACTTTCATTGTCTCATCAATTATGATCTTTATAACCTCGTTACCGGTAAGCCCATTAGCCTTCTGATGGGTTCCAACAGGTCAATACGTCATCAATACCACACGTTGGCCAATGTGGAGAAACCTGTATTTGTGGTTAAATGCATCTTAAAACGTTTGGCAGAACGTTTGCTTTATTTGTAAATCAATCTATTTTAAGTTGGAAAAATTGTGTTGAAAATTTGAAGATTTTTTTGCTTTAACTTTTCAGCAATTCTGCCGACACATATCTCGATCGTTCCCTCTTCAACCCCAATCGTTGAAAGCACGTCCTTTTCCGTTACGACGTGAGTTTTTCAAATAAGATCTTTCAACAACAAACAGAGAGTAGTGGAAAACAAAATCACGTATTGATGATAATAATTTAATTGATGATGATAGGCTAATCATTTGTTTAAGGAAGCATCATTGAAAAGTAGTCTGAACAGTTTCACTTACTTGCAGAGGCTTACCACTGGCGCAGTCCCGATCAGAGGGATTGAACCAGTGAAGTTTGCGTTTGTTGAAATGTTACTGTGCAGTAAAGTTGCTACTTACTAAATGCTTCTATAAGCAGAGAGTCGTCTCTTAAAGGCCTCCTAAATGAAATTTTCAAATGGGAATTAAGCATTAAAATACGTAAACTGAACATTCAAGAATACATTTCAAAAAAAAATTACCGAACAAAATTTTTTTCAATGGCACTGGCAAGGCCCAAAGTCCAATGTTTCATTTATTTATCATTTTTTCAAAATGACCAAAAAGTGGAAAACTGTTCGAAAATACGTCACTATCGACAGCAATAACAAAAGCCACGTTACCAAATCTGATGCTTTAGCATCTCATCTGATGTTTTGAGCAAACTGTGTGATGTTTTGATGTTGAAATGTGATGTCTTGACGTACATACATACATACTATCACATAGTCTACAGTTAAATCGCCCGCAGTAACAACTATTGCGCAATCAGCTGATTGCTGGTTTATAGTGACGTAGACTGTAGTGTACAGTCGCACGCTTCGCTGCTCACGCCCATTCCCGTTTTGAAACATCTGACAAAAGCACGCACGGAATGCTGATCAGATCGCAATGGTAGCACGTTAAACACAAAGAACGTGTACAATCGCCAAGTCAATTTTTTTCTTTAGTACCCCTTTAAGCACCTTATTGAAAGGCACATAGCAAGAGAGGGTCCGTAAAAGAAGATGCATTCACTGCATAATATCACACTTTGCCAATTACTTGCACGTTTATGCTTGCAATAGATAAAGTGCACTCAGCAATAGGGTGGCTCGTTTTTGAACTTTTTTTTTTTAATTCTCTCGGGGTAGTGGGGAAATGGTGCCAATGAGTGAGAAAACAATCATGACAAAATTTGAGATTCGTAAAAAATTGTCTTCAGCCTCCTCATGGGGCCCAAAAATTGAAAAATGGGGTCAAAAACGAAATTTTTTCCAAAAATATTTTTAGTTTGGGTAGATACAATATTGTTTAGATATATCTAATTAACCTAAGAAAAAAAATTGAAGTCATTTGAACTATTCCTTCAGCTTCCTCACAGCTTCTGAAATTTGCTGAAAATTTCGCATTTTTGTTTGTGGTTACATAACTACAAACTTCGTCAGTGACGTAAATTCAAATAAAGGACGTCACTTTTTCTTACCAAATTAACCCAATTTCATTTAAAAATGACGCAACAGCTCAGGGCAGGTCTATAATAAGAAATACAATGACGTTTTATAGCTGGCAAAATGTCCAACGCAATCATGTATTATGTAATCACCCACAAAAATGCGAAATTTTCAGCAAAATGGAAATTTTCAGAAGTTGTGAGGAAGCTGAAGGAATAATTCAAATGATTTCAATTTTTTTCTTAGGTTAATTAGATATATCTAAAGAATATTGTATCTACCCAAACTAAAAATATTTTTGGAAAAAATTTCGTTTTTGACCCCATTTTTCAATTTTTGGGCCCCATGAGGAGGCTGAAGACAATTTGTTACGAATCTCAAATTTTGTCATGAGCGTTTTCTCACTCATTGGCACCATTTCCCCACTACCCCGAGAGAATTAAAAAAAAAGTTCAAAAACGAGCCACCCTACTCAGCAAGTATCTTTGAAAACTTCTCAAGTTCTATGTTAAAAGAATATTGTGTGGAAATTGCAGAAAGCCATAATGATCCAGGATAGGTAGTAAAAACCAGTGGCAGGGGGCCCAGGATATATTTTTCGGTCGGGGATAATCCTAGGGCCCTGAGTCTTTTCAGGAAGGACAACAACAAAGAACATATTTTCCAAATCATATTTTTCTCTTTGAAAGTGTCTTTCGTGGGGAGCTCGGGCTTTTCATTGATTGGAGCTCGGTCCAAGTTATTCTCAACGGCTCGGTGGCTTAGTGGTTAGTGCGCCCACCTCTGAACCGGTAGGCATGGGTTCGATACCCTGTCGGGTCATACCAAAGACTTTTAAAAATGGTACTGAGTCTAATTCCTGCTTGGCACTGAGCAATGGAACGGATTCGGGTAATAATGTACTCAGTTGCGCCTCTATACGGCTGCATTGACACTGTCTGCTTTGTAAAAGTGCTGAGAAGCAACGCATTCCGCAGTATAAAAGCTGGGTAAATGTCTATATCAGGGGTTCCCAACCTTTTTACATCGTGGCCCCCTTTGAAAATTTTGAAAAATCAATGGCCCTCATATTTCAGCCGCAAGTGTTTACAACTTTACATAGAAATGTTGTATTATTATTTTTGAAGCAACCAGGAATTAAAGACCATTTCATGAAGATTTGAGCAAAATGTACTAGTATTTTTATTAAATTTTAATTTATTTCTTTTGTTATATAGTGTTGAAGTGGACTTAGAGATGATAAATTAAAAAAAATTATTATTTTTGAAATTTTTCCATGGCCCCCTTGAAAAAGGCTCATGGCCCACTAGGGGGCCATGGCTTCCAGGTTGGAAACCTCTGGTCTATATGAACGCTTACTAACCACCGGTTCGTGGAGATTAAAATTCCAAAAGCAGGTTTGCACGAACTGGTACTAACCAGCTTTATCCAGTTTGAAGATTTACTAAAAATAATTTGCATCTACACTAAGACTCACCGAACCTCCACAACTAGCAACCACTACCACAATTTCTTCCCGGACCCCTGCATTGACTTCCACCTACCGGTAAGCACTAAACACGATGATTGGTTTATTCATTTGCTGTGGTTAGTTTGTTACCGTTGAATTACATCTATTCAGGCAAATAATTCATTTGATTTTCGTACTCTAAATCATTCAAACAATATTATTATATGCTTGATATTCACATGAAAAAAAGAGGGGAACGGTGACTGTTACTGTAGACTTGTTCCAAAGGGAGAGAGTTTATCGGAGCAGGACGTATTTGCCTTGCATCAACTGCATTGATGTTGTTTCCATGCCAACCGTGAGGTTCCTGATCATTCATTGTGAATCACAAGTCGGCAGGGAAAAGAGTTTAGCGGCCATTGGCTTTGTTGACCTTTTCTGCCGCGTTAATTATTACCACATGGTGTCGACGTTTAGCACCATTTCTACAACTTCTTTTGCGCGTTGTTTCTACAAACGAAGCGTACAATCCGTCATCACTCCCTAACAGAACAATCAAAGCCAACTGGATACTTTGGTTTAAAAATCGAAGTTTTTATTGAAAATTTTTCCACCGATTTTAAACGTTGGTAATTTTGTTCTGTCTTTCACTTATTTCAGAAAGCCATCCAAGAAAGATCCCAAGTCCAATCCAGATGACCTCATAAGACTTGCGCTTCTGACGCATTTCAGTCAACAATCCAACACGACACGATCGAATCCAAGTTTTGTGACTGCAAAGCTGAGGGAGCCACCTTACGGAAATAAATTTTCAAGTATCAAGTTTAATTTTTTGAGATTTGTGTGGCAAATTATGAGATGAACAATTTATTTTTAAGATCAAAGTAGCTGCAACGCTTGGTCAATGAAATTAAAATATAGCGAAGCCAAAATGTAGATTAACTACAAAACTCATGTTCAGCAAACGTTTCGAAAACTAAACTGTTTTCATCTTCATTCAATAGCACCGGAGATGAAGTAGTTTAGCTTTTAAAATGTTTGCTGAACATGAGTTTAGTATCTATTTTATTTAGTACATTTAGGACTCTTTATTTTTGATTAGAAAGCCTATCCAATCACCACCTCAGAGTAGACATGTCAACCTGAAAGACACTGAGTTTTCTAAGGAGAGCAGCTAAAAGTTGAGCTACATATTCAAAACACGCAGATCTTTTTTGGCCATTGATGGAGGAAAGATGACACAGCTGTGGATATTGCTTGAGATCTATTCCTCAGATTGACGAAGCTAAGAAATGCTTCAATTGAAAAATCCTTATGTAGATATATATCTTTGTCACCTCATTTAAACATTTGTCACTACCAAGAGCTTGCCTCTGCAATGTCATTATAAGAAGAAATAGAAAGACAAACACTGCTCTTCCAGAACATGGAAAAAGACAAGATAATCGAGACATTGTTGGTAGGACAATGCCTGAACAAAATAAAAAATAATTATTGGAAGTGATCTAATAAGTTTGTTTTAACTTCAGGGGAAAACCCTTTTCCTCGCAACGAAAGGGGCAGAGAAAATGACCGTGACGTCACAACTCCTGCTGCTGGGTTAATGGAGCCCCCAGATGTCATTGATCCCGAAATGGTAGAGCCTCCTCTTCCTCTTAAAAGAAATATCACAGATGTTTACACCTCTGACGAACGCGAGTTTCTCTTCTTGGTCGAAAAAGAGCTGGCCGGCGTCGATGCGAAATCTATGAACACGTCACAAAACCTTGTGGAGGGGCGGGAAACGGTCACAGTAGCTATAGCAACGAGCCAGTTTACGAAGATAAGTTCTTCATCGGTGCAGACGACAACTCAAAACCCCACAACCACGAGAGAGGTGAGTCGGAGTTAATTTGATTCATTTATTAACAGTTGTTGTCGTGTAAGCCTCTGGGGCCGAGGGTCTATTCTTTTACCTCTCCAGGTTCACGAAGTTTCCGGACTAAGCTGGAAGACTACTAGAGAGCAGCCAGTCTTTGGTTTCATCATCTAAGACATGCAGACCTTCCACTCCAATACGTGGCTTGAAGATGATGCAATCATTGATAATGGGGTCTGCGGTCTGTTCCTCAGCATCACATTTACAAGTAGAGGAAGAAGCCCTTCCCCATTAGTGCATGTTTGAGCGGAAAAGCCCCACGCCTGTACGGAGACGGTCAAGGCGCACCCAGGCCTGTCTTGATAGCGTCAGGTTTGTGGGACGGGTGTCGGCATCTGGGATGAATGAGTGAAGTCTGATGGTACTTGACTTCCATTGAGAGTTCCATTTACGGTCAGCCCAATTAACCGCAGAGTTGTTTTGTCCATCGGGTCTGCTACTATTCGGTGAGTCCGATTCGGTGAGTTCCTAACCTCTAACCCCTAACCCTAACCCTAAACACCTAACCCTAAAACGGCAATGATAATTAGGCTACGGTACCCGATAATTTAAAAAAAAAAATGAAAAAATCCCCCGTTAAGGGATCGGACTCACCGAATCGGACTCACCGAAACGGGCCATTCCGTTGTCCATCGACTGCTGACACAGACATAAAATGTGGAATCAGTTCATCAACTTTAGTGAACTTATTACATTTGCTAAGTTTGTTAAAATTGTCTTATTTGCTGTAAATAAGTGGGAAAAGCTTCTACACTTCATCCGTACACAATTACGCAATATTTATTTTTGATGAATTTATCTTCAGATCGATCTGCTGCCTTCATATACAGACGCTCCCAGCGGTCGATCCATTCAAGAAAGAAATCTTCCATCACAAGGTTAGGAAAGACTTTCTCCACAATATGTAACATGTGTCTAAATTATGTTCTGTATTTTTAATTTTTATCTGGAGCCATTCTGTCTGCCATTCTGGTAGTATCATTTTGGTGCACGAGGTGGCTTAATAATAATTACAATAGGGTAACGTATACATTTAATGACGTTACTTTTATGGCCAAATATTTCCAGCGAATTTTACATTTGAAGGCGTATTATTATCACTGTTGCAATGCACTGCCATTATCAAGGTTACTGTTTTTTCCATTTCAACTTTTCAGCAAATCCTTCGTCAGCTCCTGGTCAGTCCATTCAAGAGATTGCCGCTCTACTTGCGCTCCTTGACGAGTTGAAGCGGAAGAGAGATAGCACAGTGGCTACCCCGACACGTGCATGTCAACTCGATAGCAGAGGTGATAAAATATGTGACGGAAAATCAGATGTGTGCAAAGTAGCAACAACCTTATCATTTGAGCATTTCGCGTTTTGTTAGGTAGGCTACATTTGTCAAGAAGCTGTTTGACTAGCGGTTAATCGGGGTCAAATGTGTTCATCTTTTCTAAAATGGTTCTTGTTTTGAAATTACCAAAATGATGTTTCCTACACAAAATCCTCTTCGATAAGCTTTTGGTTAAATGACAACCTGCGTAACATCATTTAAATGTCATGGCAACCTCGTAGCCTACGTCAGAGCTTTCATTGGTCTGGGCTAATGAGGGAATAATTTGAGCCAGTATGGATGAGAATTCTATCCCCTAAATAAGAAAACTCCAAAGAATTAGCGTTTTTTTCTTCGTTTTCAGAGCACCTAGAAAAATTTTGGACTCCTAAACCGATTTCTGGTCCAAAGTAGGCTACCCTTCAAACTACTCTGTTTACGCTACTACATCACGGCTGTAGATTTTTGAAAAGCGACAACTGCCGTTATATGCCAGTATTTGAACAATTCTATATTGGTCTAGCCTAATTGTAGGCCTATAGCCTACTTGCTGCTTGTCAAAAAACTACTTTTCAATCAAACTAATTTCATTAGATTCTTGCTGTCGTGTCGATCCAACGGCTCCCTGCTGTGCATTCCAAAGAAACCAAGACTTGGCCAACCGGGCCGCCCCAACAACGCGCATTGTTGGGGGCACACCGGCAGGTAGTCTTCGTCACTCTGTCGCGCACTTGTCCAAACTGCCCTACCGTCGTCACTTTTGTGGAGGGACGTTGCTGAACAATAGATGGGTATTAACAGCAGCTCACTGTACGTTGGAATACTGCCATGGGTTGAGGTGAGCTGACAACATTCCAGAGCAGGGGTGGCAAATTTGTCGGGGATAGGCCCCTAATAAAGATCAGTGACGTTCGGTGGCTTAAACCGTTGGGAAAGCAACTTGGAAATATGCTGCAGCAAGGTAGTAGGCACGAAGGGCGTAACCGTCGGGCGAAGCCCGAAGGCAACACTTTCAGCGGGGGGTCTGGGGGGCCTCCCCCAGAAATTTTTGAAAAACACTTCCAATTTAGTGCGCTCTGAGAGCATTTCCAAAACAAATCAAAAATAAAAATCTGTCAAATTGTGCTTCGCCTATGTCGTGATCATACATCCATTTAATGTTTAGAAGTCATGAACAATCTTAATTTTAACGTTGCAGGACCAAAATCCTGCGTTAGACATGGAATAATAGTTGTCTAAATATTTAATTTGTCATGAATGTTCATTCTCAGATATTCAGTTAGGCCTACACTACAAAATCTAACACCTAGGCCTAAACATTACAACCGCAAGCAATTTGTACAAAAAGCTGGATAAGTTTGCCTCTTGCGTATAGAAGCTTAACGAACTAAATATTGCATCCGCACCTGAACGTTCATTGGCGAAGTAACGTTATATCAACGCTGTAAAAAGGGCAAAGGCATGACTATGAAAGCTAGTAGGCTAAAGTACATGGCGAGGAGACATCAAAAAACAGCAACAATTATTTCGGCAATATGGTGCTGTGCTCTGCACCGTGACGAGAGACCATTCTGACGAGTTAGTCTAGCCGCTCTAGTGAATGTTCGCATTGACGTCACTGGGAAAGCAAAACTAACCATACCATAACCATAACACATCTGATTGGCTAAGCAGCTGGTGACGTTTTGCAAAACGGGTCAGGATTGGATAAAACGAAGGCGTTTTTTGACATTTTTAAATCTGGGAAAGCAAGTTTGATAGTTGCTTACCTGGAGCCTCAGTGATTGTTTCTGACAGAAGCGTTTGCGTTAATTGGCATTTATAGGCAAGACATGCGGTTTGGTGAGGACTTAGACTACTCACAAGCGTTACGAGTAATTCTAGTCACAAATACAGTAATTTTCAAGTTAAAATAGACGTGATAAAAATAATAAGTTAAACCTAGAATTCAGTCATTATATTTTGCATAGTTTTCGCTCAGGTAAGCACTGCTTTCCTTGCTTTCCCTCTCCGATCGTCACTGATAAAGATCCTTATTATGATTGCAGAAAATAAGAGTTTTAAAAGCTTAATTCTGATAGTTTTGCATACTCGTAGAAACTTTAAGCCACTAACCCAGACCCGGTCATCGAAAGAGCGAAGTTTCGCTTTTGGCCTGATACCTCGATTATTTCATCCACTACAGTAAAGAGGCGCATCTAGAAAGTAGCTTGGGGAGGAGGGGGACGCTTTCAACAAAATTCAATGATATGTAAATCGACATAAAATTCAACTTTGCATAAACACCGTGAATACCGTTATAAAGTTACTTTTCTGTATTTTATGAGGGGCGATTGTCTCCCTACTGAACCCGTCACTATTACAGTAGGTTCCGCTGAGTGGAGAGGTATTCTTAAAATGTAGGCTACTGTTTTCACTCTATATTGCTCGGGTGGTTTTGATCCAGCGCCTAGCTCTTCAAGTTGCTGTTTGCTTGTTCAGCAATTTGGACTCCTTTTCAGGACATCTTGAAGCGCAAGCAACTGTCAAGGTTTTTAAAGAAGTCTTCTCCTTGGCCGAACACGATTCATTTAACCCGCAGGGGTGCGGGTTTTATCCCCCGACATCGATAGCAAAATGCTCAGCAGTTGCGAACGATATCGGGGAAGTACATTTAGTAGCCTACCTTAAAGACGCTTCTGCTCAGTGTCAAGCAGGAATGAAATTTAGTACAATTTTTAAAAAGTCTTTGGTATGACCCGATGAGGAGTCAAACCCTCATCGAGACGCAGAGGTGCGCATTCAAACCACTGGGTCATTGAGCTGCTTTCTGCAAAAGCACACACACTCGAAAGGAGAGCGGCTTCTGTGATTAATCTGTTTCTTTGTTTGCAAAGTTGGACGTTTACCACACTCAGTTATCGTGAAGAAAAATATAAAACTACTTCAGGTCTGTTTTTATATATTTAACTGCAGACAGTGGCACACCGCTTCAGCCTCCTCAGTGTAGTAGATAGGCTACACTGGGTCGGAGATACATATAGTCTACCTCCGTGTGACAATTTAGCGTAATATTGCATTAGCCTACTGACCCAATGGGTTATATTCAAACGGGAAACTAAATTCATGCAAATCATTACAGACAAGTGTCAGAACTGCTGGTGAGTTTGGGTAAGTACCGAAAGGAGATGTTTCTCCGTGACCCAGGGCAGCAGGATATCCCAGTGAGGGACGTTGTGTGTCATCATAATCAATGCAGAGCTGGCAACTTTTTACCGCGATTGAACGACATAGCATTATTGCGCTTGTTATGGTAAGTTTGCATTATTTCAAGCCGACTGATTTGTATTCACGCTTTGAGTAATAACTTATATGTAGGCCAAGGTAAATCGTTAACGCCCAAAACTAATGTTTCCAACCTGGGAGTTAAGTTTTACGATAACAAATTTTATGAGACATTTGATGGATTGATTGAATCTTTATCCTCGGATTGGGTAAGCTTCTTGCAGAGCTTAATCCTGGCAGTTTCGCATAATTGTAGAGGCTTTGAATCACCGACGCAGGCCGGTCACCGAGATAGACACAGTGACGTTTCCGATTGTTGAAGTCTTGTTGCTGGGAAATTATGTTTGAATTAGCCTACTCTTGGCAAAAGTTCTACTCTGGGCAGTGGCGCCGCCAGACCTTCAACATTGGGGGGGCAAAATATTGACAGTGCAAGACAGTAGCATAGTCAAAAATTTTGAAAGGGGGGGGTGTTGACAGCCGGCGGGCGAAGCCCGATGGCGTGTTCGCCGAAGGCGACATGTAGCGGCGGGGGGTCTGGGGGGCCTCCCCCAGAAATTTTTGAAAAATTACTTTCAGTTTGGTGCATTCTGAGAGCATTTTCAACAAAATTGTGGGTATGAATATTTCTGTAAAATGGTGCTGTCCGGTGGCATAGCAAAAGGATAAGATCATGTTTTCTTCGGCATTTTTCGAAAATAAAGCTAAGTCTCTATGTTTTCTTGTTGCCAATTCCAGACTGAGATATTTGAATGTTTGGTACTGGCAAAACTCGCTCTTTTAATGCAGTTTCGTTTAAAATTAGGCAAACTTTTTTTTAGAGACATAGGTTGATTGCTTTTTTTTGTGAGATTATTACAGTTTTAGTAGGTCAATTTTCTCCTTGGTTGATTCAAAAAACGATCTTATTCCGGTAAGTCACTAACTTTTATGCTCTGAAGTCAACCCAAAGTTTAGAAAATGTAACGTCATAGAGGTCATACATCTTGATGAGTGTCAAACAAAAAGCTTTGAGACAATGAAGTTACTTTAGGCTATTTCTGATATATTCAAGTTTTGTATAACGAATAGCTGTTTAGATGTTAATCTAGATCGAACAAGCGATCTCAGCAGTTGCAGATGGCTTGCATCCTTGCACAGTTTGACGAGGAACTACATCATAGGCTACAACTTTTCTTGTAAACAATGTATTAACATCCGTAAATTCAATTTGAAAGGTTGAAACCCCCGAACCCCCTTCCCTTGGCTACGCCACTGGTGCAAGACATGCAAGACAGTGGTATATTATTTAATTTCTCTTGTTTTCTACCAGAGCTGGAAAAAATGTTTAACTTCCCGGGAATCTGTTTTTTAGAGAAAAAATTTCCCGCGGTTTACAATCACGATAATGAGAACCTTATATTTTACTGATCTCCGGAGCTGACGTAAACCTTAAAAGTCATGTCGACATATTCTTGATGCCCCCCTTATCGAAAATTGTTCTTTGTAATACCGCTTTGAAGGAGGATTACGACTATGAACAAAAGAATAAATTTTAAACTTCATTTTGAATTGAAAAGACATGACGTAATGTCTTCCAACCTTAGTTATATATTTTTTCATTACGTAACGTCTTGTAGGAATAAATTGAAAATCAGTATGATCACTCAAAATGAAAGCAATGGGACTACGAATCCTCACTAAACCAATCAATCAATGGTCTTGTTGCATTGAAGATGACAACCTTATATTTCACTGATCCCCGGAGCTGACGTAAACCAGGCATAGATCTGTTGACTCAATGCAAACCCTTTGAAGGTTGGGGGGGGGGGGGGGGCTGTCAATTCAACTTTTTTGTATCAACAGTTGTATCTCTAAAACCACTGAGGCTGCAACTACGAGATTTCTTGACTTTTCCTAACTTTTATTCACCTCTATTGAGCTGAAATTTTGAGCGAATAAAGGTTATAAATTGAAAGATATAAGGCATTTCTCAGCACATCCTCTGAAATATTTCATATTCTATTGTGAAACATTTTCCCACCAGCTGGATGAAAGCAGCCTAATTAATTTGGCCCATGTCTCGTTAATCCTAACTGTTTCACAGCGTGAAGGGCATTGGCTGTATGTAAAATAATGTAAAAAAAATTAATCACAACATTACTATGCACGTTCTTCATTACTCTACCAAAAAATAATGTGTAAACTCACGCTACAAATTACACTCATAAGTGACCTCAACATTTCAACGTATATGAGCAGTTTTAAAATTCACATAGTATTAATTTTCGGATATGCTCAGCGTGAATAATTTTACAAAGTGAATCCCAAATTTTGAAACCATGCCAAAATAACAGAGATATCACTCCTAAAGCATAAGAAGAATTGACAGCCCCCCCCCCCCAAACTGAGCAAGATTCCAGGAGCCCAACCTTCTAAGGGTTAAAAGTCATGTCGACTTATTCTTGATGCCCCCCTTATCGAAAATTGTTCTTTGTAGTACCGCTTCGAAGGTGGATTACGACTATGAACAAAAGAATAAATTTTAAACTTCATATTTGTATTGAAAATACATGACGTAATGTCTTCCAACCTTATCACATTTTTTTCATTACGTAATATTTACCACCACCAAACCACTTTTGACGATCGAATTTGTTAATTTATTATTCGGTAAAATGTTTAGATGATGTCACGTCATTACGCTGATTTGAAATATAATTTCATTCATGACGTCGTATGGATGAAAAACTTTTACAAGTTTTATACTCTACTGAGATTAAAGAAGAAACATAAATGATAAATATTGGAGAAATTGAGTCTCCTTTATAACTTAAGAATCGAACAACGCAAAACTGCTGAAACAAAACGTTTTGTTTAAGTGAAAGAATCACTGCAAGCAACCAATGCCAAAATGCGCGCGGAAGAAGTCATGGGAGTGTGAGGGATCAAAATTTTAACAGGTTGTTATTTTTCTACACCAATGTGACGTTAGTTAAAACTTTAAAAAGTCTATATTTTGCTTCTGTAGAAAATCTTTTAATCTACTGTACAATTTAGTCATCAAGATTTTCCATACTTTTTTTAAAGAAAGAGCTTTTACCCCCCCCCCCCCCCCCCCCCCCTTGCAACTTGAGTTGACTTACTTGAGGTTGGGATCCAAATATTAAAAAAAAAATATTAATATGTATTAATAAAAAAAAAAAATGATGCCGAAAACATTGGGGGGCAGCTGCCCCGCCTGCCCCCACTGCCGGCGCCACTGACTCTGGGTAGAGACGAGCAGTGGTCTTTCAATCACTGACTTATTCGTGAGTCGAACCCGAATCGGATGATTTCAACTAAGTTTCTGAGAAAAATAGCTTTTGGTTTTTCAGGCCTGCCAGATTTTCTTCCACTGTTTCGCCATCGTTGATGCCCGGACATTACGAATCGCCTGCTCCCAATAGGAACTGTATTGTTCTCGGATTTGGAAGAACACGAGGTAACTTTTCAAACATCTTCTGAAATACTTATCATCCATGTCATTACTTAGGTAGGATAGTTCTGGCCGCAATCACAGCGCTCATCGACCATTAACGTCGTGGCATCTTTAGTCGGCAGCGTGTGGTCAGTAGCTTGGATTAGATCATCGAAAACAAGTTGAAAGACAGCCTGTATAACTAGACCAACAACGGCATTAATCCCAAGCTTGTCAAAAGTGCATCACTTAAAACAATAGACAACTAACTAAAGATTGTGGCAGCCTAATGCTCTTAAAATCATGCACCACAATACAAGTTCACTAAAGCGCGTGGCGGCTTGACCTTTTAGGGAATTGCTCAAATGTCGTGAAGCTATATATTATTGTTTTGATTTTCTTGTCATTGTGTCTTTTAATGCCTATTGGTTGGTTTTAAATCTTTATCCTCGGACAGACAAAGCCTTCGAATTATTTCGAATACTTGTAGTGGCTCTTGACGTAGGGCCGAGATTGACAGAGTGAAGTTTTCGATTGTTGTTGTCGGGGAATTATTCCATCCATTAAGTGCCGCGGAATGGAGAGCAAACCTGAAATGCGTTGCTCAAGCGCACACCCCGAGAGTCGAACCAGCGCCGCGTGATCTTGAGCCGGGCACGTAACCACTGAGCTACTGGGGCCGACAAACATTATATCTCTAGTGTGCTATTAAGCCTTTTCAAACAGCATTGAAGCATACCTATAGAAGACATTGAGCCATCGATTTTACGGTTTCCATTGGTATAATTTTATTCATTACTAACGTGCATAGGATAAAAAACGCAGCAGAACATCAACGAATACAATCCCTATGATGACAGTTTACAAATGTTTGCACTTGAGTTTTCAAAAGTAACATTATCACTCATCAGCAAGTTTCATACGTTTGTACAATAATTCTTCATCAAGCAAACTGACCAGACTACCTCGCCGGACGTCGAATCAATGTAAAAAGTGATTGATTTGCTGCATGGGTCATACACAAGCGTTTCATGATGAATTTGCTTACTCCAGGCAGTGGCCACAACAACGTGATGAAGCAGGTATCAGTGCCGCTCATTCCTAACAAGCAATGCAACCGACCAGACTGGAGGGATTGCTCAGTACGAGCTTGTATGATGTGTGCTGGCGATATTAACATTGACCCTTGTGATGGGGATTCAGGTGATAAAAAAAAATAATTTATCCACTTTTCATTAACTTTAAGAGTCATAGCGGTGAGGCTTGTTGTGTATTTCAAATAAGGTTCTTATTACAATTAAAGACCAGAGTTCAAACTATTTCGGTCATAATAAAAATAGAGCCCAAAATGGAAGCACCAAACTCATGTTCAGCAAACCTTTCAAAAACCATACTGTCTTCATCGTCAGTGCTCTAAATGTTATACTTAAACTTAAAGCACTGAAGATGAAGACAGCACAGTCTTCGAAATGTTTGCTGAACACGAGTGTAGTAGCGTGTCCATTTTGGGATCTTAGATTAGGTCAACCAGACGTTCCAACCATTTTGCTCTTATATGTAGTATTTTGGACATATTCTTAGGTGGTCCGTTATTTTGTCAACGTGCCAACGGGCTGTACGTGCTTCATGGGGTGTACAGCTGGGGACGATGCGGGACGGAAGTACGAAAACCAGCCGTCTACACGAGAGCGTCCCACTTTCGAGGTTGGATATCAAGGGTCATGCAGACGTTCCCAACAACAACGTGAAGTCACGTTCAATCTTGCTCGTTCCTCCAGAAAAGTTCATCTCACATCAACTTTGATTCGTTCTCGCAATCTAGTTGAACTCACCGCTTGGTGGCGGCAGGGATGTGAAAGAATTCCCCGGCGGGTGGGTCGTATCAACATATCGGAAAGTATTTGTTTTACTTTTTAAAAAGTTGTCGTTTGCCATCATAACAACGTTGAAAAAGCGGTTACTTTAATACATAAAACAACAATAATGTCGGTGGTTTACAGTAATTGGAGCTCATAATATGCGGAAATGATTACAATGTAAAGTGCCATTGCAGCAGAACGCCTGAGTTGCAAATGAGTACACGATGGCTACAATTTGATGACTGCTTCGTGAAAATGCACGAGACACAACGTATTTCATACATTAAGCAACAAATCATTAAAATTGACTACTGAAAGCTTAGAAAACCCGGAAATGAATACGATGTTAAGCGCCTCAGCACTCAGTAGCATTGTTACTGAGAGCTGCAACGCTTAACGTCGTAAATGCGACAATAATGGCACCACGTCCACAGGAAAGGTGTATGATCACTTTCTGCATAAAATAAAGTGGGAATAGAAGCCGTGCTTGACCATGGATTGGCTGGCACATCAGAAAGGATACATTGTGATATGGCGTAATTATGGTAACTGCATATTACAAAATAGTTTCACTTGACATGAAGTGCAGGCAAGGTACCAACAATTGCACAAGAAATGGTAAACGACAATAAAACTGTGAGCAGGTAGGTATTTAAAAACTACCGTGTTTATGTGAAAATATTTCTGCTTAGTCATAATCAGCGCTTGATTTGAATGTCAAACAAAGCACCTCTTCACAAAAGGTAGGCAGAAACAGCCATAAGCATTGTGGAAACGATAACGAAAATGGATCCTTTGTTGGTCCCTACTCCCCCATCCTGCTTGGTCGTTGTTGTTGGGGGAGGCACAGATGGTGGAAGCTGAGAACATAACATGGGTTTTAAAAACAACCATCACTTTGCCATTAACTTACTTCGCCATTTAAAACAACCGCTTCTTCCAGCACACACGTTTCTAAATGTAACGTTGCGATAGTTGGTTGGTTATCAGTACTTCACACAAGCGTGCAAATTTAAAATGCTTTAGATGTGATTCATTTAGGGCAAGCTAAAACAACCTTTCTTGTTTGTATGAAAAACTAGGACGCAAACCTCCGCTTTTCCGCCTGCACTAGAAGAGTCAATTCTTAATTTAATCAAATTTATTAAGTTACAAGCTTGTTTTCAACAAAAAAAAAACAACTCAAATTACTTTAGAACTAACTTCACTATTTCTATATAACCTAGGCAATAACAAGTAGAAAATTTTGTAAAGCAGAAAAAAATGTAACCTTTAAGTGCGGCGGATAAGCCAAAAGCGGATGCGGTTTCGTATCACCTTGATCTAAAATCTCTATGAAAAACGTAACTTGCTTATGGGATCATAACCACAATACAGGAAAGCGGCCGAGAAAAGGCAAAAATATACAGGCACATGCAGAAAAATCTCAAAAGCATAGTTGTAACTTAGATGTGAACGACTACGCAGCTCCATGTTATAAAAAAAGAAACCATAGAAAAACGACCAAGCATCTGCAAGTTCTTCATCATATTAGTGCGTGAAAGATTGAAACCACTTTAAAACCATTCATAACGATCATGTGAATACACAGGCATTTGTGATTCTAATATAAACTCTAGGCCAAAGGCACTCCTTTCTTTGGTTTCTTGTAAAACAATCATTTCAAACTGTCACACTGCAAAACCAAACAGATTAGGTCAATCGCTTTCAAATCAGGATAACAGCAGCAAAAAGTAAACATCAGTTTTCATGCAGCAGAACCAGACACAATGCGGTTGATGCAAACATCAAACAGTTCACTGCAGTAACACATCACAACCACTTACATATCAACTTCCTTTAGAAAACTGTGGATTGGGTGAAAATACATTTGTTACAAAGCAACAAGATGCTTTGATATCGCACACCATGGCACAAAGCGTAGAGGTATATGCGAGCAGAAAAATAGAATATAAGGTAAAAAACTTTCTACCATACAGGGAGCCAGGGACCTTACTTGGCAATAATCGATCTGTTACCTCAGCATCTCGTTTGGCAAGCGCAGCCAAAATATATTGGACTGCAAACAACTTAATGCAGCAACTGGCCTTCCTGTGTAGCAAGCATAGATCAACCAGGTCGTTGGACGTTTTATATAATAGAGTCTGCGCAATTGATTGAGTTTCGCTTTTAGCAGCATGATCGTTGCTTACTTTACAGGGTAGATTCTAACGATCTGTTTTAGCCTGATGCTGCGAGTACGTTGTGGCAATATCGAATTGCACTAGCTTTCGGAACACAGTTCCCTAGTCATGTGCTATGACGAATGGTGTTGACTTCAGTGATTACAGTGAAAGTTTATGTCATGTGGCTCTTTGGTTTAGCTTGAGGCTGCCGGCTGTTGAGTGTCTGTGCTGTTAGGCGCTATTGCTGTAAAATTTTGTTGAATCAGTTGTTAGTAGATTAGGTGACGTAGTTCTTGCCTTTCGGCAAGGTTGTTGGTTTTTGGGTTTTGTCTGCTTATGAATATGGCCTCTTTGAAACGTGATTGTACCGCGTCATTTTCTCTGGCAATAATTTTAACAGTGCCACGCCGACTTTGAATTTAAAATTATTGCCAGAGAAAATGACACGGTACAATTACGTTTCAAAGAGGCCATATTCATCAGCAGGCAAAACCCAAAAATCAACAACCTTGCCGAAAGGGAAGAACTACGTCACCTAATCTACTAACAACTGATTCAACAAAATTTCACAGCAACAGCGCCTAACAACACAGAAACTCCACAGACAGCAGCCTCAAGCCAAACAAAAGAGCAGTATTAAAGAACGAATCACTGACTTCAACACCATTTGTCATAGAACATGACTAGGGAACTGAGTTATGAAAGTTAGTGTAATTCGATATTGCCACAACTAACTCGCAGTGCTCATCAGGCTAAAACAGATCGTTAGAATCTACACTGCGAAATAATAGAGTCTGTTGTGAAGTCATAAGCGGCAAAAATATCGCTAGTTTGTTGCGATATGGAAGCCCCAACTGCAGATTGTGGCTACAAAATAGGTTTCTTATGATCAGTTAAGCTTGAAAGTCTGGTTCACATTTCTAAGCATCGGGATCGAGCACAAAACTTTCACAGCAATTTACAGATTCTTCTGGTTAATGAAAACGCAGAAAGGGGAAAGAAATCGGAACTTAAAGAAAAATTATATCAGCAGGCGTGGACCATCCCAACCGAGAATTGAAATAACAAGAAAGGCCATTGAGCCACGTCCAATCGGGCTGAACCGTTAATTACAGATTAAAGTGCAAGTGAAAAATCATGCCTTGAAGAATCAAAGCCAGGCTGAGCAAATGAAGCAAAAAATTTACCAAATAAAAACTTTGCGCTGTCTGCTTGCTAATGGAGAAGACACAAATTGTCAAAACCATGCGAATGACAGTTTTTTGTCGTATCCAGGTTTACGCAAGTGAGCGGAAATGTGAGGAAGCTAATCTTCGTGTCCACCTTAAGACATATCTTTCAGTATCCTGCCTAAGACAAAGCCACATGCTTTTGAGCGGTGTCGAACCAGCTCCCTTTCGAGTGCCGTACAAGAGCTCTCACCACACACCCATGCAGGCGACATGACAAGGAAACAGTTGTCAAAAATACGAGTCACGCTGCTACGAGCAAATCCTTGAGCCTATAGGCAGGGCTTTCTTGATACTCCAAACGGAGCCACAAATCCTAACTTTAGTGTTGCCAAACAAATTAAAAGTGGGCCTGTAGTGGGTAGTTTACAGTGGAAACTGCAAACCAAGAGATCGCAGAGAAACTTATTTTCTGAAATACAGTTGCACAATCCCAAGTGGGCTGCATTCAATAGAATAAACAAAGTTTCCATAATTTTCACACATATTGAAGTGTGGTTGGAGGTGTGACATGATGCAACAAACGCAACACTTGTGAAGATACTCACCGAGGACAAAGTGGATGGGAATTGGGAGTCTCTGCTGTTGGTGCACCAATTTTCATCGTATTCTCCATCCACCAACGGTTCGACAACGAATCTAATAAAATTTAAAGAAATAAAATTAATTCTATTACTGCATTAGAACAATTTCAAAAGGGGTACATGACACTAAGTTAAAATAACGCTGCTTTAAAAAAACAAATCTGGCCTCTCAAACACGAGTTGATAATCATCTGTTGAATCACAAAATATGCAACAACCACAAAGAATTTAATCGACAATGTTAGATTTACAAAACTTTGCTGAAAATGCACTTCATCTCATAAGAATACTTTTACCATTCGCATGATCTACGTGTGTTTCCTATAAAAAATTACTATGTTAGAAGTTAGGATGAATCCTATGGGTGGTGCTGTCGTCGGCATTGTGTCGATAGAATGAGTCACGGAAGCCTCAGTGGCCCTACCACGTGATGGTTGTGGTTACTCATAAAAGGAAGTAATACAAGATTGGGTCTCTTGTAAAAGCTTAGCAAGGAACCAGCGTGTACGGACGACGTACGCTTATTCATTCTTAAACAATATGTTTGAGCACAAAGTTCAGGTTATCGATTCTAGCTCGGCTATACACTCATACGCGCCGACTTCCGGGGGGGCCGGGGGGCGGCGCCCCCCGTAAATCTATGGTTGAGGGGCAACAAAAATGGCTATTACAAGTGGTGTTTCAAAGATAAAATACTTGGCGAAGTAGATTTACATCATTTATTTTAAACGGACAAAAGAATGCCAAAAGCGAAAAACAGCCTACGTTGCTCTTGCCCGAAAAACAGCAGCTGATCGCATGGCTTTCTCTGGAACGTGAATTACTACTGAGATGCGCATGCTCAATGCTCACAGTCGCAGTGCTTATCTTCCCGCGCGTGAGGAGCAACTTTAAAGTCAAAATGCGTGGTGGCGAAAAAGCGAATGCGAGGTTGAATGTTCATTCTCATTTCACGAGCTATCCAAACGTCCGTTAGATTTTCTGTGACTTCAAACATAAAATCGGTGTTAGCAAACTTTATCGAGTTGAAACTATGACACAACGAACAATTACGTGAACACAGCTTGAAGAAAAAATGCATTTTTCAAAACTGTCATCCGTGTTTTGCTTCAATAAACACTGTATTGATGTATATATTTTCATATACATCAACAACTATGAGAAAACTGCACTACCGGTATTCAATAATAGACTATTAAGACATACGATAAAAAAACAGAAGAGAAAACAGTTCGCCGTTGTTAACGCTTTGAAAGTAAGTAATTAGCAGAACGTGCGAAACGAGGTAAATAAAACCGATAGCAGGTTTCCACTCTGCTTGAAATCATGATTTTTTGCGTTTTATTTCGATAACTTCACTGTCTTGATCGTTGTTATTCACTTGCACGAAAAGGAAATGAATCGGCTTGTTTTCCAACTGTTCCAATTATGAGCTAACAATATCAAAATGTTTACGATAAGGCGTACTGCATGCGTAAAACTTTGAATCGTTTCAAGCAGCGGCTCTAATAAATTCGGTTTGCGACCTAGGTGTCAATATAGACAAGACAAAAGCTTAAACAAAGACTATTTTAATTGAGTAATATGGTTATGACGTCATCACCTTTCTCGCCCCCCAAGGTTTTTTGAAAAGTCGGCGCCTATGTACACACTCCCTACACAAAATTAAGCAAGCATGGCCTGATGGACTGTGTGGCAGTGCCAATCATGTGAAGCTAATCGTAAAGTATTTCCTTTTGTTAAATGAAAAGTTTATTGCTTTCAATCGTTAACAAAACTTTGAAAAAAATAGCATACGATACAACATAATTCACACCTGCGCTTTCATACACTTCTCATTGAAAAAATTATATGCCCCACTTAACTCATACATACCAAAAATACAGTTTTAAAGCGAAAGAGTTTTCGAAAAACTTTGACCACTCAGTTATTACAGTTGAAGAAAAAAACAAGCAAAGCCCACGTATTGACGAAACACAATCAAACGCAAAAACAAGAGTGTTGCCACAATACAACAAGTCGCCAGGCACCAGGGTCAGTGCGAGACCAGGCGAGCATGAACCACTCGTCACAGTCGATCAACAGTTACTAAGCCAGGCATGCACATTGCGCTGCATGAAGCAAATAGATCTTCACTACAAGCTGCTAGAAGGTAAACACGGAAGGGACAAACAACCACAAAATGTCTTGAAAACCAAAGTCTGCAAAGACACATGATCGCCAAAGTTGTAGCTCAATGTTTTCGAAGCCTTTCTAATTGCCAAAACAAAACAGAAAACATTTATATATATTGTTCCATAAATTTTTTTTTTTATTATGTTCCACACAAAGTATGAGTGTGGGAAACGCTGAAGCATGTTCTGGTAGTTCTTTAGGAGTTGTTTATTTGGCATCTTCGATTTCATTCCAAGATAAAGCTTACCATTCCGGTGAATGCTGTGTTATAACTGTGTAGTATGTAGGCTACTCTACAGAATAGCTACTCAATAGCATTAAAAATGACACCACTATAGTTTACATTACTCAGTGTTTACATTCTGGGTTATTTATTTTTTGATTAGATTGACGCGGTGTTTCACCCAATTGATCTTATACCTTAGTGACTTGAACTTAACAAAACAGGTATAATCCAAAATTTGGTGTGGAACAGAATATGGTTCGTATCGCAAGCCGTACCTGATCCAAAATATTCTTGTTCCTCCTTCACAACCAGTACCGGAACAATACAAAGTGTAGGTGACGCTGTCACTTTCGCCAGGGACCCCCTGACAAATTGAGTTGGTTATACTTGAAGCGCCTGCGAGCAAACAGAACATATTATCATTGACACTGAGTGGCCCTATGCTCAGATATGATTACATTTCTTTTATACTAATCCACTACCGTAGCCAGTTATTCCAGCACCCGTCCACCTTGGGTAGTTCATACCATACCTGCTTAGTGCTTATCTAGTATCAAAGCTGAACGAACTACATTTTGTAATTGATGACATCTTTGATTTGGAATTTGTTGTAATCGGAAAATTTTGAGTTTATGCAAAAGTGATGTTTAGTTG